>NC_046222.1:112807946-113422946 GCF_009819885.2 Catharus ustulatus
TGTGGTGTCTCTGTGTTGGCTTAGGTCAGCAGAAATTAATATAAATGAAACAGTGGACATTCAAGTGATTACCAAGTGATTAAGATCATGCTAAGTGACAGTTGATATTTATGTGTATTTCTGATTTTATCATTTTTTTAGCAATTTTAGAAACAAACATTACAAGAAATCTTCCTATGTTACAAAATTCTTGTACCAATGATTTGCTGATGTCAGTAGGAGACCTGTTTGAAATTTTGGGTTGAAGACTGAGTCTATAAATTTTGTAAGTGGTGTTCTATGAAAATGTATGCCATTTGAGACAGACAACACTGGAAATTAGAAATTATTTTTTAATAAGAAAATATTTGAGCGTCCCTCCTTAATCTTGATAACTTTTACTGATCTAGGTAGTTCCAGCAAATATCATAGTCTTTGGTTCTCACACTTTTCATTGGTTTCATTCACAAGGAGCTCTAAGGCTAGTGAAAAACTACATATATGCAAAATTGTAGTCTCAGTGGTTTCTATTTTCTTTTTTCTTATTACCCATTCTTCTTGAATTAGGGGAAAGCAGGAGTTGAAAGGAAAAATAGAAAAAAAAAATCAGTTGTGTTCTGAAGTGTGTGATGAAAGAGATCTTGGGATTGACTAATTTGTGAGTGTCTAATTTACATAAAACATTCAAATCATAGGCATTTTATTCAAATAGAGAAGATTTTCAAAACTGTTGTAAATAAGGGTAAAACAGGAATTACTGCAAACTGAGCATTTTCAAGTGGTTTTTCTACTGTTGTAGAAACTAAATGATGATTTATTTGTTTCACTTTGATTCCAAGAAGACAGGAAATGCTGTGTCATATCAGACAAAGCAGTGAAATAAGGAGCCAATGATTATCAGAGAAATTCTAATAATTTAGCTGTGTGACTTGAGTATCCAGTCTTTGGTGGTGTCTGTGAATTACAAATTCCTTTTGTTTTGTCTCTGCGAAAGGTCTTGCTAGATTAAAAATTAAAAAAAAAAATAGAAAAGGAATTATGCTAAAGATATTCACACTGAAAATATGTTGTTTTTATTTCTTTTCAGTGGAATAATATCTGTGCACATATAAACTCCATGGTTCTCTCAAGAGTGGTGGAGGGTGTAATTTAAAACCACTAGGTTTTTCCTTGAACATCTTTTTCCATTCCTTTAGGTCACAGGTCTATAGAATATTCACAAAACCTTCACTATTAGGCTATCTTTTCCAGAAAATTGGTTTCAGTCCTGTTTAACATCTTCAGGACTGTCTTTCCTTAAAGTAAATAAATGTTAACCGCTGAATATTTTCCTGCATGCATTGCTAAATTCCAACCGGGAACCTGAAGTGTGTGCACACGTTTTCTTACTTTTCAGTTACATTAGTACTCCACTTAAAAGGTATGGCTGGCAAGCTCTACCAAGAAATGATGAAGAGCCCTTCAGTACAAGAATGCAAACCTTACTTCCTGAAACTGTATATTCTGAATTAACTTGAGCATATGTTTCAAATCTGTGTAGGTGGCGAGTAGTGAAATTTCCTGTTGACAATTCTATGATTTGGAAAGATGATGATGATGATGATGATGATGATGGTGGTGATGATGATGATTATAATCATTGTTATCATTTGTTACCATTTTTATAATTATTATCTAGGACACTTCAGTAGACATTGACCCAAGAGGTTAAGATCCTAAAAACAGTGTAAAAAAACTGTCTCCTCCAATTAATCTCTCCTTCTCCTTACCTGAAGTCATTATATTTTTTTTCAATATTCCATTGAATAGATGAGTAAAGCTTTTCTTTTGACTATAATGTAAGTTTCATAAGCTATAATTTGGATGTGAAGGTTTTGTAACTTTTCCAGTAGAAGTCTTTTCTTATGGCAAAAAAGGTAGCAACACCAATTTCCCATGAGAGTAGAGACTAAATTAATGAGCATATGGTGCCTTTTGTTTCCACAAAGCAGCTGTAGTTTTACTTTCAGTTTTACAATTATCTTCACATCATTCTTGATTGCTCATTTTACCTTTGCTGTGATCATGTTGGGAATAAAGAAAGCAAGGCCATTTTCATGATGTTGAAAGAGAAGAAAATACAGGTTATTCTGCATTAAAAAAAATGAAAACATTGTCAAATTCATGACTTGTGTTACAACCTTGTAGATGGGAAAAAAACCCACAAATGTTTTCACACAAAAATCTTAACTCAGCATGCCATGATATGCTTATCCATTCATTTTAGGAGGATTGCATAAAATGGTTGAAATAAAAATTGTTACTGTTGCTGGCACATATTTTTGTTTCAGTAAAATTATTAACTTTTTTATTCCTCCTTTCACCTGCTCCAGAAGGGTACAATCATTCTCAGAGACAAATATGAAGAGTTTTAACTCAGAGAAATGCTTAAAAAACCATTTAACTTGCAGTTTACTAAGACCTAAGCTATTTAAATAGATGTTTTAGAATTTACATATCATTAATTGAAAGCAAATCTGTATATATTTGGGTCAAATGAATGGCATTTTTATATTTTTAAAAAATCTGTGTTGGTAATAGGACATTATTAACTTATCAATGGCTTGGTTTTCATGTTAAAGATTGGATTGCCAGAGCATTCTATAAGTGCTCTGGGTAATATCCCTGAAAAACTCTGTAATATGCGAAGTTCTCAAAAAAACCCAAAAAAACAACTAACCGAAAAATAACTAACCAAAACAACCAACCAACCAACAACCAAGCAACCAAACAAACACATAAGGAGGGTCATCTAATTACTTGCAACAGGGATAGTGAGTCAGTATTTCTAGTCCTGAAAAAAATCACAGGTTATTCACAAGGGAAATAAATCTGGATGAGTTTGAGGTTGTTGATGAACTCTTCCAAAAGCAGAGGTTTTCTGCTAAAATCAATATACCTGATAATGTGCTTGCCAACTTTGATGAATAAAAGGTGTAAAAACTAATTTTGTTTATTCTGCAAGTGTGGCAGGACGTTAAATCTAGTGCAAGTGTCTAATTATACTTAAAAAGACAAGAAATTCAGCTTTCCTAACACTAATCTCTAATGAAATACCAAACTAAAGATTAGGAAAATGTACTGAACATAATAGTGTTATTTTAGCACATCTGATAAAGGCAAAACATTGTAAGTGTTGATAGGTCTTTCATGTCCTGTTAAACTGTTAAACTGAAACTTATACCAAATTAAACTCACTTTTAATGACTTTCTTTTAAATTCTTTATGAGGTGAGGATCCTTAGAACATCCTACTGGCTTTGTTGATCTGTTCTGTGTTGTCTCTCCACTGTTGCTATAGGTGTTGCTCCTAACAATTTAATGTCAATTTTGTCTATAAATAAAAAATAATTTTCTAAATATTTTTATTTTTTTCCTTCCTCTCGATGAAAACTGAGACTTTATAATACTATTGGGGAGGGGCTGGGAATGTGTGATTTTCCTGTCACTACAAGAATAAACAGAATCTAACCAGCAAAAAATGTGATCTTTCAGTTAGATAAAAAATGCAACATTATGGTATTTGGACTATTGAAGCAACTGGAATATCTGAGGAGGAAAATAGTGTGAAATAGCTACATATTCTGTTGGATAATTTTGAATTTTTGCATCATAGCAAAATTCTCAAATTTCTAACATATTGAAATAAAAAGAGTTCTGGCGAATTTCCATTCCTTCATGTTCTTTTGAGTAAACAGTTTTGACACTACTTCAATTCCTCTTCTGGCCCATATATCAAATGGTCAAGCTCTGCTGGAAACCTTACTGAAATAACCATCTGCTTTTATACACACTGTGCACTTTAGAAACTTTCTTATTGATATCTTTCACTTGTTTCATACTGTTTCTTCTGGTTTTGTATATTAAGATTTTTTTCCTCCATTGCCTTGATTTTTGCCTCTCCTTTATCTTGGTTCTCTTTTCTTTGGTACACTGCTTAGTATGAATCTACTAGAAAGCATTCCCCTTCCTTTCTTATAATACTACACAATATCTGAATGTTCTTGGTTTTTCACCAAAGCAAGTATTTGTGAGTACCTCTATTATGTGTAACTCCATGTAACTGGGACCCTTGATGGAAACTTTAATAGAGAAGATGAATTACTTTTGCAGTCAATATTAAAAGCTCCTGCATTGTAATTTCACTGCCTATTCTCAGCAGAAATTAAATGAACATGTCACATTATCAAGAAATGGCTGAGCATCAAGGAGTAAGATACAGTTCTGATATCAATAAAATATTTCCTGTGAGGAAGCAACACATTACATGTGGAATGCACAATTGGTAATTCAACTGCCAGGTAATGGTTTTGTTGATTAACTGGGGAAGAACTGGGGAATGTGGGCCAGGGGCAAACTCAGTGTTGTATTGTCCTAAGAGCCTAATCAAAGCAGTTAAAAAATCACTTACAGCCACTAGACTTAATCTGCTACATTCTGTTTTTCAAGATAATTGTTTTGCAGGCAGAGTTGAGCTCTTCAAACTTGCTGCACTGAGGATAAATTACTTCAATAAAAAAGATTCTCTTAAAACTTCTTTTCTATTAAACTACAGAAAGTTATCACTAAGATTCTGACACATTTGAGTGGATGGGTGAATACATGTAATCTAGTAATCCCTGCTTTAATGAACAACAGTAGAATCTGAAGAACCTTCTTTTTGGTACAGATGACTTAAATGCAAAGAATTATATTTAAAAGAACAATAAAATTGTTCACAGCGGTTAATAGTTGTTATCTTACATAATTTAGGTCACTGTATAAAACTTTTCTTTATAGCTAGTGATGGAAAGTATTTATTTTGCTTTACCTTTTGGTTTACCTTTGTCCGTAAGCATAAGTAATTTATGTCTTAAATAGAATCATGTCATGATCAAAATGTTATCTTATTAATGTAGATTAATTAACTAATATAGATGGATCACTCCCTTATGATCACTCCCATATGTTATTTCTCTCACCATACCACACAAATTCAGAATAGTTTTCCCCCACAAAGCAAGGTTACATTTAGTGCATTAGTGCCTCCCTACCTCCCTTTTCTTCCTTTCAGGAGAAAGGGGCAGCAGTGCATGGCCCTGTGGTCAGCCCATAAATAACACACTGCAGTTTAGAAGCCTCAAGGTCTCCCCTTCGACCTGAAGTTCTGGCAGCTAAATCTAAATAAGTCAATATAAGGAGGTAGACATGCCAGAGTGGTAGCATTTGGTGACTGCTGACATTTTCTTTCTGAAGAATGTCGTACTTAACTTTACTGTAGATTATAGTAGCAATATTTATATATAGGAGAAGGAAATAAAAACCAAATCAATAATAAAATATCAGCAAGAAAATGCAAGATTTATTCACTGAAACAAGTACCTGAATACTGTGATGCATTTTGCTGTGGCAGTATCCTTTAAAGATGGCTGAATATTTAACCCTTTTAGGATGCTACCTGTTGGAAGCAAGTAGAGCAATGCATTTTTAAGGGTAACTGATAATTATGAGCTATTTTTTGTGTAAGAACTATGATACAAAACATATCAGACTAGTCAAATCATATGTTTCTTCTCTGTGATTCCATATTGCCAGCTCTGAGCACATTTTACAAAAGTTAACATAATGATGAAAGCAAGGATAAAATTTATATGAAAGTTGGAGGGAAAAAATTCTTAATTGTATTTGGTCACCAAAAGATTTGGGGAGGAAGTCTGAGAAGACTACTGAGAAAAACAAAGATTACTTAATTAGATGTTAAGAAGTATAATCCCAAAATCCCTATCATTCATGGTAATTAGTTGATGATTGCTGGTTTTGACTACAGTAATTTCACGATTACAAGCCGCACCATTTTGACTAAAGTTTTGGTCCGTACCCGGAAGTGCAGCCTGTAATCCGGAGCAGCTGATATATGAACAAGATTCTAAAAGTTGAGAACCCAGGAATGTGAGCCCGCGGCAGCCCCAAGCCAAGCTGGAGCCCGGCCAGCCCCGGAAGAGGTGGGAAACCTGGCAGAGGCGGGGCCAGCGGTGTGGGAAAGCCCGGTGGCACGGGGGAGCCCAGCAGAACTGGGGCCAGCAGCGTTGGGGAGCCCAGCAGAACTGGGGCCAGCAGCATGGGGGAGCCCGGCGGCGCGGGGGCCGGCAGTGCTGGCCAGGGTGAGCAAACGCGGCGGCAGCCATGCAGGTGGTGGGGGGGCGAGCGAGCCCAGCGGCAGCAGCACCGCCTGGTTGGCCCCAAGCGGCCCCACTGAGCAGCAGCGCTGAGCTGGGCCACCCGGCAAATTTGTGAAAGTTGCACACGGATCCTCGCTATGAACGAAAGTGTGGCTAATGATCTGTTGCGGCTTATTTATGGATGAGGACCTAAACGTTGCCGACACCCCAGAAATGCGGTTTATAATCCGTGTGGCTTGTAATCATGAAATTTCTGTACTCTCAAATTGTGATCTTATTTATGTTTTTCAGAAGATTATTTAATGTTTATTAATGTATTTTAATTAGAAATTTTAGGTTTTTGTTTTTGTTTTACTTGTTTGTACCCTATTTGCATGCATGCTTTATAGATCAGTCATGATAGTGATCACAAGAAACTGTTCATAAAAGAACATTCAGAGCTGCCAGATATCTGTCCCTCCCTGGAGTGAATATGGTCACAGCAGAGATTCCCATGAAGCCATGAATTTAGGGATTTCTTTTACATTGATCATTAAGGAGGTTGCTATAAATTCCATTCTCCACTGAAAAAAACTGGTGAAGAAATGATTAGGGAAAATAAAATCTAAATAAATTATATATGAGAGCATATAATGTATATAATGAAATATCTAATATCAGATTCATAGTACTTTTATGTTTTAACACATAATAGAATATTGTAATAATAGAATATGTCACAAGAAATAGAATTTAATAATGTAACACATATTTTCACTGAAATTTAGCAATTTAATACTTCTCTTGTTCAAGCTTAATCATTAAGACTTTCCAGTTGTGTAATTTAGATTTTTTCAAATTGAATACCCTGCATGATGATTAAAGAACTTCCTGATATTTCCATGCCTTGAATTATTTAAGGCAAATATTAAAATCTATGTACTGTAAATATATTTTTTCAATATTCTTTGAGGTCAATAAAAAGATGCTCCTGGACTTTATGAGCTATCTATGGAACTGGATTACATGGTTGAACTCCATTTTTTAAAGTTTCAACAAATAACCTGATTTTTGAAAGAATTCAGTCAAGACACTTTTATATAATTTTATATCCATGTCTATGTCATGACATTCCTTCTTGTTTCAAGGATTATTCCTAGAATTTGTCTCCTAAATTAGGCTTGAGTTACCCCTCTACTACATTGTTTACTTGACAGCTAAGGTGTATTCCAGGAGGCTGTACATTTGTCACCTGCTGCTTGCTCCACATTGGCCACTGGCACCACAGGGCCACCATCTCCTGATTGCATTTGGGCAGCTCAATGTTAGTGTGAACCTGTATCTTGAGAAGTGCAGAAGCCTCTAATGTAATTTCAACCATGAACTAATTTTTCTGAGTAAAAGTCGACAATTTTCTAAAGGTTAAATTCAAGTCTCTTGAACATCAGTGTAGTACATTTCAGTGGGTGCTTGTTCAGAGCCTTCAAAATCAAATGTGGTAAATATAAGCAATAATTTTACTGGTGAAAAGATCTCAATGAAAATAAATTTTCTGTCTTTATTCTTTGTTATAGATATTTGTGAAAGAAATAACATTTTTTATTGATTTCAGTCATTGAAAACAACACCATCTAACCCATGCAAGAAACAGTCATTAAAGATCAATAATGGAAAAAAAGGAAAAAATACCAGGCACTAATGGATCTGCCAACAGTTAAAATATCCAGGCTTTTTGTCACTTCCTTTCCTTTGTCAGTAGTTTTCTGCATCCTGCTTTGATGTACACTGAAATTGAAACTAATATTGACACAGACTTGTACAAAATCTGTGTCTAACATGACTTCTTGATTGTAATTCAAGGTTTGGGATTACCTGCTAAATAAAGTCCTGTGGAGTGTGTTCATTAAACAAGTAGGGATTTCTTTTCCTACAGATTTGCCTGGGTGCTTTTTATTTGGTATGTTTGTTTTTGGTATTTTTAAAACCCAAGTACTTCAATTTCTATTTTTTTCTTAGTTTTCACCATCTGGGTATTGGCAGCTGGCAGTCACTGTTCCAAAAAGTATTTAGCTATGGATCCAAAATATAACAGAGGCCTCTTGGAAGATTTCTAGACTTTAACAAGCCTCCAAGATTTTCTAATACTTCTGAGGGCTATATTTAGGGATGTTTGTCAAAATGTTTACTCTAGTATCTTTACCAACATTGATGAAAATTTAACAAAATGATTGGATATTTCATGGAATTTCACCATCACTATTTCAATACTTAAAGGTATCCCTGGTGTATGCAGCTCCTTACTTAGTTATATTGATGAGAAAATACAACAATTTTGTATCCTTTTATTAAGATATAATGCAACTTTGCAGCCTGAAATTGGCAAGTATAGTTCCTTGTGCCAAATTTTTTTTAAGAGGAAACATGTCTTGTACTTTAGAGCATTTTGACATCTCAGGAAGATTGTGTAGCTGGGCAATGAGGTGTGTGAAAAGGTTGGAGGAAGAAAAATAATAACACTCCTATTTACCAAAGGGAACTCTGTCGGCAATAATCATGAATAAACATCTTGTGTTAGACTCTTCAGCTTGAATTCCAAAATGCAATTTAATTCTTTTTATCTCTGACAAACCATTCATTTAATATCAAGAACAGCTTTAAGTGTGGCTTGTGCAGCTTTTTATCACAAGTAAATGCTGAGAGGACACATATAAATGATATCTGTTGTATTTATTTTTTTGTATGCTGGACATGATGCAAATGTACAGTGTGCTGAGATCAAATGTCTGTGTGCGCCTGAAGAAAGAAAATAAAGCAAACTCTTTAGGTTTTCAAAAATGCATACTGCTTAGGCTGCTTATTTGGGAGATCTAAGTGTTTAAGGGAATTTTTATTCATTTTGTACTAGGAAAGGTGCAAGGACATTGTGCATCTATTGAAAAGGCAATGAGATAATAGTGCTTGAAGTCTTCTCTTAATTCTCAGCATTTATTTGATATCTTATGTTTTCTTCTTTGTTCATCCATGACTCAATTCTCAAACAATCCTGCTGTGGCAGTAATGTACACATCTTTTTTCTCACTGTCTTGGCACAAAGAATATGTGGGAGTTAGCCATGAATATTTACTTCCTAATAGGTTTTGCCCGTATCAGTGAAAAGCATGGTATAATGCTCGAAAAAAATCTCTTTTTTCCCTTTCAGGTTGTCTAAAAAATATTTTAAAGTATTGCTGATTAACCTAAATATTATAATCATATCTTACATATTTCACAGAAAAGCTGAACTTCCTACATTGCTGGATTATTGATGACTCAGAAGTGACAGTTGTTTACTGTCATGTACAGATGAGACCCCAGTTCCCAGCAAACAGGGACCCTAAAAATAGTCTTTAAGAGGTGCCAGGAATCTTCTACCCAGTACAGGGATGCACACATCCCCTTCAGATATGGCTGATATGAATCAACCCTAAGGCTTATCAGTAAGGTAGAGATGCAGTTGTTGTATTGTTGTTTTTTTTTTCTTTTTCAGAAATAGTGAGCTGAGTTTTCTCAGGAAGGTTCTTTTGCAGACATTCCAGAATAGCTTGAAATGAAAATAAAAATGTAAAGAAAATATTCCAGCTATAGAGGCATCATATTTAAAGTGTGTATTTGATATTGTGTACCTTTATTTAAAACCCTATCTTAATCAGGATGTCTCAGGACTGACTTGCTCTGTCCATGTAAGGAGGTGTTTCTGAGTGGTGATATTCAGGGTCATGGCCATCCCAGGAAAGGTTCAAATTTGAAATGGGGCTTGGAGACATGGTTTAGTGGTGAATGCCAATGGTGCTGAGTTAATGGTTGTGCTTGATGATCTTGGAGGTCTCTTCCAACCTTAGTGATTCTATGATTCTGCGATTCTTACTGATCTCTCCTGATTTTGATTTAATCTAGTCCTTCCATCTTCCTATCTGAAGTCTGGGGAGAGAGAATTCTATCCAGAGGCGGAGAATTCCCTGCTCTCAGGATGAAGTAAATCTTTTGTTAGAGCCTCTTTCCTTATGCTACTTGCAGGTCACTTTGGGTACAGATGAATACACGGAAAATACAGACTTGGAAAAAAGGAGTTCCAACAAAAGTGGAAAGATTAAAATCCTGTTAACACAGCAGTAGATCACTCCTTGTAAGGCTTGCATGTGAACTATTACTCCCATATAATAAACGGAACAGAATCTTCAGCCTGAAGATTTTCAGGTTGGATGCCAGATTGAAGAATACAACCAGTGGTGATGATTCCTGCAAATTGTTTCTCTGCTCATGTTGCTCATTTCATGATCTTCCAGTCCAAACCACAATGTTTGCTAATATATTATGTATCAGCAACAGCTTTGATATCTAAGGTCTTAGGCTTGCAAAGGTTCAAGACCTTGCCCTTGTTTGGCTTCAGTTGATGCATATTGCAGCACATTGATGCTTCATGGCCATGAACATTTTTATCAAGTGAAACACTTCTATGAAAAACTTTATGCAGAATATTATTTGGTGAGAAATTTGAAACCCATTTGAAGAAATCTGTTCCATAGATCAGTCTATTATTTTTATTGCACAGAAGGCCAGTGTGGTGGATTTCCCAGTACAAAGACTTGCTGTTCCTCCCTGTTGGATGATAGTGTCTGGCTATCTCATGGTTGCTGTGGACAAACAGATGTGATGAAATAAAAGTGTATCTGCTTCATGGGAACCTTTGATTTGTTTTCTATACAATTTTGATATTGTAGAACTCCTATGGAAAGAATTACTTTTGGGTTTAGATTACAAAAATGTCAGCATTCCATACTTACATATGCAGAAATTCTTTTATTAGGCAGTGTTTCAGGTTATTTTCATTTGGATATAGAATAGGACTTTGTTTAATAAAGTTCCAGAGATGTTTATTAAAAAGGACTATGTAATTACGAGGATGAAGAAACAATAAGAGAGAACCTTTACTGCAGTATTCATAGAGGTTGCTGCTTTCCCTAACTTCTTCTCAGTCAATTTTCTACTTTCCTTCTGTGAATTCCCAGCTTTCAAACTGATTATCCTTTGACTTTGCACTCTCGAATTTTGACACATTTTCCTTACTGTACTCAGCTTGACATCAAAGCTCTCTGCAACTCCTTCATTACCAAGCAGTGATCTTCTTGTGTAAAGTGTAAAGGCATAAACTGATGCTATTTTTCATGGAAAAAAATTAACATTTAATTTTGTTTAACTTAGGAAATAAAAGTTTGAATAATACAGGGAACATTGCTATTTTCAGAAGTATAGATTCTTCCACTTAATTTCTCACAGCCATTTTCTGGACAGGCTTCCTTTACCAGCATGAACACCTGTTAACTGTTACCAGATTTTCCAGTTCGCTAAGAAAGTTCTTGTCCTACTAGTATTAATGTGTGATGGAATAATGAATTACCAATTAAGGGGAAGAGTCCCATCCTTTCCCTTAATTATGGAGGCCAATAACAACTGTGAAAGGCGATAATGGCCAGAGGTACATCTGTGGTGGAATTCAGCTGTAGAAGGCAATTTTGTTTATCAACAAATCCTAGATATTCTGGACCTGGCAGATTAATGCAAGGTGTTTGAAAATAGATCTTCCCAATCTGCTGTGTCCTGTCAGGATAAGTCCCTATTCCAGTGGCTGCTTGGTTTGCAAAAGTTTTGTAGTCTTCTCTGGATCTCTAGGAAAATTTTGCATTCCTGATATACTTTTGAAACTGCTTGCCTTCACTGTCAGCTGCACTGGCCCTACTGATCCCATGATTATGGTCTTATTCTGAGCTATGCATTTGCACTCAGAGATTATTTCTGAGCTTACACCATTACTTTCAGGATGAGAACTATGCCCTTTTACCCCAGAAGCATCCCCATTTGAGTTACAGGGCAGCAGTCAGGATAAAGCACATGATCTTTCTGGGTGTCCTCTCTCACACCTTAAAGTAATGAAAAATCAGCTCTTATACAATGCATGTTAAACAAACAAATAAAGATCCATGTTTCAGCTCAATGAGGTGTCAGTG
The DNA here is from genome assembly GCF_009819885.2 of Catharus ustulatus. Lineage (NCBI taxonomy): Eukaryota > Metazoa > Chordata > Aves > Passeriformes > Turdidae > Catharus > Catharus ustulatus. The sequence continues at coordinate 112,820,142 of NC_046222.1, forward strand.
AGATAAGTTTCCACTTAAGGGTGCTTCACTAGTACAAAATGTGTGGGCAATTCATCCATAATGTGGAAATTTTTTATTTTGTGTTTTAGAGTTTGACATGTGTAACTTTGTAGACTTTTTAAAAAATCAAAATCATCAATGCTTGCTCTGGGTTTGACTTTATATAATTTGATGAATTGAAGAAATATTACTGTGGCTTTTCTATCCACCATTCCTTCACTGCTGATCAGAGAGGCAAGATAACTGCTGTACATATTTTATTCTCACTATTTTATACAGAAATGCTGTGAACATTTCTCAGTCACTGCAGTTCGGAAACTAAGAAGGCATCCTAGGATTTCATCATAAATATTACCTGGGGAAGATAGGGTGATTGTAGTGCTTTTCCTATCTTACTCAATATGTGCAAACGGCTTATAAAATACATTGAGAGATTGGGGGTGAGAAAAGCATTACTTTCCATTTCATTTGGTTCTGGAAAAGCAGAGGAATGTAAGCCAAGTTTTTTCTACTGCCAAGAAAATCCAGTCTACTAATAGTCTTTCTAAGTGCTTAGTGAATTTATCTTGGTGGCACAACTTATTAACTAAGGCCCAGTGCAGTATGAGCTGAAATAGAATAATTGGTAATTCATTGTAAACATGACTAGTTTTATGTCCATTTTTCTTTTCTTCTTGACTGGTGTTTAGTATTTACACTCCAAAGTATTTGGCTGCCTTTCCGTCTTCCAGCTGTGGGGCTTGAGGAATTTCTTTTCCTGAGTGAGGTGTGTGTCCTGTATTTAAAGTTTTCACTCTGAGGTTTGGGAAAAACTCCTCTTTGTTTCAAGCAAAAGCGAAAACAAACAAAAAAGCCCCACAATGGATCTAATTTCAAAATATATCAATCAAGTTTCCAACTCAGGATACCAGACACAGAATGAGACTTTTCAATGATTTCTCATAGAGGATAGCTTGCATGGTGAAAAGTGGAGATAAAGGAATGTGTGTTTAATGTGAAAAGCATTGGGATACTGTGGGGGATTAATCTTGACTGGACACTTGGTGCCCACCAAGATGCTCAATTACTTCCCCTTCTCAATTGGAAAAGGTGAGAAAATATGACAAAAAGCTCATGAATCAAGATAAAGGACTGAATCACTTACCAGTATCTGTCATGAACAGATTTGAAGTAAGAAAATTAGTGGAATTTATTGATAATTAGTAAGACAACAGGATAATAAAAAACAACCTAAAAAACACCTTCCTCCCTCTTTACCTTCTTACCAGGCTCAACTTCACTCTCAATTCCTCCACTCCTGTGCCAGGGCAGTGCAGGTGCCCAGGGAATGAGGGCTGCAGTCAGTTCATCACACAGTGCCACTCTTTCCTCCTACACTGCCCACTCCAGTGTAGTGTCCTTCCCATGGAACAGCATCCTTCACAAACTGCCCCAACAGGAACACTTTGCACAGGGTGAATTCCTTCAGGGAGAGGCTGCTTTAGTGTGGATCCCCCATGGGGTCCCAAGTCCTGTCAGCAAACCTGTTCCAGAGTGGGTTCCTCTTTGCAGGGCCACAGGTACTCCCAGGAAAACTGCTCCAGTGTGCTTCTCCAGGGTCACAGCTTCCTGCAGGGCACATCTGCCTGCTCTGCCCTGGGGCCCTCCACAGGCTCCATGTGGATAATTCCTTCCCTGGGTACTTCTGTGAGCTGCAGGTGGGCATCCTACCCCACCATGGTCTGCAGGGGAATCTCTGCTCCTGGGTGCCTGTAGCACTTCCTTCTTCACTGGGGTCTGCAGGGCTGCTTCTCTCACATATTTTCACATATTTTCTCTTTCCCAGCCACATTTGTGTATGACTTTTTCCCCTTCTTAGATATGTTATCCCATGGGCACTATCAGTGTAGCCCATCAATGTGGCCTTGGGCAGTGGTGGGTCAGTCCTGGAGCTGTGTGGAATGGCTCTGTTGGACATGGGGGAAGGTTTTGGCATCTTCTCACAGAATCCAACTCCGTGGCTCTCCCACTGCCAGAAACTTACCAAGTACACCCCATACATGTACAATGAAAGAATAACCTTCAGAGAAAACCCCCACCCAGCTAGGTTATGCATTTCCCCCTTTCCACCCTCCTGTGTGGCACCAAAGCTTTCTATATGGTGAAGCAGTCTTTCTAGAGGTCAACATTTCTGTTTCCTACATTTTTTTTCTGTTTGAAAGCTAAGAAAAGGTCAGACAAGGAGAAAGAGCTTGTATGGTTTAATGGATGGGTTAAGTATGAACATGATCAAGGTGTTTGGGTTTTAAGGTTTCTCTACGGCAAGGATCAAAGAAAACATGCTATATTTAATTAATAATGCTTACGATGTACTATTTTAATGTCACTACAACCCAGTATTAAAATATTCTTAATAAAGCAAAATGTTTCCCATAATTTAAACATTTTAATGAGGTTTTTCTATTAAACCAAGGTCTTATAGTATCCACTTTCATATGCATAATATTTTCTCTTTTCTCAAGAAATTTATCAGAGCACAACCTTTACAGAAATTTGCTTAAGAAGTACCATTTATTGCATGGTAGTAGAGGATGTCTTTGTGAAATGAATGTGTTCAAGTTGATTCTTTTTCTTGAATGGAATGGAAAATGAAAAGGCTTGCAGACAATATCTAAGATATTAGCTCATCTACAAAGGGTTTTTGAAGTAAGGAGAGTATAGGAAGCAGAAGTAAGTGGTGAAAAATATATTCCTTTGCATCTTCCTGTTTTAAAGGAAACTAAAAACTTGAATTCCCAAAGTGGTACCTGGGTTTTACTGTGTTATGGTTCAGCTGATAAAGTGCATTACTAGTTGTATTTGGGTTTTCTGTTAATTTTCACTGCTCTTTTCTCACAGAGGAACCTGATATATTTTTAAAGCATTAAAAAGAGTTTACAACTAGCTTACCTTCATTCCTTTGTGCATTCCATTATAAGTCACCCTTTAAATAAGGTAGAATGAATCTTTAGTTGGTCTAAATTCACTGTCCTTATTGACTGCAATAAACGTTTACAATTTATATCACTAAATGTCTGGACAGAGAGCTTTCCTTCAGTTGTAAATACAGGATACACACCATAATAATACAAGAGATAGACTGTAAATCCAATCAACACTTCTCTTTACTTGTTCAGAAAGAAATACAATCACGAGTTTAAGAGTACATGGTATAACTTACACTTGAAGTACTTAATGTCCAATGTGTTCTCATAGAAGGCTCAATGATTACAGTTTATTCACTGAAGTAATTGTGAACATGTAATTATTTCTTCCATTACTAATAATTACTTACCCATTTTACTTAGACATAAAAACCAAGACAAAAAAAAATTAAATTAAGGCAGCCTGAAAAAGAGAAAAAAAGTATGTTCTTTAGTTGTGAATTCTAAAATAAAATATACAGAGCCAATGGGCCAAAAAATTGCTTTCCCTAAACAGTTACATAACCCTCATTTCTTATTTTGACTTTCTGTAGAACTCCAGTCAGATGGAAATCTGCATCTTTAGCCTTTTTTTTTCCCCTGGCATTCAGTTTCTTGCCTAGTATCTCATTATGTCTTGCAACATAATGTGTAGAGTGCTGGTTTTTGTATCAGTGATTTTCTCTTGTGAATATTTATACCCTTACCCATGCATAGAATTGCAGCTGTGAAGATGGAACTTTTAAAGGTATCTATATAAACAAAAGAACAAGTCCTACTGAAAACTTTAGCCTTTGAACAGGACTATTACCATCTTGCAATGAATACTATTACAGGAAAAAATAAAGCAGTGCTATAAAAACACTGATTAGAGGGTAGGTTCTCTTGGACAGGGACTCTCTTGGACTATAAAGTTGGGAAAGAAGTTGGGATCCAGGGTCTGTAGTTTATCTAGGTGAGAACATCATTAACTCCTCTTACCTAGGACCCATTTTTCTTGCCTGAAAAGTGTTTGTTTTCAGACTTGATGCTATAGATTGTCTGGTTACTCTCAGAAATAATGGATAATTGAACACCCCAAAAGAAAACATGAGACATATTTACACTGCATTCCCTTCTCTTTTTTTAAGATGAAGGTTTGAGGAAGAGAGAAGTGTCTTTAATACACTAAAATGTTTAGCCTATAACTCTCTCTGCTTTCTGACAAAGTTGTCTTCCAAGTCCTTGTCATAAGAAAAGTGGTAGACTCTCTGGATATATTTACTGGGTCATGCCACAGAGCTGACTGCTTTAATGCAAACAGTAGTGCAACAGAGATCCCTTCTAACCCTCCAACCCCTTCACCTCCTCCCATGGCAATGGGGCATTGAACACTTAAAAAAAAAAATAAAAAATCAGCATTCTCTCTAAAGCTTTCTTCCCAGGAACACCTGAACTGAAGGCAAAGTGTATTAGTTAGTCTGATTTTTGGATAACCTTCTTCCAAGCAATAACTACATAGAGTTTATATATGTATTGACAGTTTAAAGTGAAGTATTTGTCCTGAAAAATTGGACAAATCCTAGACAAACTTTTTTTCCTCTGAAATATTCTGAAACCTGTTAAGTACAGGACTGATTCTGTAAATGTGATAGAGGTACAGCTCTTCAGAGTAAATGAAAAACGGTTATGGGAACATTTTCAAAAGGTTCACAGCAACTTTTCAGCATCATTGCTAACTTAATGAGTATTTTTCAGTATAATTCATACTTAACACCATGGGAGGAATCAATTGTGACAAGCAGGAGGACTAGTTATTGAGATGTCATCAGATTGCTCATAATCACATATTTTCCCTGTGGATTTGTGCTTCAGTTCACACTCTTAAAGTCCATTCACATTTTCATGTAATTAAACATTCGCTGTATACCTGTTTGGAAGGTTGTATTTGATTATACCAGCTATGAGTATTTTAAAATAAACTAGTGTGGTAAACCCAAAAGGTATCCAGATTTGTTGCTATCATCCATTCTTCAAAGTAAATTCTCTTAAGACAGCCTGGTTACTTTTCCCATGCCCCAAATTTTTCTTATTTATTCTTCTTACCTGTTAAAATCTCACAGCTTCAGCAGTTATTTGAATAGTGCCAGCCAAACTGATGCTTAGGTTATGCCTCCCTCTTTGACTGGATTTCTTCTCCAAAGTTAAGGAAGAAATCCTAAATGGGACTACAGCTTTCTCCCTCTTATCTTAGCTTGTTTAGGTCTGGAGGTTTTTTTGTTTTGTTTTGTTTTTTTCGGTTTTTTATTTGTTTGTTTTTTGTTTGCTTGGTTTGGTTGGCTTGTTGGCTTGTTGGTTGGTTTTTTGGTTTTTTGTTGTTTTGGGTTTTTTTCCATTTTTTGGGGGGGGAGGTTGTTGTTTTTTGTTTTTTTTTTTAGTAATTCCTTTTTTTTTTTTAAACATCAGTGAAGTGGTAAAAAGGCATTTTACAAAAAAAAAACCTGTTCAGAGACCAAACACCTTCAGCAGCAGTAAAAATTATAGAAGAAAGAATTGTATAAAACCATTTTGAGGCATCTCATCTCAATGAAGACAGCACTTCTGTGGTTCATTTATCACTAGAAGGTAATAGTTCTCTATCAAATGTTAACTTCCAATGGAGGAAAAGCAGAGAACAAAGAGCAAATGTTCTCAGATTCCAATTTTTAAACTTTTGATTCATTTTCTTTACGGATCACTGTAAGGTCTCAATTATGAAGCCAAATTATGCACTGTCTGACAAATGCATCCAAGCTTGACATCTCTTCTGGTCGGGTTTCCTTTGTGTGTGATGAAATTTCTGCACTTATTCAGACAAACTGAAAACATCACTGTTTGTTAGTGATTTTTAAGCAGAAGACTTTCATACTGAAACTGTGTGTATGTGAATTTAATTGAGGTTTTTGTCAGTTGAGAAAGATATCCTGGCTTGTAAAAATTGAATGTGTCTTGGAAATAATTTTTATCAGATGAAAAACAAAATAAAAAGATGAAGAAAAATAGAATCTAGATAGATTTGTTGAAATTATCCTGCATTCAAATAATTATTTGTAACTTTATCTGTAATAGGTTCTCCCTTTGTTAATCAGTCTTCCATTCCTAAAGAAAACTAGGCAAACATCTTTTTATTCAATACCTTCATTTGTCTCTAACACAGAATTCCTTTCAAAAAAAGAGAGTGATATCTAAATTTAAGGAGTTTTGGCTTAATTTTTCATTGAGGGAGAATAATGGATGGAATTTGATAGGTTTCTTTATAGAAATGAGAAGAGAGTGATCCAGATGAACAGTTTAGGCTATGTTTGCCATGATACAACAGAAATTAAGCTATTTAGAGTTCAACAGAAAATCTGAAATGCCTGTAAATGCCGAATATATTGTCTTCCCATAAAATGGTATTGTGACCCAACAGCATTTACTTTCATTAAAGGTAATATATTTTGTGTTCTGTATTTACTTTTCATAATGTCATACAGAGTCCTAATAAATCGAGGAGTGCCATCGATGCATTTATAATTTTTTATTGTTTAATGTCTTGCTTATTACTGCTATTAATGTGCTCTGGCTTCAATATTTTGTGCTAAGTCAGTAGTATTTTAATTTGCTATTATTTTTCATTTTACAGAAACTCTGGCATCTACCCTGCCCAAATCCTCTTTCCCCGCACATTTTACCAGTTTGGCTTTAGCTCTCATGTGCCATGAAGGAGAAAGTTCCTCTATGTCCAGGTGAACACTTATGGAAAATAAAAGCCATAAACAAACAAACAAAAACCACAACAAGCCAAACAAAAAATACCCAAAAAACAAATCCAAAAAGAAACCAAACAAAAAACCTCCCAACTCCTCCCCCCTAAGAAACAAAAAACACAAAAAACCAAACCACAAACCATTTTAATAAGATTCACCTCTAAAAATAGGTAATTAACTGAGATTCAAAGTCCTAAGCTCTTGCAACAAGCATACCATGAGTTTTAAAAAAGACCTTCCTGAGGGGTGACAGTAGTGCTCTGTGATCTCTGGGACAAAGAGTGTCTTAATATTCAGAACATCTTATTTTATCATTTGTCATGCCTTGGCAGAGAATGGAGTGCCAGGTGTGGGAATTCTCATGCTTTTCCCACTAACAGAAACCCTAAATAATCAGATTGTCTAAGACAGCAAAAACTACTTAGTCTGCTCATTCAGTTCTAGATTTCATCCTTTCAGCAGCTAACAGATTTCTTACAAAACTTCTGACTGACAATGTTCAGCTAAGACACCAGAAGAGTGGACATTTAATGCTAAAGTTATGCAGCTCAAATTTTAGACATTTAAGTTCATTGGTTATTAAAAACTTCAGGCACACAAGCAGCATTAAATCTAAATTCTGTACTTACACATAGTGTTTCTAAGTGCAAATAGATCCTCCTGAGACACAGTCAAGTTGCTTGGTTAGCAAAACCTTTAGTTAACCCTGCATATTTCCATAAATTTCAAGGGGGGAAAAATAAAAATTCCTCAAAGATGTAGATGTTCAATCAATCAAAAATCAGGAAAAACAGGAGTAAAAGTGCTCCTGGAGGCTGTTGGATAAGGCTCTGCTTCCATCCTATTGTAGTAGTGGAAGTGAGGAAACCTGGGAGGTTCCCTCATCTTTGGAAAACTCCCAGGAAAGCAGACCCACAACCTCACCGTTGTAAAAATTGACTTCCTCTTGCATTTGGAATGTGAGAATTTTTTGGTTGTTGCTCCATTCCTTCCCCTGCCCCCAAGAACTAATCTCAATGGATGTTCAAAGGTCTGAGGTGTATTATGGTTTGTCTGCTGGGCTGGTTTGTTGCATGGGCATGCAGAACTGATCTGTCCTTTTGTGAAATTACTGCCACTTCCTGTCAGTCCTAATCATGCATAATATTTGTACTTTTTTTTGTCCTAATGATTACAACTTAGCCTTCTAAATGCTGTCACCCAGGTTATACTATTAGACTCTTCAGAGAGACTAATTAACCTGAGCAATCTGGCATGAAATTCTGGTTTACTCTGTTTTTAAAAACCTTTAATCAGTGAATCACCAAAACAGCTGTTAGAGGGCAATTTTATCCTCATTTATTTTGCAAACTGATTTCTCCTTCACTTGTTGTGTGATGGTGAAAGAGTTAGTTAAAACGAGTATGACACTGACATTTAAATAATTCTGAAGAACTGACAATTAATTATGTATTAAAAAAACCAACAAAAAACATACCAACAAGCAACACTTTCTATTCTGATGGCATTTAATCAGACTTTACTTTTTTTTTTTTAAATCATAAACTTTAAAAGATATGTTGAAATACTGAGACAAATTTCAAGATTGCAAGGTCTCCAAAAATTCCTGTCAGAGATCTGTCAGCACTTTTTTGTGGTATTAAAGAAAAAAAATCCTGTAAAACAAGAGGTATAATTATCATTATTCCTTCATTTTTACTAACTTTTTTTCATAAACAAATTTTATTTTTAGTTGACTGTCTGATTGTCTTGTTGTCATTTAAACAATAAAAGCAACAACAAAACGGGGGTTTTTGTGGCAAAGGAGTACTTTATCCATTATAGTGGATATGATTGTTGTGAGAAGGTATCCTTGCTGCTCATTACATCCTCAGAGGAAAGGGCAGATGGTGACCTGCATTTTAGTATTTCAGAACTGACCAACTGTAATTCTGTATGTATATTTTGCAGAATTAGAGATTTGTTATGCAGAAGTTGAACAGTCAGAGATGAATTTTTGAGTACTGCAGTTTATTTGTTTATTACAGGATATTATTCCAGAATTTAATCAATTTAGCATTCCTGATGGTAAGTTTTGGGATGATCTACACAGCCTCTATAGAGTCATTTTTAATGAATAATCAGGTAATTATTTGTCTACATGTCTATATCACAAATCTATAATGAATCGTGTGGTGGCACCTAATTTTAATAGTAAACCAACGTAGATTAGAACAAAGGTTTTTTTGGAAATAAGTATGGCATCTGCATTACTACAAAATAAATTTATTTCAACTACTATTATTGCAGCGAATAGCAAGTGAAATTATGAAAACCAATGCTTAAAGTCATCATTCTTTCTAATGCACACTGGCATTAATGCAAATATCCATGATGTAGGAGGAAAAATCATGAATATTGGAAGTTCCAAGATGGCTGGAAGTGCGAGCTAGAAAACCAGATTAGCTGTCAGGCAAGCATTTTTATAGAGTGATTGTTTAACCTTGGGAAGAATGATTGTGGTGGGTTCTCTTTTATAACAAAGATGTCTGCGTGGGTTTCAGGCAGCCAAGGTCAACTCACCACAAGGAGTTTTTTCCTCCTAAAAACATTTTCCAGTTTGAATAAAAAACATTTAGAAATTGTCTTATAGCTAGTTTCATGTATGTGCTGTGATATTAATGGACCTTTTTTGTTTCAGGATTTTTGAACTGTTGATAAACACAACATGAAATACACTGACAGATTCAGGTTCTTAAAACTGAAGACAGTACTGCCCAGTATTATGAAACTACATTTATGCATATCTTCCCATTGAATATTTTTAACAATATTAGTTTTTTAAAGATAGAATGAAGATGACATTGTATTGTCTACTCTGCCTGAGATGCACAGAAGGGTTTCAGCTGATCTGATAAAATAGTTACTCTATTTCTGAATTTTCAGTGTGAATATTTCTAATTTTCAGAGAACATTATTTTCTCAATATAGTCTTTTAATCTTTTTTAAAAGTATACTTATATATAAGATCCATATTAAATGCTACCCTGATAGTCTCAGTACTTTTTCAAAGCTCCATGATTATCTTATGGACCTTTGGAAATTAAAGTTTTTATTAGGAGTATTAAGCTTAAAATAAATCTGCTTTTTGCTATTTATTCTGTTAAATTTTCTTATCTGGATTAATTTGATCTGTCTCTCCTTTTTTTTCATCTTAATCCCTGCATTTCTCTGTGTTTCCAAATGCAAGAGACTAAATGCATTGTTAGACTTGGGCTAAGATTTTATTGTCTTCCCTACCACTCCCTTCTTTCTCTCTATCTCAGACAGATTAGAGGTCTCTCTTCTTTTTTTCCTTTTCTTTCCAAATCATTTGACTTCAGGAATTCAGGGTCTGAGATTCAGATAAAATCCTGATGTTTCAAGCTTTTGGTATTTTTCTGTTTCAGCTTTGCTATAGTGTTGCAAAGAACATTAGCAAAAAGTTTCAGTGCTGAATATAGAACATGCAATCAATTTCTGTAAAACAAATAGATATTTTGGAGGAGAAAACTATGAGTAACTGTGGCTCAAATATAGCCCTAAATTTGGGTAACATCTGTGAGCTTGAAACGCAGCCTTTCTACTCTTCCACTCTTATTTATGATTATTTGCTTGATGATTGTGCCAATGGATATGTAATCACAAATTGTGTACCTTTTCTCTGAGCAGAGAATTTAGGTGTCTGAGGAATAGGAATTTATCTATATCATATATAAACAGCCATTTGTCTATTAAGCCTAAAGAATTTTACAAAGTGCTAATCCCAAAGGTGTCTTTCATGCCCGCAGGCAATTGTTTGTGGTTTTTATTTGATGGTTGCAAATAGAAGTCTGTCCATTCAGAGCTCCTGATTATTTCTTTGTCTTTGGGCAAGGACAAAGAAAAATAATTCACTCTTATCATTCCTTTATGATCAGAAATGCAAATTAATTTAAAAATTGAAGTATATTCAAAATTTTCATGGGTTGTAATTACATAGGAATACGGTTAAAAGATCTTTGTGTGAGTGTAAAAACTTTCTCTTAGGCAGATTTTGCACATTGAATCCCGTAGTTCTGAACAGCAAAAAAACCCCTTTAATGTAAGACTATAGAAACATACCAGCAGTGTATGTTAATTGGAAGTCTTTCAATCTCAGTCAACTTTTAGCACGTAGTTGACAAATTGTTTTTTATATATGGGCACTGTTTACATATACTAAACATTCACAGTTTTCTTTTAGTCCTCTGACATTTTGAGTTTATTGATTGGATTGACATTTCTAAAGATGCAGTGGCACTTCCTCAGATATCTAAGAAAATATATGCCTTTGTCACTGCATGCTCCCACGTAAAACCTAAAATTTAGATGGAGATAAACCATAAGTAATATCTTTGGCTGCACAGCACTGTATATAACCTCAGTTTATTTTTTATTGTGAAGTGGCAATATGGCTTATGAAGCACAGCTTGAGCATGGGAGAGAAGTGTGACTGTCTTTGTCTGATGTGCCAGCAGCCTGCTGCCTCTCTCAGGAAAAGCCACCAGACTGGTGGGATCTGTTACTATTTGTAGGATTAACACTCCATGTTAATTCCAGCTGTTGCTCATGCCATTGTGTTCCTGGTAGCCAAAGGGGTCCTTCCTGTGCCCAGCTAGGGCAACTGTGTGTCAATTTGGCATTTTAAAAGTCCTTAAATTATTCAGAAAAATTCTTTCTCTCTCTCTTTGTGTATCAGAAATCCCTTTCCTATGCATTTCTAGGAGTAGAATAGTATGAATACCTGGTACATTGTGGTTTGTATGTAGATGATATGTTGCTTACTGTGATTTAATTATTCATGTTAAAAGTACTCCTGCTTTTCATTTGCTTGTCCAGGACATTTTCTGGCTTTTCCTGCCTAGGAGCATAGTGTGTGCAGTGAGACATAAGGAGGATTCTAGTGAAAACACTTTTCATTCTTTCCCTTTTGCATCAGTCTGGAGGACTGATCTCATCTGGATGGCAAAGAGTGCTGGTATCATCAGCACTGCTGAGCCTTTCTGAGTGCCAGAGGCAGTCTGAGTGACTCAGAGCTGAGACAGTAGGGCTTTTGAGAGCTGCCTCTGGGGCAGAGCCACACGGAGTCTCACAGTCACTGTGCTATCAAACACAACAATAAAGCTTCACAATGCCTGTGTGTGAAAATACCAAACTGAGGGGGGTGCTTTCTCATACTGATAAGAGCTGTGAATGGTGCAAAAGTTCAAACTCACATAGCCGGGTTTGTTTTCCCCATGACTGAAATCATCCTAACAGATTTCAGATCTCTGATTTAATTCCCAAACCTGGCTGTTTCAATGATTCCTTCCAGATCTCCCTGTCTTTATCACAGTTGCCTCCAGCAATAGAGGCGCACCTGCCAACATGAGTCAGAAAAAGTTAGCTAATAAGAAGCGCTCTATATTAATCACCATCTTGCTGACAAGCTTGTGTGTGATGTATGTGTGTGGGCTGCTAGCAGATTAGTACCTTGTGTCAGTATATACATAACACACAAGCTGGGATTTCATTGATATCTGTAAAATTTCTGTTACAGTAAGAAGTCTTTTCAGTGCAGCTTATTGTACCAGACACAGATGTCCTAAACAAAAAACAAGCTAATGAACAAAAAATGCTCTGTTCATCCTTGTATTCTCTTGGTGTCAAGAGATTCTATGTTTTTTACAAACTGTTTTTTGTTTGCTTTTGAAAGCCCTTTTACAGAACAATTGTTAGTCCTCTAAACAGATAATTCAAATTTTCATGTTGGTGTTTAAGCTTTTTTGTTAATTGAAATGTTTAATTCTATGTATTCTGCAAAGTCTTTGGAGTAGGAAATACTTTTTCTTTATTCTCCTCCATAACATTATAATTCACTTAAAAGCAAAAATCCAGAAGTTTCTCTTCCACATTTTTTTCAGAATGGTCTCATAATGTCCTTATGTCCTGCACTTCTATTTCTTTTTATTCAGTCTTTCCTTTCTTCCTTGCCAATAGGCCTTTTGGCTTTATCTCTTCTCTAATGACAGACATTTTTTATTTCTCTGGCTATAATCCTTGCCTGAAATTAAACTCTTACTCATTTTGTAGAAGGGTAAATATGAAAAAGAAAAATCCAGGGACATAGGACAATACTAAATAGCTGCTGAAATTCACTGAGTGCAGAACTCCTACCCTAGTACATCACCAACAGGCAAAATGAATTGCCTTAATCTGGGAAAAGAAATGTGAGATTTCCAAAACTGGAATACAGTGCTGCATTCTGCTGTGTGCAAAGCACCCCAACGTGAAGAAGGTCATCATTGTTCATGCAAGCTCCTCTGTGACAAGATTGTGTTTTTTCTGGTGATCTTGAATTTTAGTTTTGTTATTCTGATTTGGGTAACTTCAGTTTCTTAAAATTCCTCTATTTAAGCTGTGAATTTTATATTTTTTAAATGAAATCCCAGGGTTCACCTTACAGTGTAGCTGAGGAAAACAACGAGGCAGATTCAACTGGTTTTTTAAATGTTATTACATTTAATATCAAAAATACAACAAAAAATTCACTTGGTTTTAAGATATTTCTTTTCGTGCATTTTGGACTATAAAGCTATATAATGGAACTATTCTTATACCTGTATCAAGCATCTACAGTTGCTGGTAAGAACCCTAGAAATATATCAGAGGTCAATATTATTAGTATTTTCCCTCAGTAATTAAAAATAACTCTAAATATATTTTTAATTCGAGGAAATAACAAGAGAGAAAAAAGTGCGACATTCAAACAGACATGAAAGGCCTTTGTTGGAACAAATAGAATACTTAAATTGTTATGGATTATACAATTTTGCTTTGATTTTACAATTTTCTGATGGGATAATATATATATGTTGGGAAAATTGTATTATTGTAGTGCTCTCAAGTGTATGAACTTCATTGTGCTAAGCTCTATATATATTAGAAGAAAAAATAATAATCCTATGTGCAGCTATGCTAGTAGAAATTATCTGCAGAGAAACTAATTCTATTTTAGGTTTATATTGGGGAAAAAGCTTTTGAGAGGACTACATTATGAAGAGAATGGGGGATGTACAGTAGTCCCTTGATGTGGGGAAATGATTTCTAAAGTCAGTTATACCTGTACAGAAGAACTAATGATTTGGCTTGTGGTACAAGAATCAGAGCTCTGGGGATCCCTCGCTGCTGTTGATATTTCATCTGAAGTGATTTCTATACGGGCAGTTATGGGCTGAGATACACTGGCAGAAGAAAATCTGATGGGAGCTCTATTTTAGGGAGCAGCCTATCAAACAAAAATTGTCTCTTACCCTGTACTAAATCGTAGCAAGAGACTCTTTCATTGTGGCCACCTTGGCTGTTTAGTGCAGGTGAGATGATGTCTGACATTGCAGTATATTAACTAACAACATTAAGAAGAAACAAATAGCTTAAGAACATGTTTAGAATGAATTTGATATTCCTCCAAGATATTGATATATGTTCATCTCTCTTCTAAGTTGTCTGTTATCAACCAGGGAAGCACATAAGCAAAATCTCTTTTCAGTGATCAGTAAACTTTAGTTGCCACTTGTCATTTTGCTTCTATTCCCCTTTTTTTTTCAAGTACAGTTAACAGAAGCCTTTCCAGGAATGTTAGTGAGGATGTTCTATGGCAATCTCCTGCAATGGCAGCAGCAGTTCAGCAAAATGTTTGGTGGGCTGCCTCTGCACAAGATGCTTCAAAGATTCATTACTTGTGATAAGCATGTTATTTTATTCCAAGAAATTCATGGCAACAAAAAATATCTCTTTGAACATTTGTGAAGATAAATTTGTCTTTCAGATTTTTATATAAGTAAATAACTCCAAGTAATGTTTGAGATGAAAATGACAAATTCAGAATTTTGATGCGCTCATATGTCAAACTCATGTCATAATGTTATTCCATAATATTTTAAAGAAAATAAAAAACAAACAAAAATCCCCCACCCCAATACTAAACAAACAAACAATAAAACCAATGAAACAAAACAAAACAAAAGGGCTGTTGGAAGGTGTCCCTCACTGTGAACATATATAAAATAAATAAAATAAATAAAACAAAATTTGTTTTTAAATAAGATAAATGTCCTTTTAAAAAGAAATATGATACATTTTCTCTCATTTGTCCATACATTTTCCATTTCAATCATATGTAGCACAGGCATATATTGATTCTGAAACTATGAAAATCAGACTATTAATCTTTTAATGTGTTGTTATTCTATATTTACACTAAATCTAGCATTTCTGCAATTTCTTTTCTCTATTATGATCCTATCCTTTCTCAAATAATCAGTTTACTGTGAAAAAATTCTTTTTCACAGAAACACTGATTACCCTTTGGCCTATGTTTTCAGCATATTCCATTTTCCAATACAGAAAGTATTTCTGAATTTTATAACTGTTCTGAAGAGAAATAGATACTAATTTACAAGAAAGTGTTTGGCTTTTAGATTTACTTTCTAAGGATTAGGAGTTTATTTGTTAGAATAATAAATTTTCTTGACTATTAGTTTGGAATTTAATTATAAATTCCTCTTAAGGTGAGTAGGTCTCCAAAAGGATGGTAAAACGCAAGAATCTATGTATCTCAAGGTATTGTATTCTGAAGAAGAGATTGTCATTAAGTCTGGTACTACAATTATTATATTCA
This sequence comes from Catharus ustulatus, assembly GCF_009819885.2. Classification (NCBI taxonomy): domain Eukaryota; kingdom Metazoa; phylum Chordata; class Aves; order Passeriformes; family Turdidae; genus Catharus; species Catharus ustulatus. The sequence continues at coordinate 112,835,549 of NC_046222.1, forward strand.
GGGAATGGCTAGATGCCTATTACTCTGTATATAGAATCACAGAATATTTTCCGCTTCGAAGGACCTCAAAGTTCATCCTGATCTACTCCCTGCCGTGGGCAGGGACAGCTTCCACTTGGCCAGGTCTCCCAAATCCCCATCCAACCTGACCTTGAACACTTCAGGGGATGGAGCATCCAGAACTTCCCTGGGCAACTTTAAATTGTAAAATTTTGTCTCCTTTTTTCAAGTAAAGGTTTTCACCTTGTCATAAGAAACTTTGGAATTTATAAGTTATCATGGGAGAGTAAACCAATACTAAGAAAAAAAAATCTGTATGTGTTATATTCAAAATATAACACGTATTTTTGTGTAGATGCATCTGTGTTATGTATGTTTTTGTGGCTTTACATTTATGTAAATATCTCGTGTAATGCCCTATTAAAGATGATCCCATCTTGGCAAGTGAAACATCAAAAATGAAAAAAGAAAAGATCAGGTTTCTTAACCAAACCATTTTTCTTTCCTATTAGATTTTTGTGTAAGCTGCATAAGATTTATCACTTTCTACACTCTTCTTGATGCTGTCAGCTCAGCTACTCCATGGACATCAGGTGTCCTAATCCTGACGTGTGGGCTGGTGTGGTTGTCTGCCATCATGAAAGAATTAATTTGCTTGTCTTCATGATTCCCCTTGACTGTATTTTCCTTAAAGTGGGATGAAGCTCTGTTTCATACTCATGGTGCTGCTCCATAGTCAAGAATTCTTCCTCAAGTTACTGTTTGAATATATAAATTATGTAATCAAAAGAGCAGAATTATTCAGGGACTTGAGTAATTGCATTCTGAAAGACACCTTTAATATTACGTATTTTAACTCTAAATCCCATTTATTAGTCTACTATTTATTGCTTATAAAATATGGTTAGATTGAGCTTTTTTTTTGCCTCCATCTTTTACCACAGAATCCTCTTTTAATGGGCTGTGTTAATCTTCAGATGTAGTATAAAAGGACACAGGTGTAGTGGTTTGCTCTGACTTTAAAGGCTATTCAAAAAACTTTACCAGATAAAATAGGTTTTATGGCATAGTGCAGCTGTGCCTGATATCTCTTATTATTATTTAGTATCATTAACTGATTTAGAATGTTGTTTTATAGACCAACCTCTGTAGGCAAGTTTTGCTTTTCCTGATACTTCATAAAGGAATGCACACATTTTGAACAAATACTTAACAGTGGTTGGAAGCTGAAGGCTGCAGACAGAAAAGCACAGTCTGAAAGAAAAGAAAGACATAGTCCATTAAGAAGATAAGTGATTATAAGTTTCACCTTCAATGGCAGGGTTTCAGATGGAAACCCACCTTTCTCTTGCTTTATACACACCTGAAACTCAGCCTCTGGCATCCTGCTCCGAGTTATTCTTTTCCCCACAGGCCCAGCAACGTTTTGCTGACCTGAGTGTTTATGTTATTAGTCTGCAGCAGGATGCACATATATTAATGTTTGAAAGACCTGTGACTTAGGTGCAGTGTTGTGCCAGTGCTAATCTGCTCTTGGAGGTGGGTGGGAATGGAGGCAGCCCTGGAGCACACAGCTGGCACAGCTGGACCCAGCTGCGCAGAGCCAGGCAAGCATTCCCCTGGCTGTGCTCTGGGTAGGACATTCCTTCAGAGGATAAAGATCCTTCCTTTCCCTGCCTGCTTTTTCTACTGAAATTACTTTATCTTTTTACCTTGTAGGCTTCCTTTCAAAAAGAGCATCCCACAGTTTCTTCCTAGCTCCTGTGGAAGCAATTCAGTGAAGTAAAATACCTCAAAGAAAGCAGAATTTTTCCAATCTCACATGCCCAAGGCTGTTAAGTAAATCTATTATATAACTAGAAGTACAAAGTCCTCTAATTCTTTTAGGGGTGCCTTTGAAAACTACCTCTGGCTTTTACTTTCTGTCATTTAACTGCAACTCTCCAGGAGCAGAGGAAATCCTTTAATAACCTGCACAGCACTAAAGGCCTCTCTCTGTGTGAAGAGTGCTAACTAGTGTATCAAAGATATTACTTATCTTGCTTGAACTGAAATTGTGTGTCAGAGCATAGTTATTAGGAAAAAGAAAATAAAATAGTTTTCTTTCTGATTTTAAGTATTATAGAAATCCAGTTGGTCATTTCAGATGGTCCCTGAAAAAAGCACGGGCAGACAGAAAAACTTATGATTCAGGGCTCTACTTTATGTTCAGTCAACTAAAAGGTACATTATTTAAATGATTACTCACTCCTGTTTTTCCCGTTTCCATAGTCTCCAAATGCAGGTGATTATAAATTCGGGAAATCTATTTTTCATATACAATTAAACTTGCCATAAATAAAAATAAAAAGAAAAAAACCTCCTCACTTTGCATGCAAAAGTATGTTTGGTTTCTGTTATTCTATAAAGGAGTCAGCATTTCTCCTTCCTCCAGTTGTCTTAAAGGAAAATATGTGTAAATATACAGTATACAGTACTTTTTTATATATATATATATATATATATATATATATTTGGGGGTTTTTTTGTTAGTCTAATTCTAATTTTGCACTGTTTCATGTAATAACATTGTCAGAGCTTGAATGTGTAGACCGCTCTTACTGATTGATTCTTTTAAGATCCAAAGAAAAGTTATGGTTTCATGCATTCATAGTTTTATCCTCCATTTCCTGGTTTAAGCAGACATGTTCCAGACGTGGATGCTCTTCATTTTTACTGAGCACCATCCTACCAGACTTTCATTTTGTGTTTATAACGTTCATTGTCATCACATTTTCAAACATGCAAAATTTCAATTTTATTTCTGTTCACAGACCTTGAAAAGAATAATGAAGTAATTAAGGGAACATATGGAGAGATTATTTTTTCTATACTGTGATATAATTCCAACACATTTTCTTCCAGTTGAATAGTCTGTTAGTATAGAAGAAATCTTAACAGTCTTCTTCATCCAATGAAATAGAATGCATATGCAGTTCTGTATTTCTATACCAACCTCACTGAAATACCATAGTGCTTTAAAAAAGCTATTTTCTTTCTACATATGAAAGAAAGATGAGCTGCATTTTAAAGGACTGAATCCATACTGGTGCAAGAGTCATCTATTGACACCAAGTAAAATCCTGCTTAATAAGTATTTATGTATCTTAGAGGATACCTGTGAGAGAAGGAAATAACTTTAGTCCTCTTGCTAATTAAGCACACAAAGACATAAAAAATGACAAAATGCAATTCAGACTTGGGTTTCTGCTAGTGGATCTATTTTTGTATTAATCTAATACATGAAGCTCTGTGTTTTGTGGTTAGTATATCACATCTTTGTATCTATCAAGATCATTTATGATACTTCAAGCAATCTCTTTATTTTTTGGAGTAGACTTTGGAGCTGAATCAGAGTTCAGGACAAAAGACACCTTCTGAAACTACCTTATATTTGATAAAGAACCATGATATAGCAATTTATTTGACTTATTTGTACATGAAATTGCTGTGCCTTGAAGTCTGTTAAACTAAAACCTCTGTTCTATTTAGGTGTCAGTGTCTTGGAACATATGGTTTCATTGTTTTTCTTGAGAATTTCTGAGTATAAGAGGAAGCACCTGGAATAAACCACTTTTGTCACAATAAACTTAAAACTTCAGATAACACAGGGATTTTTCTTTTATAAGCCTATGAGTTTTACCTCCTTTCCTAGCTTGAATAAAACATGATTAAAACTGCAGATCCCTGTTATCCATACTGTTTAGAAAGTATAGAAAGTAACAAATCTTAGAGATTTCTTTCTGTTACAAATTGACATGAAATAGAAACCACTTTAAATTCCAGACTGGTACAGCTTTTAGAAACAAATTTAGCAGCACGTAGCTCCTTTTAGGTGACTGATAGGTGCTTCTTTTTTAATTTCCCTCTTATGGAAGTTATGTAATAAATTCTACTTCATAACTCAGAATGACTGAAAGACTAATTTTAGCTCTGAAGTGTTTTTACATCTAAATTGATAGATAAATTAGATGGATTAATTAATTTCCACCTGGCCAAGGACTATCAGTGTATATAACATATATAACCTCGCTGATGTATAATTTATTAATTTTTCAAACAGTATTCTTTTTTAACTCTTTGAATATCCCTTCAATTTTTAAGTCTTTGAAAAGGCCATTGCAAAGAACAAAAGTTCATCCTGTTAGGAAAATGCTGTTTCTTATATGTTACTGAATCTTCTATCAGTGACACAAACCAGCACAAACCTAAAAAGATGAAAAAACTCAGGATAAATGCAATTTGTTTCTGACAGCTGCATAAATTAGAAAGAAGTTTCCTGACAAATTAACATCATTACACGTTTTCTATATAGCCAAGGTTTTACCTGATTGGAATTAAATGATGTAGGTGAAAACAGAAGAATTACTGACACATGGAGAAATATACATGAATTCCCATTCACTGAATGAGAAATCTTTTATGTTTGGTGAAACATTTTGAAAACATTTAGCTTAAAAGATGTCATTCCCCTGTTCAGAATTTTCCTAAGTCAGAATTAATTCTGAATTTAAAAATAAGTAAATAAAAGACAGTACCTAAGGAAGACCTAGGCTTTTTCCACACACATCAAATCCTGGAATATGCTAAATCATCAGAACGCTTATGAGCCATGCCAAGGATTGTGCTACAAGTCCCAACAATTCTGTCTCTCAGGAATAACTCCTTTAAAGAATAAACATATGTTCTAAAATGTCATATTCTAATGACAAATATATACAAGAGAAATTAACCATAGACAGCTTGGTAAAAATATATGCAAGAGAAATTAACCATAGATGACTTGGTAAAAACCTGAAATAATTCTGGAAAAATTCTCCAGAAGTGAAGTATTGTTCTTCCAATTTCCTCTCTATACTTCCTCATCTTCAGTTATATTTCTTTTAAATTCCTCTGCATTTGAAATTAAGTAAATGAAAAAAATACAAGAGAAATACTGTAAAAATTATTTACCATATATACATTCCAGACTATATTTTGAGAAATAAAATGAATGTTCTAGCAGATAAACAGAATAGAATGCATTATACAGATTTTTTATATAAAACCAAAAACTATGGTCATGTAATTGTAAGGTCCAATGTATGTTTTCTATATAATGTGCCATTTCAGAGTAGTCTTTTATATAATATTTGTATTTTATTTATTGCTTCTTCATTTTGCCCCAATAGTTCCAGCACTTACTGCTGAATAAGACGATAACAGCATTTCTGAATAAATTACTTTTATTTGAGATTCTTACTGAAAACAGCTCAAGTTTATCTGAATCTTCAGTATTTTTTTCTGTTAAGCAAACCTATTTACCTTGGGTTGACAAACTTCATTCTGCTGATCTGTAAAATCTTTTAGGTAAGTTGATTTATAATTAGTGGTCAGTCTGTTAGATTAAAAACCCTGGTTGGTGTGTTTGCATATCTGTGTTTGCACAGCTGATACAGGGCATTTATTTCCATCAGGACAATTTGGAATATTGAAAACTGACCAGTTCTTCTATCCCCAGTCTTCTCTTCTTCATAAATAGGACATTAAAAAATGTGAGCAAACTTTATCTCTTTCAATTTACACATATAAAAGCACCAGCTTGAAATTGCTATAAGATTTATGAGGTTCTGATTATGATTCCTGTAAAGTGTAACTGGCATTATTAGAGGTAGCTGGATTTTTTTTTTTAGTGATGTGTCTTGGTCAACTAATCAAATGGACACATACAGAAGTTAAAAAAAAAAAAAAAAGAGTTGGTTGCAATTTCTTCTTTTCTTTAATCTATCTTCCATCCTCCCCTCACATATTATGCTTTATGATTACTAGTGAACTATTCTTTTGGCCTTCAATCTTGTTTACAAATCATTTGAAGAATATCAGTATAAAATTAATACACTAAATATTAGCAAAATACATCTTTTTTTTTTTTTTTTTTTTTTTTTATTTAACACTATAGGAAATAGAAAATACATGGCCAGATCTTAGTGAGCAGTTATGGATTTCTAGGAATTAGTGGATATTAGTAGGCTCCATGACACCTCATTCCAACCAATACCTTGCACCTTGAAATTTTTTTTGCCACCATATTTTGTGTTCTATTTGTTCTTTAGTTACGAAATTAGGATGTCAAGATCATTAATTTCAATGCAAATGTCTATTTACATCTCAGAGAAACTTTTACTACTTACATGTATCTATGGCCAGTTTTGTGGGATGCTAGGCTGAAAGGACACCCTCAAAAACCCAGCAAGGTGTGAGCTGCATCATGAAATATCTGAATGTCTTTAATGATCTTGGTCTTGTTACTCCATAATTTATCTAATGAAATCAGTGTTTGCAGTGAAATGACTGAAGAAAAAAGTGTCTGTAATTCATTCAAAAAATACGTGGAGATGTATGCATTCATTGTAGGGGTGCATGATCCCTCTGTTAGTTTAAAGATAAAAATGTTATGGCATGTAAGGTGAAGTTTCCAGAACTTTTTTGGAAACACTCCTGAGCTCTTTTATTAGATTACCTTCATTAGTACATTTTTATGAGCACATAACTAACTTCAGGAAATATACTTTGATGAATCTAGTTTTCATATTATGATGAGTTAATGACTTTCTCTTTTAACTGGCTAGGTTAACACCAACACTGCACAGAAGATTACAATGGCATGATAAAATAATTTAGTCTTAAGTATTTAAAATATATTTATCTGAAGTAAGAATAACTATAAAATTAAATAACATAACAAGGTGAACAGAGCATTCCAGAAGACTATTGCATATTCTTAGATTTTTGGAATCTGCATGTACTCTGTAAACATAGCCCTAAACTTCCAAGATTTCCATGCAAAAAATCTATTATGGACTTTTTTGTTCCAGTGGAAAAAAAAAAGGAATGAGAACACATCCATTTATTGGTGACCTTTTCCCCCCTTTTTTCTCTTTTCAGCTGTTAGTCACAAAGTAGAAAGAATTCAGGAAAGAAAAAATCCTTCTGTAGGTAGCTCTTAGTTTTCTCCAAGGAGTTATCTCCATATTTCTGTAATATTTAAAGTACAGATCATGTAGTTCAGCCCTATTTAGCCCCATGGTTTAGGAACACATCTGTTCCTATTGCATCCTTGCAGTTTCTGCAATTCAGGCTTTCCCAGCGTTGCACAAGGGTGTCTCACTGGATGGACTGTATAAGACATGGAACCATTTGTGTCTGCCTTTCTTCCTGGGTCATACTAAGGAAGGAGGACCTGTCTGTAGCATGGCCCTGTTGATTTTTGAAATTAATGAGAATCTGGCCAAGCTGCTTTTGATTCAGATTATACTGGGAATGAAATAAGGGAAAATTCAAGGAAATATAGGTACATTTCTTTTTTTTTAACAGCATTATTATGACATATTTTTTTCTTCCATGAATGAGCTGCAAAGCACATTGTATACCCAATATTCACATTTCTACTTAAAGAGTAGGATTCTCTTTGTGTTTGGAAGTGTTTGCTCTCACAGTAGAGATCTCTTGACAGAGCTGTAAAATTAACTAAACTGCAACTGCTTTCCTAGTTAAGTTTCAAGAAATTCCATGTGTTTCTCCTTTATAGAAAAAATCAACACAATACTCTTGCAAGGGTGTAAAGTTTATTCTCCAGTTTCAGCTGTCATGATCATCAACTTCTTTAAATGGGGGAACTCTTCATGCTTGATTTGTTGATAAGTTTGCAGTACTACTGTACTCTTCATAGCTTTGAGTTGTTCTGTAGAAAATAATCAGATATTTGGGTTGCATTATGAAAGAAAAACTGTGCCCCTCAGGTCCTGAACTCTAAAAATAAAAACTTCCCTTACTGGTTCAGAGAGAAAAGTTCCCTCTCTGCTAGCCCCCAGCCTGACCATTCTGGTTTGGGATGAGCAGTCTTACCTAGACTGGGCTGTTTGAATTCTCTGAAAATCTCCATTGGTAACTTAGAGGCATGGGGAAAAAAAATCACTGTTGCAAGATCAAATATTTTATTTAATTATAATCATTGAAATGTTTGTGTTATGCAGATTGGGAAAAATACTTTTCTGAAAGTGGAAATGTTTCATCCTTATAGCTTAAAATATTTTCCTGTCAATTAAATTTGAAATTGAAGAATTTGGGTTGTTTTATTTAGACAAAGTTGATATGCACATTCGAATTAAGAGTTTGAAATTAGAAAGTAGAGTACAGAATCCAATCCTAAACAAATAAATCCAAATTTTTAGGGTCCATCAAGTTTCCTGGAATAGTCAATGAGTATGATGTAGAATGTCTTAAGTGCTGTATACATTGTTTCATGTTTTTATTATTGATATATTTGATATATATGATGTATATGTTCATTTTAGAGGGGAATATTACTTGAAATATCTTTTCCAAGTCACAGATTATAGAACTGATGTATCAGTTCTGTTCCCTACTGTATGGAAATGCTTAAAGCAATACATTATACCAGCATGCTTTATCTCCAGTGCTTTCAGTACTACTTGCTTTGTGATTTCTTGAAGTATTCATTAATTAAGGAAGCATAATGCAAATCACTGAATTTCAGACTAAGACCCAAGTAGATGAATGTACCTTTAAAAGGAGAAAAGATGCTATTGTTAGAACACTTCTTAGTTTATTTAAATTATTTGCATAGCTGTAATTAAGATATAGTGCACTTCATTTCTGTATTAAAATTAAGTAGAATAAAATTATCACTTTTTAATAACATTCAATTTAATGTCATTAATGAGAATTTAATCACCATGTTTCATATTAGATATAATTAGTTAATGATCTGTAAATCTGTAGGAAACACACCTTAACAATATAAAACTTTACATAATAAACTAATCTATCTAAACCCAAGAAGTAATTAAGATTTCATATGTGCTGTATTTCACTCTCCATGAGAGAAGACACCTGAAGCTCTGATAAAATATACAATATTAAATTTTTCTTGCCCTGCCCAAAGCCCTCTCTAGCATTATTTATGCTTTTATTTTGTATTTCCTACTTAAATTATCTTAAGGGTCTTGTATTTCTTTGCATTTGTTTTGATAACTTGTGGCAGATGAGGAAATAGCATTAGTTGCAGGTTACTCCATTAAAGTACTGCATAGACTGTTCTGGAAGTGTTGGCTTTAGTTTTCTTGGTTTCTTTTTGCATTAAGAATTTTCACCAGAGAATTTATTCTATAAAAATAAATTTTTTCTAAGAATTTTGTGACTTCTGGGTTGAATTTTCTCAGATTCTCTGGGTACAATTTCTGTTCAAAATGAGTGAGAAAGAGCACTTCTATTTAGTTCATTGCTTCAGTACTACCAAAGGATTTCAACTTTGATGGCACTATGAGCTAAGCTACCCTGCAAGTCTGCTGAAGTCCTGTCATACTAACTCTTGGTTTTTCCAGTCTTTAGAGAAAACAAAGCCATGTAAACCCTAAGAAACCAGATGCCCACATTTTATTACTATTTCCTTTTGAAATAAAAAATATTGATTGAAACAATACTGTTTATATGTGGTTTTTAATTTGACCCCTCATGCTCTCATCTTAGTTTATTGAATTGTCATCTCTATAAAGAAGACATTTAAAAACTGTCTGGACATGGTTCTGGGCAATCATCTGTGTGGCCCTGCTTGATCTCCTGAGACACCTTCTGACCTCAGATGTTCTGAGTTTCTCTAATTGCTTTGGTACCCCCTCGTTATGAATGTCGTGCACTATCAGAATTGCAATATGAGATGATCACGTTCTGTCAGATGTCTCTGATTAGATGCTGTGAAGTACCATGTTAAAACTGAGAATCTTGTTTGCTTTTCATAAGATGCACCTGGCCTGGAAGCTGTCCCATCAAAAGGCAGAACAGCCCTTTAGTAAATATATTGCTATTCAGGGCAGACTTTGTACTGGTATTTCATTTTTAACCTCATCTTTACATTCTCATATTCATAGATTTATCTGTATTGGGAAGCTGAAACAGAAATTTAATCTTTGTGCATGTTTTAGTATGTTATAAAATTAGAGATTGTATTACTTAATAAAGATTTAGAGAAATAAAATTCATTCATTGATCTAGCCATGTTAGACAATTTTTAAAATGTGTATTATGTCAAGCCTTGCTTTGAGAGTCTTAGTAATCAAATTCAACATTAGCCTTAAAGGAGAGCATGACTTTCTTGTGCTATAAGTGATAGCTAAATATCCCTGTCATATTTTAAGTAATTCAATATTCTCTATTACAGTAATTTCACGAATACAAGCTGCACCAATTTGACTAAGATTTTGCTCCTAAACTGGAAATGTGGCTAATACTCAGGAGCGGCTAATATGTGAATAATTTTCTGACATTTACAACCTCAGAAGTGCCAACCAGAGTGCCGAGCAGAGCTGTTGCAAAGTCGGCATTTTGTGATTGTTACAAATCGCTACTCTGTTGCACCGTGGGTGGAGCCTGGTTGCCTGCAGGCAGCACGGGGGGCGAGGAGAGAGGCAGGAGAGCTCCCTACCACAGCCCGGGGGAGAGACGGGGGGGCCCCGCGCAGCCACTGCCGCGGCTCGGGGAGGAGAAGGGGGGACCCGGGCCGCCCCTGCCGCAGCTCTGGGAGGCGGCGGGGGGCTCTGTCCCTGCCTGCCACCACAGGGCAGCGCCGGGCCACGGTGACCGAGTCCAGTGGCAGCGGTGGCTGGCCCCCAGTGGCCCCGCCGAGCGGCAGCACCGGGCTGGGCTACCTGGCCCCATTGGCAGCCCCGAGCAGGCCGAGCCTGCACAGCCTTAGCTGAGCCAGTAAACCCCGCCCTGCCACGGTTCTGTTACTATTTGGCAACTTCGTTGCACTCGGGTCCTCGCTGCGAATGACAGAGCGGCTTATACTCGGGTGTGGCTTATTTATGGACAAAAGCCGAAATATTTGCCAACACCCAGAGATGTGGCTTATACTCAGTGTGGCTTGTATTCGTGAATTTAAGTCTTAAGTTTGCTTCTAAATACTGGCTGGTACAGCATGAAGCCACATTTAGGCAGAAAAGAACCATTAATTACTTTAAATTTTTGTCTCAGAATAAATCATGGAGTTTCTCCATTAATGCATTGAAAGAAAAATATTTTTGAATTCATGTAATAGTTTTCCTCTCAAATATTTTATCTGTAACTTCTACATCATAGTAAGTGCAGCTATATGAAACTGAAAATGTACTGCTAACATTTCACTACTTCATAATAATTGAATTGGATGTCTGAATCTTCTCTAGAATTCTATTTATTTTCTACTACATTCCTAAACTAACAAATTTAAATGTTATGCTTTTATAAATGTTGTCTTTGGATTCTCATTCACAAAATGTTCTTTGGTTTCTCCAAGATCCTTCATCACCACCCTCAGAAGTCTTTTATTACAGAACAAAGGTACAGGCAGCAGTTCACTAGAGATTCTTGCTAAGGTGTGTGCAAGATGATTAGCACAGGGAGTGGTCCAGTAAGGGATGCTGATACCCCTGTCCTGGGGCACCCATGGCTGGGAGGGCTGGAGATGTACTGGGATAGTTCTGTTCCTACAGTGGGGACTGCACCAGCTCAGCCCTGCCCTCGGGACCTCACCTATGGGGAGAGAAGTCCAGCTCTCAGCCCCCCCACTCCTCCTGTGCCTGGTTCTTGGGACTCTTGATTTCTAACAGCTGAGAGTTTTCATTCTGTGAGGTCAGGGAACAGCCTGTCCTCAAAGCATGGCTCTAATCAGCAATCACTCAGTGGAGCGTGTGATGATAATCATTCACTCTGATCGTGGATTTGCAACACGAGGTCAGACTTCTCCTCAAGGCTTTTGCGGAGTGCAATTGTATGCATTGATTAGGATAAAACTAGCTTGTGTACTGTAAAATGTTTGAGAAATGCATTTCTCTGGCCTGGAATACATATTCACTTTCTAAAAATTTAAATGGGGGAAATGCAGACACCATCAACTATTACAAATTATATAAATTAAGAAGACTGATTTTTATATAGTTTTTTATTCACATTTCCGGAAAATAAAATTAGAAGTGTTTAGTTCCTAGTGAAGTTTAGCTGGAGGAAGATAAGACAGACATTTATAATTATAAGTGTGAGGAAACCTAGCATAAGATGGCAAACTGGATGACTTTGGTACTTTGATTTTACATTTCATTTGTATTGATGTGATTTTGCCCTTTCAGATGACTTTTTGAGGTCTGAACTTCTCGTTCCTCATGGGAGACGGGGCAGAAGATGTGAGATGTGGTGCTGGGTTTTTCCAAGCCAGAGGAGCACCCAGAGGTTTTAGTGTGAGGTGTTTGGTTTCCAGTATGAGGAAGCATATAAGATGAAATGTGTGAGAATGCACCACAGTATTTGTTGCATATTTTCTGCATAGCAATGCATATAAATTTGTTCAGTGGAAGTTGAGATGTTTCCAGGACATCCAGAATTGCTACCTATACTCTTGGCAGTTCAATGTTCTGCATACTCCAGAGTTGCCTGTTATTTGTTGATTTTTAGCTGCACAATTAAACCTGCAACATGCCTGGGCATCATATTTCACTTCTTCACCAAATAACTTTGAGAAAATCCTAAAAATTAAAAGATGGCCAAATGTTTAAAAAACAGATATTTTAGACTAATTCAAATAGATGTTTTGGTTGCAGATACCATAACATCCCAGCTGCTGATCAGCTGAGGCATATCTCTTGACATAGTGATGAGGATATAATTTCCTACTTTAGTAACTGGTAGCTGCTGGTAAACACCTTCCTTTTGAAGTTGGAATATTTCAGGTTCTAGCTTGAATCTTGTGATTTCGACAAAATAGTCTTCAATTCTGCCTAAAGCAAAAATTTTCAAAAAGAATACATCTCTTCCTTATTCTCATTTTCCTGTTCTGGAAGTTTCAATAGAAGTTAGTCAGAGCTATAAATCACAGGGAAGAGTTCATAGGAAAATAGTGGCACTGTCTAGGTGAAATAGTCTCTCAATAACAGGGTACAGAGTCAGGTGGAGAAGCACACTTGTCTTTTCAGTATTCACAGTTTATGAATATTTCATCTGGGTTTTCTTCATTATTCTTCTGAGGGTCACAAGCCCTCAAGTTCATTAATAGCCAAGTGTCTTTACCAACCTGGTCATTGAATATAATATTTACCTGAGTTAATCAGAAGTTGGTTTAAGACTGTTTATAAGTTATGAGTTAACATAGCAGTCCAAAAAACAAACCAAAATCAAAAACCTCATGTTGAGTTATGTAGAAACAATAAAGTTCAGGTATTTTGTTGTCAGTTTAATTAGGTCCTGCAATGCATTTTTTACCTGGTAGATAATAAATCTTTACTCACTTCGAATTGCAGGCTCAGACTTCTGCCTTTTCTCAATGCCATATCTATTAGACATATTTGTTTATTGCACATTGCCAATTTGGAGTCCTGCAATGTTCATTAAGATATAGGAATCTATCTGGGAAAAAGACTGTAATTTTAGCATTCTTATGAGTTACTCTCTAGGAAGCAGTTTCTGATGTTGGAAATTAAATACTGCTATAGCATGCATTTTAAGTAATCAGATCCATTCAAAAATCTATCTGGAGGATGTTTCTGAGTCATAAAATGCTGATAGCTGACTTTCATTGAAGGTTTCAGCTTAAGTACTGTTAGTCTTTTTTGAAACATCACCTTATATTTAAAAGTATTTTAAAAATAGGAAACTTTGATTTGAAGACTAAAAACTATACTAATCCTTGAGAATCACGTGTAAAATGGAGTCTATTAACTGTGAGGCAGCTTTGTAATGAAAGATTAAGACCAGAAGTAAAAAAGGACACTAATCTTTAGCACTTTCCCTGTGTCAGCCAGGGGAAGTTCCTGTGAAGGAACAGTCTTGTGTAACCTCAACTACTGTATGCCAGGAACATGTTTCCCTTTGCTTAATGTAGATTGAATTCTGATACACAAAACAAATACTTTTCTTTAAAAACAGTACACTTTCTGAGACCATTAGGAAATGTTATCTCACTATTTTATTTCTCCCTATTCAAGTGAATTCCATGGATTTTAAACTTTTTTTTTTCTGCAGTATTCAAGTCAATAACATAGTGCCTTTAAGTAAAAATGTATCTTATATTTTGTTGTGTCTCTGTTAAATTGATGAAAGGGTTGCAAGTGTCCTGGGCATTCTTTGCTGCTACCCCTACTTATTTTCTTCAGTGTTCCATCATAACTGGTATTACAGACAATAACAGTCAAAGCAAAGAGATTTTATTGTTTCCTTTGTGTTGCAAGAGTCTGAAGCTTAGCTCTCAAACTCTGTAGTTCCAAAGAAATATTTGCCTCTAGCCTGGCAGGAAGCTTGCTACTCTGCTTCCTAGTAATAGTCCTAAGTGGTTCATAGTCACTTAAACATAACACCTGTTTAGCATAATAGAAACAGGCAGTGTTAGTATTAGAAGGAAAGTAACATTTGACTTCAGGGAGGTGGCCCTTTCAATTTCTGCATAATAGTGAAATCTCCTGGTTTTCAGAGTGATATCTGAAAATATCTCCTCCTATCTGGTGAATTTTATAACATTTTTAAAAGAAAGCTATCCTTTTAGTGAAACAATTATGACATAATGTTATCTCAGTAACCTGTACTTGCTATGTGTTATTGAAAACTCCCAGTGTATTTTTCCTAGCTGACGATTCTACAGTGTTTAGCCCAGCTACTGTTCACTAGGGGCTTTTGTTTATTTTGGATTTGGGTTGGTTGGTTGTTTTGGTTTTTGGTTTTTTTTTTTCTGTTTGGTTTGGTGTTTTTTGCTTGGTGCTTTTTTGGGTGTTTTTTCTTGGTATTAATATCACGCTCTCCACGGTAGCTGTGACCTTTTCCATAGTGGGTTATGTGTGTTTGGTTTCCATAAAGTTGGTGTCCTTACCCAAAGCCTTGTCCATTCTGTGTGGTGAGATCATTAACCCACAAACACAGTTGCTGTATTGTACTAGCAATACACAGAATTTGCTGAAGCTTGAAAACTTTTGCAAAGCTGTTTGATGCTGGGGAGCCTTAGATTGCATTTTGAGATGCCAGCATATTTGTTCACACTACTTGCCACATCACAGGTTGTTTCCATGAGCTATGCTGTTGTGGAAGCCAGCTGAAAACTTTACATATTTTAATTGCAGAAGGCTTTTCCTAGGTTTGAATCCTAACAGGTTTACAAAGATGTCAAAGCTCAAGACACATCCCGTGAACTTTGTTGTTGAAGTGGTGTCTTATTTTTCAGAAAATTTACGTGTAGAACTTTAAAGGATTATTTACAGTTCATGTGTTACTTTTTGTCTGGTATGTTTTTCCAGATTCAGCTGTGATGCTAATTCTTCTTCAAAGACTTTGTTTAAAACTGAGAAATTGTCTCTCTAACTTGTACATGTTGCAACCTTTTCCTTTTTGTTTTTTGTACATTATCTGTTTCAGAATCCCTTGCTTAATTTGTACGTGCATTAAAATTTAGAAGTTGAATTTTGCAGTCCAATTTCAATATCAAGTAATTCAGAGTTATTGTCAAAAATGCATATATTTCATTAATGTGTTTATCCTTCTACCTTTTCTGGATTGGTCTTTCTAGGATGTCTTTAAAGTGAACTATTTATAAAGTATTGGGCAGATGGGTGAGAATACTTCTGACCATAAATTTTTCTGCTCTATGTACACAGGTTATTGATTGCACATGAACGTTTTATTTTTTCTGGGGTGGAATGATTTTTCAGGCTTCATAACCTTGATATAGTTTACTTTTCAATTAGTTTAGGATAAACTTGAAGCGAAAGAAATCCCTTGAAGGAGAGTGAATTAATAAGTTAGGCAAGAGGTCAAACAAAGTAAATGTCCATGGGCACTTCAGAACCATCCTGGAGAAACAAATATGAACATGCATGGGTGCTTCCACATATTATATAGGCAAAAAAAATAAGAAATCAACCTAGAGCCAACAGTCTGAAATTAAATGGAAGAGAGGAAAGTACAAAGAAAAACATGTGCTGTATTTCTTAGGCTATTAGTGTAGTTGTTCATCATTAGGCAAATATAAGTGTATTTTAAGAAAGTTTTTCATGAAGAAACTTAGCTTTAAGCCTTTGTTCTCATTTCAAAGCCTCTAACAGAGCCTTATTTTTCTCTTCCTTTATAAGTATACTCATTGCCCAAAATATATGCAGTGGATGTTAAAATGACATTTGAAAGCCCTCAGTTTTGTTACCTCTAGTAATTTTGTGTGCTTAAATTTCAAATTATGTTAAATCAATATTGTATGGTTGTAAAGTTTTTCATGCATTATGAATTTCTGAAAATTTAATTTTAAAAAGGGAACAGGAATATGAGTCATTAAAAAAAAATCCAAAGTCCTTAAAAAATCCACCAAGCTAACTAACCAATTCAAAAAACACCAAAACAAACAAAAAACCCAGCAAAGCAAAACAATAGCCAACCAATTCCCAATGAACAAGAACAACCTTAAATATGAAAGTTAGGTGTAAGAGCACTTTGATATTGCACGCACATTAAACTGAAAAACTGATTGAAACTTAGTTACTTTTGAATCTTGGATTCAGTTTAAATCTGCAATATTTGAACCAGTTTTGGAAAAAAAACAAACAATAAAAAACCACAAGCCAGTTTGGAAAATACTGAGTTAAGGGTAGTAATTTCCTGTGAACCTGTCAAGTGGGCATGTTTTCCTTCCTCTAGGGATTTGCCTGTAATTTTTCTGCAAGTTTTACACAGATCTTCACAGATCTGGTGAAACAAAGAAGAATCAGCAATGTTTAGAATCTTCTATGTCAAGTACACTGTCAGAACTTGGTTCTGGCAACCTCTGCTCATATATTGCAGAGCCACATTTTGTGGGTGATTTCTTTATAGTGTGCAGATGTCTTGGTGCTAGTAAGGAATAATCAAATCTATAAATATAATAACAGCCTGAGAAATCCGTAGTAGAACATGTAGTGACTGCAGCTATTTGTAATCCTAGACTAAAAACAAAGAATGAACTCTCATAGTGAAAACAGAAAATTAATTTTAAATCATGTTGATGCTTTTTAATTCACTGATTTTTTTTTCTTTATGTTTTCCAAGGAAAAGTCGAATTCAGATAGACTAATATTAGGATCTCCCCCTCACACGGATTCTGCCCTGTGCCTGTTTTCTCTTCAAATTTTACTGGTTGCCATATAGGTGGCTGCAGATACTTCCATCTGGAGGTGCCAGAGACATGTTCCTTGTTTAGTTATGAACGACTGTGGCTCATTTGTTTCCATGTTGGTCTAGCTTGAAAAATAAAAGTACCAAATACCAGTAACTTTGAGGTTAATGTTTTGTTGCTGAAAACATGTACTGTAGTAAGTTTGTGTACCATCTGTGTCTTTAATTAAAAATAATAAAACCCCACACAATCTAATTTTGAAAAGTCCAGAAAACTTTAATGAAAATACAATTAGACCTGGTTTTGTGTTAGAGCATTATGTGCACTGAAAAATAAAAGAGCTATAGAAAATAGGTACAGAAATCAATCTCTTATGTTTAAAATAGCAAGAAAATGTAAAAAAAAAAAAAAAAAGCCACCTGCTTGCAGCCCAGTTTGTGTGGGGTATTACAAAGTAGATAAGTTGTACATGCTCAAAGTCAAAGAATGGATTAGTGACACAACTAAGAGTAGCTAATAAAGATTCCCTCAAAACTTATTTTTTTAGAATGTCTTTTCTGGGACTCAGAGTAGTGTATTTTTTCAACACTATATAGGTTAAAAGACCTTTTAACATATGTCTGAGAACTGAACCAGCATAAGTCAAAGCCTGATTTAAAAAAAATCAGCATGAAAATAGAAAATTATACATTTTTTTCTTCCTGGAGGTGTGTTTCCACAATGAAATTATGATCAAATATACACTTTATTTTTTTTTTCTTTAGCTTTGCATCGTTTTGAGTAAAGTATTCAAATACTGTGGTTATAATCACAGAAAATAATTTCACAGTAGGAAAATCACTGTAAATTCAGAAAGCTGAAATATTGAAATACTGGAATTATGGCAGACTGAGTACACAAATTCCTGTAATTATGAAATTATTCTGAAGACTAAGATCAAGGACTAGATTTGCAAGAAATTCAAACCTTAGAAAAAATCCCTGGCAATATTTTGTTACCTAGTGTTTAATTGTAAATTGAATTTCTCTTTCTTGTTGCTGATGGCAGGCTACTGGGCAAATTATAAGGAAGGAGCAGCACATGAAAGGATGTGTTTTACCCAGCTAAATGAGCTGCAGTGCTGGTGTTACAGAATTAGTATAGCTATCCTTGATGCAATATGTACACTCTGTTCCATAAAAAATGCCTCACAGATTAAAATATTGATATTTAGTAAATGCATCAAAATGCCAGCAATGAGTGTACAAAAACATATTTTATGTTTAAATCTATGATAAACAAAAGGTCAGTTGGCATAAATTTTGTACCAGATTTATTGCTAACATGCTGTGCTTTTTAAAAAATAAATAGAATGTTCCTATCTTTGAATACAATTTTGCTTGCAAATCCTTTAAAAAAATACTTTATTTTAATGGGCCTTGCAAATCTCAATATAGGGATTTTGACATTTCATCTACTTACTCACATGGAATTTAGAGCTCCTTTAGGATTCC
Organism: Catharus ustulatus; assembly: GCF_009819885.2. NCBI lineage: Eukaryota > Metazoa > Chordata > Aves > Passeriformes > Turdidae > Catharus > Catharus ustulatus. The sequence continues at coordinate 112,854,227 of NC_046222.1, forward strand.
TATAGAAAAAGAAAATTCAAAAGGGCGTGATCCACAATAGCTGTAAAGTTATCAAACTTCAAAAGTCAAACTCTCCCTTCTTTCATTCAGTTTAGACACTGATAATTGGAAAGCTTGTACTGAAAGTTGTGGAAAGCTGTGGAGTACCCATTGATCTGCATTTTGCTCTGTGAAGTGGAAGGACAGAATCACTGATAAATTGTGATTTTTTTTTTTTTTTAAATCAGAGTTCCTAATCTTCATTTCTTGCACGCTATTTTCTTTGTAGATTAGGTGAAAATTCATTCAACCCTCTATAGTTGTATAAAAAATCATATGCAAATCAGATGTGGTATATAAATCATTAAACTGTTGAATTTGTGAGAGAAAAACTGCCAATTTATTTAGCATTCAAACCTCATTAAGTGCTTCTGATAGTGTCATTTGATATTGGAAGCCAAATTGTGAAGTTAAGAATTAAGCAAGGAATTCAGTCAAGAATCACAGACTTCAGTTTTAGCAAAAAAATTGTTTTGCATAAATGTTTTTCTGTATATGCTAGGATCATTCCTTGGATCCAAGATGGAATTTTGTAACCTAAGAGTAAAAAAGACTAAGGAGTTAATTGAGAGTAAGTCACAATATTCCATAATGGTGGTTGCAATGTGGGATCAGGAGATGGTTCGTTGGTCCTTTTTTATTTTTGCCCCCTTCTACTGTGGTTGGTGTGTTAATGTATTTCAAACCCTCATAGCTTTCATATAATTGATATTCCACTAACCAATAGTAAGTAAAATGCAAAGGCTTTTTTGAGATGTTACTGACTTCAGGGACTTCCTTATTTTTTCATCAGAAAATATGGGGAGAACATCTACACTGAGCTGTTTTTATGCCATGTTTTGAAATACCCACCTGTAAGTTGTTTCTATTGTCAGAGGAATTCTTAAGACTAAACAGTTGACACAGGGAGAAGATTTTTTATGTTTTGTGTTATTTTCAAAATAAATGGCATGTATGAAATCATAGAAAGTTGTGTTAATCTCAAGCAAATAGATTTTCTCTTTTCCTCAATACAGTTGGTGAATATAGTAATTGCAACTTGAACAAGTAATAATTAGCAATTCATTCAAAAAACTGGGAAGAAAATCTCTTTCCTGCATAGCAAGATTTTTGAGACACAAAAGAAAAAGGCGTGCATGCTTGATCTTTTCCTTTTAATTATGCTCTTTTCTTTCTATAAATATACTTCTATTGATACTGGTTTAAATTGTGTGTCATGACACTTCTTCAGATCCAGTCCTCCACATTTGCTGTATAATTCATCACCTATGAGGCTAATTATAGAATTCACTATTTTAGCCCTTGTTCTCTTGTGAGGAGAATAAATGTTAACACTCATTGATGCTTGGTCTTACTGAGACCAAGATTCAGACAAATCAGATGGATCACCTTCACAGGTAAAATCTAATTAAAATAATTTTAAATGCTTAAGATATGAAGCAAACATACATAAATTTAAGCCTATTTAGACATGTGCAGACTATCTCATGAAGAATTAAAATTACTTTAGAAGGGCTCCAGTTCATGATTCAACAGAGAGAATTGCAACTGGGCAGTTAATTTAAATAATAAATATCTCATATTTATGAGTAGGAATTGTGGTGCTGATGTGGATGTAAGAGGGAATTTAAGGAAGCAGAGCAGAACTCTCAGGATATTTCACACTTTATTCTCCAGTGTCCTGCCTGTGAAGCTTAGCTGTGTGGTGAGGATGCAAGGAAGTTATTTCTGCCTCTTGACAGGTAACTATCTACCAACTTTAAGTTAACCTGAGAATATTTCTTAGCATTCATTAGATTTTCCCTTAAAACTGATTTTTTGTGCCTTAGTCATTTCAGATGTCTGTTCCTTTCAGATGTGGAAGATTTTCCAGGTGAAATATATAGGATAAGATTGCATATGTGTTGTGCAAGGCATGATTTAATTTAAAACTTTATTTCTTGTACAAAGTAGTACTGAGGTTCTTTTCTGCTTACTATATTATTTAAATGCCTGAAAAACTCAATATCTTTTCCATAGGTAAAATTCAGTATAAAGTTGAAGAGAAAATAGAAGATAAATCTGCACAATCAGGGATTTTTCAGAATCACTTGGTGTTTTTTAGAACTGAACTGCTTTTGAGGTATCACTTTGGGGAAGTTTAAGTCCAGAAAGGACGAGGATGCAAAATTTGAGTTGTTCTCCCCCATAACAGAAATACTGACATCATGATAAGTGAGTATGCAGTCCAGAATAGCACATCTTGTGTATCATTTTTGTTGAACCATTAGTGTTCTAAATATCTAGTGATGAAATAAGAGAGGGGTTCAGGAGTATATTTAAGTGTTCAATTTTTCAAGTATCGTTAAATAATTATTCTTCTAAAATTAATAAACTATGAAATGGAAATTAGTTTTTCTCAAGTCTCCAAAAGTTTTGTATTTTGTTCAGTCGCATCAAAGTGTTTTCAGATGATTTTCTGAGCAAGTTTATGAACTGTCATTACATTTCCTAGGAGAAGTTTTGTTCATTATCACTGGATTTACATGTAAACTACTGTGATGAGATAAGCAGAACATACTCGTACACTTCTGACTTTTTACCCTCCTAATTTAAATGTAGATGTGTTAAATCATTTGCAGTAAAAACAGACTTTAAAAAGAGCACTAGTATTTTCAGGGTATGTAAATGCTGGCTAAATATTTATCTTGCATCAATACGTTTGGTTAGTGTTTCAGTGGAATATACTTAGAGCCAAAAAATTATACGGCTTAAAAATTATTTGGGTTTTTTTTAAATCTTTTTGTACTACCTTAGGATTTAATGGAAATATAAGAACTTTATGAAAATATTTTGAAAACTAGCCAAATGTGTCACTGGATATAAACAAAATACCAGAAAATACCACAAAACGTTGGTATTTTTCCTGAACTTTAGCAATATTATATGCAATTTTCCTTTTAATAATTATGAAAGTAGCTGTAAGACTCATTTATAATTGACATATTTCCATGGAATTTCTGAGATTTTATGTAAGAAAATAGTTATTTTCATAGGTAAGGCACTAACTGATATGTTGGACCTACTTTGCTGACCTCACTGGAGATTTTAATGTTTGTTTGAGATTAAAAAGTGACAGTTGAGTTTTTGAACTTTACTGAAATAATGCTCAAATACTGAAAGAAAACTTTTTTGCTTTATTCATCTGAACAGAACAACAAAAAGCCTGAGCCAGACAAGCAGCAGAGTAAAAATTAGTTTAATGATGAAGAGAAATTCACAAAGTCCACAAGACTTCATCCAGTAAGCTCAAATACACACACACAGTGGAATCCCTGCTTTTTGCTCACTGTGTGCACTAATGGCTTGCAAAGACAGTCATAAAAAAACCCAAAAAACTGCCAAAAAGAAAACAAACCTCTGGATTCATACTGAAGATTTGGTATTTGACGCACAGATTTTTAAAGTGCTATTTTAATTTTTTTGTTATTACATGTTACTGGATTTTGAATTTCATTTTAAAGCAACAATTACTTTTTCTTTTTGACTAATCTCAACAAATTCCACTGATAGTGGAAATAACATTAAAGACCTGTAAACTGAGAAAATAGACCAACAATATCAAATTTTATGAAGTCACCAAGTGCCTTTCTTATTCTGACAGATGGGGAAGATAAGCAAAACTACAGAAAGTCTGAAATTAGAAATTTGATCATTTACATCCCCAATAGGGATTTATAAATTATGGTATCATGATGGTATAAATATGTGGCCACTTTTTCATTCCTCCTAAACCCAAAACAAGTGAGAATAAGGAGTACAGATTTTCCTTCAATTTCATAATCTGAAATGTATTCCAAGGAGAATATAGTGCTATATAATTGGAATTGTCAGTGGGATTTGCAGAATATTAATTACTGCTTTTTAAATTGTTAACTATTAGTGAGTCATAGGACATGTCTATTTAAAATTATTCAAGCTGCAAATATTAAATTAAAAAGTATAGACTGCTAAAATAATGGTGGAGATAGAGAGAAACCTAATTAATTTTCTATGGCAACATAGAATTTACTGGCAATAATGGAAATATCTGGAAATTTCTAAGTTTTTAATAAGTATTTAGGTAAAGCAAAATGCTTATGGCAGGATGATTATGGAATTTAGGTCAGTTTTTGTCACTAATGTTAATACCATGAGAATAAACAGTCTGCTAGACTTGAGGACAATATGCTTTGTGTTTCATAATTTTTACTTTAGCAAAGGAAATAAAATCCGTGGCATTTCTCTTACTCTGCTGAGTACTCCAAATACATAAATAAAGAAGAAAAAAAACTTTATTTCAGGTCTGTGTACCTCCCTGATTCTGAAATGGAGTGATTTAGGTGAAAACAAAGAAATGAAACTTAACATTTTGTCTCTGTGTAAAGCTGATGTGAAGCAAACCTCTTGAGACCATTTAGCTCAGCAGTTATTGATCCAGCGTGCAGCCACGACTGTTCAGATGGATGCACAGGTTTGACAGGTGTGCAAGGGTAATGTACAGAGCAAATACCTAAGGAAAATTAAATTTGCTCTGTAATTAAGGAGGATGTTCTCTCCTCACCTTCTTGATTCTTGGTTTCTGGCACAGGGATTAGTGCTTAACTTCTGCTTCGCCTCAAGGCAGTTTTCACTCATTTGGGACCAAACTGGTGAGCAGATTTCAAGACAAATAACAGGGAAAAGATTCAGATTTACCCCACTTAAAAGTAATCATTCCAGCAGCTGTTTGCTGGAAAAGTCTGGCACGTTACAGGCACTTGAGCCTTGGCAGGGATTTTGTACAGGGTGTCCCTTTGCCTTTCCCACGACTTCACAGCCCAGCTGAAGGTGATGAAGGTGTGAATTTTGGACAGGGCACAGCTGGTGCAGTGGGAGCCCTGGAGTGTGGCCTTGTGGGGCAGGAAGAGGCTTTCCTTGGAGCAGACTAAATCTAGATTCAAGCACCTGAACCAAAGGCAAGTGAAAGGAGGGAACAGACTCTTCTGTGCTGTAGGAGCCTCCTGCCCTAAGTAAAGGGTAGCATCGTGCAGCCAATGTGTTCATATCCTCAACCTCTGTGTACATAATGCCAGTGACAATCTGGTGCATCAACTATCAACACTATTTATAATGAAATCCCATTAATTGCAGTCATTTTGTCCTTGTGCTGTACTTTCCCAGGCCTGATTTCAGCAGTTCTGTGTTTTTGCTGCATTGTCTCCCTGTTCTCTAAAGCAAAGCCCAGCCCATCTCTGTAGGGTTACCATGGAGCTGCTCTCCCACAGGAGGGTAAGGTTGTACCAGAGCCCTGACTTCTTTCCTGTCTCCTGCATCCACTATTACATCCCTCTGAAATGTGACTGGGAGGGGAGGTCTGTGGGTCCTAGGAGAGAGACCACGGTGAGGGGTGGAGTGGTGTGAGGAAATGCATAATCTTTAAGGGAGTGAAAAGCTCAGGAAGTTTTTGACTTGGCCCTTTTCTTGGGGAGTGAATTGGAACAGGTAGATATGGGAGACATCCTTCAAATCCCACTGGAAGGCTGAGAGAGAAATTTGAGCAAAAGGAAGGAAAAGGGTGTAGATGGCTTTCAGGAGTGTGGATCTGGGGGGAGACCCAAGCACACAATGGGGATGAAAGGACTGACCCTGATGGTGGGGGTGGGCAGGGAGCAGTGCCTGGGAGGGGAATGTCAGCAGCATGGCTATTGGAGCTGGTTCTGGGAAATCAGAAATGGGGCATCTGGGCAAGTGAGCATGGATCAAGGAGTCTGAGACAAAACCAGGGGAATGACTGTAGAAGAAAAGGGGAGAAACTACAAAACAGTTTGTCTGGAAAGGTGGTGGTTGAATGAAACATGTAAAGCAAAATGCCTGTGTTCTGAGGCAAGGACTGGAGACTTGAGTGAAAAGTCAGAATAAGTAGAACAAAAACAATCTCTATTTGAAGGCAAATCCACATTTAAGGATTCCTCTGATGTTAAAAAATAGGTGTATTTTTCAAACAATGTCTCACTTTGTAGTTTGGAGGCAGTAAATTGCTACTCTTGTCAGTTTCTCTGTTTCATGTATCTGTCAATAATAATTTTTACTTTAGTCATGATTAATTTGACATATTGTCCAACTATTTGCTATTAAAATCATAGAAATTAAATGTAAAAAATGTACTACAATAACAGATTGAATGCTGATTTAATTAATATTGTAGAAATACAAGAAGTCATCAGGAAGTTCACAGCTTTGGTTCTGCTGCATTTGCATACTTTAAATCTTTAATGAAAGTACTAAATCTGTACAGATCTGAGTGGTCAGTATGGTCTAATTTGAGCTCCTGCATGCAGAAGCAAGAAATATATTAGGAGGAGGCATTTATAAAGTACCTGATTTTAATGATTATGGGAGTAGAAGCTTGCCAATAAATTCCTAAAATAAGCCCTTTATCTAGGGGAAAAAAAAAACCAAAACCCAAAAATCAAAACAAAAAAACCCAAGGAAATACTTACAGATTTTTGGTTTTATATTGGTGATTGATACTGAAAAAGTAGTACCCAAAAAAAAGTATAATAGAGAAGGTTGAATCAAATATTGCCCTGCAGAGCTAGATTTTGTCTCTTTGCCAGAGTTCAATGTGAATAGCTTCTCAGAACAACCATTTTTCTGTGTAATAATGAGTTTTTATTTTCAAGTTTTAAACTTTAGATCTTGAAGTCTGATTAGTAACCAGTGGGAACATATCACTGGAAATATCAAGTGCTTGTTGTAAATTTAGACACCTGAAATTAGCAGACACTTCTAATTTTCTTTCTGTGGTTCTATTTCTCTTCTGTAGAATGGGATAGTGATGAACTTCTCATAATGGTGCAGAAATTAATTTATTGATAGCTATGTAGAGTCAAAAAATGTGATGAGATACTGCAATTTGTTTCCAGAAAATGATTTGAAGGGTCTAACAATGAAGATGAAAGAGGATATTGAGTGATTTGTCATTAAACAAGTACCACCCATTGTAAGATTGAATGCAGCAGGTTTCTAGGGGAAAAAATGATATATTACCATGTCAATAAACATGCATGTGCAAAGGGGTAAGAATATTCGGGACTTAGTCAGATTAGCAATACTCTGGGGTTTTTTTTTAGAGCAGTTGGTTAGTATCTAATAAGTGAATCTTTACTCATACTTTGAGTTCAATGGAGAAAAAAATAATTTCTCCTTTATGCAGGTGCAACTAAGCAGATACAGGTATAAAAGGGAACTGCTCATACCTAATTTATACATCCTGAGTCCATGGGAAACTTGAAGCAAGTTGGTAGTAAAAGGATTTCACACCAAGAGATTTTTATTTATTTTACTTTACTGATTTTAGACACAAGAATTAAACATTCTGTGTTTTAAATAAATAAATAAGACTGCGCTTTGGATGCTGCTCAGGGAAAAAAAGAAATATATATATATATTATGTCTTAGGTTTTTCCATTCTTAATAATTTCTAATTCCAGTTAAGAAAAATAGCTATCTGAGATATAATGATGGAGATCAGTCTCAAATGTCACCAAATGGTAAATGCTTTCATCTTGCTACTGATATATCCAGGAACAAAATCAACTAATCAAGGAAAATACAAGGTAATTGCTCTATTGTTCAGCAGAGCACTTAGATGATCCAAATCCTTCAGCAAAGGAATCAGGTACTAAAGTAACTGGACAAATTCTTCTTCAAATCTTAATCTTGCTGTCTACTGCCCACTCTGACATAATCTTTCAGAGGAGGCTGTTGGTTGTATAGACCTCCCTGCTACAGGAAAGTCAACATTTTCCTTTAAAGTTCTGATAATATATGGAAAAATTTAAATTTTATTATTAATTAATCTAACTCCTACCTGATTAAGAAAAATGTCTCTAAATACTGAAGGTATATATATATTTTCTTTATTTTTATAAAGGCATATGAAAGTGACACTTCACTTTCTTCTTTTTAAAAAGTACAGACAGTGCATTGTTTTTTCAGTAAAATGCTTTGAATTTGTTGAAGTAGGACAAAACAGTTACCTATGTAACTGAAAACATAAAATGTTACTTAAAATAAATCAAATTAATTTATAGGGAAAGATTTTTCTGTCACTATTCATAACACATGAAATTGAGCAAGGTGTGTCAGAAGCAGTACTGATTTTGGGAATTGTTTGTATTCAGCACTGCAATGTTCTGGTTAATTATTTAAGAGAGAAAAGAGGAAGAAGAAATGGACCTAAGAGAATGCTCTTAGCATTCCAATTTCTTCACTGCCTTGAGTGCAAAATAGTAATAAGTAATCTAAGAATTCAAAATTCTATTCCCAAAGTATGCAATTGGTCTGAATCTTCTTTTTCTTGTCCTTACTTCATCCATTCATTTCCTTTTGCCTAGAAATCAAAGACCTGACATGAACTCTTCCTTTCATTTACACAGTCTGTTAGCTTTAAACAATGGCATGACAAGTTTGGGGGATGAGGGTAGAAGAGTCAGTAATATTTGTTGTGATTTTGGCAAGACTTTTGAGGCTGCCTCAACCTGATAGGCGGATGAAGTATGGTTTCAAGGAGTGGGCAGTGAGGTGGACTGAAATCCAGCTGAACATCTGTGCCCAGAGTTTTGTGAAGAGTTGTATGATATTCAAAAAGAGGAAGTTCCAACCCCAGCCACCAGTGCAGACCAGGGGGGGCTAGAAGGCAGCTCACCAAATATTTGATGGGCAGGAATCCAGCGGGAGCCAGACTCTTCTCAGTGGTGCCCGCTGACAAGGCAGATGCCAGTGGGCACAAAATAAAACTCCTGAGATTCCTTGTGGATGCAAAAAGTGGTTTATACTGTGAGGATAAACAGCGGGACAGGTTTCCTGGAGAGGCTGTGTGAGGTCTCCATCCCTGGAGATATTTAAAACCCAGCCCTGGACACGGCCTGGATGTTGCTCTGGGCAAGGGGTTGGGCAAAGCTCTCTGTGGAGTTGCCTCATTGTCTCTGTGAGTCTGTGACATGGACTTCAGATAAGGCTGGTATTGAATCTCTGTGAAAGAGTGATGAGAACTGAGTCAGGATTTTGTCTCTGCCAAAGATGTCCTTCTGCTCTCACCCAGGATGCTTAATTTTCTGTACTTAGGGAAGATTACACCTCTGTGCTTTTTGTTTCCTTGTTTTTCTTGTCATATTCTTGTTGCTTGTCAGAGAAAAGTGGTCACAGATCTTCAAATTACAGGAGGCCTGATGAAATGATCGTGTTTAGAGACCAAATGTTGCTTCAGTGCCAGTTAGTTCATCCCTCTATTGGGCCCTACATGGTGAAGACAATGGATTAAGTTTTTATTTGCCTTTGAGTTGATATATGCACCATGTATGTAAAACTTTTTGAAAAGTGAAGGAAGGTATGCTGTGAATTTTCTTTACTTTCATTATCAAATTAGAAACTTCAGGCACAGAAAAAAATGCTGAAGGGAGAAAAAACCAATATCTCTGTGCATTCACAGTCATGTGTTGAGTGTGAATTTATTTGTATAATGCATTGGGACAGAAACTGAGTGTGCAGGCAAGTGTCTGTGTACAATGTGTACCACTTCTTCATTTTTAAGCAGTTTTCCTGAGAGATTTTCTAAGAATGTTTTGTATTTAAGGAAGGAACAATCAAAAGGTTTCAGACCAGATATTAAAGAGTTAATGGGTTATATTCATTATGTCTTATTTCTAGAAAAACAAACTCAAGGAGAATTTTGCCCAATTATCTGTCATGAATAAGTTGAAAAGCAATCATTATTCTAATCTTCAGTTAAAAACTGCACTCATCTCACTTTGTATTCTTAAAAGGAAATGAGACTATTGTAGATTTAGTTTTTTTAAAGCATTGTTTGGTATGAACTTTGCTTTTTTTCCTCCTATTTTCACTGTTTTTTTCCCTTTACTTGTCAAGAATTGTAAAGAGGAAAACTATTAAAATTACTCATAAATATTAGAAATACCATTTATATTTGGGCTTCAGGAGTAGGAGGTTATCCATTCTGGCCTTGATATCACCTGTTTTTGTACCTGCTGTTGAAATGTCAACATTTACTATCAATTACCTCAAAATCATACTTGCAGTGTTTCTCAATTACTAAAGTAAGAAACAGCAATAGTATTTCAGATAATGAAGGGCTTAAATTGTTAGAAAAATCCACCATAATTGATACTTTCTGGATTCTTGAAAATCATAAGAGGCTAAGGAGCAATAATCAGAAAAGATCAAATGGAATGCATATATGGAGAAAATTCAAGTTATTAACATCTTGCTAGTTTTCTTGTTTGAAAAAGTCAGTAATAAGTTTGTGTTAGAAAAATGGAAAGATGCTAGGAGATTTAGTCTTTCTGCTGTTGCTTAACATTTTGAATTATAGGACACTGCCACTTTTGCAAGTTTGTTTTCTAACTTGCGAAGTGTAAATATTAATAGTTACCTGAAAATTATTCTTTATGAAGTCATTAAAAAAAAATCTTCAGTAATATTTTACTGAAACTTAACATTTATTCCAAGGATAAAGGGGAGACCAAAGGGATTAAAAAAGGAACCATATCTCTCTGAAGTCAATCAGCATTATTCTTATAATTTAGTCATGACCAAAATTTCTTTGTGATTTGTTCATTTTATGCTTAATTAAACTAGAAGTGAATCTGAAATAGAAATTGGAAGTCTGTTGTGATACACAACTATCCTGAGACTCCCCAAGACTCTTTTTCTCTGAGAAATTTATGCTTTCAATATTGTCAGGTGTAATATTCTAATCTGCTTTCAGTGGAAATAGAATGGAGCCCTCATTTTAAAAGATCTCAAAGACCTGCTTTTCCACTCTGTGTATAACCAGGCAGTAATTACTGGAGGGCAGATAAAAAAAGTGTTTCTGTATTGGCATTTAATATTACACTAGGTTTTGTTTGCTTGTTTTTCAAGTTAATAACAAGCATTAGTGCTTACTACAGACTTTCCAACATGATGGAATTGTTTCATACCCTCCACCTTTATTTCTGCAAAGATAACATGAACAAACTTTTGCTGTATATTGTGTGAACACTACCCATTGATGTCAGTTTGTCATCCAGTATAGAAATGCTTGCTTTGCTTGAAATGTGTTCTTCAAGGAAAGAATCTCTCTTGTCCATGACACTTTACTAAAAAACCTGGATGTGCTGTAGCTGTTCTGCATGACAAATTGGTGGTGCATGCTTTGTAAATTGTCTTTCTTATTTGGGCATTACCTTCTTTTTGCATGTTTGTCAGAGTTCCATACCCTCTGACCAGGTTCTTTTTGACATTAAACGTGTGGAGGGATATCTAATTTACCTGTATGAAGACAATTGATGTTCCATGGGATTTCTGATCTGAGGCAGTACAAAATATACTGTATAACACAATACAAATGTAAGTTACACTTAGTGAAATACAGCAATCTATACAGTCCAGTCACAAGTTGTTAATACTCTCACCATCACCATGCTGAGCACCTCCCCTCATCAAGAAGGCAAATGGATTTGTTAAGTCAGCTCAAGCCTCTGGAGCTCTTCAAAATTCCTTTGTTAATTTTTTGGGCTTTATACTCTTTGCTGGGCTAATCAACACCATCTCTTCCTCAGATATTCAATCTCAGCTGTGCTAAATTTGCCAGCTCAGGGAGACATTCCCACTCTTGTAATGAACTCGGGGAGAACCTTTTACAGTGCCTGTTGATGCACTCAGCTGTTGCCAGCTGTTTACCTAAAACAAAGGCTCCCTCTGGTCCCCTTGGGGCTGAGTCAGCTTCTACATAACAGCTTTGGTCAGTCAAACCCTGCATTATTCCCTGGACTCCATGGAATGTCTCCTTGCCCATCTCCTCTATGCCTCCTTCTATTGGAGGGCTTTATTGTTCAGTCATCATGTTTTTTAGAAAAGTGTCTTGGTTGTGAAGATGACAAAGAAGTCGCATAACATTTTTCAGTGGACCTAAATTTCATTCCAGGAACACATTCTTTGGTTTATAAAGTCCAAAACCATCCACCCTCATTAAATAGAGCTGGATTCCTCAGCTTATTTCTATAGTACTCATGTATTTGCCAGATCAACAAGACATTTGAGTTTAAGAACTGAAGTAAAAGGACGTGATATAACAAAAACTTGTGTATCTTGAAAATGAAGCTATAAGTTTTATTGCTTTGTCATGTAAACTTTCTAAATGTCAGTGTATTTTCTTGGTATTTTCAAGAAAACCCCAATAATCCAGAGAAAAGTAGACTGGGTTCTATTTATGTCAGAGCTGTGGAGACAATTTGTAGATCCAGAGCAGTTCTTATATGGCTGTTGCAATTTAAGTGATTTCCCATGTCTCCTCAGCTTTTGCTGCAATGTAACCTTTCTCTTTCTTTCTCTGTTCACAAAGACATGCACAGCCATGCAAGTACATCTATAAAAATAGATGACCCAAAAATCTCTTTACTCTAATTTCTGCTTCAGCTGGTCTTGTGTTTATTGTATGGATTTCAGCTTGATTCATGCATATTATTTGATAAGTAAAAGATTATTTTCAGTAGGTAAAAACCTTTAAAAATATTTGTGAATATTTTTTATTCTTTCCAAGTGACTTTATAGGAAGAGTGACTTAAAGGAAATGCTCATTTCATCGCTTTAAGGCTTCTCTTTTTGGATAAACAGTAAATAATGTACTGTCCATTAAACTGTGCAATAATTACTTGGGAAAACATATTCTGTTAATACGGTTTCTAACTGCAGAACATCACTGTCTGCATCTGTGTGTGCATGTGTATGTGAGCTTTTCCCTCCTCAAGGTTTCTTGCTGTTCTGAAACAATGTAAATGCTCTTTGCTTGTTTTCCAATAAGTTTGGTGATATCGAGCTGTATCAGAATGTCAGTGACTGCTTCTCTTCTCATTCATAAAATCGAAAGTAGGTTGCAACAGATACTCTCAAGAAACAAACTGGATGTGCTAAAAATGCACATGCATGTTCAGAATTCGTCTCCAGTGGTGGGAATGTAGAATATTTCTGAATTATGAGATAAAATTGTTAGCTTATTTCTACTCTGCCATTTTTCCCCCTTCCCTTTTTATTCATTTTCCGATCTTATGTGTCTGCCCAAGTTCCAGAGTTGAGCAGAGAAAAGATAAGATTAAATTATCAACCTTCATTGCTACTGCATGCTTTCTTTTCCTAGTATTTTGCTATGGATAACCAGAACTTTTAACATATGCATTATAAGTTATATATATATAAAACTTACAACATTGGATAACCAAACAAGACACAGTTTGACAAATGATGCCACAATCAAACCATTCATCTTTACCAACAAATCAGATCTAATATAGGGATGTCCCAAGTCAAAGGGTTGGCTGTTAGAATTTGTTGGTTGGACCTGTGGTATAATAATTCCTCTGAAAATAGGATAAATTCTACAATATTTCTATATCAATAGATTCTCTGTGATAAATGTAAAAGAAATGATGAGCAGAAAATCTGTCATCCATGCAGAAACTTTATGAATTTTTTTTATCAGAGTAATAAAAACATTTTCCGTGATATCATATCTTAAATCTATTTTTATGTATCAATGTGCTTAATATTCTTGAATAAAAATTAATTTTGATACCTTGTTATTCATTGGGAAGTAGATCATCCCCTCACACTTGTGAATTATTTATGCTTGTGGTAGTAGAATTTTTAATGTTAGTTTCTCTAATAGTCCCAACAATTGCTTGTGGTTTGAAACTACAACATTTATTCACCTTGTCAAAGGTGGTCTTGAAGCTTTGTCTGTAAATGGAGGATCTAAGCCTGAGTCGCTCAACCTCAGCATTACCATGTTAGAGATCTCAGCCTGGATCATGAGAGCCACAGACTTTACAACACTTTAATTAATTTCTTTTAGGGTTCAGGGAAAATTTCAGCACCTTCTTTTCTTTGGGGCTTTCCTCTAATCTTGCCACAAGGGAGAGTCTGAAAGTCTTAGCTTGAAAGTGAAGTCATGAGAGAAACAAGATTAGAGAACTGTGAAGGGAAAAAAGTGCAGAACTCGAGATGTTTTCATGCAGCACTTCCTGTCAACCTAAGTGGCTGAGAAAAAAATTATTATTAAATTGCTGGGGAGCCTGAGGGCTCATAGGTCAAGCAGACCTCAAGGTATCCTTTCTGTGAAACAGTAACAGATGGAGGGTATCTGTCCTGGAAAGCTGCCAGAATCATAATGATAGTGATGGCAGGGACCTGCTGAGAACAAATACCTTGATAACTGCTTAGGTTTCATAAAAATTGCCATTGATGATGCTCTTTTAGGATTAAAAAAAAAAAAAACCCACACCAAAAAAACCTCCTTTGATGTTGAAATAGAACCAACAAAATCATTTCACCATATCTCTTCCACAAAAGTGTTTATTTGTATTTGTAGAAAATTAATGATAAATCCTTACTATTGGTAAAATAGCTCTAATTCTATCAAATTAAAGCCTCCTAAGCCATTTCTTACTCTATTATAAATATTTTTTCATTAATACTTCCATGCCAATGATCTTCTAGACATAGAACCAAAATGCTAGTAATTTTCAGATAATTTTAAAAAAACTTCCATAAGGTTAAACAATTATTCTGTGTTTAAATGTTGTTTTTCTCTTTTATTTTTGTGACCTTGATCTATCTACTGAACAATAGAATGTAATAATGATCCTAATTCTGCAGATTTTAAAAATAAAAAATACAGTAATTTCACAACTATAAGGTGCACCCTTTTGACTAAAATTTTCCCCCCAACCCGGAAATGCGCCTTATAGTCCAGTGCGCCTTATATGATGGACAAAGTTGCAACATTTGCCACCCCAGAAGTGTGAGCCGCAATGTGGGGGGCGGGAGTGGGCGACCACGGCCGTCAGGAACCGCGCGGGGAGGGAGGGAGCCAGCGCTGGCCCCAGCAGCCGCACGGGGAGAGAGGGATGGGGCGCTGGCCCCAGACACGGCGTGGGGAGAGAAGGAGGCGGCGCCAGTCCAGCGTGAACCACGCGGGGAGAGAGAGAAGCGGCTCCGCCCCGGCCCCGTGCGTACTGGGCAGGTAGAGAGCGGCGATGCCCCGGCCCTGTACGGGCCACGCGGGGAGAGAGCAGAGTGGCACTGGCCCAGACCACCGCGCGGGGAGAGAGGGAAACGCCGCTGCTGGCCTGGCACAAGCTGTGTGGGGAAGGCTGGAGCGGGCAGCCACAGAAGCCGCAAACCGCGACCACCCCGAGCCCCGCTTCGTCAGCCAGCGCCGGGGGTGGGCGGGAGTGCCGAGGCTCACGAAATGGGGAGGGTACCTGGGGCTGCATTTAAAGGCTACGCCAATCTGTGAAAAATGATTGCAAATTGAGCACATGCAAGTAAACTCTCAATGGCGCGATTCTGTTACTAATTCGTTACTTTGTTGCGTGCCGCGCAGCTCCTCACTGCAAAAAAAAAGTGCGCCTTATAGTCCGGTGCGCCTTATATGATCTGCAAAGTTGCTAAATTCCTGGGGGCTGTGCCTTATAGTCCGGTGCACCTTATGGTTGTGAAATTACTGTACATAATATCTCTGTGGCAAAAAGATATAGAATAAAAATTTGAAATAATGAGTTGTGTTAAGCTCAATAACCCTTGTATAGCTTGATTAAAAGAACTCCACTAATAGTGGGGTTTATAAATATGGATTGAAATGGGTGGAGCTAGGCACTGAGTCAGGAAAGAATTTGCATAACAAAGATGCAGCACTCAAAGGGAAATTCCTGTAAACAGCATAGTAAAGTCAGATTTTGAAATATGTTAATTATTTTCTACACTTCATCTGTCCTTTGAAAAATAAGTACTTCATCCTAAATAAGACACCTCCTGGGGGATATGTCTGACCCTTGTAAAAGTGACAATGTGAAAATGCTGTGGATAGCAGCAGTGACCAGGGTGATAACAGTACATGTAATTGTTCTTTTCCCCTTTTATGTGTCAGTAAAACCCAAGATTAGAGGTTTAAACACTTTTACTCCAAGCAAAATTTTTTGTTACCTAATATTTCTGGAAATTTTCTGTATACAGCATATTATTTTATCAGGTAAATTCTCTTCATCGTTAGATTAGAAATCAGTAAAAGTGTTTAGTGTTAGTGTTTTTTTTTAAATTTGGAGTTTTTTTCTGATGTTCCTTTTTTATCTGATTCTGGTATGCTTATTGAAAGTAAATCCTTTCCTTAGACATACAAGTATTCCAATTAGTGAAAAAATAATAAGTATTACATACAGGGTTGTCTTCCTAACTTGATTAATAACAAAGAAGAGTAATTGCAAGAGACTGAGGGAAGGGTGTAATCAAGAACATTTTTTAAACTCTGTGCTGAATTAGTCTGTTTCTTTGTCTTTTGCCTGTAGACTGAGAAAGAGTCCTCCAAGACAATTTTTATCCCAGGTACTTCTGTATTTTTGCTACCTTTAGCCTAGAATTAGCACACCAAAACCTATGAAAATTTCTGTTATTATTTGTGAAATCAAATAATAATACCACCTTTCCCACCCTCTATTTTGTGTATTAGTTATACCGAAAAAAGTTGTTGAAATTAGTTGTACCATACTAAATCACAAATTTTCTGCCCTTCTTTTAATTGTATGTATTTCATTTTTGCATGATGTATCCTCCCCGTTTCTGTTTCCCTCACCTTTTCAGTTTGAGGGAAGACAACTCTTTGGTCTTTGCAATCCAATATTTAAGTGTTGTAGTTTACGGTAATTTATTTACCATTCTTGCTTATGCTGCAAGTCACTTTTGTACTCTGGGATTTTTTGATCACCAAAGTTTAGTCACTGTATAAGGAATTTTTGTCTTTATGGTTAAAAATTTGTTTACTTACTTGCCTGATACTAAACAACTTGAAGTGAATGCAAATTCTGTTAATTTTGTTGGACTTTTCATATCCTTTCATGACAAAAAAGTTACATTCAAAGAATATCAATGGTTTTACTTACCTTGTTTGTCTTTTTTGTCTAGTACTATTCCTTTTCTCTAAGAATAAGAGGTTGGTTGACAGGGCAGATATAATGCATTTCTTCATTATACATCACAAATTTTTTTCCCCCTAAACTTGTGTTAATAGGTAAGAGAAAACAGCAAAACCACCAGTCCTAAGCATAAGGAATGCACAGGAGTGCACTAAGGACATTGCTACTTAGTCAAAATCCACCTGACTATTAAACTTCAAAAATGATGCTGCCACTCTCACAGAGAACAGAGATAAAGAATATTTGGGTTTGCAATTCATAGTCATGCTTCACAGGAAATATTGAAGATATAGGAGATATATATACACGCACACACACATATATATAGAGGATATTCTAACTTCCTAAGCTGGAGAGAGTCTCTCTTCTATGAAAAAGTGAAAAGTCATCTGTAAGAAGGCGTCCACTTGCATACATATTTAATGTTACCCTGCAGAGACCATGGAAACTCCTCTTCACTGGACTGTGATTTTATGGGGAATACTTTAGTGGAACAAAATGCATATCTTTGTGATTTAATCTTCATGAATATGAATACTGAATTACTCTTCAGTACTTCATTATTACAATACCAAGAAATCTTTTCTAACCATGTTGAATACATTAAAAACTAGACCATCAATGAAGAGGTGATGACATTCTGTATTTTTCACATTTAACTATTTTACAGGAATTTATTAATTGTCTCTGTCAGTTGTTAAAATAAGTAAGCAAGATGCCCTCTGCATGTCTATCAGGATGACTGGCCTAATCAGGCTCAGCAAATTCAATGAGTATTTTGCTAAGCTTAATTAAAATTCAGCCCTGCATTTGAGTAAGCCGCAGTGGTTTGGCAGACCTTCAAAGGGCTACACTGCAGCACAACAATAAAAGTGATAAAGGCACACAAGAACAATAAATGTGATGCAAATGTTCCCATTATTCACAAATCAGGTATAATGTTGCTCCTTTAACTATTTTCTGTTTTCTATGGTGATAAAATTCAAATTTTTGCATTTTTCATTTTCAATCTCCGCAAGTGTCATTTTATCCACATACCATTTTATGGTTCTATGTAATTGAAATTAAATAATTCTAATAATTTAAAAACAATATGTAAGTTATTGCCAATACTGAAAGAATTGCATGGTTTTGTTTGGTAAAAATTTCAACAGGACTTTTGCTTTGCAGTGGCAAAACTTCAGACCCTTGGGGGGTAACACCTCAGCTCGACCAGTTACTCCTTCAGGTATATTCTTCATTTACGTTTCTCGACTGTATGACCTCAGGTCTAGGTTTCTCCTAGCATTATGTAAATTGCAGTTCTTCAGCATTAGACATGAAATGAAGCCTTCCCTGCAGGTACTTCAGTTTTGATTTATAAATTAGAATTGTATACCATCACAACTACTTGTTTTCTATTGTCACAAAATCTCTACCATTCCTTACATATGTTAAATATCTTTGGAATGCTTATTTGTCACCCCTCATGAAAAAATGTTAGCTAGACTATAGTATTTCTTCAGAATTAAAATTTCCATTTGAAGAAAAGATGTGTTATGGTCCCTTTGAGTGGCGAGGGCTCTGCATTACAAATAATTCACAGCATACTCCTATGTCTTGTGCATCATGATGGTTCCCTTACCCTTGTCCCATTAACTTTGTATCCTGGTATGGTCCACTGATATTTTAATATTTTGTTTGCATTCTTACCAAACACTACATTGACAGTCAATCTTGGCCATAGATTTTTTTTTTCCTTGAAAACGTCATTACTTGGAAGAGTTATGTAGTTTCCTACCTTCTGCAATAAAGTAAACTAACAACTATGGTAACAGGTTTTATAATGGCAAACAAATCCATTTTTCAAAAACCAGAGAGGCAAAAGAGGAGGAAACAGCAAAAAACTGAAGCAAATAGCGTTTACTGTTGAACAATACAGCTAAAATCTGATTTTGGTCATAGTAAATAAACATTAGGATTATTTAGAATGAAAAATAGTGTTTCAGAAATAAACAATGATGGAAATATCACACAGTGATAAGACATTCCTAGCTAATGATAGATTGTGTACTTTGATGTTCAGTATTTGCTAAAGTTCATTATCTCTGTAGTGGCTTTTACAATCAGAATCATAATTGTTTTTCAAGATAAATAAAAAGAACACTTCGATATATATAAACCATAAGAAAATACACCTAACAATAAGAAAAATTATTTGTCTGAGATTAAAAAATATTCTTTTAAAAATAATTTAACATGCTGCTAGTAATACTACTTTCTCAACTGGATAGAGAATAAAATGGAGTCCTTATTCACATGAACTCCGTAAACTTTGACGAAGCAGTACAAGTCAGCACGATGCTTCTTCCCATGTCCATGGGAGCAGATGACCTATCTGCCATTTTTTCATTTCCCTTTTCTGCAAATCTAATCTGGACTTTATGAAATGAAAACCTTTGCTTTCCTTCAACAGAATTGCAGAGAGCAGATCCTTTACTAGGTAGCCATGCAATTATCAGTCACTGGCCATTTGTCCTTCCTCCATTAAGCCTTTCTGTTGGAGGGATTAAAATGTTTCCAGAACATTTAGGATATTTACAGGTAATGTCAAGAGGAATAAAAGGAAATTGCAGAGCTTATGCTTTGTAAAAATTATTTATTTTTAATTTATTATTGAATTTATTTTAGTATTTTGTTTTGAAGTATAAGAAAGTATCTTTCATATACTAAGAAAGATTACTAAGCATGCAAGGTGCTGAAAGATTGTGAGTACTGCCTACAAACAATGACTGAACATTTAATTCATATTAAAAGTCATTCTTTACAATTCAGTATTTTTTCCACATGTTGTGACTAAGGGTACATAGTTATACAAATAAATGAGAATTCTTTCTGTTTTCCCCAAATTTCCTTGATAGCATGTACAATTAATCACCATAGGTAAAAGGATCACTTTTTTCCATAAAAGCAAAGACTCAGTCAGAGTCTCTTGTAAATGCTTACCTCAGTTCTCTTTGTGCCTTGAGAGAGAAAGTGTGACTAATACAATAAATGTTACAAATGGAACAAAATAATTTAGAATATTATTACAGATCCAATGTACTATTTTTAAACATTTATTTCAGAAAAGTTTGTTATGGCATTAACATAGGTATAAAATAACTTGTAATTTCCTGATTCTCTTAGCATTAAAATACTATTAGGTTGGATGCTCTGCTCAGTCCATAACAAAATGACTTTCAATAAACTTAAATGAAATATACTATGATAATTTTTTTAAAATAATAGGGTTCAAAGACGTTAAAAGAGTATTTAGATAGCTTTGTAGAGTCAGCTTTCACATGCCAGAATATGGAATGTAAAATTCCACAGTAAAAATTCCTTATTTATACAAATATCTCTCTTTCTAAGTGTGGAATTCTCGAGGCTGCCTCAAAGTAGGATTTCTATTAAGTAATTTTAACATCAAGACCCTGCCTTCTACAAGCCAAAAAAGAGACATTTGTGAAATTGAGCAACTGAGTTAGATCTTACCTTTAATACAGATGTAATAAAACAGTCAGGTATATAATATTTAAACTGAGAGACAGTGGCATTTAATCAGACTTTCCTTACCCAAGTCTGTAGCAACATCTACAGAGCATTGCCACTGCACAATTTTCTGGACGATCTTTCTGTATTGATCCTTTCCTTTCTAGAAGCAAGAAAGGCTGTTCAGGTGCTGGTAGCATTCATCAAAACTGCTGTACTAACCACAGAAATTACTCTTTTGTTTCCCTTTTCAGTGCTCAGAATTGCTTTCTCCTCTTTCCTTCCTTCAGTGCTTGCAACAGTTGTTTCCTTGTAAAAATTTTGGGGCTTTTTTTGCCAATCAGATGCTCAGGTTTTCCACAGTAATTATGAAATACAATACATCCAAAGCACTTTACCAGTTTGAGAAACTTTTTCATTGTCTTTATCTGCTTTCATAAAAACATTAGTAGTGATCCTCTCTAACTCTTTAGGGTGCAGTTTTGTCTGGGATTAACACACATAACTTTTTGCAAATTAGGAAGGAAAAACAGCATAGAATTTATGGTTGAATTTTGTATTATTCATAGGTATCATTTTAGCTTTAATTAATCTGAAGAGACCTTATTAGAAAAACTAAATTGGAAACTAAATAAGAAATGGGATGGAATTGAAGATTTGTTTGATAGCATGTCAAGTCTCACCTGACTCAGTGGGCTGGTGTGCAAGTACCTGTGCCAGCATGGGGGAATAAGTGAAATTTTACCTTTGTGTCAGAGCTGTAGGTGTAGGTGTAGATGAACTTTAAACAATAGGGCACCCACCATCAGATATGTCAGATATGACTTTCTGCAAGCAAAATATCACTTGCAGCTGAAATTAATATAAACCAGCATGAGATTTATAATTGCAGATATTACAATACTTGGCATTATTACTATTCACAACAGCTAACAGCTAAACATTCCAGCCTCCACTGCAGTCTGGGAGATGATCAACAGAAAACTGTAATGTAGTAGTTTAATAATAGTTTATACTAGTTGAAGGTTTAAAAAAAAGGTGATAACTGATGCACAGAAGCAGAAATTTGCTCCTACTTGTTTCACTAGCATTTACTGTTAGAACTGTAGTTTTTACTTTGTATTTTGTCATGTTTCTGAAATTGCAAGATTAGTAACAAACTAAACTCAGAACTGGACCAAAAATGATATCAGAAAAGAAAAATTGTGAAAAATTCTGTCAGTCAGGACCATGGATATCTGTTGTTTGTAAAGACTACTGCTACTGCTATTTTCATTGATGTATTTTGAAAATAAAATACGTGGTCTTTTTTGTGTTTGGTATGCAGTTTGTTGGCTTGGGTTTGGGTTTTGGAGGTGTTTTGGGGGGTTTTTTTGTTTGGTTTGGGGTTTTTTTTCTGTTTTATTTTAAGATATACATTTACGTATGGTTAAAGCAGAAAAGTATTCATGGCACTTAGAAGCACAGCAATGGAAAAAGCATCAGACAAAGATAATGAGCAAGGCAGGCTTCAAGCACTTTGAGTATTTCAAGTTCTAAAGTTTACTAAAGTCTACAGCAAGGCTTGAGAGTATCTTTATGCACTTTAGTAAAATCTACAACACCTCCTAAAATTCTGCTTTATATGCAGTACTTCATAACTGCAACAAATTCCCAGGTACAAATAAACATGTTCCCTGTGTGTGTTTGCACACAGCCCCAGTGCTCTGCCAGATTCACCTCTGTGACCCAGCTTAGCAGGACTTAGGGGCAATTTAAAACTCTAAAGGCTGCCTGAGCTGCACCTGCATATTTGTTTATCATCCACCACACAAATATCTCATGGTGTGCATGGGTACCATTCATGTGAACACCATGGTCATGTCTACCTCATGCAGGTTTAATATGGATCATATTGCATGTCCCTTTAGCTGTGCACATTCTACCTTCAGACTCATGACAACTTCCCATTTCTTACTTCTTATTAGAAAGTATTTGTCTACAAGGCGGAATTTGACTAAAGTGTATCTCAATATTTAAGTGTTCAGCAGCTGTAGGCCTAAAAATCAGAGTCATTTGAGGAAACATGTAATCTTATTTTACCCTGGTATCTATAGATTTAATGATTTGATAATGCTGAAATTTATATTAATAATTTTCATTCCAGTTCAGATGATCTCAATATTTAAGTGTTGAGAGGATTGAGTAGGGAAAGGTTTTTACATTGCTTTCTCACTCTTTATCTTGTAGTGTGGAAGGAAGCATAACAGCACTGTGATTGAAAGGGTTTTGACTGACAAAATAGATATTTTTATATATTTTCTTTTTTAAAATTAAAACTTTGGCAGTGACCTACGTATAGCTCATTTCACTTCATGTTATTTTGTTCTATTATTTTGGAAATTACATTTTTCAGAGCACTAAAGGGATGAGAAACGTTTTGCAATTAGATCAGCATGGCTTTAAACTTCACAGCTTTACTGAAACATGTGGGTATGAACAGAAACAAGTTATTTTATGATCTTTGAACTCAAAAATATGTCAAACTGACTAATTTATTTGTTCTTGTGCCTTCTATTTAATGTTATCATGTTATGTCTGTGGACATGAAAAAAATGGTTGGACTGTTAGGCTCTAATTGTATAAATTTTTCCTGGTTCACTTATTTGGGCAAAAAATGTGATCCTGGGAGTATCTGGGTGGCATGAAGTCTGTGGTCCTGTGGATAAGTAGCTAAAGAGTCATAGAAAAATGACTTTGTCTTATTTGTTGGTCATGAAATTTATGATAAATTATTGTTTTGAAAAATGAGGCTGGTTGAAGTGGATTTTGATACATGAGATTAAACTGATGCTAACAGTGATATCTGAAAACAGTATTTGAACATTTATTTTCCAATAGTCTCAAAAACTGATAAGGTGGCATGTATTCTTATATTTCTGAAGCTACTATTTTCTTCTACAGAAGTAAATAAAATTTTTTTCTGAGTGTTAGGCAAGAGGAAATCTGTGCAAGTATTGTTTTCCTGTCCCGCCCACTAAAAAAAAAAAAAAAGTGGCTATAAGATTGTATGATAAGATCCATCAATGGATTTCTTTTTCCAGAAGTGTTATTATTACTATAAAGTTCAAATCCTGAATATCTCCTCAGGTGTAATTGCATCACAAGTCCTTATCTGGCATCTGTCAAGCATAAATGTACCATGTACACATAAATGTACAAGGCACTCTGCAAGTGGATCTCCCTGGTTTAGACCACTAAGTAACCCTTGAACATAAATGTTATGAACCAATCCTTCCAGTCAGTGTTTATCTGATCCTAAATGCTTCTTGGTTGGGAAATACAAAACTCTGTCTTGTGGGAGTGTGAAAATGAGAGAAACTGACTGTTAGTGATTTGCATAAGGCTACATAGTAAATGAGACAAGGCTAGAGCTTCTGAATCTCTTACTATGAAATGATAATACATTGTATTAAATTATTATTATATTAAGTACAATTCTATTTATATATCTATAAAATACCTTCTTAAATTTTAAGTCAGACAAGTCCTTTAGTTGCAGCCTCCTGATGTAACTGGCTTGTGTGTAATTCAAAAATGCCAGGCTCATGAATGTATACTTAACTATATCAAATTAACAACCTTCAAGAAGTGATTACCAGAAATTAATTTAATATTATATCTTAGCTGTAGACTTAAAAATTCACATGAGCGAATATAGATTTATATGTAGAACTTCATATTTTGCTGAGGAAAGTTTTAGGAATAGATCTTTCATCCCCTTTTGCCTTCAAATCTTCACTTAGTATTCTGTTCATACTCAATTTTAATTGCCACGTTATAGTTTGCAAAGATGGTATGCAGCTGTAAAATGCTGCACTTTATTGCAGCAAGAGGAATATTTATCTGAACAGATACATTACTGTTACTGTAAAGAATGGGCCTATTTTACTTTATCAGCAGCTGAGGGGAAGGTTAATGGCCATGATGTATCTTTTACGTTGTCTGTGAAACATGGAGTGCTCTGCACTGTTGAGATTTACAGTGTGGAAGACAAAGCGTGTGCTATTCCAAGCACTCTCTTAACAGCAGACTGTAAACCTGGGAATTAACTTCAAAACCCCCAAATATCTTAAAAAAACATTAAGACTGGAAAAGAAAATAATTTCTTCACATAAATTCATACTTTTAAATCTAAGTGCATGGAAAGCTCTTATAAATTTTCCAGATGTCCTAAGCAAGCAAAGAATGCAGATGACCAGGATGTTTTCAGTATTCATTGTATTTCCATCTGTAGTGCAGCAGGAACAAAATCATACAAAAATTGTTTAATTTCTGTTGGAGAAAGAGTCAGTACCTTCAGAGAGGACATGATCATCCTTTAACCTGCTATTGGGATTTCCAACCTGCTCAGCAAGAAGTGCCAGGTGGCAGCTACGGTCTACATAAATACAGTGATAAGTATCAGGGATAAGGAAAATAGTCAGCTCTTGGGGTTTCCATTTTTTTTTCCTGTAGCTAAAAAACAATAGAATGGCGACACAGCATCCCACTGGGATGAAGTATCCCCATGGCTGCTAGCTGGACTGCTGTAGGATCAATGCAGTTCTGCTAGGACAGACTCTAATGCCATTCAGTATAGGAATAGTTAGGACTAAGTCCATTAAAGGTTTTGTATTCTGTACTTGTGAAAGCTAGGGATAGCACATACAGAGTCTGATCAGTTGGACACAATTGAGAGCTCTTTTTTAGGCAAATGAGATATGCATTGGCCAGGAATAGTTGATCCTGTTAGAGTAGCATCATAAACCACCAAAAAGCCAACTGAGAACAGTCCCAAATTAGGGTGTCTATTAGAACTATCCAGTAAGACAGAAATGCAATGTTTGTTTTATCATTCATTTTTTTTCTAGAGTCTAGATATAACTTCTTTATATGGCTTGAGCTTTCATTTATGTGTCTGACATAATGGGAGGGCTTTCATCCTGCACTTGTACAAAAAGGTATACTCTGCACCTCCTCTATAAAGCTCTTGGGAACTGGAGAAAAAGGGAAGTTTCATTAGGTATGGAAAAGAAGATAAGACAGTAATTTTCCAAACAGTCAATTCAAATGCTTGGAGTTGTCAGTTTTAACCCTTGTTTCCATAGATATCAATATATTTGTACAAATTTAGTAATTTAAATTGAAACTGGTCAAGATGCCAGATATCACATCTCCATCCTCTCAGATGAAGAGACATACCACTGAGAAACAATGCCAAGTTCCTGTTTCTCTGCTGTTTGTAAATTTGCAAGCTGACTCACCTTTAATTTCCAACAGAGGAGTAATACTGATTTCCTCTATAAGACAATTATAATTAATGGTTACAAACATTCCTACAGCTTTGATTTAAAATACAACTTCATTGGATACTGCAAATTGTCATAGTACCAGACTGTGTTCTCTTAGGATTAAAAATATAGATTCCTGGGTCATCTTCTAATTTTATTCTAGGGTCATAGTATTTCTGAACAAGTTCCAATGTAGAAGGAGCATCAGAACGAGAACATACATTGAAGTCCCTCAGGCAATAGTAATGATATTAATTACCAAGTATGAAGTTTCCCAGTTGGACAGAGGACAAGTCAAATATCTCAGAATCATACCTTTATGCTGTGACTTTAAAAAGACACTAGAGACTCTTCTCATGATGTAGCAATCAGAGCATGGCTTTCTTTTTCCATATGATTAGTTCCCATAAAATGGACTTTGTTCCCTGCAGGGGAGAATCTGTCCACGGACTTTCAGCTGTGTTAGCAGACAGTTCATGTGAGTTGTAGAGAGAGTTGGAACCACCACAATGTCTCAGTAAATAATTTGATACATTTTCATGTTTTGAAATGTGAGTTTGTTTGAGAGGTGGAAGGAAGGATATCACCAGGATCCTATTGATATTACTTATTAGAGTTTGTATGTGGAACTCTGACTTTCTATTTCATAGCTAAGAGAATAGAGTTCAACAGATTCACATTATTAAGTTTATTTTATTTATCCATCCATAATTTACACTGAAAGACTTGAATTAAAAACTAGGCTTATCTTGATATAATCTTCCAATGATGATCAATTTTATTTCCTGAAATATGCTGGGTTTTTTATTTTCTTTTAAGCCATTTTGCTCTGGTTAAATTTCCAAGATTCTTCTAACAGATATTACTTTTCAAAATACAGTTAATTATTATAGCTTCAGAGCTTCAGTTTGAGTATTTTTGTGGTGGAATATAGTTCCATGGAAGAAGTAAGTGTTTATCTAGTAAAAAAAAAGATTTTGTTTTTGTTTAGTACTACAGCAACCAGAGAAAATTAATTGTAGCTCTATATAGTAAAGTTATTTTTCCACAAAATGATAGAAGGAAAGATAACTTTCTTCCTTTAGTGAAGTTTTCTCAGTCCACAGGGAAGATAACAGTAATTATTTGTTTCTCTTCCTTCTCATTTATTTCAGATAACCTTCTTAGACTTTCCAAAGTTTTCAAATGAGAACATCCTTCTTTTCTCTATAGTAAAGTGTTAAGAACATTAACAACCTTCCATCTGCAATATTTCGTAGTCTGTCAGACTTAATGCAGACTAAAAAAAAAAAAAAAAAAAGGGATAATAAAATCTTTGTTAGACAGAGCTGTAATAGCCAATATTGCTATAAATGTATATATGTGCTAAAAGTAAGGGTGTAAAAGATAAGGCTTTTTCTTTAATCAAGTAACCAGACACTGGTTTGTTTATCAAATATTTATATATTTTTTTATTTTTTTTTCTCATACACACTGCTAAAAGGAGGAGGTTAGTGTGGGAAGCAGCTGGGAAATTTGGTTGTAGGTGCAAGTCTGATATCCTAACTTATCTGCTCTTCAGCTTTCAGAAAACTTCACACTTCTTGTGTCTCATTTTTGGTAACCAAGGGGATTGGGAAAAAATAATTAACTATGTGTTGGAACCCTAAAGCCTTTGAGTTTTAAAATTTTTGTGCTTTCTGACACTGACCCCCAAAAGAACACTGCTTTTGACTTGAAGCCTTGGAGAAGGCTTCCAAATTTGAGTGATAGAATTAGAATCACTGGTGTGTAGTTGGAATGGAAGTGTGTCATTTCACATGGTGCAGGGTTCTGAATTTGGAGTTTTAGAATATAGTAATAGATATGGGACAAGATGGACATTCTTGGGCGTTGTCTCTTTCTGTCTTCTTGCTGCTTCTTCTTCATAGTTTCAGGCAGTAGTTTTTGGATTGGATAGTTGGTGCTGCACTGCAGGTCACAGGAGTTTGGTTATTGGGTCAAAAGTATAAATAATACAGATGTTAGTTTTTAATGGTATAGTTAGGCTTTAAAAGACCTGTAACCAGCTAGATACACCTGCATTTTCACTCACTTTTAGTTGGTAGCTAGAAGTGTTGCAGAACCTCTGTACTTTAGATAAGATTTAATAAATAACCAAATCTGAACAAGAAATCCGTCTCTCAAGCATTCAGTCTGACCCTGAGCGAAGCAGAAGAAAAAAAGCTAATCACTTTCACTGTGTGCTATGCAGTTAATACTGTGTTCAGAGAAAAACAGAATATTTTGGATTGGAAGGGGCCTTTAAAGGTCACCTATTCCAACCTCCCTGCAATGAGCAGGGATATCTTCAACTAGACCTGTCTGCTCAGAGCCCTGCCTTGAGATGTTACCGGAGATGGGGCATCTTTCATCTACCTCTCTGGGTTGTCTGAACAATCTCTTCCATTGTTTCACTCACTTCCTTTAAAATTATTTCATTCTTATATCTAGTCTGTATCTGTCCTCTTTTAGTTTAAAACCATTACCTCCTTTAAAACAGGTCCAGTTAAATTCTACATTCCCAATTTGACTAACTGGCTCTTCCCATTGTTTTTTTTTATTTTGTGGTAGCCAGAAAATGTCCATTCTTTTTATCAGAAAGAAAATGCATTATTTAAAGGTTCTGCTGTCCATCTTTGTTATTTCTGGCGACATGAAGGTTTTCTTGTCCCCTTCCAACTCAGTATTCTGTGATTCTGTGACATATTCCAATGTATTTACTTCTTCTCTTTCAGGGATCATGTTGTCACAATACTTACTTGAGAGGAAACTTCCTGGAAACTGTTTGGGAGTTTGTTTGTTTGTTTGTTTGAATGTTTCATATTATTTGTTTGTTTTATTGCTAAATTCAGTCTCAGTTTGTTGAAATACTCTCTGATTTTGCTAGGTCTAGTATCCATATAGCTCAAATTGATGGCAGATTTGCCAAACCTTCCTTGCAGAAACTATCTTCCAAGGTATTCCAAGGAGTGCAGTGTCTATGCATTTCTCTCATTCTTGCAGCCAAACTCAGAACATGCCTTTCCAAGATGAGTGATGATACAAGTAAATAATTTAAGACCCCTGCAGCAATGCCAAAGCTGAAAAAATCCTGTTGAAGGCCATTAGCCACCATGACATCCTGGATTCATAAATCATCTGGTTCAGTTTTTAGCTGTTTGGGTTTTTTTTTACACCAACCCTTAAGGAAAGAAGCTGCCACAAAGCAGAACTGTACAAGGTTTAGGTGTGAATGCCCTAAATTCATTCCATGGCTCCCTGTTCCTTCATCTGCTCCACCTGGTAAGGCTGTCTGCAAGCCTGCAGGTGAGAAAACAAGATGTAAGTGAAGAGACACATTTGTGTACTGCTAGCATAATGAAAAGACTAGCTCTTTTTCTTTTTTTTTTTAAAAAAAAAAAAAACAAACCAAAAAACTTCTAAAAGACAATGCAGAATAGAACTTAAATAATAAAAGTTCCCTCTAGAATACCTACTCATTTAAAGAGTACATAATTCCCTTCAAATTAAAGTTCTCATAAGCAAGTAGGTCTGGAACTAAAATATTAATAATGAGACCACTTTTGGCAACAGAACTGCTCACTCTTCAGAAATTAGGTTCCGAACATGGAATTTTGCAATCAAATTAAAGGAATCATGCTACCATTTAAGTTAGATACAAACTTTGCCTCACACTTCTGTGGTATGAATATTTAGGAGCAACAAGATGTCCCTTCCTAACACTGAGAGGTTTTTCCACATCTTGGTGTCCTTCTAAAGGCCTTGTTGTATTCAGGTTCTATTTCGATTTCTCCTTTTACAAAACCTCTCTCAGTGTAATGCTATCAGAGAGAAGAAATTTCAGTCATAAACCTGGGATAAATAATGAGAATTTGCATTCCCAAGGCAGGTTAATTTTTGCTTGTTTGGTTTTTTCCTTGAGAACACATTCTGCAAAATTCACATCCACTAAGCTCTTGGTGCTGTATGTAAATGAAATATACTGATGGTTGGTTTTGGTTGGAGATATATGTGCCACTGAGGGTTTTCACAGAGCAGTATAATAGATCTGAAAGATCCCTAGTTCAAAATATATGGTTATTTATGCTGAAAAATATTCCTAAAACTTCTTACTTTACAAAGTGTATTGACCAAAACCGTAAGATTGTTTTTTCTCAACTGCTAAACTTTTTAATAATGCCAGCAGTCTCATTATTTGAACTGCAATTATGATCACTATGGAAACTCAGATTTGTGACTCAGTTTTTCAGATTCAAAGGGCTTATTTCATCTAATTCAGGTAAATAAAATGAGATTAACATCTCTCTTGAATTATAAAAATGGATTTGTGTTTTTTGTTTGCTATCACAGAAATATCTAGTATTTTTTTTTTACTTTTCTCCTTCAGCTATTTCAGTAACTTAAAATTAAAAAGAAATAACAAAACCTGCCTAATAAAATGCAGATTGTTCTATTGAATGCGAGAAAAACAAAGTCACAATATATTGGTATGCAGACCTTTTTAAAAACACTGAATAAAGGTCAAACTATTTTGAGAGAGATTACTGAGGTAAAAAGTTATTTTTCATATGTTGTGCTTTGTTTCTTCTCTTTGTCTTGTCTCTCCTTCCCTTCCCTCTTCCTAATTCCCATTTGGAAGATAAGAACAAAATAAGATTGTTACACTGTTGCTATTGTTATCACTATGGCAATCCATATCACTATTCAATTTTTCTTTTTTCACAAGTCTGAGACTTAGAATGTGGTGTAAATGCATCATACACAGACTT
This sequence comes from Catharus ustulatus, assembly GCF_009819885.2. NCBI lineage: Eukaryota > Metazoa > Chordata > Aves > Passeriformes > Turdidae > Catharus > Catharus ustulatus. The sequence continues at coordinate 112,884,908 of NC_046222.1, forward strand.
TTCTGTTTAAAAAAAAATGAATTGTAATATTATTTAGTTTTGTCCTGGTACAATCCCATAATATTATCCATATAGTCTTGTCAAGTGATTTCCTGAACTTCTTTTTTGAGACATTTTTATTCTAGAAGTTATTCATTATGTAATCCAAAACCACTTCCAAAATTAAACCTTCCTAACTATTGTAAGGGTGAGATACTCCTTCTACACCACTTATATCAAAATGTACTGCTTAAAAGCAGAACTTACCTCATCCTAAAAGCACATCAATAGTGCTTCTCTTAAAAAAATAAGTTGAGATACCATTTAAAACTCAATTTCTATGCTTAAGTTTGAATTAAGAAAATGAGAATACAGACCTATCAGTTTTGTGTATTGGAGACATGGGGAAACTGTTTTAAGAAGTTAACAGAAACACACATGGTATGTTCCCAGCAATGGGCAAGCAAACTAGGAAAAGAAATGACAAAGATGATTTAGCATTCACTTTTCTTCATGTCTGGTTTGCTTGGGAGCTTGGGGGAAATGTGAGTGTGCCCAAAGGGTCTCTCATTCCTCCTTTGACCTTAAGGTGCTGCCCCTTCTTTCCCTGTAATTGCATGGCTGTTGAACCAAACAGAAAATCCTGCAACCCCAATAAAACAACATTTCATTAGGTTCAGCTCAGAGAATTGGCAGATTTTAAGGATTTTCTTCTCTGACATCTCTTCATGTCACCCTGAACCTCTAGTGCATTTTTGCTATAATACTTTTAATTAACCCTTTGAAGGAGAAGTATATGAGGACAAAAATTCTGAAACTGATATCAAACTTCTCTCAAAGGTGTCCTCAAGTTCAGTGTGCTGCAACTGCATGTATTTTCTGCTAAACCTATAATACTCCTTTGAAAATTTAATTTAAATTTTGTGGCACTACTTAGAATATGTATAGTAGGCTTCCATTTATCTTGCATTTTTCCTAGGCTTAAATAATTGTGATTATGTAAGAACAAAGATATAGTGATAATGCATCTATTAAATACTGTATTTTTAATCAAACATTGTCTGATTGTTACAGATTTCAGGAATAGAAAACTAAAAGGAGAAAAAATTAATTGACTGAAATGTCCATGCATTGGTTAGTGTGGCTAGAGAATTATTTTAATGTTTTAGTTAACAGATACAATTACTTAAATTTGTTACAGAAACAAGGTCTATTGAAAGAAATGGAGAGGTGGCACAAAGTATTCCCATTGTCAGTCAAGCATCCCTTCCACAAATTTACTAAAACTGTTCCTATTTTTAAGATGCATTCAATACAGAAATGTGCAAAATAACAGGAAAGCGTGCAGGAGAAATTTTATTTTACAAGTTTAAAATCCTATAGTGCAGAAAGATGGATTTTGCTCTTGTTGCTATAGATTATATTAAAAAAAAAAACCCTTAGGTGAATTACTTGCTGAGGAAGAGGCTTGTTTAACTTACTCATAGACCTAGAGCTGCACAGTTACCTACCTTATCCTCAATCTTACATAATATGAGAAGAAATGGAAAGGTATGTTTCATAGTCTATATTCTCTGACAGGAAAAAAAAAGGCATTTTCTCATCTACCTAAAGAAGTTTATTTATTTAGTCTTTCTTTTCATACTGTTTTTAAAGCTTCTTCTTCTTCAGAGAAAGAAAGTTAGACTTTTCCTCTACTATCATGTACAAAATTTAGAATAACATTTTGCAACAGTTTTAATGTGAAGTACATTAATAATTTAACTGTATTTTCTGATTACAGTAGTTTCACGAATACAAGCCGCACGGAGTATAAGCCGCACTTCCGGTGCCTCAACAATGTTGCTGTCTTTGTCAATAGATAAGCCGCACCCCGAATATTAGCCGCACTTTCGTTCGTAGTGAGAATCCGTGCGCAGCTTTCACAAATTGGCCAATTAGCAACAGGATCGCGGCATAGCGGGCTTTACTGGCTCGGGGCGGGGCCAGGCAGGCTCGGCCCATTCATGGTTGCCGACGGGGCCGGCTGGGTGGTGCTGCAGCCACCGCCGGGCTCACTGGCCCCCCTCTCCCGTCAGCACCGCCTCGCTGCCGCGTTTGCTCGCCCTGGCCGGCACTGCAGGCCCCCGCACCGCCGGGCTCCCCCATGCTGCTGGCCCCGATTCTGCTGGGCTTCCCCCGCTGCCAGGCAGCCCCACCCGCCGGCCTTCCTGCTTCTGCCATGCTCCCCTGCACTGCTAGCCCCAGTTCTCCCGGGCTCCCCCGCCCTGCTGGCCCGGGCTCTGCCGCCCCCCTGCCCCGCCCTGCTGGCTCAGGCTCAGCCGCCCGCCCCCCACACTGCTGGCCCCGCCTCTGCCAGGCTTTCCCACCTCTGCCGGGGCCGGCCGGGCTCCAGCTTGGCTTGGGGCTGCCGCGGGCTCTCACTTCCATGTTGGCAGCTTTTAGAATATTGTTCATGTATTAGCCGCCCTTGAATATTAGCCGCACTTCCGGGTTTCCACCAAACTTTTGGTCAAATTGGTGCGGCTTGTATTCGTGAAATTACTGTACTGAAAAAAAATCATCAGAACTGTAAATAGATCCTCAATGTTCAAATGAATACACAGAGACTGTTCTTATAGTGAGCACCAAATTTTCCTGTGATCCTCATTTTTTTAGTGATAAGAGATCTGCACCTTATATGCGCTGATTTCTCCATCAGATCTTAGAGTTGGGTTTTTTTCAGAAGAAAAAAGGGGGAAGGTTTGAAGACTGTTTTGTGTGCTTGGGGCATAAAGAAAGAAATGTAATTTTAGCTAGGGCTTGTGTCCAAGATGCTGACAGCAACTTCCTGTAGCAGAAGGGGATTTGTAGCAATGTGAGTTCATAATTGTATGAGTTGAAACACACAGGCAGGAGTCAGAAAACTTTGAAGTTCAAGCCAATTCCATGCTTAACATTTGCTGAGCTTTTTATCTTCATGCAAAATGATTTTTTACTAATATCTGCTTTTAATCCAAACAGTGACATTATTTTCAAGTGTCACTGCTGCCTCATGAGCTTATTTAAACATGTACTCAGGCAAGGTGAAAATTCCAATGTGCAAAAACATTAGCTAAAATACAAAGTTTTTCAGCAGTCATAGAATTAAGAATGGATGTTAAAGATTATCTAGTTCCAACCTTCCTGCCATGGGCAGGGACAACTTCCACTAGACCAGGCTGCTCAAAGCCTGTCCAACGTGCCTTTGAACAGTGACAGGGATGGGGCTTCTCTGGACAACCTGTGCCAGTGCCTCACCACCCTCACAGCGAAGAATTTCTTCCTGATATTTGATCTATAGCTACCCTCTTTCAATTTGAAGCCATTTCCCCTTGTGCTATCACTGTGTGCCCCTGTAAAAGGCATCTCTGGCTGTCTTGTGGCCCCCTTTAAGCACTGAAAGGTGCTATAAGGTCTCCCTAAAGTCCCCAATTCTGTCAGCATTTCCTCATTGCAGAGATTCTCCATCCCTCTGATCATCTTTGTGGCCTCCTCTGGACTCACTCCAACAGGACCATGTCCCTCCTGTGCTGATAATCCAAGAACTGAATGCACGACTCTGGGTGGGGGTTCAGTACATTGTGATCAAAACCATTTCAACTGCAAACATTCTTCGTGCTCTGAGTTGGAAGAAAAATCTTTGTTTTGCAGTTCAGCCTCACATCTAGATAGCTGAATTCATTGAGATAATTTTCCAGCTTTGCAGTGTAGAGCTATGAAAGGTATTTCCAAGGATTATAGCTGATGAAAGCTTGCAGTTACTTTATCTGAGATCAGGAGACAATTGACAGTACACTATCTAGGTCTTTAATGATTTTCTCAAAATTAATTACTTCCTTTTTAATATAAAAATGTAAGCATGATCATCAATCTGCTATGAAAGAAACAATTCTGTGTCAGGTGCTTAGCTATGGGATGCAAAGTGCATTATACCTTTATTTATTTTGTTTATGATACTTTTATCATGCAAATGTTACACCAATATATTTCTATAAAATATACTCACATTTAAAGCAAGGGTTTTACTTTTCTTCCTTAGCTGTTAAAAAATTTGTTAACGTTCCTTTTCTGGTAGGTGTTCTGTAAAGACAGCATGTTTCGCTGAGCCAGCAGAGATTAGACTAAATGAGAACACACTTGCTATAAATTTAACAGGGTTCATTTTCTAAAGCGACTGCTTTATGCTTCTGCAAATGGAAAGACATAGAGCCACAAACTGAAAACTGAAATAGTGAATGTCTTGATTTAAATCTTCAAAGAAATATTGTTTTTATTAGGTATAGAACAGAGTACAATGATCAAAAAAAGGGGAGGTGATGGAGGATTTTTGTGTTTTGTGCCTTAAGTAAAAAAAATAACTGTTTGATATTTTACCTCTCCACATTTTTCTAAAAGTTGGAGTGCAAATCACTGGATTGTAATATTCTGTAAACTTCTCCATTAGTGATTGTATGAGGCTAAAACATTCTGTGAGTTTCAGTAGTGCGTGTAAAATCTGTTTCTACAGCATGTTTATTCCAGGTTCAATCCATTTCCACTTCAAGTCACTAATAATAATTCTACTGACTGGAAGGCAACAGGATCACTAGGTTGCATATCAATTGCTGTTAGCCCATGAGGTGATTGAGTTTAAAGGCAGGAATAGCTTTTCTAGCAATTGACTTTTAAAATTATCCCAGATAGGTGTGTACTTGAAAGATAAGTACCAAAAAAAAAAACAAAACCCACCTTTCTAAAATGCCAAGAGGACATGCTTGTCAGGGATTTCCAATTTCTAGTTGTGACCACTAGAAATGCATTCATATCTTTTGCTGTTTTGGTTTCAGTGTCAGCTTCCTGGGCTGGGAAGAAGATATTCCAGCTCAGAGCATTGGGTGTGGAAGCAACTGCACTACAGGGTGTGTCAAATAAAACGGCAAATTTGTCTGTGTCCAGAATTTTAATTTTAGAGATATTTCTGAACATGTCTTCATTCTCCCTAAATATCCTATGTCAAGGCTTTTAGGTCACTGAGGCCTCTATAGCTTCTAGCTCCTGAGTGTTTCCATTAGAAAATCTCCTATCTCTGTGAGTTGCACAGTTTTGTGAAATTATGGAAGTGATTATAGTCAATCACTTCTTTTTCTCTGTATCAGTTGCCCCAAATGATATACTGACCTGTATTAAATTGAAATACTCGTGGTCAAACAAAAATAACTGATCTCAGTTCTCTATCTTTGCAACTGACATTTAATCACACGCCATTCCAAGTTTCCTGGACATGGAGAAGATTCAGGTCCCTATTTCCTGTGGAAAGGCTCGTCTCTCTCAGCGCTACCCACAGATTCTGTCTACTCAGCACGGTGCTACTAAATAGAGAGTTCTGGTGTTCTCCCAAATAAACTCATACAACCTAAAACAAGTTAAATTATCATATCATGTCTGTAGAAATAGTGAAGTGGAAGTGCAAACATTTTCCTCAGTCTTTCATATGACTTTTGATGCAGATAATTATGACTCATTTCAATAAATGTTTGGACTTTCATTTGCTTCTGTCTTACTAAACCAGACATTTATGTGATTTTGTTCAGCCTAAGTAGTCCTTTTATTTAAAAGAATGCTGAGAGTTGGATCCTTATTGGCAATGTGCTCTTGGGAATGTACTCTAGGAATTGGGGTACACACTTGAATAGAAGAAGCTATTCCAGAAAATTTAGTGACCTTTACAGGGGAAGATGAACACATTTCTTATGTATAGATTTGAAAACAGGTTAATGATTTCAGTAATTGCTGTGAGAAATATAAAACTTTTCTTAACCTGTGAAAGAAGAAATAGTCTTCTAATATACTGTCTTCCTTGACTCACATTTAGCTAATAATGTTTAGATTCTAAATTGCAACTAAAATTCAACATTGTTTTTCAAAATGGTTCCAAAATTTTTCTTGTCAAATTTGTAACTATTCAAACACTGCAGATTTGTAATACCTGGATCATATACTCTTGAAGTTAATGATGCCTACTTTGTTATTGTGTCTTTGAGCCTTTACTCTGGAAATGTAGCATTCAAAGATGTGCAATAACCAAGAGCTGTTTAACCGATGCTGTATACTTTAATTGAACCGAATATTCCCCTTTCGTTAAATGGATACCAAAGCAAAGTGAAATAACTCAGTGAGTACATGTCATTTTACAGTAGTGCTAAAGCAACAATAAATGTTGCATTATTAAGTCAATGGCCTTATTTTCCCCACGTACTGTACTTTGATTTGTGTATGAAAAATCCAAATCTCCAGTCATGATTTTGTGTTCAGTCTGTGAAGCTAGAAAAAAAGAGTCTAAAGTTCTGGGAAAATGTATATCACCGAGACAAACTGCATAACAGAAGCTCTTTTGCTGTCCACATCAATCTGGGTGGTACATATGGGTGTATACCAAATCCTATATTTATTTATTATAGCATTTAGAAACCAGGAATTTGTGATTTCAAAAGGGCTTCCAAAACACTGTATTTTCTATTTTCTTGAATGAATGAAACTAGCAATTTGCTAAAATCTGTGTACTTCTGCTTTTATAATTAAATCTTTTCCAGTCCACAAGCAGGAAAGGAGTAAATACAATTATTGCATTAGTTAGATATTATTAGGCAAATCTCTGATGTATTATTGACAGTCTATGAGGTCTTCAGAACTTATGAAATCTTAAATTAGTTTTAGTTATTAGAAAAGGTGATGAAGCAAACATTCCATAATATGCTTACAGTCTTTGGGGAGTAGATTCAGCATGAAAGCTTGGATTGGAAACCCTGAAATTACTATTTCATTGAACAACTTTTTTGGGTATGTTTGAACATAAATATCACATTGATTTATATATATCTGCAGTCAAATCTTCTTACATATATATGTCAACGTAAATTTACAGCACAGAGTAGTACCTTCCATTTTAAACTACTGCAGACAGTAAATCTCTCCTTCCTATTTTTTATGGCTCTCATCTTCTGTAAACATGCATATGCACAATTGAACAAGACTGTTGGGTGTCCAGGAACTTTAATGGGCTGTAAGATGTATGAAACTTTAATGAGTCTCTTTGTCATCCTCCTGGGTGTTCGAGCAGGTTCCAAAGTGTTACGTATTCCCACTCCCCAACTCAGTAATGGAACTGTGGGTCTAATGTAATTATATATAATAGACAATGGAAAACCAGAATCACTTCCATGATTAAAACAGAAACACTTCCCAATTCAGGCACCTAATTCGGAATGATAAACTGTGTCCTCTCCCACCCCAAACGTGAAACATCCTTCTAGAGCCTGAGAGAAAGAGCAATAACTTTACAGAAGGTACCTAGAGAGACAGTAACAATTAGAGAGCTCATAAAGCTGTTTTCATTATAAATTTCACTTACTGTTGCTATACACCAATCACTGCCATTTTAAATTTTTAAACTCTGTTGTGAAGAAAATAGAGGTGCATGTCAAGGTGAATTCTTGCCCCTATGGTTTTCACTCTGAAGAAAGATACAAGGGTATATAAAGCAGCAGCTGATTTTTCTATCCAAAATACAGGTCCTAATGTGCGTAAAGGTTTGATCTCATTTTCATTGCAGCAGCAATTTTTTTAAAAAATGAGGAAAAAACTCTCAGAATTAACACCAATAGGTGAATCAATAGCTCAGGTTTTTTTTTTTTTTTATCTGAGAGAACTTTTAGTACAGTGTGACTGAAAACATGTTTGCAAAGTTGTAAACATTTGAGAAAATGGCTTTGCTCAGTGCATGATAATAAACTAATACTTAAAAATAACAGTTTTGTAGCTGAAAATATAGTATAGAATTAGCTTTACCTTCTAGAATTTACTGAATTACAAGAAGGGGGGATAATCAATGTTCTAACTATGTGACACAGTTCTCAGTGATTTGATTTTAGTGTATTCTAAACTGCATTAGCAGTACTACTGTACTACATTAAAAGTTCACCTGAATGTAAATGCAGTGCCTGGAAAGCCACAGACTTCACATTTTGTACATCCACCAGCACCAATTCTCCTCCTTTGGCTGGTGTGGCTTCTCCCCTGATTTTTTCCAGGCAAATGAAAACCTGTGCACGTGAATCTGCTTCAGCATACAAAGACTAGACACAGCTGTCTTTTTCCCAGACTGTTTTCCTTCCACTTTGCAGTAGACAATGTTGCTCTTATGACCTGTTGATGTTCAATTCCATCTCAGAATTAGTTAAAGGGGGACAGTCATTGCTTTGTGGAAATGAATACTTAAGTGGCTTAATGTAGTTATATAGAAATTTCTTCTTTTCTCATGAAACCTGAACCAAAAGTTTCCTTGCAGAACAGCAGAGCTGGAGACTGGGACAGTGCTGGCACACACCATGCTGGGATGTTGTTTTTTTATTTAGTCATCTGCTACTGGCCACTCTGGGAAGGAAACTGGGCCAAGATTGGATGAGATTCCAATCTGACAGAAGCCATTTCTGTGTTCTTTTATACTTTCAGAATATGTGTCAAATACAGTATGAGCAGCTCTTCTGGAAAATATAAGTCCAGAAATATGTCATAAAATTCTGCAACAAAAATATCAATAATTTCTTCCCCCTTTCTGTTTGTTTGTGAACCTTATGCCTATTCAAAATGCTTAACCATTCTGATGCTCAACAATATCTGCAGAACACTGACTGTTAGTAGCAGTTCCTAAATTGCATCTGCTCTTTGTTGCAAGGGTCCATTTGAATAGTATTACTGAAAAGAAGAAAGAGTTAAACCTCTATAAATTGTATTATAATCTTAATTGTAAACTTAATTAAAACAAAAAATAATTTAGCATCTTGAAATGATACCTGTTACTTCCTCTTGAGATTCACTGCAAATCTTCACATATTTTCACTGCAGATATATTAGAAGATATTAAACTGATCTTTCAAACACAAATATTTATTTTAAAATATAGATTTTAATTCCTGTAGGTCCATAGGTTTTTTGTCCTGTCTAAATGCTAGAGAATTCTAATCATTTAAGCAACATGCATTTCATAATACTTATCTCCTAAGAGAAAATCCTGAGGTTTCTCTGAGGAAAGTATTTGTCCCGATTTGTTGGTCTTTACAAATCCCACACAGAGTCCAATAGCAGCCTTGCAATGCCAAGTTGGCAGAGACTGCAGTATTAGCTACAAGAAGGCTTAAGAAAGAGACTGTCAACATTTCCTCCTACAGATCCTAAATAGCTATGGGGCATGAACGGAGCTTTGTGTAAAAATGTGCTCTTGTCCAGCAAGTAAAGAAAATCACTTCTGAATTCATGCTATGGCATATCATGGCAGTGCCTCTACTCCTCTTCACTAGGCTTTTTTCACTCTAGAATTGCAGCAGAATATAGTCTCAGCCTGTTTTAATGTTCATATTTTCAGTCGACTTAAGTGATGTCTTGTAGAAAGACAAGGATTAGCTTTTGAAAGAATAATGTCTCTCTTTCTCTCTCCTTTCCTCTGTCATAAATAAAGAGACAGATAGACTGAAAAAACCACAGGTAGTTAGGAACAGTGAAGTACATTAAGCTTAGAAAGCATTGGATCATGATTCCACTTCATCATTTGATTTTAGGAATAGCTCAAATTCAAAGTCTGTGACATGAACAAAAATGCTGCTGCTTCTGGCATGACAGGCATAAATCCGTGTATCTGTGCTGCTTTCCTTTTTCCATTTAAGCAGTCAGATCTCTTTGTGATGGATGCCTTTGTTTTCTTCCACCTGTCCAGTAGACTGGTTGTTATATATTGCTGTGGAACATCATCTCATTTTAAATAGAATTCAAGATTTTCATCTTTGAAAACAAGCCAGTGTAATTTCACGATGCAAGATTAGACATTCAGGCTTTCCTATGGCAACTCCCAGTAAAAACAGGCATTCACAAGGCATTATTTTGTTAATTTCTTGCAATCTATAAAATAAAACAGCTAGCTGAGAGCAAACAGTTTTTATGAAATGAAATCTCAAGTATTACTTTGGTAGTAACTGAACTGTTAAACAGAGTGTTGAGAACAATTAAACTAGGACTGATTTTTTTTGGCTGTATGCAAAAACATATTTTTGAACAAAAGAAGTGTCCTTCTGCCATGGTATTTCAACTACTGTATAAGCACAAATATTTAATTTCTAGTAGAAAAAAAATTTTTTTCCATTCATACTATAGAGGAAGAACTCTTACAAGTTCTAGCTCAATATAGATGTGCCTATTTTAGGTGCTGATTTGTTCTCACCAAAATATCTAAATTTTGTGTCAGAAAGACCCTTATCTAGGAATCCACCATTTGGATTTTTAACGAGCTAATTTTATGCATGGTTTATGTGCTTCTATGCATTAGAATAAATCACTTTTTTTTCTTTTATTTTCAAAGACTCTTTTGTGAAATGATAGTGATATATTACAGCAAGATGTCTTTTCTGAAATCAAGCTTCTCTTATGAACTTCTGATGTGATATTTCAAAATTAAGGTTTTCTTAGACTGAAAATAGTAAATCAAATCTTTATCTTCTTCATGGAAGGAAAAAGGCCCTGGGGAGACTACTTTTGACCTTTCAAACTCTAAATGCTTACATTTCTTAGGACTTCTGAAGGTAAATAGAAGAAAATAGCATGTCTTGCCCCTCAAAAGAGTACATTTTCCCTCCTCCACAACTCAGCTATTACATTGGCAATTTTCAGCAGGTTTTTTTTTCCATACTCTGGAAATCATTTGGTCTTGGCTCTTTTTACTTTCTGTTCATTTCACTTAGGCTTTCATACTCTTTGACACCTCTTTGTAAAGACATTTCATTAGTCCTTTTTGCATTTAAGATCCATTGGCTGGCGCTGGTATTTATTTTGGAGACTCTGACACCGAATGTCTGAGGCAGGGATACCATTCTGGAATAAGTTATCTGTTTTCAGGTGTCTACATGAATAACCACAGCTCTGCCACATGTTCAAAATTTCATTATCATAAATGGGCACCTGCTAAATTAAATATTTAAAGAGCAATTGCTGTCCTTCTGAAGTGGTCACATTGAGCAGTAAGATTAATCTCTTGCCTCAGACCAATCTCTGTACTGGCTAGGGGCAGGATTTTCACGTGGCCACCTATTGGGGTGCATTTGGGGTGTGTTGGGGTGTCCGAGACCCCCTGGTGCTGCTGTGTGCCACAGCCTGCAGAGATTTGCACCTGTCTGGGTGATGTGAGTGAGGGTTACCTTTCACCTGGCAATTTGTGTATCTGCTTGCTGCTGAACCAGGCTACCGTGCAGGGTTTGCTGGCTACCAGTGCAGTGCTTGGCACACTGCTTAATATTGCTCTCTAATAAATCTGTTTAAAGGTATTTTACTATTTTGAGGTAGAAGCTTCTTTTTTTTTAAACGAGTTTATTCTCCTCTAAGTGAAAGACGTTTGTGACTTTAGAGTTGCATGAGTACTTAAGGGAAGTACATGCTGAAGTATCTGTGAATGTTGGTATTTTACTTTTGCATGGGTTTATAGTCCCAACTTCATTTTCAAACTGAGAGACTGACTTTTTGCCTATTTAGTTTTTCTTTTAGCACAAACATTGAGGTATTTGACTAGATCTAGAATACTTTGTACTTTATTTTGCTCTTTATTTATTTCTAAAGGTAAGATGATAAATTACTAACAAAGCCAAGTAAATAAAACAGCTGTGAACTTTTCTCATGGATGCAGAAAGAAATATCTGATTTTATTTCAGTTAGAATGAAGTCTGGCTGTGTTGTTTGAGTTTATGTAAAGATAAGAACTTCTGTAAATGTTACTTCAAAAGAAATATAAAATTTATAATGTTATCAGATAAATTCACTTTACTTTCTAGGACGTGCATCATCTTGAATTGCTGGATTGCCAATTTCTCTATTGTGTTTTCAGAAATTGCAAAAACATAATTTTATCAGCAGAGATTGTTTCAGTTGCATTTGCTTTCAGTTAATAAGACCATATTATGTGTGGGTTTGTCTGTGTGGGTTTGTCCCCACATCAGATTGTAAATGAAGAATGACAGAGGATAAAAGCCATTTAGTTTTATCATTTTAAAACCAAAATAAAGCTGTCTGATGAACGACAATAAAATATCACACACTGCCAATGTTACTAATTAGTAGGATTTACAGGGTTTGATATATTCAGCAGTATGACTTGTGTTTGTGGCTAAAAATGAATGCTAATGATCTGTGTAGTGTTAAAATACAGATAGTCTATTGTCAAAAACTGTTACAAGTACAAAGACTCTTTTGTGCAAAATCTTGAAGGACGAATAAATACAGCTGTAATTCCAAAATACGTTCTTATCTTCTCACTTATGTGTGCAGAAAACTTGTTCCAAATCAAAGTGTTACTATTTTCATGTGTTCATTTTTTCACATGAGTTTATTGATCAGGTTTAGAAGCTTTTGTACTGATTTTGCATTCTGTTTCGAGAGAGGATGAATGTCAAGTGAAGTCAAGTAAATAAAATAGATGGAAACAGGTGGACATTTGACTTCAATGTTCTTTGAGAATTCTCTGTCTGATTATATCTTGTATTTACTTATTTATCAAACTCAGGTCCAGCTCTTCTACTGAAATTTATATCAATTTCTTCATTTATTTTGCTGGTTAAGAGTTTCATATTCCATTTTTCTGGTAATAACTCCTTAGAAAATTAACCAAGACATTTTATTTTCTCCAAAAGGAAATTAGTCAAGGAATAATTACTTTTGGTGGTTTTTTTGTTTTTTTTTTTTTTTTTTAAACAGTGAACACAAGCATCTTTTTAACTGCTTGTAGTAAACATGCATAAAGTCTATAAATAAAACTATGTATGATAATATAACCATCTTTCCTTTGAGAGAAATAATGCACTTCAATACTTGGTATAGTGCTTCAGCTTTCTAATTTTCTGGAACACAAGTGAGTCATGGGAGACAAGCAAGTGTTAATTCAAAGATACAATTATGTGTCTGATATTTAATCACTCCAAATAAAAACTCCACTTAAGAGGAAAATATAAAGATTTAGGAGAAAGTGATTGCATAGGAAGCTGTTCTGGTAGAAATAGAGAGGAAAATGAGACTTCAAAGGAAGCTTCAAGTTTTGCTCTCCTCAGTATTTATCTCTCAGGCCAAAGAATAAAGGAGAATCAAATGTCATCTGTATTCACCTGTTGCTCAAACAGTCATTATTGGCAAATTTTAAATACATTCACTGGTATTTTAGGACCAAAATATTCTTGAGCTTTGAGATATTCATAAATGTCCAAGAATGATACTTGTCATATGGCAGTCCTTAAGAAAGGATAGCGGTATTCTAAACTTCTCTGAGTCCAGGTTTGTTTGTCTTTAAATTTCATGTAACTTTTGAGGACAATAATTCAAAGACCACTCAAGATGGAAAGAGGAAGAACTGACCAGATCTTATTGCAATGTTGCAATGTTTTGGCGCTGTATTGATTTGGGAGAGTAAATGGTATTCGAGAGACCAGGATTGATAAAAATCGAAGACACGAAAAGTCCAACTGAAGCTGGGAACTTTACTAAAGAATATGATTAATAACTTTTAGAGGGCAATGAGGACAAAATGGCAAGCGTAAAGAAATTTGGGGAAAAATCTATATTGCAGAACTGGAAGACCTTGCATGTAGGAAATCCAATGCAAGCTACAGGAGCCTACATAAGAAACTGAAAGATAAGAGGAGGAAGAAAAGGAACTGACTTGGGAAAGGATTAGGCTTTAGATAGGGTCACAGCTGTAATTTCTACCTGTCAATGAATTTTATACAGCTCCCTAAAAGCTCATTTGTCTATGATAACTTAATGCAGACATATTTCTCTGAAAGGAATAAGGACTTATAAAGTTAGATGACTGAGAATTAGACTATTCTTCCTTCCTCTTGCAGAATTCTCTTGATTTATTGAAACCTTTCACTAAATCAGTAATACAGTAGTTTTCTTTTATTTACTAGAATGAAGCAAAATTAATTTAAAAAAATCTGAATCCTAGAAGATGAAGGAAACAACTTTCTTCAACCTAATTAAATAGCAGTAATTGCACCCTGAGTTAGGGTCTTGTAAGAGTAAAAAGAGAAGATGTTCAGTTAGTGGAAAGACAACAAAACTTAGAAATGGTGTTTAGTAGCAACTGTTACCACTATGAGAAAGACATAAAATAATTTCCTTTGGAAAGAAAGATTAAACAAGACTTGGTTACTTTATCAACTGTGAATATTAATCTTTTATGGAAAGAATACCAATCACCTACTATGCTTGCTATAAATACCAGTACTCCTTCCAGTACATTCTTGGTACTTAGGTATTGCACATGCTTCACTTAGTCCTCTAAAATATGAACTGCATAGTTTTGAAGCTGCAGTTTTTAGACTTCTAATTAAACAATATTCTTTCATCTGTTTTTCTTGGGTAAGCAAAGATTAATCTTTCATTTCAGAGTCAAGTCCACCACCTTCTTAGTTATCTGGTGACAAATTCTCATGTTGCTGGTCATGTCTAAATACAATCAGAATATAATGAAATATTTTGTGATGTGTATAATTTGAAACTAATGTCCTTTTTTAAAAGGTATATTTCTATATGGTTATGTTTTCACTGTAAAATTTATTGATGTTCTTAAGGATAATCAAGATATCTTAATCTGTGAGTGTCATACGAATCTAATAAGCACTGAATCTCATAAGTACTCGTTGGCTGTCTTTTTTAAGATCAATTTGAACCTGGACATGGAGATTATATAAAAAGCATTTTACAAAAAAAAAAAAAAAAAATCCATGTGCTATATGTTGGGAGGAAATGGACATTTTTGAGTGAAATTAAACCAAATATTTTCATTCCTCCCAACTCTTGTGACTCGTCACTTCTTTTATCCTCTCCATTCATTCTAAAGTTAGTGGTTTATATCTGAGTCTCTAGTGATCTGCAGAGGACATTGTGCTTCTGGTCCCACTTTTTAATCTTGGTAAGTACTGTATCCATTCATGGAATCTACTATTTTTTTTTCCCCTGAGGTTTTTGTGATGTTTGCTGCATTCTTTGTCCTCAGAGTTGCAGAACTGGAACACGTAGTACACGAAGAAAGTTTTAAATTACGAGTTTCCCTCACTGCACTATGGCTTCCCCTCTGGTAGGCCAATTACCTGGCTTGGGAAGTTATTGTCCATGCATCCCACAAGTCTCCTGGAATGCCCACAGTTCACTGGGCTGCTTGTCCAGCAGATATTGAGGTGGTTGAAGTCCCCCAGCAGGACGAGACCCTGTAGCTGGAGCAAGAGGGCTTTAACAACAGGCTCCCCTTGGTTGAGCAACCTGCAACAGACTCCAAACACTGATTTCCTTTTGTTGCCTTGGTCTCTGGCCCTACCCATGAGTTTTCAACCTGCTCATGACTATTCCTCAGAATGTGCTTGTGTCTTGATGCAGAGTGAAACTTCAGTATTTCAAGTGGTCTAATATATCTAAAGTCTAAAATGTATCTAGAATAAATGCATAGAAGACAAACTTTTAACACAACATTCATCTGTAAGACTCTCTTCACAGTTTTTGAAAGTGAGAAACTACACGTAGGAGAAGAGAAATCTTTGGAGAACTACGCTTGAGTGCAATAGGGCTTTTATTTTTATATATATAATATTACTTCAACCATTGAGTACAATTCCCTAGGTGCCACAGCCATGGGTCTGTTCCAGCAGCTATGTGGGTACTGACTTTGCTGTCAGTATATGAAGGGATGTAAGCTGATCTCCCTGCTGTCTGCTCAGGTGAGGATAGTGTGTGACTCTGTGAGCAAAGAGGGCACCAGCAAATGCATTTACCTAACAAAATGAATCATTCTCCTTAGAGCAATGGAGCAGAGGAAAATTGCAACATAAACCTTTTTGTAGTCTTGTCCCTAAATACAGGGTTGGACAAATACAGGATTATTGCCACTGCCATGGATATTTTTCATCAGATTTTAAATGTTATCATGATAGCAAGCTATTGACTTTCCTTTCAAATTGTAATATGTGTTAAATTATATATAATTGCTTGGAGTATACAGTAAAGTTATTGCAAGGAGGAATTTGAGCCTTTGGTGATTGCCCAAAAAACCTTTGCTGCTTTTCATTGCAAAGAAGTCTTGCTATCAAACAGATTGCTATGCAATTGAAATATTTCTGAAGGAATTAATTTCATCCATCTTAAAGCCTGCTTATCCAAGAAAGGACTTGACTGCAATAATTTTATAGTTTTGTAGTTACTGATCCTGGCTGTACTGATCCAGAGAGTTGTTGGCTTTCAATTACTTCAGTGGGAGGTAAATGCCCTCATGATTTTAAAGAGCAGGATATTTGCCAAATGTCATAAATATATAAAAGGGTTCTACTGTATCTGTAAGCACAAGTTTTTATTGCCAGCCACTTTACCACCTGAACTATTCAAACATAAAACACGTTCATCCATATAGAAAAATCTCTGATATAGTAAGTGGGAAAAATCTTCAGTGAATTGAATTATTTATAGGTTGGTTGTCCTTTCTAAGCAATTTCCCTCATTTTAGTACCCCAAAATTTTTATGTATATTTTTTTCTTCACATGTTGTTGCTAACAGAGCAACAGGTATATTGCCTAGATACCATTTTGTAGAGTCTGAGGATGCCCAGAACATTGTTAGCTTGGATCCAGACCCATCTGTCAAACACATAGAATACTTCTGTTGCCCTTGAGATTTTATTTAATAATTTACTCGAAATAATATAATTTTCTTTATTGTTAGATTAAGGTCCACTACTTAAAGTTTGGAAATAATATTGGAAATTAAAAAATGTTTTGCCTGAATACGGCTTTCCCAAATATTGTTTAAAGTATCATCCTACCCAGTTAAATGAGCATCTAATAAGAATGATTTACTATTTTCCTTGCATATGAGAATAAATAAAAGATTTAGGGAAAAAAAAAACCAGCATGAAAGGCAATCAAAACTCTTTTAGAAAACAACCCTGTGCCATTCTCACCCCCAAAATTACTATTTTCAGTTTACATGTTTGGGACAAGGGTACCCTGAGTGTACCAGCTCCTCATAAAAATAGTGAGTTAGAAATAACCTTTCTCAGCTTTTCTCTTAGACTCTAAAGAACTTCAGAAGTTGCAGCCACTATTACTCACACCACTGCCTTGTAATAAAGACGAAAATAGTATGCCTTTTGATACTTTTATATTGTTGATTCATTAGCAGGAAATTATATGTTCTGTCTTCAGAATCTTGTGCTAATTACTAAAAAAAAAAAGACAGTTCCCTCAATAGGAATGGCAAAGGTCCAGGGACTTTAAAAGAGTTACTCTTTGATGTCAATGTTCATTGCAAGCAAGTTTAACAGAAACCGGCCTTTGACAAGTTCATTGGCTATACCCTACCTTTGTATCCTATTAAAAATAAATTCCTATATCACACCTTTTTCCTATACGTAGCATAACAGTTCCAACTCCCAAAGTGAAAAAAAAAACAAAACAAAAAAGTAAAAATCAGATATGTCTTCTTAATATTTGACCTGTGATTAATTTTTACTCTTTATCTTCTATATTTTGTATTGAGGGAAATGATGCATTGCTACTACAAATCTAAGTGATTTTAACGTCTATCCTAGAGGTATTACAGGTGTTTCAGCCTGTTTCATTTATTAGAGCATCTTGTATTTATCTCTCAAACATCTTCCTTCAAAAGGGACATATACTGCATTTCTGCATCATATCCAGAATCAATCACTTTGATTAGGGTCTCACTCCACAAACCAAGCTGCTTTTCTTCCATGGCAGCTCCATATGTTTGCTGCAGCTGTTAGAGTTTCCAGGCAGAATGTGACTGTGTTCTGTTCAGAGTTTGTGTCCCTGTCAAAGAGGCAGGAAATTATTCCTCTCTGCTTTGATCTGCCTTGAAGTTGAGTGACTCAAAATCTGCCCTACAGCTAGACTAGGGCTGCCTACAAAAACACACACAAAATTGCATGTGCATTATTTTTTAACAGCCATGAGTGCCACTGTTCCCACAGTGCTGATTGAATATCAGGTCAAAGGAGTTTCATTGCTGGAGAGGTTCCTCCATGGAGTTTTTAGCCAAGTTCCAATGATAGAAGAATACTATCATAGCTATGAGCATGAAATGTATTGATTTAATGATTTTATGGTTTCTAACTCAGGAAAATATTTCTCTTTTGTTAATTATTATTTTTTGTCTTGCACTAAGAGAGTGTGTAAAGCTATGTAATACACTGTACACTGCAGTACAGTACAGTGTTAGTACTACCACAGTACAATGAACACAGTGGAAAAAATGTGCCAATTAGGAGATCCAGCTCTATTTGAAGAAATACTACATATTCCCATGAAGGACACCTTGAAGATCCCTGGCTTACTGTGATGTAATTATATTTAAGATGAAACAGAGAACTCAAGTTACTTAAATGTGTATGTATGAACATGATTAAAACTCCATACCAGTAAGGAAAGATTATTATTTTTTAAATTTTGATTCTGATCACTGGCTAGTCTGACAGCAGTCAACATTGTAAGAACTTTATTCATCCTGAAATAATATGCACTTTTTCAGCATCTAGGCATTGCTGTGTCACTTTGCTTTGCATTTCCTTAGCTGGCTGCAAAAATAAATATGCAATAGATCATTACTTTTTGGTGACAAAAACACAATTTGGCATGCCTTTAATATGCTTTTAATGAAATTTGTAATAGTGCAAGTGTTCTCATGACAAGTGTTTTTAAAAGCCCTGTGAGTTCATAAACTCAGTTTGACAATTAAGGTTTGACACAGATGAATGAATGTAATGTATTCACTTTACTAGAGGTGTGAAAAATTACTTCAATATCAGAATATTTTACTCTTCAGTGATCCTCTATCTTTGTGATTGCAAATTACTGCTTTGGTTTTAGCAACTCAGTAGTTGGAGAGGAAAGTTGTTCCTGATGATACCTAGACACTGCTTCTCTGTGTGTGACACCAGGGTGACTGTAAATAGTTGAGCTGCCACAACACAGAATTTTCCTGTTTTCCACCGAGAAAGAAAAGCAGGAAGCAAATGCAGAATATCAAACACATGCACCATGGCAGCAATGCAGCAACTCTTACTGGAGCTAAGGCTGTTTTCATAAGAAAACTAGCTCGATGAAAAAGCCTTCTCACAGTACAAACTAGTAGCTAGAATTTTTAATTGGTTGATGCAGGTCTTTGTTGGATCCCTTTGTTCCCTCCTTCCCAGAAAATGTAAATTTTGGCTGAGTAGAATAAAAAAAACCCCTTGTCTTTAAACACTTTTCTTTCTTCTGATGTACAGAAAACAGACATCTAATAACAAAAGAATCAAAAGTATCTGGGTTTTGGTTTTCAATTTCCTGACAAAATGCTTAGCCTTTTCACTGGAGGCAGAAATTTTCTGTTCTATTTCAAAGTCAAAATAACTTTTTGTTGTTATAGTAAAAAGGCTTCTTAAAAAGTTTTTCTTAGTTATTGCAAAAAGAATGTTCTTGAACTCCTGGATGGTAAAAGGAAAAGTACATTTATTATATGTATGAATGCCCTGTTCAACTAAGCACTTAACTTGAAGTGTGACTAAAGCCACAGATTTCAGAGAAACTTAAGTGCTGCTCTGAATAAGGTTGTAGAGGGAGAAATTTTAATTATTAAATTAGCAGAGGGACATATTTAACTTTAGTTTTGTTCTCTGCTCCTCACATACCCCTTTCTCTAATCATTAAGTGCTAAAGTGAGGGTTCTTGTTTACGTGTGGAATAGGAGATGAGATAATGGAAACATGCTGAGAGCACCAGGGAGGGGGCAGAAGCCCATCTGGGGAGTCCCAAAGCACTGGTGCCCAGTGGTGCCCTTGGATTTCAGGGGCTCAAGTCCAGTGTGGAGCCCTTGAGTAGTAATTGCAGTCTGGCAGTGTTATGGTATGTGACCAGCTAATACAGTTTCTGGTCCCTCAGGAAGATTAAATACTTGCAGATTTGTACTGCTATAAACCAGTTTGTGTTCCAGATCCAAATGCTGGAATTCTAGCTAAAATTATCTTCCCTCAGTAATTGTGACACAGATGACATTAGGAAAACACAACATAACCACATTAGGTTGTGGCTATTGGCTCAGACCTCAAATGGCAGCACTTTACAGAGCAGACCCCTTCCCTAATTCAGATTGCAAAGCATTTTTAAAGGACATTTTTAGTAGACAGTGTATATTACTTGTTAGCAGAGAATCAAAGTAGCTGTATGATAAATGTTTTCATAAGGTAATTAATGGCTATTTTGTGTAGGAATCATAATCAGGGAGAAACATACTGCAGTGTGTATGAATATTTCAGACACCATCAAAAAAACCTAAATGTTTTCTGGTAATTTTTTGCTAATTAAAAATAAAATTTACCTGTATTTTACTCTGTGTGCTGTTTCTTGTACTGTATGTTTTAATTGTGGTGAGTCAAAGCCTTGTCATAGAATCCAACTAAAGAGAAAAGGTTTTCTGCTAGATTTTCTAAAATGCCAGTAGTCAATGGATGTATATTGAACTCCTATATTTGCATTTCATTAAATGAAAAAGTAAAGTTAATTTAAAGGTAAAGTTATGCTCATCTTCTCTGTGCACAAAGTCAATCAAGCACTCATATCTATTGAACAAAGTGCTCTAGTTGTATTCATTTTAAGCAGTAGGATGTAATTTTGTACTCATTAAGGCTATTTTGAAGCTTTTCAGACCAAAACCAGGGCATGGTTCTGCCCCCCAAACAGTCACTGACTAAGGTGGTTCTTCATTAGGATCAAATATAAAGTGTTTTAATTTCATGTTTCATTGTACACGTCAATCTTTGTAAAAAGTATTGTCCTTTGTAAGGTAATATTTGAATGAAACCAACAAAAAACTAAATTAAGATGGGAACAATGAGGCAGACTGCTTCCAGATTAGACATCATGTGTCCTAGATTCAGGGGTGGTGGTTACCATGAAAACTCCATAGGTCTCAAGCACTTGGATCCTGTATCACTTAGTACTTGGCAGTATTTTTTTTCATGTGTTCAAATGAAATCTCAGCAGCTGTAATGAATCCTTTTCTTTCTGGCAGGGAATTATATGATTCCCTAATATTGACTCAGTTCCCTTGAATATTCAATGCAAAATCATTGGAGATTTCTTAATAGAAGAATTAACATGTACCAAAAAGGAATTGCATCGGGGAGATTATATTTGCTAATAGATTTTTTTTCCTGCTATGCTAAATTATATTCTTTCTCTATAAATCTTTATTAAATGCTGCCAATTCAGCATCTTTAACCTGATTGTTTCTTTTGCATGCCTTGCCTTTGTGATTGGATTACAGTTTGTTGTACTTTACTCTTCATTATCATCTCTCTGGATGTGTAATTATGCATTATTACTTAACATTCAATTTTCTTTGTCCAGTATTTGAGTATAAGGTATTGAGGCAGTAATTTGCAAAAATATTTTCTGCTTCTTCAAGCTCTTTTGAAACACTTCACCTCAGCCTCTGTAACTATGGAAAAAATTAACTGGCATAAATTTTTACGCCCAAATTTCAAACATCTTTTAATATATTCTCAAGGACAGCAAATTAGCACAGGGAAACAAATAGTGATAAAATACACAATATTATATCAAAGGTAAATGACAATTATTTAAATATGCTATTATAGCACATAAAAACCCCAAAAATAAAAATTCCAACTTTAAACTTATAAAACAAATATGTGTGTTTTCTTAATTACTTAGATATAAATCAATAATTTACTCAATTGCTACAGTAGAGCAGCTTAAGCTGTACCTCATAAAGTGAAGAGCTATAAGAAAGATGAGGAACCAAGAGAATGCAAAATGTTTGTGTTAAGAGTTCTCTAAATAGGGATTAGTAATGAATTTTTTCAAGGATAATTTTTCATATTCATCCTTATTGGTGTATGGATTAGTGGCATTACAGGAAGAATGAAAAGTATGCCACAGGGAGCTTTGGTGATATTGAAGAAAACTGGGGCAGTTCATAGCTAATAACAATCCAAAAGCACCTAAGTTAGAGATGGCAGTTCAGGAAACATCTCTCATTGAATCAGTCTCTTCTGGATGACCACACCAAATATTACATACCTCTGGAAAAGTCTGCACTTCTCTTAGTCATTGATAGGGTCTCACTTATAGAACTGTTTCTATTCTGGTTAATTAGAGAAGTTAAGTTAGAGAAGGACACAGTCTCTTCACAAGTAGCCACATGAACAAGGGCAACAGGTACAAGTTGCACTGGGACTGACTATCTCAACATAAGAAATAAATTTTTAGCAGAAACAATCACTGCAGCAACTTCCCAAGAGACACAGAATCATGGAACCCATTATTTGGGTTGGAAGTAGACACTAAATATCACCTAGTTCTAAACCTTCTGCCATGGGAAGGGGCACTTTCCACTAAACCAGGTTACTCAGACTCCCAACCACCCTGGCCTTGAACACTTCTGGGGATGTGTTCCACACATCCACCTTCTCTGTTGCAGTGCATACCTTCGTATATCTAATCTAAACCCAATCTCTTTCAGTTTGAAGCCATTCTGCCTGGTCCTGTCATTATGTGCCCTGGTAAATTGTCTTGCCTCAACTTTCCTGTAAGTTCCCTTCATGAGCTGGAAGACTGCAGCTAGATCACCCCAAAGCCTTTTTTTTTACAGGCATGGCAGAATGTCTATTGCTGCTTTCCACATATGCAGCCAATTACCTTCTAATTATGTACTCTCATATCAAGACAAAACCTATGGGACATGGCAGAAAAAAATTCTCTATTGCTAGACAATTCTCTAAGTCTTTCTCTTCCAGTTTCACCTGAAAGCCATTTTGGCTGAAGAACTGGGCACTGAGCAATGTTTGGACAAACTAGAAGACTGAATCTGATTATCTAGTTGAAGCTCAAATTTCTGATTCATGTGGCATTAAGATGGATGTGTAGCTTTCTCCTTTGCTTTTAATGGATCATTAGTATCTGTTTTAAGATCATTTACTCATGGCTCTGGAATAAAAAGTGTTCATTGCAAGTCAGACAGCTTTAGCAGAAGTACTTGGAACTCCTTTGCACACTTGATCTCAAAATTATGCCGAAAATCAGCTCTGGATTTAAATAACGAAGCTGTAAAGTCTGTTATCTTCAGATAGGACTACAGCAAGCTGGTAACATTTAACAGTTTGCAATTAAACCTGTGAGATTAAGCAGCATCATTATGTCTAGCCTTCTGTATGGACTCCTAATGAGTGACTGTCTGCAAGAAATAAGCAAATACAAATTTGAATATGGATGCTGACTAGGCAAAGCCATTTTGCAAAATGAGAAACAAAATAATTTAATCTTAGGATGCTAACCTTAGAGATAACATCTGTCCTGAAATATTAAAGTGTCGAGAAGATATTAAGGAAGGGTTCATCTTTAACTTTTTCTAGTACAGAGCAACAAAGAGCCTGACAGAAAAAAATTAGACAAACCTCCTCATTTTTTTACAGCCTGTCACTAAAACCATGTATTTGTACAATCACTGATTGGAAAACCCATCTGTACTATCTATGCCTTTGTAGCATTCAATATTGATAGAGCTCTTTGTGACAGACAAGCATGTGTCTTCTCGGAGGTTGTTGTGGCTTGATAAATTCCATCACCCTAGTGTTTCAGTTTGGCTTTTACTTTTCTTTCTTTGTAAACCTGCTGGGTTTCCTGTCATAGTCTACAGCATTGCTGAAGATTAATCTAATCCTAAATTATTTTTCAAAAAACTACTTTAAATCATGTCTGAACTAATATTGTTTCTTTCTTTTTCTTTTTTCTCTTAGTGTTTTCAAAAATGAGAATCATACACATTTCTTCAGGATATGTGTGTGTGTGTGTGTGTGCGTGTGTGTGTGTGTGTGTGTGTGTGTGTATATATATGTGAATGGATGCACCTGAAGAAATACCTATGAACCCCTACATACGTTTAAAGGACCAGGCACTTTTCCTTCCAAGTTACTATTGCTAAGCAACCAATTCCTCCTGCCTGCTGCTCTAATAAAAAGTGTTCCTAACAGAACTGCATGAAATTGTATTTCCCATGAAAAGCCCTTGTGGACAATGTTAGAGGGCTTCAGTCATAGACTTTTTGAGAATTATTAATGGAACATTGCTAGAATTGACACTTTAACAATACTGTGGAGGTATCCCAAACAATAGTTCAACATGTTTGCTTCAGCTGAGTCTTGGTAATTTTAACAATTTTAAAACCTCCTTGGGTGGCTCTCATTTTTATTAGCAGAATCATCTATGGCTTTTTGATACCTTGAATGGGATTGTCTTTATTGTATATAGATATGTCTCAGTTTTTAATACAAACTCAGTGTCCTATTCAAAGACTCACTGCAAAAATAAGATTGTTACAGAAACATATTTCCCTATTTGCCTTGCAATTTAAGGATTTTTCACTCTATTAATTGTTTCAGCTGTTCATGGTCCTTCTCCAAAAAAGACTAATCAATCATCACACAATGCCTGGAGATGTCTCGGAGCTTGGAAACTTCAGACTGACAAAACCAGATGTGTTTAGCAGAACCTCCTTATAAATCTTTCAAATGCTACAGGAAGAGGTAAATAAGTAGTAGAGTGACAAGAGTATGAAAAAGTCCCCCAGTTATTTTTTTAAAAACAGGATCAATACCATCCATCTCAAGAATTTAGACTCAAAATATCAGTTCTTAAACTTTGTCATATCTCTTGGCTTTTTTCTGCACTTAGACCCTACATCCGAAACAATACTTTTGTAAATTCATATTCCTTCAAGTGGTCCAATTACAAACCCTCAGTTATCCCTGCAGTATGTTCTTGGATTCCTTCTGATCTCTCATAAGAGACCTATTTAGTTGTTCAGCTCAGGGTTTGTCAGGTCCTTAGCAGACCTGATCTGCTCAAGTGCTATATTTAAAAATCTTTCTGAGCTTCTGCTGATAGAGCAGTTTCCACACTACATGTTTTCAACTGAATAATCTTTGCATACTAAACTTTTTAAATCAGATGAGTTTTCCTGGTAGCAACTCTTTGTGACAGGTAGATGATAACAACTTACACAGGAAAATGAACACTCTTGCTGTATGAACTGATGTGCCTTGTTCTACCACCACCACTGAGCCCTGCTGTGATGGAGGACAAGCCATTCAGTGACTGTGGGGGAAATATTTAATATCTCCTTTCAGCAGTTGCTCTGTATTTAAAAAGAAAATAAAGATTACTTACACATTTTTGTACATTGTGTTCAGAACTCTGGACCAGAATGTGCTGTACTAGTAGGAGCATTGCATCCCCATCACTGCATGTGAAATGGATTTGCCACCACTGCATGTAGAGAGGAAAGACATTCCTAGTAGCAATTTCAAAGGAAGGTAGTGCATTTATTATGCTTTCAGGGTTTCCATTTGCCTGCTACCCAATGGGTTTCCTAAATGCCACCAGACTGTGATGTCCATGTCATCACCTATTATGTTAAAAAAAAAAAAACTATACATGACATTTTTCATACTTTTAGCTGCAATTCAAAAACTACCTGAATGCTTCTTGGATGAAAATCAGAAAAGCTACTCTAGTGGCAGTAAGTAAATAGGAGGAAAGAAAAGAGAAAAATCACCAGACAGGTGATTTTATAGGCAACGTGCAATAGATTTTTAAGTATGAGCTCATGACAATTATAAAAAATAATTTCAAAGGATGCTTTTTTACTTGTTTTTGTGATTAAAACAAAAATATATATGATTTTTGTGTGTATTAAGTTTTATTTCAACCTAGGAACTTACAATTACAAATTTTACACTATAGTATAGGACAGTACACTACAATAGTTGCAATAGTTGTGTCTGTTTGTGGGAGGGAGGGAAGGGTATCATCCTGAGGCTCTGAGGATGTGTACAGTAATTTAGTTTTTAAGTAACACTTTCAGTACATACAGGTAATCTTCTAACAATTTTGTCCAGTCATTTGCCCCGTATACTCAGCTATATAACATAATATTACTGTTATCAGTGGAAATTATTACCTGCAAGAATAAAAATGTCTTTTGACTTATAAACAGTTTCACCTGCTACTTATTTGTAAGAGGTGCAGTGATAGTTAAGGCTTTGTCCTAAGAAAACATAAAAATCTGTTGCTACAGTGACAGAGAAATGCAGGCATGAAAGAAAAACTTTCACTTTCAATAGCTGAAGAACTTGGTTACTTTTAGGCTAATAGAATTTAAAGGAATTTATTAAGCATTTCAAGTTTATTTAAGCATTTTACAAATTTAAACATTGATACTTATGGAATTTAAATGTTAACTAAAATGTTAACTGGATTTCCAATTAATTAATATGATTCTAATTGGGACTTCCTTAACGTGACTTCCTTAATGCTTCTTTTCATTCAAGTATTTGGTATACAGTAAAGCACAGAATCTCTGTCAAGTCTCCCCATCACTGAAATACCAAATATGGTGCCCTTCAGTTCAGGGAAAATAGCAAAAGCAAACATACTACGCATAAATAATTACACATTTTTTTCTTTCTGAGGATTCTGAGGTTGCTAACTCATGCAGGTTATACATGTTGATTCACCACTGAAGTGCAAAGTGGCAGCTGCTCAGGAGCACAGAGTAGAATTCCCTTTTTTATACTGCCAAGCAGAGAATACTGCAGCCAACTTAAATTGGAAGTGGAATTAGAAAGACGGGAGGTAATAAAGACTCAGGGTGTCTTGGGAATAGCACTTTTAATCCTGTGAAAAGTGTTGTGGGATACTTAGTGACCCACATGCTTAAGGTGTCCATCACTTTCATCACAATTACCTCCATCCAGTTGTTTGAACAGGTTTGGGTTTTTTTTGTAAGCTCAAAAGAAAATCTGTGTCTTTTGTGAATTTAGGTTGCATCTTGGCCTTTCTAGCTGCATAAACCCATGAAATTCATCCAGAAGCTCATGAAATTTATTTTGACTTTGGACATAGAGTCACAATATATAAATTGGTTAGGGTAATGCTGCTTTATGTTTGGAATTACATTGGGACTTGTCTACATTAATGCAATTGTGAAAGTTAACCCAAATTGACTAAAGTCGTGAATTCAGAGCATCATTAATTAAAGTAGATTAGTGGATTCACATCCTGAATAAATTAAATTCAACCAAATGCAAGCCCTCTTTGATTCTGAATGAGAGTGTCCAGGCAGGAGTTTAATATAGTTTAACTAATCAATTTTTAAAGTTAATTCTGATTGATCTTAATGGGTATCCATGAAAATGAGGCATGTGAAGGTGGGTATTTGTATGTGTGGGTGAACTCATACAGAAACTCAAAGAAATATAATCAAATTAACAAAATACAACTTCGTTCATTTACATTTTCCATTTCAGAAAGTATGCTGATTAAAAATTCAAAATTATAGATGTGGCCAAGATAAAAGAGTTCCATGTTTCCAGCAATATTAGGTTTGTAATAATAATTAACTTTTAAGGTCAAACTGTATGTAGGAAAACTTTATGCACTTTTCATGTGGATCAATTTCGTTAAGCCTCTTGATCCCTTTAATGGATATGTCAGTCTACAGAGGCAACATAATTTAATAATTGTCCATACAGAAGACCTTAAAGAAGGTAGTATTGCAGACGATCAAATAAACCAAAAAACACTTTGAACATCCTACACACACTCTTCCCTACACAAAGCACAGCCTGTCCTCAGTTCTGCAGCGACACAAGCTGGGGAAAACCAAAGGGGATAACAACTTGAGGTTTAAGGAGAAAATTTATTGCAAGACTCTTCACAGCTTGTTTATTTTTAATTTCCTATTTAATCTGCAATATGTATTCCCCTTCCATCTTCTATTGCTGAAAAATTTTCTTCATTGTGCAAATTGTAAGTCATTTCCAGCCCAGTTGGAAGGATGCTTGCATTTCCTTGCTATAAATGGTCCTTCATACTAATGTGGTGACATACACAAAATTTGTTATTGCAGTTTCTGCTTTATGAATAATATTAATTATTATTCATGGTAATAATTATCTGTTTGTTCAGAAAACTTCTTCAGCTAAAAAAAAAATTACTGGGGAAGCAAACTTTATATGCTGCACAGTTAAACTAGTCATAATGTGTGGGGTTTAGAGTGGAATGAATGATTTTTATTTTTATAATATTTTCTGCTAATCTTCAATTCATTATTCTTCTCTGAATCAACACCTTGCAGCAATGAAACAACGCACACAATAAATTTATTCTAAATGATTGTAAATTTGAGCAAAAAATACGAGCCATTTAATGTAAAAATGGAATATTGTCATATGCAAATTAATAAACTACTGAAAATAGAGTGTGTGAAAGAAGGAGCATGGATTCTTAGTCAGAATGTTAATATTCTGAACATCTAGATGACTTAATCATTAAAAATAACAGTAATATGTGATGTGGAAAGTTTAATACTCAGTAGTGTGAACAATGGGAAAGGTCAGATATCTAATTACTGAGTTTATCATTGCCTGGAAGGATTTTTAGGAACTGTAATGGTAAAATCTGTTTTTATATTGATTTTATGACTGGTCCCAGTTTTTCTTTCTGTATTTGCCAAGTTCCTCACTGGGTATTAGATCATACTTAGACTTCTTAAGAAAACTGTGATCTCACATTTCAGGGCTAAAATGTCAGATAAAAGTGAGAAATTTTTTAATACTTTCCTTTTTAACAGCATCTGATAGCATACAAATCAATTTCTAGCTTTTAGCCTCTGCAGTACAGTTTCTTTAGAATTATGTTAAATAAACTTTATAAGAGAAATATTAAGCTAAAATTAAACTCAATTTCACCTGTTAGTTTAGAATAGTGAAATTTTAGCCATAGTAGCCTATATATAGTCAATATTATAATAATAATGCTATCTTTCTATAACATTTCTTGAAAATCCAACTCTAAGATTATGTTTCAACTCCGTATATTGTAACAATTACCATCTTCTATCTCTTGAAATAGTGTCTGGGTTGCATCCTGTCCCCATGCAGGCAAGTCTAGATAACATGCAATCTTCCCTCTTTGCCCTGATTTCTGTGGAATGGCCATGGAGA
This sequence comes from Catharus ustulatus, assembly GCF_009819885.2. Taxonomy (NCBI): domain Eukaryota; kingdom Metazoa; phylum Chordata; class Aves; order Passeriformes; family Turdidae; genus Catharus; species Catharus ustulatus. The sequence goes on from NC_046222.1 coordinate 112,914,040, forward strand.
CATGTAGGCCAAAATGGTCCACAGCTCTTGAAAGAGTTCAAAATTTTGGGGAAACAGATCTGTATTTTCTGTACAAGTTCAATAAACCCTTCCTGCCTTCAGAAGATAACTTTTGGGTTTTTTTGTCAGACTGTTTCCAAAGCGCTGGGAGACTGGGATCTGTATCTATGGACTGCTTAGGATGATTCAAATCCTTCTTGGAAAAGGTTTGGGGAGTGTTATTTCAGGGAGACAGCTATTATGACAGGAAGTCATAATAGCCTGCATGCTAAGTTTTCAGTCAATAGGAAATATTGAATACAGAGTACAGAGACACATCTTAGTGCCTTCTACTCTTTGAGGGTCTTCAGCAGAGAACTTGTGAATGGGGAGATATCCTGTGTTGTTGAGTTGTCTCTGTTTAGGCACCAATGGAATAGAAATTAGATCTCCATTCTAAACTTAAGTGGGAATTTAGTACTACTTTTCTTTAGACCCCTGTACATCTGAAAGCTTTTTGGTGCATTTCAGTAACCCACACTGTGGGACCCCTGAGCACTACAAGAGGCTGAAACTCATGTCTGCCCCCTCCTTGTTCTGAGCTGAGGGGTCTAATACAGCTGAGATGGGTGATTAAGTTTTCAAAAGGCAAGAATGCAAAGTATGGTGTGCCAAAGCCAAGACACACAAAGACACATGACATCCAAGTTTTAGAGTTATCACATTAGAAGTCAGGTTTGGACACTGCAAATGGATTTTATCCAAAAAGTTTAATACAACCTGGGCTTCAATGCATATTCTAAATGTTCTTATGTGTTGAACTTTTTGGCAAGTGCTTCACTTGAAGAAAAAAAGAGAAAAATAAAATATCTGCAGTATTTTTGATAGTCATTTAATGTGATGTCATTTCATATAAAATATGGGTTTGTGTACAGTGTTCTATCTCATTAAAGAACGGTTAAAACATGGACAGCAGCTATTTATTTTTTGATGCTTTAAGCATATTAGGAAAGGTTAAGCACTTAAAATTATATTGTTTAGTGTGACACAGAAGAATTAGTTTTCTCCTTTGCCCTATTTCCATTTTTGCAAAGAGAAATGAAATGAAAGTTCGTAAGAGAGATTGTATCAAATAGACCAAAATTATATCAAGTCTTGATGGCATATGGAGCCAGAAATTTTCCTAAACATGAAAAATAAGGATTTCTTAGAGGTCACAGAGTACTAGACCACAATGAATACATTGCAGCTAATATCCTATGTGCTTTGATAGGTGAGGACAATGTAATGGCCCCTGTGAGACAATTATTAGGCAAAACCATTTGAAGCAGTTTTGTGGTTGCTCTGTCTTACAAAACAAATTAGACTGCAGCTGCCAAAGGGATTTAGACAATACAAATATCATCACATTTTTGCCTGTTTTTCTCTTTCACTTCTGACAAAAAAGTCTGCAGATGTACTCAGAAATCTGTCCAGTGGTAATTAAATTAGCATGGTAATTGGACTGTAACTTCATTTATTCATGCAAATGAAGACTAATCCATTTTTTTAACCATTTTGTTTGTTTGTTTGTTTTAGCAAATAGAACAACTTATTTAGTGTCAGATTTAGTGGACTTTTTTTTTTCAGGTGCCAGATTTTTCAATAGTTGAGAAAGTTTATTGAAGCTTAAAGGTTATATCATTTTCTATGAACACAAGGTCTTGTCCCTTCAATGAAGTAGCTTATTTAATAAATATATAATAAGCAAGACCAAATATGAGGGTTAATTTGATTTAATATAATTTGGAATGGTCTTGGGGTACTATTTCCTTTTTGCATTTAATATTATTTATCAAGTGAGAAAAGGGGAAAAAGTAGAGAAGATGGTGACCTATTTAAATCTTTAATATCAAGATTAGATGTACATTTTACTAATTTTTAATGTTACATGTTTGGCCTAATTTGACAAGTCATGGGTTTCTGAAGTGACTTCCTCCTTGATATTGTTAGTATCTAATTAGTTGTTGTCTTCTATGAGGATAAATATTGGGTTTTTTTCTCAACTGACATGTATCATGCATACACGCACCTGTACACACACACACACACACACACACACACACACACACATGTATTTCAACTCCAGTTGAATAAAAACAGTTTTTAAATTATGCATTGTCACCCTCAACACCTGAAGGGCAAAAAAGAAAATCTGATCTGTAACATTTTAGGGGTTGTTTGACTGCAGCGTTGTTTTTCACTAAAGTTTGTATTTTGATACACAAATACGCTATAAAATTCAAACGTCTTCAAACTGCAAATACAGTCTTGCACATACAATGCAAACACTTGAACTTGCAAAAATATCAGAAATGGAAGGAAGAACTACAGGGTAAAATTTTTTTGACAAAGTTGAAGAGATTCATGTGTTGTGGGAGAGTAATTCATGCTAAGCATGCTCTATGGTTGGAGAAATGAAGACTGACTTCACCTCAACACCATTGATTGTCAGCTGGAAGGACAGTGTTGATAAAACTTAGGGGATATTAATGTTGAAACAGAGGTGGACATTTAGTCTGAGGTCTGTGATTATCTGTAGTATAAACAAAGATATAGCCTTGCCCTTTTGAAAAGGTCAGGTGCAACATTTCCTAAGATGCTGGGCAAACTTGCAGAGCAAGAAAGGGCAAAGAAGAAAGTATTTAGAGGGAATGTAGAATGCACAACAAGAAATGGCATGTCACCATGGTTAAAATAGGACAAATAGGCATAAACACAGTAATCTGATGATGAGCACTTTTGGTACTCCATGTCTCTAGAAGTGTGAGATGGATTTCCTCTGTCATCCAAAATAGAAGATTGGAATTCTTTTCAGGATTTAATCTTCATGATGCCCCAATCTCAGTGGTATAGGCCACCTGGCAAAGGATAAGAAATTAAGCACACAATGCCTACCTCCAACCCCTGGCTTCCTGCTCATAGGAAGTTCTTTAAGTGCAAATAGGATATGTCACTTTACTATTTGTCAGGGATTTTTGTAATTTTTTAAGTGAAATTATGACTAGACTAAAACCAGGTTAATGTTCCCCCAACATACACACACACTCTCACATCAGTAAATCCCTACTGATCATTCCCATTTTATGTATATTTAAACTGGTACTAAATGAGTGGGAACTGTGAGATTTAGAAACCCCTAAACTGCAGTTTCTGTGAGCAGCAAATGAGCCAGTGCTGTGGTTTAAACTCAGTCAGAACTAAGCCCCAGCCACTCGGGCACTTCCCCCAGTGTGGTGGGGAAGGGAATCGGAAGAGTAAAAGTGAGGAAATGTGGGTTGAGATAAAGACAGTTTAATAGGCAAAGCAAAAGCCATACATGCAAGGAAAGAAAAACGAGGGACTCATTCACCAGTTGTGATGGCCAGGCAGGTGTTCAGCCTTTCCCAGGAAAGCTGGGCTCCATCTCATGTGTGGTGACCTGGGAAGACAAACACCAACACTCTGAATGTCCCCCCATTCCTTTTTCTTCTTGTGTGTATATATAGGCACATGCCTTTTATCACCAGTGAAACGTCTTAATCTCACTGAAAGTCCTATCATATTCCCTCCAGTTCTATCAGGGATTATGGAAAACAAAACAACTGTGGAATTGTAGTACATTTTTTTCTCATTGTAAAGAACTGAGACTGTAAGGTGTGAATTTCTACTATATTTTTTTTTTGGCCTAATTTATTTATTAATGAATCTGGCTTTCTTTTTAATTTTATGAAATTAGAGGAAACCAAATAATTTGTATTCATAATGATGTAATTTCTGTATTTTAAAACTGATCAATCTTGTCTAATAAGGATAGGTACTAGGACAATTCAGTCAATGATTCAGAAAGGTACAGAGCATGCTAGCATGCTGAGTAAGAGAGGAATCCTCAAGCAGTGTCAGAAGGTGACCAGGTGACAGATTTGTTTCCCAGGTGTTGTTGCTGGCACTGCACCACTGCGTCTACCTCGCTCTTTGGAGGCTGTGGCACCACATGCACTCTGCAAGGCACGGGGCAGGAGTGATCAAAAGCTCATATGAATCAAAGTGATTGAAAGAGAGAGGAAGGTTAAATCTGAGCTTAAAGAATCCATTTTACTCCATTTCAGTGTCTGCTGAGAACACCAACTGCCTGCAGCCATACTCTGTTAGGTTAGCTGAGCCCTTTCAGCAGTGCCATGCTCCCAAAAAACTATCAGCAGTGCCTAAAAGCTATCTGTGACCATTATATTAAAATGTACTTTCAGGGGTTTTTTTTTCCCACTGGGAAGAAAAGACAATGAGGATGCTGTGTCTACTTCACTCTACCATGACCTCTAGAACCACAAGCTTTTGTAATAAAAATGTCTTTCCAACAGCCTTATATCTAAAAAACCTATTGCTACTCTAGAAAAACCCAGTGACAACATATGCAATTCAGGATTGCATTTTAAAACATTTTCAGTTTTTTTAGGCATATCAGCGACATAAGAGTTTTGTTTTAACCATATGCATTTTAAAATATGTTGGAAAAGTAAAAATATTTCACTGGATCTTGATTAATAATTGAATGAAGCCCAGAATTTTTCTGTTACCAGTGGGGTTTATTTTTCACTTTTATCCACTATCTTGTAATTCAGCCTTTTTGTTTGTTTGTTTTGTTTTGTTTTGTTTTGTTGGGATTTTTTTGTAAATGTTGTGATAAGATTTCAAATACCTTTTTATTTCTCAATATTTTTTTGAAAATGATAGGTGTCCACAGTAGTCTTTCCATATAAGTAGTTCTGAAAAAGTTTCAGAAAGACAAAAATGTTAAACCTCAGTGTTAGGTCCAGGCCTACACACAATCCTGTGACTGTCCCACATGGGCGTTAGTAATCACAAAATCAATCACTATTGCCCATCAGATTAGAGAAAAATAATGCATCCAAAGATATATTAGAGCAAAGGAAAAGATCATAAAAAACAAAACAAAACAAAATCCTTTTTGACTCACAGAAAACACAAAATGTCAAATGGAAAAGATCATACCATAACCCTTGCACTGAAATTCCCTTCAAAACCAAATCTGCTATTTACTGTATTAGCTTATCATTACTTCCATTCTGCATTCGACATGAAACACAAGTAGCATGACATTAATTTTCTTTTCAGGATGATTCGTATTTTTCTGTCAGGTACCCTAGATTAAGGAATTCACTGTTTTGCTGTGACAGACTCTGATCTGAAGACTTTAAGGTACTAACAAAACATTCTTCATTTTTCCCATCATGAGTTGAAATGAGGTATTAAAGAAAGTGTAAAAGAAAAAAAAAATCCATTTAGTCTCTGTAGTAAATAGCCTTATATGAAATTAAAGGTGGCTGGTAAGTTCATATGCTGTGATTTTTTAATTTGTGTTTCATAAAAGCTTCTACATCTAGGAGTGAAGACTAAAACTAAATACACCGAAATACAAGTGAGTGTAAGCTTTTCATGTATGTGAAAACCCTGCTATTTTTAACATACATGATTTCCTACTGGGCTGTATTTTATGCCGAAATCTTCTGAAAGAGTATGATATCTAAGGAACAAGCTGAGAGTAAAAATTAGTGCAAACCACTGCCAAGAAGGAAAAAAAATCTGATAAGAAAGTTTGGAGTTCTAAAGTGGTCTCTTGGGTCTTGCTTGAATTTTGAAAAATACCTCAGATGCACAAGGAAGATTTCTGAAAACAGTGAAGATATTAGACTCCCAGTAAGAATTCTAAAGAAACCATATTGCAGCAGTGGGAGTTCATGGGCTGGAAATAAGCTAGAAACCTCTATTTAGAGTAGAATTCTTATGAGTAGTAAGACCACAAATATATTTTGTCTCTTTCAAAGGAAATCCAATGAATTTTTAGTGGAAAATACATTCTTCTTTCATAAGTGCCTGTAATACATTTGAAATACCTCTCAGAAAGAACCTCTTGTTAAGACTGATCACATTAATGTCGTATTTAAGGTGCATCTGCAAGAAAAAAGCAAAAAGAGAAAGCAACAAGAAGTGTTGAAATTAGCAGCTTATACTTTTCTATTGCTTTATATTTCTGTTTTCCATTTATGTGAGGTTAAATATGATAATTCAGTGGAACATAGATACGTATCCTGGAGATAGATTTTTTTTAATATCAAAGTTGGAGTAAAATCTAGGAATCCATGATGGAAAGTTTCATGCTTTCTCTTTGAACCATGCTTTCTTCTCTCAACATTCTGAGTATAGTTCTGCCATTTGTCCTCCTTTGTAATCTGAAAGCCATTACCATTTCACAGAAGTTTAATATGTTGGGGAGAACAGTGTTACAAGTCAACAGGGCAATGAAGACATCATTGGTGACAGATATGTAGAAATTTTTCAAGTAAATTTTTTATTGGATGAGAGACACTAGTCATTCAAACAACCATTTTTTATTGAACTTACCCAATTAAAATCACAATTTTTAAGTCCTAAAGATATGAAAATTAGAACTTTTCATTTTCAGAATGAAAGGTTAATTTTACTCCACATCATATATTTAACTTGGCAGCATAGTTACTGCATGCTTGAATAAAGAGAAGTAAAAGGATAATTATTCATGTGAAATATTTTTGAACTCAAGTATCATACAATTATAAATTGCTATTTTGTTGTTGTTGTTGCAGTTTGCAACAGCTGATCTCTGAAAAGCTGAGAAGAGAAAATAATAGGTCAAATTGTTATGAGCAATCTCTGTGGTCAGAATATTATAAAATAACTAACATAATGAAATTTTTTGTCTGCATGAATTTCCATGAAACTTTATTGTGTTTACCAAAAAAAGTCCAAAGTGTTTACCAAAAAAACCACAAGGTTTTGTCTCATCAAGCAGCCTTTGACTTCTCATGGAATCCTCACAATACATTTGCTAGGAAATAAACCTTCCAGAAGAAAACAGAAGACACATACAGTCTGCTCACATTTGAGCAGAGTACATTCCCTACCCAGTATAGAACACACCTGCTTTTGGTGTGCTCTACTCTTGCTTTACCTGCCAAGTCTGAAATACCTGTTGACTCCCCTGCAAGACTGCAGTGGTGGTCTCAGAGAAGTGACTTCACTTAAGTGGTTTTTTGACAAGGTCATAAAAGGAGTCAAAAGTGATTACAGGTATTTGGAAAATACATATTTAAGGAAATAAAAAACAAAAAACAGAACTCTTATCTATATCTGTATCTATATAATCTATAACTGCAATATATATCACTCCCTGAAGTTATCCTCCATTAGTTGTTTGACAGTGACATTCTACAAATTTGAACCATTAGGAGATTTACAAAAAGATGGCAAGTTAAAAAGGAGAATCACATTTTCAGAAAACTTGAGTTGAACTATTCAAAATCATACCAAAACATGAAAATATTAATGTTCAAGAATCTCCTAGAAACAGAAGTGCCTAGTTTCTGTCCCTGATACATCAGTTCCCTTCTCTGCTCTCTATTGACCCCCTTCTAGCTCTTCTTCTGCAGCACAGCTGATCCTTCATTCAGCTCTACAGGTGTTTGCCAGTCCCTGAAATCATTCCCATCCACATATGTATGACAAGATCACTTTTTACCTTCCAAATAATAGCAATGCCTGCTTCTTACCATCATGTTAGAAAGGAAATGTTAGCCAGGAGCTGGGAGCTGGTTCTGTCCTTTTCCTGGATTATGAGCATTTTGAGATACTGTTATTTCCCACTTACTCTCCTTCCATATATCACAATGCAAGATTGCATTTTCTGAGGTGCATCTGAGGACTCTGTTTGGTAGTTTGCTTGATTATAAGGGCGGGTATCAAAACTACTGATTTTGATCATGTAATCATGTGTTCTGCAGCACCCTCCAAAAATATTTATCTCTTGTCATATGAAGAAATAACAATACTAGCTTCACAACATTCCTCTTTAATCACTTTTGCAGCACTTTGTGAATTAAAAACCTTATAAAAGTCTGTCATTTTAATAATTACTGTAAAATACTCTGTAAAATGCTGTTGACACAATTGAAATTGCTCAGTCGTGTCTTGCCACTTATAGCACGGGAAGTTATTGCATTTAAACTTCTGAAAACCAGAGTATGAAATATTAATTCAAGCCACAGATTTATTCTGTGAGACTTGATATATGCATTGACATCTCCTCTCACTGTTAGTATTGCTCAATTACTTATGGTCTTTTCGGCACACTATGGAAATACCCTGATAGCTTCACAATACCCAATAGCTTCACTATTTTCTCCTTCACTGGGCACTGTTGGTACCTCTGAGAGCGTGGGGGTTAGAGAAAACAGTGTTCCTGGGAGTGATACTGGGAGCAAGAAGAGCTTCAAAGGCTCACAAGCTTCCAGCTGATGGCAGCTTCTTCATCTCTTCTTGGGAGTCCAGGCTGTCAGAAAGTGGTAAATTTAACACATAAAAGCTGTAATAATTCAACAGCCTCTGCTAAGGGACAGCATGAACTAGTTGTGATTTCTGGCTTGAAAAACTTATGAAGAAATGTGGAAAATATACAAGGAAATACAAGGAAAAGGCAGTCTAGTTTAGTAACATGTATTATAGATGTTATTACTCAGAGGTGCAATCACACTGATTGATGGGCTTGCTAGAGACAGAATTCAAGAGCTTTTGATGCATTTGGAATAAACATATATTAGGGAACCACATGTGGCCTATTTTGCTTCTGGCTGCTTTAGATATAAGGGTCTTGCCTTGTGGATTGGTATTTTCCATGATTTAGTGAGCCCTGAAAAAAGTATAAATGTGTGTGTGAGTGTGTGTGTGTGTGTGTGTGTGTGTGTGTGCGTGTTTAGAAAACAAAAACCCAAAAGCAAGAGTGTTAATATTAAGCTTGACTAAGCCAAATGCACTCAGGAACAAGACTGATTTTAGAATTTTGTCCTAAAATGGTCATGGATTATGTACTGGACTTACTCATCAGTGTCAGATGAGTGTTCAGATTTAAAAAAGTAGGGATGTTCTCCACAGAGTACTGCTGAAGAAATGTTAAGCAAATTAAACAGAAAATTCATCTTGCCTTGCTATAAACTTTCCATCTCAGAAAGAGATTGTACAGAAAGAATTAGTGGATAACCTTAAGTTCATGGCAGTTTTTTGACGGAGTTGGAGTGTAATAAAAATATTTTCATTTTATTGCTATTATTGTTGCATCATTATACAATGTCTTAAAAAGAGTTTAAGTAAAATCTGGTCATTTTTGTTATGCTTCAATATCTACTATTTTTGTACTATCTTTTTGAAAATCTTCACCAAATATAAATTGATATATATGTTTTGGAAAGCAAATTATTTGAAAGGATCAGATCACTACCAGTGTATACTGTATTTTAAAATAGTTACTCAATACCTTTTTTGGAGAGTGGACCAAATATAGGTGCTGACATTTCCTCAGCACAAAATTAAGTTTGCTCATCATTAACATATAAGAACTGCCACAATATTTCATTGCTTACCTGCCAATTCTGGCAACAGGGCTGCAGAGTAATCTTTATCCAAGACCATCTTGGGGTGGAAAATTTCTCATTTGTCAAAATATATCTTCTCTCAGTTCCACTCTATCTGTCAGCTTGCAGCTGTAGACTTATACACTTATACTTTGAGTTTTGCCCCACAGTTCTGTGCACTTTCTCTCACTTTCTTTCTTTCTTATGAGTAATGTACAAAGAACTATTTTTTGGTGAAGACTGCTTTTTGCTTGTCAAAACACAAACTAGAGTGAGGTCTTTTAGAAGGATACTGATTTTTATAAACACAGTTTACAAAATTCTCCTTCATTTTCGTGACTAAAATCAGGGGCACTGACACTTCTTATCACTATTCTTAGTATATCTGAAAAAACATCCCAACTGTTCCATAAAACCCTATGATTTTTGTCCGAGAAAAAACATCAATACTCCTACATTAAGTGAACTAAGAGAAGTTGTGGAAGAATAAACCAATAATCTTTTATCTCACAAATCTAAAAATTAAAATACCAATTTGCAATAGTGACTTTTACACACAGTCTGTGTGTCTGTCAGCATCTATAAAAATTTCTCCACCAAGTTATCTAGGGACAGGAAGAAAGGGAACAGTATGAAAACCATGCTTTTAAAGAGTAGAATTTAAATAGCTATCCTTAATCTTAGAATTGATTTTTTTTTCAAATGAACACACAGCTCTCTATCTTTCATCCTGTGCTAAAAGAATACACATTCCTTAAAGTTCTTCTCTACTGTATTTGTGGGCTTTATATTTTTTTTCTTTTTTCTTTTGTTGTTGTTTTTGTTGTTGTTGAACTTAATAAAATCTTAATGAGTCTACGCGAAACCAAGATTCTTAGATGTGTGATCCAGACCTTGCAGAATGCAAAAGTCTGCCTTCATCTAAGAAATTCCTTTAACAGGGATTTTATTGAGGTTTCTTTTTTTTTTCTTCAGAGTATCTCAGCAAATGACTATTCCAGCCCCTTGTATCAAATACACGGTTTATGAGTTGGAATGCATAGAAATTCTGATATCAGGAAGAGATGTTCATTTTCCCACAAGCTTTACGGAAAGGCTTCAGTGGGTTAAATCCCCTTGGTTTTCACAGAGTAACAAAATTCATTGCCCATGGTGTAAGAGAAAGAAGCAATAGGAGCAGTTCCTGTCAAAGGAGTTTTCAGATACTCTTTTGGTCATCTGCTGTCATTTCCCTCCCTTGCATCTAGTTCTGTCCCACCAGTCTATATCAGTTGTCTCTTATTTGTCTCCATCTCCTCTCCCAGGTTTTCCAGCACTGTGGCAGAAAATGTATGCATTGCAAGGAACTCCTTCATTCCAAATTTCATCTCTGTCTCAAACCTCAGTATTCTGTGGGGAGATCTGCTTGGTTTGGGTTCACAGCCCCCCTCAGCCTCCAGTCCCCCCATATATTCTACCCAGGCACACAAAAAGAACATATAAATCCTCTGCCAAGCCCCCATAAGCTTCTGTTTGATTCTCCAGGAAGTGTGTTTTCATTATTCTGTTGTCTTTTCTTTTCTCTCCAAGTTAATTAAAGTTAATTGATTAATTGGTACTCTGCTGTAGCAACTACCCAGCTGGAGAAGCCCTAATCTGCAGAGTGATCATATGTGTAGAGCATGTCTAATTTTTCATCTTGTGTGAAAAGGCCAGAACTCTTTAAATTAGCTTTAGCAATGTGTGTTTTCCAGACGAAGCAGTTAAGATAAGAGCACAACATAAGTACTCACAGGTTCTACCCAGCTTTCTGCACCACAGGCACTTGAAATCAGAGGCACAGATGTAGTTTTGTTTCCAGCCAGGCAACTTCAGGAATCTATCTTCTGTTAAAATGTGTTTTTTTATTTCTTGCATTTCATTTTGACACCAGTACACCTGGCAGAATCTCTGGTGCATAAGCAATCTGCACATTTAGGGGGAAAAAACCCCAACTCCCTTTAATAATGTTGTGTCAATGGGAGCTGGGTAATTCGTAAGTCAATGGTGACAATTGAAATTACATGTTTAGAACTGTACTTTCAGTCCTGTTTGCACATAACAATCAAACCTGTTCCACTTAGAAGAGGAATTTGGAGAGTGAATTTGCATAAAACTGGGGCATTTGTTTCAGTTCATGGCATTTGCAAACGTATGTGGAGTCCACTGCTCCAGCGACTCATTCTGGAACATACACATTACCAGTCATCCTTATGTACTATATAAGAAAATTTTAAATTGGTCCAAATAAATCTTAAAAAATGATAAATATGCTGAAAGTGTTGACTTGATTTGAAATCTTTCCTTATCATTTAATTTTGTAATAAATTCCAAAATTTTCCACTCTTCTGATTCAAAAATTTGAAAATACAAATTCCAAGTAATTCCTAGACAAAAAGTAATTTTCTTGCTATTTGCTTTAATTGAGCAATTGAGTTAAGGAAAAATTTTCAAAATATCTTCTGGTCATTGAAGTTTCTGTAGAAAGAAGGATTTACTGTTGTTCAGAAAATGGTAGCAAGATACATATATATTCATGTCTGAATAGTTATTGCAGTATATGTCAGAGGTTTAGGGTAAACCTGAGTTCAACGATTTTCTCTGAAACTGCTCACTTATGCATTTGCTTTCTGTAGAATAACTTGGGTTTGTGCCAAGGGTGAGCTAGAAAATTAATTTCTGAAAGCGTTTTTTTTCCCCTTATTTTCCCAGAAAATGGGGTAGAGTATATGATGTGTCTCTGTAACTTACAGGAATGAGAAATTATGAAAATTGAGGTAAAATGTCAATTTATTATTTATTTTAATAAACTATAGATTCACTTATAGTCTCTAAAATAACAGATTTGTTCCTAAATATTTTTATGTGCATTCAAAGGTGTAGTGTAATACCTAAACTTATCCAATACCTATATAATATCTAATGTATTAGGTAGGTTGTGATATGAAAAGATAACTTCTCTATTAAACACAGACATTTCACTTCACCTTATGCTAATAGAATGGTTTTGTGGTTAAAATTGTTTATTAATAATTTTTCCTCATTTTATTTTAGGATTTTCTCTAAAGCTTAAAAAGAATATTCATATTCAAAGGCATATGTCACATTTGAACAAATAATTAATAGTATAGTAATTTCACGAGTATAAGCCTCACCTGATTATAAGCTGCACTTCCGGGTGTCAGCAACTTTCTGTTCTTTGTCCATGTATAAACCACACTGGATTATAAACCACACTTTCATTCACAGCGAGGATGCTCGCGCAACAAAGTAACCAATTTGTAACAATCATGCGATTGCGGGTTTTACTGGCAGGTGCTCAATTCGCTAGCTCGGCTCGGCCTGTGGCTTGCACTTCGGGATTGGGAAATTTCAGAACTTCTTCCATATATTGGCTGCTCCGGAGTATAAGCCACACTTCCGAGTTGGGACCAAAATTTTAGTCAAAAGAGTGTGGCTTACACTCATGAAATTACTGTACTTTTATCAGATAAGTCCATCAATGGAAAAAAATTGACCTTATCCTTTTCAACAGTGAACATGAATATCAAGGAATTATACTTTTCAAGGCCACTTTCTTTTTAGAAATACTTAGGAACTTACAAAACTTGTCAGGGAAATGCAGTTTTTCTAGCCCAAAGAGCTAAAGGTCAGACCTCATTGTTAACATAAATAAAGCTTCTGGCATCTAAGCAAATAAGATAGATTTGCATACAGATTAAATTTAAAATGATTACAGTTTATTTATTTAAACGAAAGTGATAGCAATTAAAATCCAATACAAAAATACATCAATGAATGAAAAATCAATATTCCTCCTATTTACAGAATCTAATGTGAAAATCATCATTTAGAAAAAAGAGCATATTATCTTAGTAGGAAAGAAATCACTATTGCTTACACATCACCAACAAAATCGGGTGAATCACGTAATTGAAATAAATTATATTTCTTTAAAAAATAACTAAAATATTTCTAAACCTCGACAGCAATAATTCAATATTTACTTAAACAATATCTTCTTCAGTTGTTTGGGTTATATAATTTCATATTCAGATGGACATAGTTGCATTATATTTATTAAGCCTGTACAATTTTATTCAGGTGTATTCTTCACTGGAGACAGAAGAAATCTAATTTCCCTAAACAGCTGTATTAATTGTTGGTGGCTCCTGGAACAAGAAACACAAAAGGGACTTTGAAAAATGTATGTTATTGTCGTTAATTGTTTTGCTAGGTTTTGTAGAGAGCTGTAGCATGTGGAATAATAAATTGAAACGTGATAGATTTGTTATAAATAAGAGCATCAAGATTAATTGATTTGGGAAGATAACGGTTGAAAAAGCACAAATAATAACTTTAGCAGACATCATTGACTTAAAATGATCCATTCTGAAATGGATCCATCATAATCTGTGAACATGAATATCTAAGAAACATACACATATGCCTCAATAATGAGTGTGTGAAGAATGTGGACCCTGCATGCAACTGGCTGGAATTTTTTTTAACATTCATTGTTTGTAATCAGTTGAATGAATGGAAAGTGAATAATCTGTAGTATATGAAGAAAATGAAGAAACAAAGGACAGCAGTGTCTGGCTGTTTTGCTCCACCTCTTTAGAAAGATCAGACCTGGATGGATTTCTTGCAGGGAACATGAACCCCACTCAGTGCTCTGTGTGCTTTATAAGAAGGAGGTAACATTTCATGTAATATTCTGTTCTGTGGGCTGGACCCAAATAATTAGGTGGCATCAAACTCATATGAGAGGCTGCCAATTTGTTGCTGTTCATATGCTAAAAAAACATAAAGCATGGAAGGAATTATTAACAAAAGAAGACTTTCCTTCACTTTCCACCTCATGTGTTATCCCCTGGATGCACCCATCATGGTTGCAATTGGTGGTTAAGTTTTTGTGGACAAAATGTTGACTTAAGAACAAAATCTGCTGGTTTGAGTGATAGAATTAAATAGAACAGCTCCTTGGAGCAATTGTGGATTTCAGTGTAATTCTGTGCAACTACATAAATTTTAAAATTAATGTCATCTCTAAGAGACCATGTCTAATCAATCCCTTAAAAACTCACCAGAGCAACAAAAGATGCCTATGAGGGAGAATAGTATTTTGAATATCTAGCATCAGTTGAAAAATCACTGAATAACTTCTTTCTAGAGTGTCATTATTTCATATTTAATATGTAAATGATGATATAAACCAATGATAAATATTTTATTAAGGCATATTACTTGTTTTGTAGTGCATGTACATAGATGGAATAAAATATTAGGGTTTTTCTACTATAATTTAAATAAAAGAGTTGTGAAGTCACAGACAAAGTCTTTCAACTAGCATTCCCCTATTTAGTGAGTTAATCTTGCATAAGGGCTACTAGGGAGCAATTCTGTAATGTAAATATTTGGCATTATTTTAGACACTCCACAGTGCTTTTTCTGGTCTCCAGTTGCCTGCCCAGAAGGTGAAATACTCCTTCTATGAGCCATGCCTACCAAATACCTCAGGAAATTGGAACAGCATCAAACATGCCTAATCTGTGTGTGAGCAGCTGAATCCCCTCCATCAGATTCAGCCTTGTGTCTGTGATAACAAGATACATACTGTGGCTGCATTATAGGACCATATTTTGCTTATTTTAGGACAATAAAATGCAGGTAAATAATGATCTTTGGTCTCTTGTGTTTCAGGTAAACCTAATTTAAAAGGTCAAAATAATTACTATTTTCTTTCAAAAGTAAGTAGCACTCATTACTACTGAGTAATCATTTTGATCATATTAAACAGTGAATGCAAGACAGAAGAAAGGTTTACAGGAGGAGATTAAATATACATATTCTGAAAAGAATCTTAGACTGAGTAATGAAAAAAATTAAGCCTTTAATTCAAAGACTAGTCAATTTAGGGCTAATTTGAAATGCATATACATTCACTAAAATTAAGATAAGTGGATAGCTGCATTTTTCAGATGAAGTGAAATAGGGTGAGCAAATAATTCTCATTAAAGCTTAGTAACTGGGCACTTTGGAAAACAGCCCAGTATCTAACTATGTTGTAGTCATCTAAGTCTATGCAAAAACATGACCTTCAGATCTCAGGCATCTTTCAACTTATTTTAAATCAATGCAAGGTCCAGCACATTAAATGGGTTCTTAATGCATTTCTATTTGCTTTTTATTTTGAAGTGTGCATTTTTAAAAATTCTTTAAAAACATGAGTATTAATTTTATAACTTAGAAAGTTGTGAGCAAATAACTATCTGGTCCAGAAGGTACACATCCTTAAAGTGTTACTGACTTTAAGGTGGAGGAAAGCTTTCTTTCATGCAATCCAAACAAAGCAGCTCACTGATGCCATGCTGAAAAATGGACTGATTTCCAAATAATGATATGAATCATGATCTGAAATATTTGCTGCACTAACAAGTCTTAGAATCACTCAGAAGAGAACACAGAAATCTCTAACATGACCTTTGCTCAGCCAGGAACTCCAGACAATACTGAATTCAAGTCAGGTCACTTGGGCCATTGTTGTGCCAGGTCTTGGAAAACCTTCAAGAATAAATATTCCACAGCCCCTCTGGATGACCTGAATCATCACTTAATTATCTTCACGGGGAAATTTTTAAACTGAAATGTGGCTGAAATGTCCTCTGTTTCAGTTTATCACTTTAAAATGTGATGTAAAAGAATAAGATTTCATTTCTTTGATGGTTTTATGAATATAGATAATATTTGAAAAGATAGTTTTGTTGTTTGGTTTGGTTTTGGTATTTTATTTATGCATTATCTCTTACATAAAATGTATCTGTTCTCCCACCTTTGACTGACAGGAAAATGAGGTTTAGGTGGAATGAATATCATTTATCGATCATTTTCATCACTGGATTTTTTCAACATCCGCTTCCTACAAAAAATACCCAATGCAAAATTGTCATAGAAACTGAACTTTCCCTGAGATATCTGGGTATGTAAAAAATAGGTGTGTTTTTGTGATATATTTTATTACAATTTTTCCATCAGAAGGACACTTTAATCAATGTATTGTTAAATCTACTGATTTTCTATTTACTTGTCAGAAGGGTAAGCTGGTATGATTTATCCTCCAAAGCACGTGGACGATATTTTGTCTACCAAAGCACAGGATGCACTTGCAAGGTTATTATAATTCAAGTTAAAAAGTGCTGAAACCCACATGATAACCATTTTAACAGAGGAATGTCATCTAGATCTGTAAGTGTTTGAAAAAACTGTATAGTGCATAAGGAAAAAAAACTGTTCCTATCTCAATTAAGAAAGTTATTAGGTTGTAGTTCTATTAAGGAGGTATTTTTATTCCCTCTGAAAAAAAAATTTATGCAGAAAGACATTATTTTAGAAATCATGCATAATATAGCAGAGGGTGACATGAGAGGAAAGTCTGGCTCATATGAAGGAAAGACTAAAGTTTAGGAGAATCTCCTAAGTGTAGAGTGACTGGACGATACTGCCTAATTTTCAGATTTCCTTCCTGTGCTCAGGGGGAGACATTGCCTTCATTATTAAACTTGATCCTGACCATATATATTGATGTAAAATACAGCGTACGTGAAATTCTGTGGCAGAGTTGTTAAGCATTGCAATTCCTGGTGTGTGAAGTAGAAAGGAATCATGATCTCACATTTTACTCTGCAATATTATTGACAGCTACTAAAATAATAATTTAAAAAATAAAAAAAATACCCCAGGCTGCATACCTTATGTTAAGATATAATGGATATAATTATGATTTCTCTAATACCTAGAGAAAGATGCAATAATTGCAATCATCAAAATTCCACAATTTTTTATAGAGCA
Organism: Catharus ustulatus; assembly: GCF_009819885.2. Lineage (NCBI taxonomy): Eukaryota > Metazoa > Chordata > Aves > Passeriformes > Turdidae > Catharus > Catharus ustulatus. Next base: position 112,931,364 of record NC_046222.1, read on the forward strand.
TTATGTTCTAAAATAAACCATCCAATAGACATGGAAATATACAACTAAGCAATTACTTGGCCAAGCACAGGAGAGTTTCGTTCAAAGAAATGGAAGCATGAACAAGATAATCCCTGCTTTAGTCTTGACATGTCATCTCAGATTCTCCACTCTTTGAGCTATTATATTGAGCTAACTTCTGCATGGAAATGGTTAACCTGGGGCATGATTGCGCATTTCACTACAGAAAGGGAGGAAGCAATACAGAAGTCAGTAAGTGTACAATTCAAGCAGCACAGTGAATACAAGGAAAGAGGGAAAGAATACATAAATAAGTGTTGAAAGGTAGGAAATTTGGTGGATGAAAGAAGCTCCTACTTTTTATTTATTTTGTTGGTCAGTCTTTTTTCTTTTTCTTCCTTCACTTCTGAAACTGCTGAGCTCTGACATGAATAACAGTGTGAAAGTAGGAACCCTTAATAAAATTGGACAGTTGATCATGTGTTTGTTAAAAGACAGGAATTTCTGCTGGGATATTGACGTAAAAAAATTAAAGATGAGATACTGAAATAAAATATAACGCATTTTTAGGTGATTATGATGTCAAACAATGCCAGAATTCTTAAGTACAAATCTGACTATTGGTATCCATGTTCTGACTCCTGCAGGATTGCATCAGGCAGAGATGGTGTGTCTTAGGCATACCTAGTTAGACTCTATGGAGTCTTAAAGAAAAACATGCACCAAGCAGGAAAGCAGTAATGTGTAATAATTCCAAAATCTGAAAATCCAGGCAGCAGAAAGGGAATCTTATATCTTGTTTCCTTGCTTTCTTGCCGCAGATGCAAGTTGAAGTGCCTCACAGGACTGTGACACTTCTGCATTTATAATTTGACCATTTTGGCAATAAAGTGGTGAAGATGAGGGAAGAAATTTCTGGCACCATCCTCAGCCCCAAAAGCTCTTGTGCAAAATGCGTAATGCATTAGTGGGTGCCTGCCATGGATACTTTGATTTGTGTTCCATGCAGAGCTTAGCTGGTATCTCTAGAATCATGGCAGACTTACTATGCAATGTATAAAATTTTTGTTACATTCCTAGTTTTCATACCTCTTTTCTACAAATTATATTTCTGTATTTTGACAGTAGGCAGAATATCTGTTGTGGTCCACTTAAAGATCCTCACAATCAATGTTAGAAAATGAAGGATTTTCTTCTAAACATAGCTTCTGTTTGTCTGGGAGGGGGTTTGGCTCACTGAATAGAGTCCTGAACATACCTAAACCATATACTAAGTGTAACAACAGTACATATCTCAAAAGTTCTACAAAGAAGATTTAACATTGTCTAAGGTCAATTCATTTCCTGTCTCTGCTAGAGTGATAAAAATATGAAGAGCTAATGAAGTAAAAAAGTAATTTTCAACTTTCAGAACATACAAAGTAGTTCTTGCAAAAAAAAAAAAACCAAAAAAACAAAAAACCAAAAAAACAAAACCAAAGGAATACTTAATAGCAAAAAAGTTATGACTTCCTTTTACAGTAGTAAATTTGTGGAAAATAAATGCCTGGTTATTTTACAGCAAAACTTTGTGATGTTGATTCTATCAGATTTGTCTGTAACTGCTTTATTATCACAAGTAACTAAAGCAGAATGAAGCACCTGTTCATGAAAAGGAATAACATTTCTCAAAACAAAGTTTTTAAACCCAAGAATAAATTAAAATATTTACAATCAATAGCTCTGAAATACAATGTGGTCTATTAATATGTCCTCTACAATATAAGATGCTGAAAAAGTTATCTGCAGGAATGATGGTTTGCCATGCTCCACTATTTCTAAATTGCTAGAGAAATTTTCTGTATTAAAATAAAGAAAGAAAGACATAATATTAATATATTTTAGCATCCTTAGAATTTCACTGATCTCTCCTTAAAAGTTGGATTATCTGTGTTTGCTTTAATATAGTTAAAGTTAATCGACATTAATAGATATGGCAATGCTTAGCTCAATTAAGATGAACACATCAGAATTGGGAAAAAAAGTATTTTCAGATATGGCTGTTGTTTGGGGATATTTTAACTAATTTTCTGGAATATTTAAAAATTGTTTATATTTCTCTTAAGATAGTAAATAGGATTCTAATGATTTATTAATGTATACAAATAAATGCAACATTTCTTATAATAAACCAGCCTGTTAGCAGAACAGAACTTGCTAGAACTTGCTTCTGCTTCCACAGGACCTTTTTAATACTTTTCGTCATCTCGAATGGTCTTCCAGAAGGTCAAGTAATCCACTTTTGTAATTAGTTATCATCTTATTATCATTAGCTTGTAACTAAGTGTCTGTATCCTGTGTGCAATCTGTGCTGTGCCTGGAGAGTGGAGCCCCCTTTCTCTCCTGTCCCCAGCAGGCAGACAGAGGTGAGGTGCACCACCTGAGGGACAAACCACAGATTGTTTGTTGGAGTTTTTTTGAGTGTGATGAGGAAATAGGAGTTTATTTTTTTTGTATTTGCAGATTTCTGTTTGTTGAAGGTGGGTTTTAAATTAAGCAATACTGCATAGACCAGAGTTCAAAGAACAGTGGCCATTTTCCAACGTGGAAATCCCATCCTGCTCTTTGAGAGTCTGTTTCAAATGGAAAAACTTTCCGATTGAATTATGAAAAAAAGGATTATAAATCTTTGACATGAATTGTTCGTATTCATTTCCCAGAAGTCATTTACCATAAATGCATATTTAAGTGATTGTCGCTTCTTTGTTCCGTTTTTAAGAGTTTTTTAATAAGTTTCCCAGATATTACTAAAATACACCATCACCTGCAACGTCTTCTTGGTTTCTGCTAAGGTGCCTACCTTTGTGCACATATTCTTACACCTTCAAATGAGAATAACGATAATAACAATAATTAATAACAATAAGAACAACAACAATAATAATAATAACAACAGTAATAGCAATAATAATAGTAATAATAATAATAATAATAATAATAAAAGTAGTTTAGTGACTATTGAGGTTTAAAAGGTTGAATTACAGCATGGCAGGCTGCCAATTTCTTACATACAGACAGCAGATACAAATGCATTCACCGGGATTATTCATTCTGAACCATAAGTTACATTTTAGAAAGGAACATTGTAATCTAAATGCTGAAATTATGTTAGAAGTGAGAAATCAAAGAAATGGTATCTAATCTTTTCCTTCATGACACGCTAATCAGTGACTTTTATTAGACACTTAACAGCAAATACTTACAAGTATTAAATATCAGAAATTCTTGTACTGAAAACTGCTGCACTGACAGAACTGAGATGGCTCTAACCTAACCTTCACATTTAATCAGTACATTTCTCTGCTTAATAGTGCTTTTTCTCCTACTGTTAGCTTTGTGATGATGAAAAACACATTTTGGTTTTGTGTCAGTACTGGAAATAGGACTTGCAATCATAAAATCTTTTGCCACTCTGTGCTGTGCAATTGATTGAACAAAAAATTCAGTCTGTCAAGCAACAGTCAATAGCCATTGTGGCAGCTGATTTTGTGCTGATCAAGGCTTCTGGAGTGAAAGCTTGTATTTTCCTGGGAATGCTGATGTCCTCAACTGCCCAGCAAAGTTAAGGCAAGTAGAGTTTAACGTAAGGTAACAATTTTTGTACAATGATGTTTATTATATTATATAATGACATTATGTAATTTTACATATTTATTTATGTGAATCATGAGGGGTATAGAATATAACAGATGATATTAAGGTATGTGTACTACATTCTGTATGGGTAGCAGAAGAGGAAGGGATTACATTTTCTTAGCACTTTACCTTCTCACTTGACCATCATTAAATCCCTTACATTGGATTTCTATACATGATTTCTTTAACTTAATCATTCACTATGTTAGGGTATTATTGGTTGGTTTCTGGGAATTACCTTGTGAGACAACAATGCTACAGCATTGGAAATGCTGTTGGTATAAATCATTGCAGAATAGAATAGCTGCTTTATTAACAGCTTTAAATATAAACTATTTACTTCTAAGGGATAATTCTGGTTTTCAACTGGAGAAAAAACTTGCAAAACTATGTTGGGGAAGCTGAGTTCTGGGATTATCAAACCTAGCACTGCTGAAATGTTTACTTTTTCTTCTGTATTCCATTGAAATGTAAAGCCTCTGAATTGGCAAAGCAACAAACAACCCTTTAAAAAGAAATCTTTAGAGCTAGAAAATAAGCATTGGGATTTTTTTTGTCTCTACTGTGTTGCTTTAAGCACTTTCACGTATCCTGCATAAACCAACTCAAAATCCTTGGTTGGTGTCCATAACATCTAGTCTAGGATGTGTTTTGTGAGACCATGTCCACCAGGCTGTGACTGATATTTCTTAAAGAAAAGGAGCTCAATTGGTTTGGAAAGAGTTTCTACAGACCCATTTATGATGTTCAGCTTGAGCAACCTCAGTGCTAAGCTGGAACTGGTAAATAGAACTGGAAAACTACAGCACACCTGGCAAAGAAACAATGGTCATTTCTTTTGCTGTAGCACGCACTTAGATGTCATGTTGGGTTGTCAGGGCTGAGGAAAAAACATCATTCAGTCTTTACTGAGGATAAAATGTAATACAAATTTCCGTTGAAAATGATCCTTAGCTGAATCAAAACCAGGAAGAGACAATCCAGGTAGCTAAACAGATGGACTTTTCAATTTTATTTTTGAAAGTAATCAAAACAAAGAAACAATAAAGGAGCCATTCTATAATGTAACCTCTTGAAAAAATAAACTTCTTTAGTTTCTGCGTGTCTTCTTTCTTTGCTATTTATTTTGTACTTTTGTTTGTTGTTTACTTTTGGCAGTGCTTCATGTACATATCTACAGGGAAAAAAACTCCTGCTGTGGACTCATCGTATGTTCTTGAAAATTCTCAGTGAGAACAGGGGAAGTAACTTTTTATAATTTTACCCTGTGTTATGCTTCCAGTTTCATTACGATAAAAAAAAAAAAAAAAAAAAAAAAAAAAAAAAAAACCAAAACCAGAAAACCAAACAAACCAAAACATTTCTGCTGTGCCACAGAAAATGGTTGCATGGAGGCAGTACATTGGAGGGCAAAATCAAAGCAAGGAGTGGCAGGCAGAACATGAGAGAAGTGTCACACAAACCTTTCTTCTGGGTGTGCTCACCCAAACACAGGTGGTGGGGATGCAGATTGTTGGTCTGGGGCTGAGCTGGGACTGGGGGGACATTTGGAGGGATATGGTCACTACAGGTCCACTCCTGCTCTGCTGATTAATTAAGGACAATAATTTAACAGGCTTTTGCTTGGAATTAATTGGCATACTCTGAGGATCTAAGTGGAAGAAATAGAAAGAGGAGAACAAGGGAGGAATTATTCCTCTGAAGTGTGAAACCTGCTTGGCTCAGTTTTTAGGATCATCCTGGGTTTGTTCCTGGAGTTGGGTGCTCCTGATAAGGATGGTGGGATAGAGCTGAGCTCTGACTAGTTGCCAACGAATATAATAAACATATTACATAATTGAATTATTGGAATGGAATTTTGTTTTGTTTAATGTAGAAATTCTACAATTAAGTTTAAACTACAAATGCTGAAAAAACATGGTTATGTTACTTATGTCTTGTTATATTCTAGTTTGAACAAGATGGAATTCAAGTAATTGTCTTACCTTTTATTCATTTGGTTTATCATAAGTTTCCACATTTGTGTTTGGATCAAAATTAAAGTCTCAGTTTAAAAAGTCCTTTTATGTATAATTTGCCACTTATGGATAAGTATGTGTTTCACCTAATCGAAGTTGTGCTTCAGTATGTTTGAGGATGGTGTCTTGAGAATGCCAGGTGGTTTGTTTCCATAATACTTTAAATGAATTCAGATTGCCATGATCATTATCATTTAACAGTGACTAAGACATGTATATTTCTATTTTTATGTAAATGAAACAAGCAGCATTACCCTGCATATGTGGGTCTCTCTGGAGACCCTCTGAAGACATAATTTCACTGCCTATAATGAAAAGGTTGCAATGATGGTTTTTTAAATAGGTATTGCTGCTCCTTCAAAGTGTTAAGACAGTAAGGAACAGTATGTCTTGGATTACCATAAATAGGATAAGAGCACATTGAAGTTGTACCTTCAAACACTACCTCCAGAGAAATGCGTCTGGCAACTTTCATAAGTTCCGCAGTAATTTAAAAACATAAACCAGAGAAACAGTAAGGAAAATGAGACATTCGTATCATCTGATTAAAGCTATCTGGTTTTCCTATTTAAAAAATGGGCTCTTTTTCCAAGAGAACAATGGAAAAAGCTGAGGCCTCCTACCCAAAACAGGAAAGTTCACAATAAACTTTTTGTTTGTGTTGAAGTCCAGTTATCAGAATATGCATATTACCTTTCATTCTACTTACTGATTAAATTAAAACACTTAGAGACATAAAAATACTTGTGTATATTTTTAAATATTGGCCTAAATTATCAATCACAGACATGACTATATAATAAAAAAAGAAAGTCATAAATCAGCTCTGTCACATGTCTTGTCAGAATTTAGGACAAAATCTGTTGCAGGAAGCTGGAAGACATTCATAGTTGTTATTTTGGAGCAGTAATATTTTGCCAAAAGGGAAAATGCTTTGCCTCAAATCAGTGTCAAATTTTGCAGCTGAATCCAAAACTTTCTTATGACTAAAGCTTTTTTTTTTCCTCACTTTGTCTCCTGAACTTGGAATTCAGTAGAAAATATAATTAGGATACAAATTCCTCATTAAAGTTCAGAAATTAATTCTAGAACCACACTACCTACTATCATGAAATCGCCAAAGAGTTCCTAATGTCCCATAAGCCAAGCAGAAATGTAGTAAGAATAACTATATTAAAGTTGTACATAAAGTTGTGTGTGTATATATCTCATATATATATATAAATATGTGATATATATATACACACATGTAGATATATATATATATACACACACGTATATATAAACGCAACATATGTATTTTTAAATGTACAGGAATATTTGAAAATGAGACATGCCTAAAGATGGAATTACATACAGTCCCTGAAAAAGAAGCAAACCAAGCAAGGACGATGACACAATAGTAGATGACAAGATACAGGAAGCAACTATGGAGAGATTGGGAAGACATTATAATAGTTTAAATTTGCTACTGGGTAGTATAAAATTTGCAATATCAAGTCAGGAATCACATCTATTTCAGTACCTCAGTTTTGATCCAGTCTGTGGCAACAGAGAAGAAGCAAGGGGCAACCATATTATTTTATTTTTTAGATGTACTCAAATGCTCCATTAGTCAGCCATTAGCCTCTTGATTCATTCTTTAAAGTGTTTTTTCTCCCATGAATTAGGATAAAAGTTTTGAGCCTATGCAAGCTGAGAAAATCATTTGCCTGCATGCACAGAGTTCAGCTATGAGCAAAGTGATAGCATATTCCCTGTTTTGAAATTCTAGTGTGATGATTTCAGTCCTTTGATTCCATTTTTGTTTTGTGACAAGAGCTAAACACTCATTCCTAATTCAGCTTCTTCTTGGCATCCATGATTTCACAGACTTCTGTTGCATGTCTGAGGTTTATAGGTCAGATCTCCTTCAGAAGTGTTTGTATATCTTTGAGAATTCTTTCTGCCCTTCTTCGCTTCTTTTCAAATCTTGTTATCCTTGGACCATAAGTATTTTGGACCATAAGTATTTTACACACTCTTCCTTTCCTTATCATTTTTATATGCCTTGGTTTTATTTTTCACTCTTCAACCTTTTTACTTTTCCCCCTTTAGATAATACTTTCATAGAAGTCTTCATTGTAATTGCAAACCTTTGACTAAGTAATAAGGCTAACAACTGGTATGTACTTACTACCAGTGGTAACTCCTTTTCACTGTTTCCACGGAAAAAAAAAAAATCAGAACTGCTTTCTTCAGAGCGCACAATTTCAATGTGTTCAGTATTGGTTTATCCATGGTACTACAAGTACTATCATGTTGTTATTCTTCTTCTTCACCTTTTGACACTTTCCCCAACACTCTGCTCCTTTAATAGAAAAAATATTCATTTGAGGTTGGGACATGTAAAAATATTCAGTGTTTTTGCTCTGACATTGACATATTTTTACCACAGAACATGGAATATCTTATACCTTTTCCTAGAAAATACTTGTCTACAAAATATTAATCCTCACCAATGGCTACCCTTTTAGGTTTAAATTGTATACTAAAATAGCTGAAGGTTAGTAAGAAATTCTCCTCATTGTAAAGGAAATAGAAAGCAGATATGACCAATCTGGCAGTCCATCTAATTGAGCATTTTCTTTCTGGTGCTGTTGAAGATAGTTCAGATGTTTCAGAGAGCGCTGTAGCAGACATATTTGCAACAACCCATTTGGAGAGTGTATTTCTTTTTATATTTATCAAACTTTACAGCTTGAAACAAGAAGCTTCAATCCTTCATCCTTCAGGTAATTTCCATCTCTCTTCAGGGGCACAAGGTAATCTTTAGCTGACAAGGGCACAAAGCTGCGTTTTAAGGAAGCAGGTTCCTCCATCATTTTCCACACGAGTACACTGCGTCTTTCTCTGATGTATGTGGCCCTGGCCCACGTTAGAGACAGAGTGCTGAGCTAATCACAGGTCTGCTCCAGCACAGCAGATCCTATAAGATAAGAGATGATTCACAACAAGTACAGGATTTCCTGTCAACAGTACATAATTCTATCTGAAAACACATAGTAATGCGTGTCAAAAAAGCCAATTGACTGTACTTGTACTGATTTTATGCTTTATCCCTTTGTAAATATATGTGCTGGTATGAAATTCAGTATATACAATACTGGATTTTATAACCTTGCTTGAAATTGTGCAAATATTCATGGGGTTTTTTTGGGTTTTGGGGGGTTTTTGGGGGGTTTTTTGTTTGTTTGTTTGTTTGTTTTTAATGAGATAAGCAATTTAAATTATTTTTGCAAATATTTTTCTTGTCTCTGTGGAATGGAGAAGACAACTCCAGCAGACTGGAATTTCAGATTTCTGTTACCATTTTTTAATTTTAAAGTACTGGCCTGATAACTGAAAATAGTAAGTGTTCTCTGTCTACAGAATACTTTCAACAACCAAATAAAAGTTGGGACATTTTTATTCCCTACACCATCCTGAGTTAATTTCTGTTCTGTGTTCAATAAATCATTTGGCACCTTCTTGACAACTGAGAATGGGAATGAGGATATCTTTCTAACTCACAGAGGTGGTGTGATAGACTAAAACCACTAATCACACTAAGTGATCATCTGATTAAAGATCTGAGACCAGTGATCATCCTAATCCAGCAGGTTTCTCAGTTAAAATGCTCAACTGTTACTTAGTTAAGGTGCTTCACAAAAAGAGACATTGATTCACTAGAAAAATCAAATATGTATTGAAAGCTTGCATGTTTTAGGGCTTGTATTTTGAATAAGATGCAGAGTTGTTTGAAGTGTTCTCGAGTCATCTGCTGACTTTTAAAATTGTTTTATAGTTTTCATTTTCTTACAGAGTAAAAACCATTAGGTCATTGCATGTAGCTGTCTAGAAGCCATATATCAAGATACCCCTTCAGGAAATACTTTAAATTTTGTCTCACTAGAGGATGACTTGTGGATTGACTAGCACACACTTTTCAAAAAGAATCTAGTTTGGAATTTAGGCCACATGAAAAGAATATGCTATTTTCCATGGAATGTGTGTCAATTACAGGAGTTGAGGGAAGATTTTATTTTTTTTTCACCTTTCACAATGTAGAACACTTCAAAAAGACAAACTAAAAATTTTGAAAAAGGAAAAGATGGCTCACATGGATACCATAGAATTTAATAAAATTTCCAACATGACTGATGAATAAGAGGGAATATATCATGCAGAATACAGTCTTAGCATTAAATGGCAACATGTCTGCATTCAAAACAGCATGAGAAACTTAGGACTATATTTTTAATGGTTTTATTTTTTTAAATTGATTGTCTATCAGTTCAATTTCTCTTACTCGTGAAATAAATATCTCATAACTTCCAAATCTGATACCTTCTGTTTGAATTGAAAAAAAATCAAATAACATGTACCCGAAGAAGTTATTTTGTTCCTATTAAGTTCAACTATTCAGATGTTTATTGTTCTGTATATATATTTAAAAATGTACTATTCTTTAACTCCAAAAAGTATCTTCATGCCTCTTGTAGATTAAATTTGAAGTTTTTATCATTATGAAAGTTTAGAAGACATTTAATGAAGGTTAATGAATGGAGCAGTCCAGTTCTGCACTACTGACCCCTTTTTTAATGCAGTGTGGGTTCACAGAAATGATCAACTTATTTCCACATAGATTTTTCCTCTAATTGACACATGACTTATTTAAAATTTTGAAAATTATCCTAAATATTAGATAATAGGGTACAGTAAATTCACGAATACAAGCCGCATTGAGTATAAGCCGCATCTCTGGGTGTTGGCAAACATTTCGGTTTTTGTCCATAGATAAGCCGCACCCGAATATAAGCCGCTCTGTCGTTCACAGCGAGGACCCGCGTGCAATTAGTAACAGAACCGCGGGAGGGCGGGGTTTACTGGCTGAGCTAAGGCTGTGCAGGCTCGGCCCGCTAGGGGCCGCTGACGGGGCCAGGTGGCCCAGCCCGGTGCTGCCGCTCGGGGCCGGCCGCCGCTGCCACTGAGCTCGGTCACCCCGGGTCGGCGCTGCCCCGCGGTGACAGGCAGGGACGGAGCTTCCCCCGTTCCTACGGCAGCGGCGGCGGGTGGGGACGGAGCTTTCCCACACCCGTGGCGCCGGCAGCGGGCGTGGACAAAGCACCCCGCCTCCGCCCCAAGCCGTGACAATGGCTGCGCGGGGCTCCCGTTGGCTCCCCGAGACGCGGCAATGGCGGCGCGCACTTTCCCCCCACCCCAGGCCGCGGCAATGGCTGCACAGGGCTCCCGTCGGCTGCCTGAGCTGCGGCAATGGTGGCGCCCCCCCCCCCCCCTCCTCCCCGGGCCGCGGCAGAGGAGGGAAGAAGAGAGCTCTCCCGTCTCTCTCCCCGCCCCCCGTGCTGCCTGCAGGGAGCCAGGGCAACACGGTGACACTGCAACAATTGCGAAATGCCGGCTTTTACTGGCAGGTGCTTGGCTCGGCACTCTGGCTGGCACGTCTGGGGTTGTAAATGTCAGAAAATTATTCACAGATTAGCCGCCCCCGAGTATTAGCTGCACTTCCAGGTTTCCACCAAAATTTTTGTCAAATTGCTGCGGCTTGTATTCGTGAAATTTCTGTAATTTGATACAATGCCATTTCTAGATATCATTGCCATATAGACTTAGGTACCCCTGTGAAGGGTAGGACTAGTCTCAAGTAAATAAGGTGTGTCTTTTTTGACCATGCTGTCACTTAACACATCAGTGCTCATATAATTCTGTGATTTTTTTTTTCTGTTATAAAACCCTGTACACTCACTATGTTAATTATTATTATCTTAATTGTACACTCATATAGCATCCTAGCTTTATTTCTGTTTGCTACTTTTCAGAGTTTTCTGTGGTTCCCCTGAAGATGTAAATCTCAGGACTTTGTTTTCTTACACTGAGTGCACAGAAAAAAGCATATTCAACTCGAATAAATGCTCACTGTCTTGCACCAAAAGGTATCCTAACTATCAGACTTACTCAAGTCTTTTTAACCAGCAGTATGCACAGAATATGACATATTATATAAACCCCTTTGCAGGTGAAGACATACAACCAAATTTTGCTTTCACCTGCATGTGTTTAAGGACAGAACATGTGTGTGCATATGATATTACTGTTAAAAAAAGGGTCCCTGATGTGATTTTTTCCCCTGCATAAAGCAGAATAAGCAGCACAGTTTGAGTAAGAAACACACGTCAGATAAAGAAGAAACACACTGGTAGGTAAGGAAATTAAAATTAACTTTTGTCATGTTTCTTCAATCTTAATATTTTTCAGAAGTGCTCACCAGAATGTTGGTGGCTCTTAGCAACTACTGCATCAGAATCTACAGTCAGAAGTGCAATAATGTTTTTTCATGAGAGCATGGTGTTAAAGACACAAACTGTAATTCATTATTTTCTAAAATTTCTGACCTTCTAGCAAATATAACTTCAGTTTCATCCCCAGTGAGACATTTTCAGCATTAGCAGGTCAAATCCTTGTTTGTTTTGAAGTCAGTGATCCTGTGACATATATTTATTTCTCAGTATTATCTAAATTAAAAAAAAAAACAAAACCTCAACTCATAGGCCTGTGTAGATAAATACTGAAATACTTTCCCTGTCTGATCGCCAGAAAGAAATTACTGTAAGAAATTACTGACTTTTAAATAGCTTTATTGACCTTTTATGCCCTGGATCCATTTCTCACAATATCTTCCACAGACCAATTTGTAGATGTGTTAGGATTTAGTTTTTTATTGTTTGCATGATAGTTTTGGGAAGTTATGCACAATGCACTCCTCCTCCTCCTGATTCTTCCTACTTTTATCAGAGCATACAAAATTTTTAAACATTGATGCTATTTTGCTCCTGTTATATTCATTACTGGAACTCTTAATGTGCTTGGAGACTGAAAAACTTCACATAATTGTACTCATCTGTTTTGAGGCTTCTTGTATTTTTGTACATATTTTAGTTCTTTTTCAAGGATTTTCTAGGAACTAAGAGCTCTTCTCTTGTGATTCTTCATGATCAATCATTGTGCTTTCCAGTTTGCCATCTTAGATGAATATATACTGCAATTACAGAAGTTTGTGTGTGGATATACAAATATGGGATTGTATATGCACATTTATACAGACATATGCATATGAACAAATATGTATACACGCTCATATGTGTATGCATAACAGGTATGCATATATGGATATTCATAATGGAATATTTAGGCATATAAGGAGGCACATAGGCTCTAGGTGCCAGAGTGGCTACCTCTATTAAGCTATCCCAAAAAATGATTTCCCTTTGTGCTCTCTCTAAGGACTACAGCTCTTCATGACACTTCCAGAAGTCTAGTGCAGAGTAATATCTGTGCATCACTGTGACAAAGCACATTTTGTCTTCTGCCAATTCAAGTTCATTACATTAGTGCTGATATTCTCTCAGCAGGTGGTCGATGTCAATTATTTTTTTGCTTCTGTGTAATGAAAGCTGCTACATATTCATTTCAATTCTGTTACAGAGCTCTGAAGTTCTGACAAGCTGTGAGCAGTTCTTCAACCAGGTAAACTTACGAACAGCTTCCTACTAGTTGGAATCATCTTGTCCTGACTAACCTGGATTTCTCACAACTTGTCTCTATGTTTGCCTCATACACAGTTGAGGTTGTCCTTTTCCTTTCTCAATTTTTAGAGCTTGTTTCAGAAGACAGGCATCCAAACCCCACTTACCCCCTTGCAACAGCTGTTTCCAAATGTTGGACAAGGTGATTTTATTTTAACAGGTGCATGCGCAAGATAATTTACATTGATCTGAGACTTGGACTATGTCCACAAGTGAAACTTACCTTGCCCTTGTCCAAGCCAGTAAAAAGTCTCTAGTCAGATCAAACTGAGTTCTGTTCCCCTGCAAATAGCAGCCCTTCACTCAAGATTATGCGCCAGTATCAGTCACATGGACACAAAACAACCTAGTCTCAACCCAAGTCTTCTTGAATAAAGTGCTTCTTGACTATACGCTATTCAGATAAAAACAAACAAACAAACAAACAAAAAAAGTAAAAAGCAAAAAGCCAAACCAGAATGTGGTATCACATTAAAAATCTCTCCCAAGTCTTCAGCATCCTGGATTTTGCCATAACTTTGATACATTTTACACACACACACACACACACACACACACACAAATATATATATGTAAAAACCCTAACTCTGAATTTATGGGAAATTTATTTTTAAATTTTCTAGGTATTAAAAAAAATTCTAAAACAATGGGTCTTCTTCCAAAGACTTTGTTTGTCTTATGACTCATTAGAGGGACAGTAACTCATTGAGTAACTCATATTACACTGGCAACTAAATCTATTGAGATACATCCAAGTTGTGCTCATATAAATCTCCCTAAGAACCAACTGGAGCACTCCCTCAACTATGTGCACACACACTGCCAAGCATAACGAAAAGAGGTTGAAAATTTTTATTTTGTGTCTCTCTTGACAATAAGTCATCAGAATTCATTTTTATGACTGAAGACATAAAGAGTTTAGTGGCTGTGGAGCTGCCACTGTTTACCAGACTTGGTTATCTGGACTTGCACAATGCAGTGTGCATTAGGTAGGTAGAAATTTGTTATCAGCAGTATAAAAACGTCTGTCATGCTGTCAAGTTTAATGAGAAGGAAACATGGAAGAAAAGATTGCAATCTAGAAATACAATTAGCTCTCTGAAAAAGAAGTTTGAACCATATAACTTGTTCATTAAAACACAGAATGACTGACTCACACACTGGCTGGGGAAGGAAGGCTCCTCTGGAGATCACCTGATCCAAGCCTCTACTCACAGGAGGGTCAGTAAGAGCAGGGTAGCCAAGAGTGAGTCCAGCTGGGTTTTAATATCTCTAAATATAGGGACTCCATAGATTCTCTAGATAACCTTTCTGGATGTGACCTTCCTCCTCTCAAAGAAGATTTTGCTTACGTTTGAGTCTCATTTTGTGCCCTCTGCCTGAGAAAAGTTTGTCCTCTTTACTCCCCACCAGGGAATATGATCCCTCTGAGCATTCTCTTTTCCAGAATGACGAGTCGCAGTTCTTCTTTTATGCCAGATGCTCCAGTCCTTGAGCCCCTTCATTGGACTCACTCCAATATGCTGACATCTCCTTCATACTGGAGAGCCCAGTGCTGGACCCAGCACTTCAGATTTGTCTTGCCAGAGTAGAGAAAAAGGATCACTTCCCTTGACCTGTTATCAACACTTTTACCCAATGCAGCCCAGGTTACATTCAACCTTCTTGACTGCAAAGGCAATCTGCAGACTGGTGTCCAAATTTGTGTCCACCTGGACACCCAGGACATTCCCTGCCAAACTGCTTTCCAGATGGGGCATGCGCTGGTACTTGGGTTATTCCTCCCCATGGTCAGGACATGGCTTTTACTGTTGCTGATCTCCAAAAGTTTTAATCCATTTCTCCATCCTTTTGAGGTCCTCCTGAATAACAGAACATCAATCTGGTGCATCAAGCACTCTATCAAGTTTTGTATTGTCGGTAAAATCACTGAGGGTTTGCTGTATCCCATCATCTGGATCATTAATTATATTGCCGAACAGTATTGGCACTAGTACAATTACCCGAGGGAAAGTCTGTGTGATGTCATAGAACTGACATTCATTGCTTATGAAAAAGGTTATATTCAGACATCATATTAGAAACAGCTTTCCTGCCATCTTGACTATCGTTAGTTTTCTGAGTTCTCTTTTCATTTAATCTATTTTTGAAAAATCCCTTCTTTATTGATAAAAAAGCAATGTTTAAAAACCAAAGACTAATGATTTTTAAATTGTCATGACATTCATCTTAAACTATGAAAAATTAGAATAATACTGTTAATGCACTTTGTGTTGGAATTTGTTTGGATAAACCTAATTTCAGTTTTCAATACTGAAGTTTTCAATGGATGGTCATCTAAAAGGCACATCATTGTCTAATGATAAAGAGATAAGTTATTAAAGTTTATGTTAGTTTTTTCAGTTCTTAGTGGTCACTCTATTTTTTAGTTCAGAAGATGTTTTTACTTTGCTCAGCTCTTCAAGAAGTTCAATGATGTTTCAGTAATTAAACTTCCTTATTATGCTACCTGCTAGGGCTCTTGCACTAGACTAAAATTCATCTGCTCTCTTCTTGAATGACTTTTATTACTCTTGTTTATGTTGTGCCTTTGGAAATCAAACATTAGCAAAGATTTCCCCATTAGGGGTGACAATTTGTTAGACCATAAGGTGATAAAAACAAAAGGGATGGTAGACATAAAAGGAAGTGTTTGTACATGTGTAAATGCTGCTAATAATCCATCAGAAAATATTTTGGTACCAAGCTTCAAGTAAGCCCTGCTACTTTGATGTTCACGTGAACCTTTCTTTTCCCCTCAGAAACTCTTATTTCATAAGCATGTATTATCCAAATGCACAGTATATTGCTGTTTGCAAAGATCTGCAAACATACTTGAATCAGCATGTAGATAATTAAATAAAAGAATCAGAATTGTTAAGGCCGGAAAAGATCTCAAAGGTCATTAAGTTCAACCATTAACCAGATAATATTTATGTTTCTGTTGGCATCTAAAAGAAGACACCCTCTGACAATCATGCTTCTTCAGAACAAGAGGGCATTCAGGGTAATCAAGTCTAATTCTTTTGGAGTCTGGGATATCAATATCACACCTTCAGCAACTGGCAAAAGTCCACCTTAGTTTTGTTGTCCACCTGCGCTAGAAAATGACACTTCTGTCTTCCTGGCTACTTGCATCCACTTATTTTTGTGTCAGTCTGGTCCTTTAGTTTAAAGAGAATTTTTCACTTTCTGTTCTTTCTTCTTCCCTTTCTTTGAACCCCTCTCCTGCCCACTCCCTGCTTGAAGGAAATATCACAAGCCATTTTTCCTCATTGGTTGTGCAACCTTATCAAGCCACACATTAGTCTTCCAGCCATAGTATTATCCTTCTTCCATTTGATAACTGTTTCTGTCTCATTAATCAATCTACAAGTTCTCCCCTGGAGTGCTCCAGGGGCTCTGCACATAGAAAATGTGCAGACAGAGAAGTACAGACACTCTAGTATCACTGCTAATATCAATTTTTTTTATATTTAAGTTCTTAAAAATACCTGTAGGCCGTTCTGATCTAAGAAGAAAAGGAACAAAGGGAAAGAAGGAAGGAATCAGCTCAAGCTTGTAAATGTCGCTACTATCTTTGTGCAGAATAACTACAGTTTTTAAAAATTTGTAATTAAACGAAGTACCAGATAAAAGCAGCACAGTCTGCTATAGCAACATAGCTCTATTTTCATGGACATTGTACCTACATGTCTTGCTTTTTCCTGTAAATTAAGTGGCAGTCACTCAGCACTTTTTCTGCAAAGTTTGAAAGAAGTTTTCAAAAGACAAAATATTGAAAATTACACTTTAATTCTTAGTTCAGTTCCTTTCCCTCCCTTCTGCCTAAAAACTGGTTTTTATCATCATCTGTGCAATGAGAAAAGCCTGCAGGGCCTGCATAATCATTGTATTTCCAAGTAGTTGTATAGGGTTATTCTTGGGTGATACCTCAGCAATATCATTCAGCAAAGTCAAATGAAAGATCAGTTGTGAAGGATGTATGTAAACAGTTCAGTGTACTGGCTTCATATAGGAAAATATAACGAGCTACTTCCATGACACTGTGTACAGCAATGTTTATCAGGCTCTGATTTCTGGATCAATGGAGGTTCTTAGGTATTCAGAACAAGTGCAGCAAAATGCCATTTTTTCCTGATATGGAAGAAACACAGGAACATTGAAAATGTAAACTACATTCAGTACAGCAGTAATTGAATTTTGTTTTGACATTATTTCATATTATGGATGGATTTTTTTTTTGGTGTTTGTTTGCATGTGTGTGCTTGTGCATGAATATACTATATTTCTGTGTTTGTATGTTTCTATATTTTGACAAGGTATCCTGCAAATCTGAAAAGTGTGAAAAATCAAAGCAGTTGTTCCTAATTATTCCTTCTATCTCTGTCACAGCATGCAAGTGCAGTAATGAAGAAAGTCAAGAACTGTGCATGCCACCAGCAATATCAATGCTGAGGAATTCATGCAGCTTGTCTGAGCCCTCATCATTTCTTTCCAGCAGGTCAAGAACTAGTTCAAAAGTAATGATTCTCTTGAATAGCAGCGAATGTGAGAGGATTCCCTTCCAGGCACTGTGCTCATCCTTGATTTTCCGTTTAGAAAGTTATAGGCATTCCTGCATTCCCAAATTTTTGTGCCAGACTTGAAACACATTGACAGCCATTATGACCAATAATCTTTTCTCATTCATAGGTAGGTCGCAAACAAACTTTACCCCAAAAAACTATTTTCCCCAACTTTAAGAAAGGAACCTATGTTTGCATTTTTTATTGGATTGTGAGCTTGGAAGCAGAAAAATTGAAAAAGTTTATGAGACAAGATTACATCTATAAGACTTAAGAATTCTGGCTGACCCCTTCCCTTTACCCTCAACCTTAAATGACTAAAATACTTTCTCTTGGACTTCTTCACTCTACTCGTGTATTTATATGAAGAATTATATTGAATTATATAAAGGAAATTTATTCAAGTTCTTAGGGGGAAAGGCCACATAATCATGATAGCATTCATTTTTAATTGTAAATATCTTCTTTAATGCTTTTATGTGTAATATCTATTTTCTTCTGTAGATTGAAGTTTGATCCTTCACAATAACTGTGAAGAGATAAAGGATAAGACCATGTAATTTATTCCCTACATTCCTTCACTTACATTTATTGCAGTAGTACTATAAACATTTAGATTTTTCCTTTAACACTGAATTTCTATTTAAAAATATGCAAAATGGAATATTTGAAAATACTGCTATCAAAAATTAAAGCTAACACAGATTCTGGCAAAGATCATCTGTTTCTCAAACAGAGAAGAATGGGAAGGGGAAATATTCCTGCTTCTGAGTTACCCTTTAGATCAGTTCAGCCAAGTCATGCCTCATGCAGTGCTGTCAAGATCAATAAGACTTGTTATAGAGTTACTTGCTGAAGTCACTTTGGATAAATTATTCACCAAGAACTTCACAGATTTTATGGTATTTTAAGACAATGGTTTAACAAATCTCAAAGGCATGTCAATTTAAAGTATTGATCCAAAGCTTGGACTTCCAGCTAATTATACCCAAAGATCACAGGTTGATAAAGTTTTCAAAACCAGGCTAAAAAGTTAGGTGGATTAATTCAAGTGATCTATAACATTCCCTCCTTAGGGTCAAGTTTAAAACTGCGGAAATGTCCTTTACAGCAATGGCAGCACTTTTGGCAGGGAAGTGCATAAAGCCTGAAGAGAAAAGATATGTATATTAGGAGAATTCAGCAAATTTCCTGGAACTTCAGTTCCTTCTCATGTGTTCAGAAATTTATTATCATATTTCCCTGAAGATATAATTTAATTTGAAATAATTCTGTGGTAATTTTAACCTTTTTACATTTTTAACTCTTTTTTTCTTTGGGATTGTATCCTTTTGTGAGTATCAAATACATTTAGAAAAATATACATAGAATATTTATAGTTAATGAAAGAAACACATAACTTTTCATTTCAAATGCAGGAATAAAACCTAATTTTGGCACAGTGAAGCGAAGGACAACATAGCATAGAATATTTAGAAAATGCTTCAAATAAACTGAAAACTACTTTACATCCTTCATTTTTTACTTTGATCTCAGAGAAAATAGCTTCGTTCAGCTTTATTAGTATTTCAAGAGATCTGTGTCCTTTGAAAATATATGTTTAGTGGTCAAAGGTAAAATTTATTGTATAGCAATACAACTATACTGAAATATCCTTGTTAAAGAGAGCCCTCAATAAATGCTACCTTGAAACTAAGCCTGAAAAATGGCTAATCTTAAAGTTGCATTTTTTGTCTAAAACAAGAACGGACCAGCTGTTCTGCCACTGACCACTCTTGACTGAAAACTCTTTTGGGGAAAAGTATGAAAAGTTAGCAGAGGATAAAATAGTTTCTAGATAAAATTAGCTTTTTGCTTAAAGAAAACAGAAGCAAACAGAAGGAGAGTAAACACAATTTTTGTTTCTCTTTTGTTCCATATGCACCAATTACAAACAAATTTAGCTGCTGGTGGCCAGAAACCCCAAGGATCTTGTGGTGTTTGTCTCTAATCGTATAGTAAATATTGTATTGAGGCCTGTTAAACATTGATAAGCTTTTTTTGTACTCTAAGGTCCTCCAAAGATCATTGTTCCTAAATATCATAAAGACCTGGATTAGTTTTATGCATTTTTGTGGTGGTTTAGGTACATCTTAGCTCTCAGTCTTTTTTTTCCAAGGGAGAAAGTCAGCCTAACTGTGTATTAATATTGGTATCATTGTAGTGATTAGTTGTTCAAATATTAAGAAACCAAAACTAATCAGAGTAGTTTTCTGCTGCTCATTCTTCACTATCAAAGGAATTTTGTCAGTCTTTTATGGGAAATATACAAAAATTTGCAGAATTGCATCTTCTTGTATGTGCAAACCTTTGTAAAGAACTTTAATTTTTCTCAACTTGTACAAAACATTGGCTTGGAAATGTTGTTTCTATATTTCCTTTGTTTTTTCTCAGAGCAAGAACCTTCTGTTTTGGTTAAATAGTCATTTCCTAATTGCCACCCCTTTCTGACTTTTTAATATATGGAACAGAACTTAGTATAGGTCTGGTTTTATATATAATTTTTTTTCCTAAGAGATGCTTTTAATGGTAGAAAAAACCCCAAGAATATTATCAAACTACACCCTTGCTTGAATTTTCAGTACCATTTTTTGAGGTTTTGCGCTTTGATTGAGATTGGTCCATACAACCTTTATATATACATAAATAGTATGTGTTTTTATGCCTATTGATACAAATCATCAAAGGATAGACATAGAGATTATTTTCTGGGTGCAAATGGGAGAAGAACAGAATGGCACCACATATTTCTATGTCTGGTGCTTAGAGCATTTCAGTTTCCATCTCCAAAACCAGCAGCTGTTGTTTATACTTCAGTATCTTTCTGATAAAGCTATGCTACTAAATACACAGCAAGTGTGTTCAATATGTCTTTACTCACTCTTCACTTAGATGTGCTGGTATGTAGATGATTCCTGGATTTCTAAAAACAGCTGAGTCCAGGGATATTGTTCTCTGTATCTCAGGATCACAGTTGTTCAAGGCAATTTTCCTAACAAGATAAATATATTTGCTGACATCTGTAAGTGGCTTACTACCAAGTAGGATGTTAGCCTGATTATTCTCTACTGTATAACAGAATAACACAGTTCACTTCAGAGCATAAGATTTCCTGACACAAATTTTCTGTTCTTAACCCTTAATAACACAACCCTCCCCACCCCTCATAATCAACTACCATGAATATTTAATAATACTTGTTCGATCTTTTCCATATCCTTGTCATATTAGGATCAGAGAAATAAACAATTTTTCCAAAGGACACTCATCTGTTCAATTTTCTAAACAAGGGAATGTAATGTAATTTTGGAGCTTTAGATTTTGAGCATTAGAAATATATACAGGGATCTTTTGTGTATGTGTGCTCGAGATCATGGCAATGACAGTTTATTTTATAACACCTAAATATTTTCTGTTGTGAATTTATTAATGTCAATGCTTTAAAGAATTATAATTATATTAAAAAATCACATATTAGGTTTGAAAGCATTTGCTTGAAAACCTACAGGCAGGTATGGCAGGCTGAAAAAAACAAACAAATGACAAGAAACCTGAGTTTTGTTTTTTCTATTTTTAGCTATCTCAGGAGCGTAAGAGGATAAATTAATATTAAGGAGAATTTTAGAAGCAGCCCACTGATTTTATTCTGAGTAGCAAATATCCCTTCTCTTTTCAAAAATCTCATTTCAATTTTTAGTCAAAATAATAAGTTTTTTTGATCATTATATATTTTTTAAGTTCTCTACATAGTTCAGCAAACATTCCCATCATCCTGATGAAGTAGGTCACAGAAGAGTAATGCTGCTATTTTGGCACAGTCTAGTAGAACCCAGAACAAATTAATTGCTTTCAAAATGCTGTGCCAGTAGAGAGTTGTGTAGCTTCCAAATTCTGAGGTTATATAGATAATAATTTGCTTTAAACACGGGTGATAGTAAAGCCAGAAACTCACTTGGAGTCTAATGTCTAAGTTTTTTTTTTGTTGTTGTTTGTTTTGTTTTGGGGTTTTTTGGGGTTTGTTTTTTGGGGTTTGTTTTTTTGCTGTTTTTGGGAGGGTTTTTTGGTTTGTTTTTTTTGAGGGGAGGGTGTTTTTTTGTGAGAGGGTTGTTTGTTCTTTTGTTTTATTTTGGTATTGGCTAGTGTTTTGGTTTTGGTTTTGGTTTTGTTTTGTTTTGTTTTTCTTCTGATTATTGTTTTTTCCTGTGGGTATCTGGATATACCTGACCAAGGATTTTTTTATTTCCTCCAAAATAGGGTATATCATACTTATGTCTAGCTAGGTGCCACAGAAATTAAAATATAACCACTAAATCCCCAAATCTGTGACTTAGAGAATATAATGCCTTGAAAGACTGTACCAGCTCTGGCTGATACAAACTTCTGCTGAAGGACTCGCTGAAATTGGAACATTCATTCCAAAATATTTAGGTTGTGCCTTTGTGAAAGCATGTCTGAAACAGAGGAAACAAACTAAAGCATCACTGGGTGTGCAATGGAATGACCTGTCCTTGGTTTTGCGCTGTCTCTCCTAGTGCTGCAGGTCAAGGCATTCCCATAGAAATAACATTTTCATAATAGCATGGCAAACGTGTTTTGACTGTTCTTTTTATCCCCCTTTCACTGTGACACTCCTTTAAACTCCTCTCTTTTCTTTTCTTTTCTTTTCTTTTCTTTTCTTTTCTTTTCTTTTCTTTTCTTTTCTTTTCTTTTCTTTTCTTTTCTTTTCTTTTCTTTTCTTTTCTTTTCTTTCTTTTCTTTTTTCTCTTTTCTTTTTTCTTTTTTTTTCATCATAAAGCCAATAGTTCTGGAATGAGATGTGTCACTCAGCTTGACAACTATTCACAGGTTTTTTTTATTTCCATCAAATTTCATGTCAAGGCATGTTGCTGAATAAGAACTTAGCTCCAGAAACTGAGCTGCTGCAATAACTCAGTGCTGTTATTGAAATCCTGTTGCTCCTTTTGTCTTCACTGCTATCAGCCCCAAAGTCCTGCTTCATTTCTACCAACTTGACACTGCTGTTAAAATAAATTCCCACTCAGAAAGACAGGAGGTAAAAATAACTTGAGATTACAACAAAGAGCCAGGCAAAGAGCAGAAAACAGTTCTGCATTCACTTGTCATATTCCTATGAAGTTGAAGGAAGAGGGCAGCAGCCTGCCTGTTTTCATGTGACAGTGCTGCATTTTTCTACACTGAGAATACAGAAAGGTCCTTCTCATTCTCATGACCATCTTAAAAAGAAATTAAAAATATATATCTATATTTTTTAACAATGAGCACAAAAATTATTAGACACACTTACCATCTCAATCTTACTGGAATATTTACAGTGAATTTGGGGGCCCATGCTTCCATGTCAAAAGTGCATATAAAAGAAGAGTAGGTATATTTTATAAAGGTAATGAAGCACAAACTGCGCTTCAAAAACTTAAAATATGTAGCTCATATGTGGGCAACTTCATGGTCAGTGACTGAAATAAATTGCTGGTTTGCCTAGAGCTTGTATAATCAGCAAAATTGTGATGGTATTTTCTAAAATGCTTAGATTCAAATTATTTAGGTGGTGATCCATGTGGTTTAAAATATTTTCTGTATTTTAAAAATGAGTATTTGATTGGTTTGCATTAAACTGCCTTTACTACAATGCGTTGCAGTGGTACCAACAAATAGGTCTTGTGCCACTGACATTGTGGGTTAACTTACAAAAAAACAGAGATATAGGCTGCACATTAGACTGTGTCTGTTTCTATCCAATTGTATGAGTGGTTGAACTTTTCAGGTGAAATTTGAAAAATTCAGACATTTGGAACATATTAAGGAGAAAGAAGCATATATGTGGTATTATTTATACTCCACAAATGCAAGTCACAAAAAAGTTCATGTGGATTTAAAGATCTTTTGAGTTTTTTGTGCTATTGTTTTTTCAGTCATCTGAGTTTCTGATGAATAGTTTTTCAATATAAATCTCACACGTGTGGCAATTTTTCCTAATAAGGGTGGCAAAGTGATTTTGTTTCAAGTTTTAAATTCTTTAAATTGAATGGAGTGCTACCTGAACCCAAAATAATAGAATGTGTATTTATAAAAGGAACATCATTCATGAAAAGGGTTTTAGAAATTAGTTGTCTCAAAGTATTTTACTTTTTCTGTAAAATATTTTATCTTGAACTTTAGGAAATGTTTATAGCTTCTAAGATATTTTTTCCCCTCTCTTATTCATGTTGAATACTTCTTATATAGGATTTAATTCTACTGAATCAGGAAACTTGTTGATGAGAGAGGCAAATAGGTACTACTCCACAAAGATGATAGAATCTGTTCCAATTGATTTTTAACCCTATCAATAAATTCCTTTTCTTATATATATGAAAAAACTGAGGTTCCAGAGTCATATTATTTCTTGAAAGCAAGTAAGAGTACAATTTCCATCCTTATTCATAAATAGATCTTTTACTTGGATGCACGCCACAATAACTACAATTGGCATCAGTGGCAGCTGTGCATATGTAACTAAGAACAAAGCTTGACCCTTAATTAAAATAATTTTCTGCAGAAAAAAATACTTATTTATGCTTACTCAGTTTATATTTTAGATGAGCCATTCAGTTTTCTCCCTTCAGTAGCATATCATAAACTGTAAACCTCCAGTAACTTTGTTGGGTATTACTCCATTGCATTGTCAAATTAATTAATATGTATTTATATTATTCTGCAAAGAAACATTCTGTGTTCTAGGCAAGTCTTGCTATTCTGAATGTTTATGAGACAATCCAAGCATCAAGCCCTGTAACCCAATAAATGCATTCTTGACCTTGCTAATGACACATTTCAGGCTTAACAGTAGCTCTGCAAATCCTCAGGAGTGTTTAGGCTTTGTCAGAACTTCTCTTGGCCTGCTCACAGCTATGTTTGACAATATTCTGCTATGAAAACAATATTCTAATGAACTATTTTCTAATGGCTGCTTCCTAATTTGCTTTACTTTTGCTGAGCTTTGTGTAACCAATTAGTGTAACCATAATTTTTGTATAGATAGTACCCCTAAGTAATGGTTTGTGTAGAATGAACTATTTATGTCCATACTATAATGATACAGAGTAATAGAATAAATGTCTGGGAATAATAAATGTGGGGAAAGATCATGAACCTTAGAGAGCATACAGGGATGGGATTATGACAAAGGTGACACCTGGTGATATGAGGACTGCCAGAGCTATAAAAACTCATGAATGGTCAATTCTTATTGATAGAGAAATATTGTCTTCACACCTGTGAAAAAGCAGGTTTTTAGAAGTAACAGGAAAACAGCAAGCGTGTGAGACAGGAAAAATATTTGTTTGCCATACAGGAAACTAAATATATTAGGGACAAATAGACAATGACAAAACCCCAACAAAAATAAAAAACCAAACCAAAGATGAAAAGAAAAGAAAAGAAAAGAAAAGAAAAGAAAAGAAAAGAAAAGAAAAGAAAAGAAAAGAAAAGAAAAGAAAAGAAAAGAAAAGAAAAGAAAAGAAAAGAAAAGAAAAGAAAAGAAAAGAAAAGAAAAGAAAGGGAGAAAAGAAAAGAAAAGAAAAGAAAAGAAAAGAAAAGAAAAGAAAAGAAAAGAAAAGAAAAGAAAAGAAAAGAAAAGAAAAGAAAAGAAAAGAAAAGAAAAGAAAAGAAAAGGAGAAAAGAAAAGAAAAGAAAAGAAAAGAAAAGAAAAGAAAAGAAAAGAAAAGAAAAGAAAAGAAAAGAAAAGAAAAGAAAAGAAAAGAAAAGAAAAGAAAAAAAGAAAAGAAAAGAAAAGAAAAGAAAAGAAAAGAAAAGAAAAAAAGAAAAGAAAAGAAAAGAAAAGAAAAGAAAAGAAAAGAAAAGAAAAGAAAAGAAAAGAAAAGAAAAGAAAAGAAAAGAAAAGAAAAGAAAAGGAGAAAAGAAAAACGAGCAACAACAAAAAGAAAATAAAAGAAAAGAAAAAAAACAAAACCAAAAAGGGGGAAAAACTATGTTAGAAATAGACATTTGACCTGAAGTGAGGAGCAAGAAGCATCAGCATCAGCATGATGCACCTGAGGGATCGACATGGGTTGCTCATGACATGCTACAGTGTCCCATTCCTGCTGTGATGCTGCAGACTCTGAGACCTACAGAAGCTGTGAAGGAGAAAGAATAACCCCACAGAAAGGGCACAAAATCCAAGAAGTTTCTGCATAACAATTATAACAGTATTACTTTTGAGATTTTTCCTCTGAAATAGTTTTCTTTTCTCCTTTTTTCTTCATTTTTTAATAACAGAACTAAATAAATTCATGATACTGTAGGATAGGTGGGTTTTTTCTTTTTGTTGAACTAAGTATTTTGAACGTAACAAATTCACCGTGATGTTTTTCAGCAGAGCATGAGGCCCTATGTTACAGTGTAGATTGTGCCATCTGCTCATGCACTTGGGGAATTCCTGAGTCTCAGAGGTACTCCCCATGTAGAACATTTATTCATTCTATTCACATGTGAATTCTCAACAAGGAATTTGAACAGAATGTAATTTTTCAGTGTCTCAAATAAGAACTTTTTTCTAAGGCATATAAGAAGAACATCCATTCTTTAAGTGCCTGTTCCAAAAGAGCAAATATTAGATGACCTGTAACAAGGAAAGAAAGATGGGCATGTGAAAGATTATGTTCCATGTTCTTCAAAATTAATTATTTGGAAGATCACAGAATATTTTTCCCAGTCAACATCTCTGATGTGAATAGAATTTTCCTAGAACTGTGAAATTTTACAGAGGAACAGAACAATGAGATGACTAACTAAAAAATATTTTCCTGGGGATTTACTGAAAGAAATAATACCTAAAAGACTGTCAGCATTTAACCACCCTCAGCAATGATTTTCTCTTAACTGTTATGTCCTCAAATCCCATTAGTTCCTTTTATCTAACATAACTCAGAAGGTGATCTGTGTTATTCTCCAGTAATGCTGGAAAGGGCTTTTAATAGAAGACTTGGAACATAAAGTAACAAAACAAGCACATGTTTGGATCCTAGTTCTCATTCTTAGAGAAAGATGCAGGTCCCGTGCCTCAGCGCACAATGGGAGTGCGGTAAGAGAAGGGATAACAGAAATAAAGATTTTGGAAGTGCATCCAGCACCTTCAGGAAGCAGGACTACAAGCTGCTAGCTGCAGATGTGTTTGAAAGGAAGTACAGATGTGTGCTTGTGGGAAGCTCCCTTCCCTCTGGGGGTAAAGTGTTTCAGGAGGGATGGGAATGTGTTCAGGGTGCAATGCAAGGGGCAAAGTAAGCCTCATTGTGTCTTTTACCCAAAGTCTTTACACAGGAGCAAAACCATGGTAATAATGCTTGGAAATCACATTCTGTGATTTTTCTTCCTGTATTTGTCTTCATCTTTGGAGCCATGTTTTTGAGGATTGACAGTTATTTACTGAGTTATGAATGACAGCATAACATTTGTGCTGGAGGCATAACATTTTGCTTCTCCAGCAACCTGCATATGTGAAGATCATACATCTACCTTTTCTAGACCAAGCCAATACCCGTAATCCTGCCTTTATTTTCTCCTTTATTTTTCAAAAAAATAGCTACTTGGATTTTAGTGGTTACAAAACAAAAGTTTATGAAATTTATTGTGAAAGATATTTGACTCTTCCATGCTTCCGTGGAAGCTTATTTGTTTCTTGATGCCGTAGTATCTTTAATGGAAAGCACTCTCAAGTGTCATGCAAATAATTGTTCTACATCTTCACAGTATTTCAATCATTACGAATTAAGAAACTTTTTTAACTGTCATTAAAACTTCTTCTTATAAATAAAATATTCATGTAAATTAGGGCATCGCTTTTCCATATTTTTATATATTGATAGATCCTTGTTCTGGTATAACTCTTTATTACTATTGTTGGTAGAATATGTTGGACTGAGTCCAAAACAGTGAAGATAAATAAGTAGAAATGGAAATTAAACTCATAAGGAATATTAAATATTATCATAATCTATTTCCTATTTGCATTTCTGTCCATCCTCCTTCAGTATTTCTAATGAAAGAAAACACATTGAATATCAAGAGCTGAACAAGAACTAAAATTCATTTTAAGAATAAAGAAAGTGACATGAAATTAAGTAGAACTTTTACCATCAACATTATTCATAAGGACCATTTGTTGATTAAACTATCTGTTGTACTCTCAGCATGTCATATCACATCAATCACATGTAAATTTAAATTAAAGTCATATTCCAGAAAATAATAATTGCCAAGTTTCCACGTGTGCCATCTGAGTGCTAAATTTAAGTTTTTACAGTACTTCAGCAGCTGCATGAACCTATGAATAATTCATTAACTGTATGAAATAGTAGATTAGAATCAACCAACTAGTTGCATATTTTAGCTAATGTTTGGAATTGAAGAAATATAGCTAGCCAATTCACCAGATACTTCCTAATGAAAAGCAATTATTTTGTGCAACATTTTGAAAGATCCACTTAAAACTTAATATAAGCTTTAGGCAAATGGGGAGGTATTGAGCTAAAATTCAAAATTGCAAGAAGAAAAAGAATGTAATGAATGATATGTGAAGGAAGAAAAGATCTTCAGCTAGATAATGCACAAATGGCTTGTACATGGCTCCAGGGATTCTTGTTCTTGTATTCTACAGACAACAGGTGATTTTTTAGGCTTGTTCATGTTCACAATTTTTGTGGGTTTTTAGATTGAAGGAATCATGATATACTTTCTATCCATGTCAGAATTTTTTTTTTTTGTAACCAGCTAGCATTAAAGTCCATATTCCTAATTGTCAGAGACAGGCTGGTTCTGGGCTTGCCTGCTTTATGTGGCTGGTAAGCAACAGCAAATGTCTGATGGAAGGAAAGTGAAAATTTTCTTTGTAGGCATTCGGCATTCTTGTTCTCAAACAAGTTGCTGATGCATAAACATCTAATTTTATACACATGGGCTCAAAAGTAATCTATTTTAAAGCCAGGAAAAGGGGTGTAATTTCTATCTAAGGTGTGACTGAAATCACATGATTTTGAAAAATCTTAGAATACCTCAAGTTGGAAGGAGCCCATAGTGATCATCAGTCATTGCAGGACTACTTAAAACTAAACCATGTGACAAAGTGCATTGTCTAGACATCCCTCGAACTGTACCAGGCTTGGTGCCATGACCACTTCCCTGAGGAGTCTGTTCCAGTGAAAAACCTTTTCCTAATATTCATTTTGAACTTCCCCTGACACAGCAAAAATCAAACTCTCTGGGATAAGGATTTCCCGTTTCAGGAAACTGCTGGCTTAGGAAGCTGCCAGGGAAATTTTCTTCTCATCACAGGGGCACGTGTGACTCTTGAATATTTTATTGCACTTTATGTTGACCTCAGTGTGCTGAGTTGGTCCTCTATAAACTGGGAGTTTAAAGAATTAGGTTGTGGAGCTCATGGACATATGTAATTGCAACTGGTTTGTTTTTTTACATAGTTTTCATAATGTGATTCCCTTTTTAATCTGCAAGAGCAGATACCATAACATGTTATGCAAATTTGTGACCTAGACAGCAGCATGACTCTTAAAGGGGAAATAAAAATTAATAACACCATGTCCTGTGTTTGAAAAGAGAAGCCCTATCACTGAGGAACAGTAGGAAGGCTCATTCCTAGATGAGCCCTTGCTGAATTGCTTTGATACATCCTTTCAGATGTAAAGCAGGATGGGAAAGAGTTTGTGATATTGTCTATAACTTGTGTGGGATCTAATGAGTTTTAACTTGCTTTTTTTTTTGTTAACAAAGGTGTTTATTCATTCTTAGAGAAATGTAATTTTTAAATCTAATTTTACTTTTGGAATTATTCATAACAGTCATATCCAGACCTTCACTTCTGGATTGTACTGCTGTCTGCAACTAGTAGAGGAGCACTGTCTAGTTTGGAGGACAGGTGTCTGCTAAGAAAGGCAGGAGCTTCTCTTTGAAATGGAGAATGTAAACCCCCTCTCTCCAAATTATTATAATTTTGAAATCAAGGGGCTCTCAGGCAAAGATATGGGAATTAGGAATAACAGTTCTTTACTAGGGAAATTAAAATAGAAATACAGTACTACAAAGAAACAAACTCCAAACCCTGACAAAGTCAGAGTACAACCTGACACCCTGTCAGGCAGGGTGTTGGTAGCAGTGCCATTAAATGGTGGCTGCATCCTCCTGCAGTGACAGATGTGGCTCAGTTGGAGCAGTGCTCCTGCAGAAGGTGCAGTTTCCCTCCGGAGGTCCAGTGGTGATGTGGAGAAATCCGGTTTTCCTCTGGAGTCCAGTGGAGAAAGGGGCTCCCTTAGTGTCCCAAAACCTCTGTTTTTATCTTGGTAAGAAATGTTGGGCTCTTCCCCCTGGCTGGAGCAACTTCCAATGGGATGCAGTAATTTTATCAGTCCCACAGTGGGACTCAATGGCCATTAGCAGAAAATGACTCCCTGGAGGAAGGATGGATTGTGAAAAGATAAAGAACAATGCCCTGCCTGGTTTCAATGGATGGCCCATTAGCAGAATATCTGCCATTGAGATAAGGATCACTGCCCCCACCCTCAACAGATGGTGATAGAACAGATACCTTTTATCACATCCTGTATTGTAACCCAAGACAAGCACTTATCCAAGCTGCTATGAAGGGGTCAGGTCATGCCAAGTAGAATTTAGGAATTTGTCTAAATTAGGGTATGACACACAAATGTGTTTCCTTGCTTTAAAATTACTGTCTATAGTAGCAATAGTAGTACTAGCAGTAGTAATGATTATGAGAACAATAATAAGAGGGAGGAAGGAAGAAATGAAGGGGCCATGGGGAATGCTACCAGTATAGTAGAAGTAAGATGGTAATAATACAAAATGGTATTACTTTTATTTAGACTAATATCTGGGTCCTTTGGTATAAAATAATTAAGGTGATGCAATACTCTGATAAAGGGAATTATTTAGGAGAGATTAAAGTACTCCAGCATTGTTTTTATTTGTGTTACAACTGCTTATACCTAATATACCAGCGCTTTGCAATGACCACTGCTATAAAGATATCTAAATTAGAAAATTCCTAGTCCAGACAAAACACTCAGAAGAAGTAAGTGAAAATGAAGAGGTAAAATGAAGTAACAGTGCAGTGGGTATTTTAATTAAAAGCAGTGCATGAAGGTTGTGGTTGGTCTGATGAAATGCTAGAACAGTTGGTCTGGCAAAATTTAATTCACTGAAGCTAACAGGAACAACTTTCTACACAGATCCCCTCCTTTGTTAGCCTCTTACATTACTTCAGCTTTTTCCCACCCTGTCAAGAAGATCATTGAATAAAATGTTTAGGGTTTCATAATGCATTACCATTTCTAATTTCATTTTTTGTGTGATTTTTTTTAATGGTGTTATCAAGCACGTACATAGGGAGAGATTTGTTCCATCACTTAAACCTGTTTCTATAGTAATTTAAAAAATCTCTCAGCGTGATATATTTCTTTGCATCTCAAATAATTAGGACAATTGGTCAAATGGCACATTCATGATTCCACAGGGGCATATTGCAATTATGAAAATTCTGCTCTATTAAGGTAATTTGATAGTGACAAAAAGATATAGTATGTATAATTATAATGATGTTTAGCATTTACAATATTCCTTCTACCTCAGGATCTCAAAAAGTTCTTCAAATTCTTCTAGAAGAATTTGTTTTGCATTTGTGGTACATCTGTTGCTACCTCTGTGTTACAGATAGGGAAAATCAATTACAAAAAGTTAAAATATGTGCAAAAGACTAAATATTAAGGCATTGAAAAAGGCTGATTGAAAGAACTAGAAACAAAGTTTTTTGTCTCTACTTTGGTTCACTCTTTCTGATGGATTCAAAGGGCTAGACTGCAAGCTGAGCTGTGTACCTCAGGCATGTACCCGCTAGAGTGTACACACACAGTGTTTGGCTTTAACCCACCTTATACTTGTTTCAAACACATGAATGCAAATTTGCACATCATAATTTAAATCTGGTGGAAAATGGAAGACTCATGGCCTACAGACTTGTCTAAGAGGGGTAACAGCTCAGAACTTCTCTTGGAGCAGCAGCTTCCTTTATACCTCCTCCTCAGGTCTTGTCTGAGTCACAGTTGTATCCACACCCTTCCCAACATATATTTAATGCATAGATCCTCCAATGTAAGGACTTGGAATTATGAAATCATTGGCAATGCTGAGGAAAAACATCACTTCTGACAGATGAAAATTGTAGAAGAACAAATACATTAAACAATTTTGTAATTGAATTTAAAGATTTCACTTTTCAAGTTAAAAATAGCAACAATCAAACAAAAAAAAATTAGACTTCAAATATTTCAGTTAAAACTTTAATTTCTATCTCTAAAACTTATCGCTATATCATCAACATCAAATTTTATGTAGCTCCAAATCCCTCTGGATCTTTCAGATATGATATATCAGGGCAAATGTACTCTACTTTCTGTAATATCATTTCAGTTTCTTCCTAGTAAACATATACTTAAAAAGTTTTTGTTCCATTTTAATAATAATCCATTTTCGAAAATGTATAATCTGTGAACCAAATACAGAAAATTCCCCTGTCATATAGGGTCTATCTAGATGATAGAAAAAGAAACTCCATGAGACTAAAATAAATTAATTGATGTTACAGTCCTCCCCAAGATACACTACATGAGTGACATATAGCTCATCTGGGGATGTGGAGGTAATAAACAATAAATTAATAGTCCTCATAATCCACAAAAATGTTTTGCAGTTATTGGATCTTTAAAAATGTGTAGAAGAATCAGAGAACCAGTATAAAATTATTAGGAAGAAAAGAAGATATTCAATAAAGTTTGGGAAGGTACTATTTTTCATTAGAAATAATAAAGACAGAATAGAAGGATAAAGAAAAATTTCCCATAATAAAAGCAGAAAGTCAAGGATTAATGTCCGTGGACTAAACCACAAGAAGTTCCACCCAAGCAGAGGAAGAACTTCTTTACTTGGAGGATGGCAGAGCACTGGAACAGCTGCCCAGGGAGGTTGTGGAGTTTCCCTCTCTGTAGCCATTCAAAACCCACCTGGATGTTCCTGTGCCACTGCTCCAGGTGACCCTGCCTTGGCTGGGGGCTGGGCTGGATGATCTCCAGAGCTCCCTTCCAAACATAATGGTTCTGTGATTCTGTGATCATAGCAATTGAAGAAAGAAATACTTCCTGAAGCATTTTCATCACTAAATGTGCAATTCAGGGTCACTACGTGTTATCAGGGATTTAGAAAAAAGAATAATCATTGATATAGAATGCAAAACTTTTGAAATGGGTAAAAAAAAGCTACAGGGCTTGTATAAGTCAGACTTTCTCTGATTTTGCAGATTTAAGATGGATCTTTCCTCACAGCTACTTTATGAATGCCTAAAACAGAAAACCTTCCTTCAAATCCATCCTGGAGGTGGGATGAGAAACAATATGTTTTATTGAGCCACTGCCAAGCACCGTGTGCTTTCTGCTACAGCTCTGGGATGGGGAGGAGGGGGGAGAATGAAAAACCTTGGCTTTGCTACGGGGTCAAAAGATGTATTTGTGTCATGTTTTTCCTCTCATTCAAAGACTCAGGATGTAATTATTTGTCACTCTGAACTATCCCTTTGTCCATAAAATAGATATTTATGCAAGGTACTTACAGATAAGTATGGTGCAGAAAAATAATGCATAGATTTCTTCTGTTACTGTCATTTCAAACCTGAGTCTCTTAGTTCAACTCTCTTGTTTCTTTCCAGCTGAACTGTAAAAACATGCCAATGTTGTGATGTGAACAAACAAGGACAAGGAAAACCTGTCTAACATAATTTTACTTGACACCTAAATTATAGTCATGTTGGGTTGAGAAAGTAAAGAATTCAGCAGAAACCAAATGGGCTATTTTTTCTTTAGCGTCAGTACATTCTCTGTTTTCGTTTTCTGCATATCAAAAATATAAAGTGTTCCTTCTGAACTAATGAAAGCTAACTAAAATTTTAGGTCAAAAGTATTTCTTCCTAGAATTACTTTGATCTTACAACTACCTTATTAGGTTAAAAAACCAGTAAATTCTAGTCTATCCTCCTAGTCCTAATGTTTCTATGCTAAATTGTCACTAAATCTGCTTTCATTTATATTTCATGTTAGCTGGAAAGCTCATGCAATTTTTGATTTGTATAAATCGTCTTCAAAACTAAGACAAATTAGTACCTTTTAATTCTATGCAACTAAAATTTTCATTAAATCCAATGCAAAATATTATTTAATGTTTTATGCAATTTTTTGTCTTCGTTTGTAAAAGAAATATAACTGCATAATATTCCATTATTGTAATGATCACTGACCTATCAAGATTACCTATATATCATTTTAATGCATATAGAATATGGCATAGAATGCAAACATACATTTGATGTGAAAAATACATAAGAAAGCTCTGCATTGCTTTCACACTCTTGTGTATGTCAAATGTCATTTCTAGAGATATTCTTTTTTCTCTTATTCTGAGGAGTTGAACTGTTCCAAATTCTGTTTCAAGAACCTTGTCCTCCTGACCATTGAGGCTAAGGCTGACCACTGTTGGCCACAGCAGATTAGAGGGAATGTTGCCACTTCCATGAATGAAGAACAAGGCATTGCCCCAAGAGCCCTAAGGCACAGAGACAACCCACTTTATTTGCCTCTTTGTATCTTTGGCTAACATAATCTCTGTGGACTTCTCTAAAAAAATCTGACTTACTTTTCTAATTGCTCCAAACTCCCTCCATTTCATCAATTTTCCCTGCCTGAAAAGTGCTGATAAAAGGTCCTCATTCTGGCTGACTGGGAAATGAGAAAAAGATGCCGCTTCTACTTTTCTTTCCAATATTAATATTAAAGTTTGAGGGATTTTGAAGAAAATTAAATTTTGAGATGATTAGCTAAACCTGCAACTTTAATTAATCACAGCCTTAATCCATCATAATGCTTATGCATACATCAAGATTTTAGTCATGTGGACATGAGTTCACACGAGTGGGCTTTTTAGAAAATAAAAATGTCTGAGAAAAGTTTAAAATGAGGTTTTGAATTTTCTCATACTTATATAAAATTGTGTAAAGTTGAAACTTCTGCAAAATATAGAAAAATATTCATTTTATTAAAAAAAACCACACAACAAAAAACCCCAACAAATCTAAATTATTCAATCTAAAGAACTAGAAATATGAAAGGAAACTGGGAAATTCTGCTCTGATTATACTTTATTGCCTTACAGTGTACTCACAAAAGAGCCTTGATTTAGTGTCTGATACTTGTTCTTCAGGCGTGTTGTGGAATTCTCATCAAGGCTAGGGTGATATCACCAGGCTGACCAGAGACATGATGAAATTCCTATTTACAAAAAAAATGGTTGTCCCTTGTCTACTGAGAGAAAAATATGCCTTGACTGATACATCACTGTCAATATTTTCGGTCATTATTTATTGCTTTCTGTTTTCTGTGGAAGCCCTTCAGACTCCCTCAGTCCATAAATCATTGGTTATTCTACTTCTTGAAGATACTGGCACAGCATGACACATTCAAAATCTTTTTATGAAAGGTCTGTAGAATATTTACTTGGAAAACAGATATGTCCACATTAATGAGTATCTGTATTACCATTAAGTGCATTGATACCTATTTCAGAGGTTTTTTGTTTTGACTGGTTTGATAAAATACAAGCCATGTGAATCTTTGGATGCTGAATTTTTGATAATTTTTAGTGTTTGGGTTTTTTTTTTTTTTTGCAATATGCAGACAAGTGGTTGAAAGAATTTATTGTGCTTTGGAAAGCTGTAAAATTTCCCAGTCAATCTAGAGGAGGATGAAGCAGTTTGCAAAAGAAGCAGTTAAAGGTAGAAAATGTTCCCATAGGGACTGGCTAATTGACACTGCCCCAACAAGGTGGCTTAGGTAATATGTTTAAATCCTTTACAGACATTTGAGCCTACGAAAGAAGAAAAAAAGAAAAAAAAATGAAAAAGAAGCTTGTGTGGTAAATAAAAGTCCTGGGAAAGGGACAGGTAATAGAGAGTCCACAATATTTAACAGTGAATGATTGATTCTACAAGTCAAAGAGTAATAGTATCTTGTTTTCAGATGGTTTGAGTCTCAATCCTTTGTAAGTAACCTTTTTGAAGAGGACTTTGCAGGCAGCTGGTAAGGCCCAGAAGCCCTCTGTGTCAAGAGTATAAAGATTTCCATTATCTCAGAGCAATTTTTTGCCTCTTAGATGAAAACACCAAAACACTTTTTTTTTTTGTGTTGCAACTATGAAATTCATATAAGTTATCTGATTTGAAGTTTTGTCTCAAAATATCTTGTAAACAGAATAAATTGAATATATATTCACAAGTTGAATAGATGCCTATCAGGTTATCAACAAAATACCTTCCTACCTCACTTTAAAATCATGTGCAATCTCTGTCCAAAGAGCCTTGAACTGTGATCTGCTCGAGCACTTTAGAGTGGCACTGGAGATCACTCTCCTTACTCTTTCATGAGAGCACTCCAGCAAAGAACAGGACTCTTGACCCTTAAGAGAGTGTTCCAATACTTCTGAAATATGTGGGGTGGCACAAAAAGTGCTTAAAAGAATCTCATTTGGGGTGTGTTTTTTTGGTTTGTTTGTTTGTTTTTAATGAGCACTCCCTATATCAGGGTGTCCTGCATTTCTCAAAACGTTAGAGGTTCAGTTTCAGAAAACAAGTGCAACTTCAGAGCCCTGTACAGAACTGTCTGTGCGAACTCTCGTGTTGCAGACTCAGCAGCATACCAAGCACATGGGCTTGCCTCTTTCACAGCATAAAAGTCCTTCTGGACTCCTTAAATACGAATACCCTCCAAATGTGCTCGATCCCACAGAAGTTTATTCTTCTTCTCAGCAGTTTGTCTGTTGCTTAAATCACAACATTAGAGATCTGCCTTATGTTTCTTGTCTTCCCCTTTTTTTACCCCAAATATATCCCCCTTTTCTATATCCACAATAATTTTAGCGACCTTGAAAGATTTTTTTTTTAAGATTTATTGAAGGATTGTTTGTTTGTTTGTTTCAAAACTTGATCAACAAAGAGAGTAATTTAAAAGTGCTAGGCACTGAAAGGAGGTGCTTGGGCTCCCTGGCCATACCTAGTCTGTGCAATGTTTACTATGTTACTATGGGGAAATTGTTTATATGCATAAAGCAGAGTACACCATACTTTCACATATGCTAAAAACCAAACTCCCACTGCAAGGTTCATAATAGAAATCAAGCTGTTCAAAAAAAGTTTCTTTGACAAGATTCAGACATCATTTGCCTGATGTGGATTGGCTTGGAGACAGCATGGGTTCCTAGTGTTTTTTGGAGCAAACCCCTCTTTGGTTGGAATTTCTCACCTTGTTTTTCCTTTATGAATTAGATCTGTTACTTTCTCTGAAGTAAAGTGCTGATGTCACTTTCTGGAAGTACATAGGTTTTGGGATGCCAGACTGTTTTGGGATGGATCCAGTCAGGGTCATGCAGATCTCTGCTTGCCTTGTGGAACCACTGGGAGTTTCTGCTTTTGGAATAATAGATCACCCTGAGATGCCCAGGGTACACAAGGAGAATAATTTACCTTTTGGTATGGTGCAGTGTGCCCTGACAGTATGTCTGGCACCTCTGATAGCCAAGGGAGAGATGAGACAGCAGAGGAAGATGCTGGCTCCTATCCCACCCTTCACATTCACTTCTTGAAAACAGGGAGCAGTGTAGAGACTTTGGGATGAAGAAACATAACTGCCTCCATGCACAGTGCCACTCTGCTCACACCTGTGTTATCTGTTCCTGAGTTTGGCTCTCTTTGCCTGGAGAATGTCACACCCCATGGCTGCAGGACACTCTATCTCAGGGGAATTTACAGTATAGTAATTTCATGACTATAAGGCACACCCTTTTGACTAAAATTTTCCCTTGAACCCGGAAGTGAGCCTTATAGTCCGGTGCGCCTTCTCCGATTTACAAAGTTGTGAAATTTGCCAAACCGGAAGTGTGAGCTGTGAGCCATGGGGAGAGCCAGAAGTGCCACAGCAGCCGGTTGGGGGTGGGCCTGGAGGCCCGCGGCACCGCCCCTGCCAGGTGGAGGCGGGCCAGGGGGCCCGAGGCACCGCCCCTATCGGGTCCAGGCAGTCCCGGGAGCCCATGGCTGCCACGTGAATGTGGGCTAGGGGGCCCGCGGCACCCCCACTCCTGGGTCCAGGCAGTCCCGGGGGCCCATGGCTGCTGGATGAAGGCAGGCCAGGGGGCCCGCGGCACCCCCGCTCCTGGGTCCAGGTATTTCCGGGAGCCCATGGCTTCCACGTGAATGCGGGCTAAGGGGCCCGCGGCATCCGCCTTCCCGGGTCCAGGCAGTCCCAGGAGCCCATGGCTGCCGGGTGAATGCGGGCTAGCGGGCCCAAGGCACCGCCCCTATTGGATCCAGGAAGTCCCGGGAGCCCATGGCTGCCGGGTCCAGGGGAGCCCAGCGGCTTGCGGCACCGCCCCTACCGGGTGGAGGCGGGCCCAGGGGCCAATGGCTGCCAGGTTGAGGTGGGGCCTCGGCCAGCAACCGCGCGGGGTGATCTGGGGGCAGAGCCTCGCTGCAAAACAAAAGTGCTCCT
Organism: Catharus ustulatus; assembly: GCF_009819885.2. Classification (NCBI taxonomy): domain Eukaryota; kingdom Metazoa; phylum Chordata; class Aves; order Passeriformes; family Turdidae; genus Catharus; species Catharus ustulatus. Next base: position 112,969,985 of record NC_046222.1, read on the forward strand.
TATAGTCTGGTGCGCCTTATCTGATCTACAACGTTGCGAATTTTGCCGACTCCGGGGTGGGGTGCGCCTTTTAGTCCGGTGTGCCTTATGGTCATGAAATTACTGTAAATTCACAACTATAAGGCGTACCCTTTTGACTAAAATTTTTGCCCAAACCCAGAAGTGCGCCTTATAGTCCAGTGCACCTTATATATGGGCAAAAGTTTGGAAATTTGCCAACCTGGAAGTGTGAGCCATGAGCCACGGGGGGAACCGGCAGGGCCGCAGCTGCCGGGTACAGGCGGGCCCAGGGGCCTGCAGCGCCCCGACAGTCATGCCCCGGCCCCGTGGAGGCGGCACGGAGTGGTGGTGGGCATGCCCCAGCCCTGGGGAGGCGGGGCCAAGTGGCAGCAGGCATAGCTCAGGCCTGGGGAGGTGGCATGGAGCGGCAGTGGGCATAGCCCGACCCCGCCGGGTACAGGCAGGCCCAGGGGCCCATGGCTGCCAGGTTGAGGCAGGGCCTCAGCCAGCAACCATGTGGGGGAAGCTGGGGGTGAATCCTCGCTGCATAAAAAAAGTGCACCTTTTAGTCCAGCGTGCCTTATATAATGTACAAAGTTGCAAAATTTGCCGACTCCCTGAGATGCGCCTTATAGTCTGGTGCGCCATATGGTTGTGAAATTACTGTAACGTTAAAATCCCAAAGTTGACAAATAGGCACTGATGCAGGGTCATTGCATGGTTCTTGAAAAGGCAAAGGCTCAGGTTTTCTAGCCCCTTTTTGTGGTTTCAAAATTCAGTGAATATAATAGACGCTTACCTTTGTTCTACAGGATTCCATTTTTGTACTGAAACACAGGTGCGCTCCGGGGTTTCTCCACTTTCTGACAAATGACTAGGGTTGTTCCCACTAATGGTTAGCTACTGGTCACGTACCACCCTGAATAGATTTCCTTACAGTAATTATAATACTCAGACAAAAAACCCAAAAAAACCCCAGACTTTTAAATTACTGAACAGACTTGGTGAAATGCTGAAGGTAAGATATTGTAGCTATCTGAGAAAATTTTAAGTATGTGCTTGCATTTCTATTTGTAGACTGTTATATTTTTAATGATATATTTATGGCTTGAAGTGAGTAATGTTTTATATACAGGAGAAATAGTTAATTTGCTTAGATGACTCATGCATTAAACCTAACGTCATTGAATTTTACTCCTGCCTGCATTTCCTGGGAAACTAAACTCTCCTATTAAAAATATATCTATATATATACTGAAATGATATCTTGCTGAAGTGTGCAACACAGCTGACACTTTGTTACTTCATCCTGTTAGGAGAAGCACATGGGAAATACTAAGATACAGCAATGGGAACACTTTACATTGACCTCTTTAAAGGAATAAAATCCATTTACTGCATGAAAAAACAGTGCAGAAATGTATTTCTATTGAGTCATTTATGAATCCACTGCAAGTGTTAGATTGCAGTTCCATTTGCACAACTATATACAGAAAATATGGTGCATAGTTTTTGCAGGTAAAGAAGGCTAAATTTGTTGGTCCTACTGCATCACATCTTTAGACTTCCTATTATTTTCCCACATGAGAAATAAGGAAACTGAAATGGATAAAGCCTGGGGCAGACTAAAAGTAATTGTGTAAGAACCCTTTCTTCTTATAAGAACCCCTGAGAGCCACAGTATGAGAGGCATGATACTCACAAGGCTGTGCTAAGCCATTGCCAGAGATATGTCCCACCAAAACAGTTTTTCTGGGCAATATCTCTGTCATCTGGTTTTGATGAAGTATTACATAAATGTTCTGTCACATTCTGGGGCATCTTGTGGGAGACCGTGGCATTTTGGAATGGCTGCTGATATTGTACAGGAATTTAACATCTATAAGGACTGTTCAGATAACAGGTGCTTTGTCTAAGCATAAATGGGACACAAAGCTTTGACCTACTGAAACTAAAGTCTTGGACTCTAGCTCAGGCACATATTGTAAGAGTTCAAAAGTGAAGTCTAAATCCTATATTTTTGTCACTTCTTATGCTCCATACAAATGAGGTAAACAGTTTATAGTGTATTAAAATATGTTGAAATTACAGGCAATAAAATATTTGCCATTTTTTCTGTTGCATGATACTTGCCCCCATTCTTTTCTTAATTCCATACTATTAAGTCTAAATTGTAGAATTCTCTGTTTTCTAGTGTCAAACTTATGCCCTTGTATACATAGTTTTTGGAGACACTGTCCAAAAGCATTACACAAAGGATGCATTATTTAATAGACCAAAGGTCAAAATGTTCATGATTCAATATGCCATAGGTCACTACATTTCCAAATGACTGCATATTTCCTAAATGATGCGTAGTTCTGAAATATATTTAAGGAACTGACAACATATCCTCTAGTTTGGAAAAACACAAAGACTTCAGAAATTCTTTGAATGATGAGTTATGGGGTTTAGGGAGTATATATTTCTTTTCTCATCTCCTTGGTGGGAAAGTAGATTTTCAGATTCTCAATCACTGTTTAGCATTATTTTTGCATTTAATGTGGTCCATGAGGAGTTCTTCTGTGACACTTTTAGGCCATATTTTTATTTGTATTGCAACTCTTAATGACATTTTGATAGGTCCATAATGAGTCAGATTTTTTTGTTATGCCCTATGTATTTTCTTCTTTCAAAAGGATAAATGTGGTTGTCTGGCTGCTCTGACATGATATATTTTAGAAATAAACAGTCCTAACATCCCAGTGAGTTACAGTCCCTTCTCTTCCTTCCCTTTGCCAATACAGAGTCTCATGCTTTGGTTTTGTTTCTCGTTGGTTACTTGCTTGCTTTCGGTATGGGCTACTTGTCATATAAATTTGAGGTTTCAGGACTTGAGAGTAGAAGATATTTAGGTCAGTTTTGGACTAGTGTTTACACAAAGATTATGACTTTTGCTATCATTAAATGACTGATAACCAGGGCTCTTTTTTCTGCCTTTATTTTTTTCCTAAATACTTTTTGAAACTCTTTGTAGACTAGGTGAGGGTCTTGAAGGAAACTGAAAGAAAAAGTTTTATGTGGGATTTTTTTTTTGTATGCAAAAGAAAATGATGTCTTTTTTTAAGATGCATCAAAAAATGTATTCAATCTTTCAGTCACTGTAAATTCTGTGACATATGGTCATTTATTACTAATTTTCAACTGCCGTGTATATCCTGAAGGATTATGAGTTACATTAAACAAATCACTAAGTTATTACATAATCTAAAGATACTTCATGGAATCTATAATTACAGAATTAAAAAAAAAGAAAACAAACCCTAAACTTTCTTCGTTTGTATTGTTATATATATTGTCAATACAGTCCTATTGCATTGAGGTGTGTACAAAACTACTTTGTTTTCAACACACTGTAATAGGATTTTGGATGAAGCAATTGGTATTTTCTAATAGAAATTATTTGCACAAATATGAAAATTATTGGTTTTCATAATGTCCAGGAGTTGTATTGATTCATGACTACCAAGCCAGGTGATCCTTAAGCTTCCTCTGCCTCTTGGGACTAATAATGAATATTCAGTTTTCCGCAGGAAAAATCACAATGCTGTGTTCAAAAGTTATTCCCATTGTAGTTCCATTCCTGCCAGTCCCACCAGGAAGTCTGATTAGTGGACTGGGTAAGCACTGCTGTTTTTCTCCAGTGCCCATGCATGAGATTGATTAAAAAAGCTACTGATCTTTAGTTATGAGCAAACTGAGCTGCTAAACCCACCCAGCACAGCATTCTTATTGTATCTTATTGCATCTTATTTACCTAGTTGTAAGATGAAAAAATATGCAAAGGCACTAAAGGTGCAGCATGAATTGTCTTTAAAGTGCTTTAACAAAGCTTGAAAATTTTCATTATAGCAGTTTTATCAGTCAGTGTCATCACGTAAGAGCATTAAAGTTCCTGTCCGTCATACTCAAGGCTGATGTTCTTTCATCTTGTCACACGTCAGTAATGGTGGTTGACAAGCCCCTGTGTGATGAGGAATCCACATGAAAAACACTGAAAAGGCTGAATAGTGCACCTAGGCTGTGCTGTAGATCACAGTGTCAAAGGCCCAGTCCCCTTCTACAGTGAGGTGAACTCAGCTTGTTGCATGCTACAGAAAGATTGCTGTGGATAAGGATTCTAGCTGAGTGTCAGAGATGATTAATGAGACAGATAAGAGAACATCCTCCTTTTGACACTAAGGAGCAGAGAGAAGAGAATGAAAGAGCGAAGGAAAGCAAAACATTTATGTCTGAAAAATAACGAGGGTCAGCAAAGCTGTGGTCTCAAATTAGAGTTGTGTGTTGGTCCATTTGTCGCTGTAACTTGACCCCTTCTAGCTGATGAAGGACTTTTAAGGGGAGCTGGTTACAGAATGTCCCCTATGGAGAAACAAAAGGATGAATAGCTTTAATGGAAGGAAACACAGTAAGACAAAAGCAGAATGAAGCAAAAATCCAGAACTAGGTGTTTCTCAGAATGAGCTATTTTTTTCTCTGGCTCCGAGATGGCTTTGAGGAGACAGGAAAAGATTAAGGCAAGTATCTTCAGCAAGGCTTTATCGAAAAAAAACCAACCAAACAAAACCAAACCAACATATTAAAGACTAGTAACAGAAACAAGTATTGCTGAAAATAGTTTATAAAATACATAGCAAATTCTAACAGTACAGGGGAGTTCATGACCCACTCCCTCAGCTTCTTGGAGGGGGTGGATCAAAAGAACACAGTCAATATGAATGTCAAAAGTCATGAAGGAGCTTCCTGTTAATGCAGATATACTGTTCATGCTGCAAAAGAAAAAGATCATTCCTCATTCACTGAAGTTATTCAAATGAGTACTTTTGTGATCAGCAGACAATTTGCAGGCAGAAAATTACTTTTTTAGATGCTACAGTTTGTCATAATCAGAACCATTGAGTAATTTGCCATCTGTGTAAAATGTATCAGACCTCATGAGAAACTTGAATGGCAGAGTAAATTAGATGAATTCTCTTGATTTGGGAGTGTGTGGAAATATGTTTATTAAACAGCAAAATTAGTCCTTGAGATGCTGGAATATTTGTACTACAGTGAAGAGGACATTCATATTTTAAAAAATTAAAGTTTTAGAAGGACTTATGTCTCTAAAATATTATAATTTTTATTTATGAAAAAGAGCAAGAAATCAATAGAGTACAAAAAATTTATTTGAAAATATAAAATTTAAAACTTTACTGTTAGTAACTTATGAGTTGGTTAAAACTTGCATTTATCTGTGGTATAGCTCATTTGAGACCTTCACTGGAGTATGTGCAGTACTGCCTAAACAACTTAAAATGAAGATTCTTCTAGAACAGTTTCATTTAAAAATATTGCAAAGAGCTACTGATACTGTAATTGAATCACAGTTGTTTACCGAGCTGGTTTTCTGAGTTTTTTTGAGCATGAGTTCTTTCTGTTCATTAAACAGCAATGTTATATAAGGTTAGATAAGTAACAGCAGATAAGTAACTCATATGAAATAAAAGCAAAAACTTAGTACATTTTGAAATAATATGGTGAAATTCAAACCTGAGATGTCATTTACAAGACAGAAAATGTGAATGTACTGCTTTCACAGCTATAATGATGCATCCTATCAGTGCAAGCTGGTTTATATAAATATAGTTTCAAATAGTTTTCAATTTGGTTTGGTTTATCAAATGGATCTGTATGAAAATACTTTTTGTTACAGACACAAGTAACAGAAAATACTTTCCAGGAGAAAAGAAATGAAGCATTGCTGCTCTTATTTCCACCTAGTTGTTCCAATTAATCTCTGGAAAAGAACAGTTAAAGATTTCTTCAGACTGGCCTCATCTCAGGCTTTTAGACTTCCCACAAAACTCTGCCTGAGGAGGAAAAAAAACCCAATAACAACAACACAACAACAACAACAACAAAAAAAGTAAAAAAAAACCCAAAAAAACCCCCACCAAACATGGAAGAAGTAGATACTTCCACCTGAAACATAACAGGAAAAAACATAGACATACTTTCTCTTTAACATGTTTGGAAAAGAGAAGTATCTTGAAGTTCAAATAGATCTATACTCAAACAGAAAGATTAAGTGGATAAAAAGTGAAGGACATTTACATTTTTTATCTTACATAAGAAACTGCAATTTTCTAGTCAGGTTGTGTAAGGTAAACCCCAGGGCTTCATTTGGCACTATATAGAATTGTTTCAATATGAAGAAAGAGAACATAATACAGAAGGAATACTCATTCTGCAGTGCTCATTACATTAATTCAGAATTTTGTTAAAGAAATGGGATCATTAATACCTAAGTAACAAAATTATTATCACAAGTTCTTCCATGTGGCAGAGACAGCAGCCTCACCTCTTTTCAATGATGTTTTTTACAACAGATTGCACTGTTCTCTTCCTCTTTGTAATAGAATCATTCCCAAACTTTACAGCAATGGAAATATCCTCAATTTTGCCTTTTATTTTTAGAAACTTCTCATTTTCTTAATCATCCCATATATCTTGGTTTAGGAAAGACAATTTTCTTGAAACTTTTATTCTAATATTCCAATTTAATGAAATGCAAATTCTCTAGACCAAAAAGATAATTTTCAATAAGAAAAAGTAGGAAATTAACTTTTATTTTACAATTGTGAGTGTAAAGCCTCTTACAAATTCTTGAAACCTGGGTGAGAGAAGGCCTCTGAGGAGTCAGTTCAAGAGTCCATACCACAAAATGGACTTAATTTGTGTCTTTTACAATAGACTGCTATCATATTTTAGTTTCAGAAAGACTTATCAATTGAGAAACATGAGATAGAAGGGTGATAGGCAGACAGTAATATTCAAATTCTGTGTATTAGGCTCTTCCTTTCCATAGTGATGTCAAGGTGTATCACTGCTATTTCCAGCAGTCTGAAAGAAATCCAAAAAGGACTCATTGTCAAGAGCTTCTGATGGGGAGAGGTGAGGACCAGAAGCATCTGGAGGCAGTTCAGGCAAGAATGGAGTGATAAACATGAAAGGAAAGAGTTTGGATACTGGACCTGGGTGTGAAATTATTCTGGCATATTGACACCTTTACAGTGAAGCAGAAGAACCACTAAATACACAACCAGAAGAGAAAATGTTGTGAATATACCTATGTAAATGTGGATTATTTTCTGGATCATTGAAAATTACTTTTTCACTTCCTATTTCCCACAGCATATTTTTATTTAATTGAAAGATAAAAGGGACAAAATATATAATTAACTAAAATTTATAGACAATCCGAAGTAGAAACAAACCCACTTAAGGGGTCAACAAACCTGGTGAAAATGCCATTAAGAAAGAGCACTGCTCGCGCAGTTTTTTCTTTTTGTTTTTAAAGAAATAAATGAAGACCTTATTTCACCAATAACCACTTATGGAGAAAAGCAACATAGAAAATATGTAAGGAAGAAAGGTGTAAAAAGAGCCAACACATCAAAGAGGGTGCCAAATTCAAAGAGTAAATAAAGCCTATATTTTTTAATACTGAGTGCATTTATCTACTCAAGAAACTTCCTACAAGTGAGATTTGACCAGATATGTGAAGTTCTTTCTTCACTTAATTTCCACTAATGTGTGATGCTGCTTTGTAGCGGGGGAAATGACTGGCACACTTTATGATCTTAACTGGCTGCATTTAAAATGAAACTTATATTTACAGTTTTCATTTTGGAAAATCACTACAGAGAACAAAGAAACGCTAATTGTACTCCCACATATTTTTAATTCTGGAGAAAATCCACTTTCTTGCTTCAAGTCACTCTTTATCCATACCAGAGCATATACTTTGAACTTGGTTTACATGATACCAACTTCCTTATCCAGTTTTTCCAGATGCCTATGATTTTTTATTTAACATCTTTAACTGGATCCTCATGTACATGCTGAGATTTCTATCCAAGGCACAAATTTGCATTTCCTCTCCATCCATACCACAGTTCAGCTGAGAGACTGAGTGCATGTATGGGCTTAGCCCAAAATGAAAACAGAATATGGCTGCAAAGTTCCAAATCCTGTAGCTCAGATGCTATGTCTATAACCTCTTGTAGACTTTGAAAAAGAGGAAAATATTCTTGTGCTTTCATTGCATGAATAATAGATCAAAGGTTTGGGACACAAACACATCACAAAAATATTCCATTATCATTACCAGTATTTATTTTACTTATTTTTATGGGTACATGAGAATTCAAAAATTTGCCTTATTGCACTAGAATAACCCATATTAGAATTTCCCATACTGAGTATGAAGATACCACCTGCCAAGACTACATACCAAGGCTATCTAACTTCTGTTTTGGTTCATGTTAAAGTTTGTTACTGGAGTGATGTATTTCACAAGAGAAAAGGATGTGATCTGATTGTACTCCTTCCTCCTTTTGTTATATTCACTTCTTAGAGGAGAGGTCTTGAAGTACTCTGACCATTTATGGCCTCAAGTAATTTGTATGCATCTCATACTGATTATTGCTTATGTTATAGTCACTGCTGCATATTCTATACTGACCCAGCTCTCTGGATGTTCTCAGGCACGGTGGAGAGATTCTCATTCAAATTAGACACACAATTTCATTTAAATCTGTAGGTTTCAAGTTGAGAACTGAAATTTGCTTAGGATAATTGTGATGGGAAATGGGAAGCTATGCATTCAAATATATTCAAGGTATTTTTCTTTTAATGTGTGAAAAGAAATTGCAGCAACAGAGCAGGAAAACATGTAAAAACTTTAAAATTAACTCAGTGCCTCCTTTCTCACATTTCAGAAAACATGCCCATGGTTTTGCTTCCACTGTCTTTCCCTATTGATTTGTTTAGTAAAAGCATTTTAAAGCTTTGAAATAAAGACATGGTCTGCTGAATTCTGTGATGCTGTGAGGTACTCAGTTTTTCACTTTAATAAAAACCCATGTATTCTCAGGCTTCTGGATGCATATAATTGAATCAATGCTTAAAAGCCAATAGGTTCTTGGATGCTTTCAATTAAATTTAGGGCATGAAAATAGCTTTTTTCTGGCCAATACTCACATATGCTCTTAACACAGCACCAGTAATCTTCTTATATGTGTATGTATAAATCAGGAGTGACTCTAATAGTCTGAAGGGCCATGTACTAGAGAAACACCAGAATGAGACTAGAATCAGAATTCAAAATTCTTTCATGACCGTGACCTAATCAATAATGAATTTGCATTACTTTTGGAAATGTTAAAGTCAGGAAATGGTATCAGACTTTAATTTATTTTAGTAGATGCATGTGAGTTAGTCACAGGGTCCAGAAATCAAGGTAATGTACACCTGGGAGCACTGCTACCAAATGAGATCATCTAAGTGTGGGATGCAAATAGAGCAAAGCTGGTGAGCAACATGTCAGCATGCAGTCTGCAGCCCTGGAGCTTGTTCTTCACATGGGCACAAAATTTCTTCAACCCAGATTTTTATCAAAGCATATTCTGTAGGCAATAAGCAGAGTTAGCCTTGGTATTGATTCAAAACTGGTTCATAAAAGGCAGGTGCCATTCCATTTTGGCCTCTTGAAAATGACTCAAGGTTTTGTCCACAGGAATTGGATTTAATGATCTTTATAGCTACTGACACATCAGTCTTTTCAGAATCCTTTCTGTCTGTATAATTAAATTGAAAGTTGGCACCAGGGAATCTCAGGCTCTGTCAGGTAGTATATGTTTTCCCTGGCCTGGAATGCAAAGACTGTACAGGCAATGAGGTATTATTCTGCTTCAGTGGATTGGAGGAAAAGAAAGAGAGATTGGTAGTAAGCTTTTTTGTCCATGGGTTGGTTCAGTGCTCCATTCACTGGGCTATTGTTATTGAGGGCTCCTGTCCGAGGACTGTTTTCTCTGACATTCTTTATTTGCATCTGTTTGTTTTATACAACATGCTATGTTTTTATGTAAATTGAGATAAAAGAAAGTCTACCTTTTTGTTCTGCAGTGAAATTCCCTCCACTTTCCTCTCTTTGTTGCTGTTGGCAGGTCTAATTTGTCAGCTGTGTGACCATACACCATTTACAGTCCAGCTGCCATGTAGATTTATAACAAGGTTGGCACATTAGAAGACACACAGACTTTTGCTCCTAGAATACTATTTCTCCATCCTAATTTGTCTGTTCTCTTTAATCATTATTTCTTCATTGCATGCATACAAATATATAGGTATATTATGAAGAAATTATTGTTTAGAAATGTGATAACTGCATGGGTAGATTTTAACAAAATAATGTTTGCTTCCAAATATCTTCAAAATAGAGACAAAGAAAACTGAGTGATGGCAATGCAGCTGCTTTTTAAATAATTTTAATGCAAATTTTCACTGAAGGGGAAGAATGTTTTTTACTCTGGTTGAAGAGAATAATTTTTTTCTGATTCATACAAAGTGAAAAGTATTTTCCAAAGAGATAGACTAATAGAGCTGGTGGATAATAATAGAACCGCATTTTGAAGCATTCTTTGCAGTCAAAAAGTTGAAAAGATTGAAGAGAAGAAAACTCATCTATATTTTGAGAAAACAAACTTCATCGCTTCCCTCCAGATTTACAGTCAGGTCATTTCAGGATTGCTACGGAAGCATGGAAATCAAGTCACTAAATATTTATAAGATGTTAACAAGCAATAATTGCAAATAAACATCACGTAGATATTTGTGATGGCAAATCTTACATCCCTAGAATTCGATTTGTAGGCTGTTTTTTGAGAATTTACCAGGCAATAATTTTCTCTTTTGTACATAAAAAATGTGTACAGGAAATTCAAAGTCATCAGGGAAAGCAGTAAAACCTGTCTTTTTTCAGCAGAACACTATTTCTAAAATTATGTATATTATGATGCACACTTGTGCCATCTGCAGCACCTGTTCACTTATTAATTCAACTTCTTTTTAATCCTACAGTGTAGGATTTTTAATGTATTTTGACTGTATTAAGGACCCTGACCATTGACAACAAAGTGGAACCTATAATGGCAAAGGCAGAGCGTTCATTCTGTTCCCTCACAGAGGAGTTAGTGTGAGATGATAAAGAAGGTTATGAATAGCAACAGAAGCTCTAACTCCTCTTGGGAAAATTGCTCCCTCTACTCATGCATTTGAGAGTTTTTAGCCAACTGAAGACTGACTAGAATTTACTGCCTTCCTCTGCCGTATTCCTTCAATTGGAAAGGTCTGGTGGGACCTTCCAAAGCGTGGTAGATCTTGAAGGTGACACCGCACAGAGTGGTGGTCTAGAAATGTGCATCCTCTCAAGCATTTCTGAGTTAGTATTGGTAGAAGAAAATGCTAGAAATTAAGTATTTAATATTTTATGGGCAGGGGAGGAAAGGTAAAAATTCTTCTCTATTAGAATGACTAAAGTGAGTGGCACTGGAAATTGTGTCTCATAAAACTGATAAAATATTGTGATTGTTCTTACTGTTATTTCTTTTATATTTTATTTCTAGATTCAAATAGTTATTCAGATAAAAACTTATGTCAGACAAGTAATTGTTTCTGCTTCCCTGGAGTTGGTCTGAACTACTACATCTAGTCAGTTGTTCAACAACCACTGCTGTTTAAGGCTTCACACTGAGAATTGGCTCTGGTGTGATAAAGCAAAAATCCCACACATTCTTTTTTCAATGCTCTCCTAATTTTTCCCTTTAGAGCAGTCTAAATGTCTTCTTGGTTTTCATTAAGCAGGTCCTTCTTAAAGTAAATAAATAACAATATTTCTTGCTTTGTGGTTACAAGATCGTCCCTTTGTGACCATCAAGAACTTACATGTATGGAAAGGCTTGCAAAAATACTGACATTTTATAGAAGCGAGATTATTTGATTTTTTTTTAAAGGATGTAGAATTTTATCGATCTTAAACACCATCTGAAGACTCTGTTGTATAGTAAAAACGATTACTAGAGTAGCCTTGTTGTAGCATGACATACTGAAAAAGAGAAAAGCTTCAAGACAAGTGGTTCACATTATCTGCTCAAGACGAACACAGTTAAAATATTAAAGACCACAAGAGATATGCCAAACAACTCTCTGCTTTAAATTGCTGTGGTATATGTAATTTTATTTAAAAGGGATTTGTGATTTGAGTTTGTGATTTGCATTATAATAGATGTAATTGTTATAATAACAGAAGTCCAAAATGTGCTGAATATTCACAAAGTTTCATTTTGTCCTTTTGAAGGAATTTTCAGTAAAACGAGTGTCACTTTTAAACTTGTTTGTTGCAGAGGAAGGCATTTGTCTTACATTTACACTTATATTCATCAGACAGAAGTTCTGTTTATGAATATTTAGATGTTCCATTGTCAGGCTATTCCATTATGAATATTTTCAATCTCATAACTCTTCCCATGACAAAGGGAAGAATAAATACTTGAAAACATCTTAATTCACATGCAAAAGACATTTGGAAGGGTGAGTAAGGGGGAAAATTATTTTATGCAGTTACAAATAATAACCAAGAGAGCTGTCTAGAAGAGGAAGAGACTCCTGCTCCTGTTAGCATTGGTCTAAAAAGACTTTTGGAGGCCTGGAGATAGGGGACAAAAAGAAAAGCCTTTTTCCAAGGTGCAATGCATGGTTATCTTTTTATCTGTCAACAGTAGAGCGATGTGTTAAAAGAGAGTGCTGACTTCTTGTTATTTGAAACCTTTTTTCATATCCCTTGGAGGTTCTCACTCTTGTCAAATCACTGCCCTCCTCGCCAGCACAAAAACTTTTAATAGGGGACTGACTGACCATCTGTAAAGCAGTTAAAATATTTTATTCCAGCTGTGAGGAATTTCATATTGTTGTGGTTTCATGATCTGAGATTTAATGCCTTGACATTTTGTAGATGGACCTAACAAACTGATGTGGACAAACAGAAGATAAAAAGGCAAAACCAGGTAGTTAATAAAACAGAATATATGCTGCTACTCGCCAACCAGAGGTAGAAATGTAAACACTGAGGTTGTAGATCTAAAGATGTATATTTAGCCCATACTAGACTTATTAGTCTTTTTTTCCCATATTTTGCCTACAATCTTATTCTGTGTGTGTATATGTGTGTGTATATATGTGTATACATATAAGTATGCATATATGTGTGTGCACAAATTAAATTTTATCCATCTATATTAGCCTTTTACAACTATTTGAAGCAGTCTAACCATCCCAGTATTCTTCAAAGTGTTGCCAAGAGATCCAAAAACCTCAAAAATCTCAATTACTTCATCCTATGGCAGCTGAAGTGAAAGCTATATTGTGTCTTGGTTATTATCTGTAAAAAGGACTCTTAAACCCCCTTTAACCTCCCTGAAGATATTTTAACCATCCCAGAATATGGGATAAGACTTCAAAATGAGACTGTTTTCAGAGCTTTACTTCTTGGAGCTATTAAAAATAAAATCTAAAGCTCAGGAGAGGAAGCATGTTATGATAAAAGAACAGAGGGCTGACATTCAGTGTGATTTTAGGTCTTTCTCCTCAGAGGGTTAGTCATTTTACTGTTAAGCTTAGTGTACTCACACAAGTTCCACACTGAGTCCAGCTACATGAAACACAAACATCTTCTGGCTTGACACTTTTTTTCATGTAAAGTTGGTAGTTAAAATGCTGAGTAAAAGCCACAAGTCTGTACAATCCCTAAGAGTTCCACTAAAATATTGCAGATTTTACAAATAGCACAATACTTGTTCCCCACTCTAATTTTTCAAGGACCATGATATTAGTATGGTAAAGATATATCTCTGTCTGGAGTTTTTTATTGCATTAAGAAGACATGGGAGATTTATGTATGAGGAATTTATCAACATTGTGATGTTACTAATTACTAAAGCAAACTAATGAAGCATTCTGGATGCTGGTAAAATCCTGAGGATATTTTTTTCTCTTCCATGATCCTCTTACAAAGTAAAGAGATTATACAAATAAAAAAATAGATTTGTTTTTAGTGGACTCTTCTAATGCAATCTTTCATCTTTCCTTCTATTTCTGCTTCTGGAAAAATATCCTTCTAAAATCATTAATTTCCCTCAAAGCACATGGTATGCAGCTATACAGCATATTCATAAGAACTTTTTCACAATTGGAGAAGTCTTATAAATTTGAAACTTGCTGTAGGTGGGTAGATTTTGTAAGACATTAGGCACACTCAGTGTCGTGTTCTAACTCAAAATGACATGAAAAATTTATTTAAAGCTCAAGAACCTGTCTAACTTCTGTGACTTAAAACTGTCACCATTGTAAGTCTTAATTAAAACGTGCTGATACTTTACTTGTTCATACTGCAAACCCTCAGCCTATAGAATCATTGAATATTCTCGGCTGAAAGGGACCCTCAAAGATCCCTGAATCCACCTCCTACATGGGACAGCCCCAAAAGTAACACCATGTGATGAAAGTGTTTTCCAAGAATTTCTTGCAATCTGTCAATCTTGGTCATGATCACTCCCCTGGGGAGCCTGTTCCAGTGCCCAGTCACCCTCTGTCTGATTTTTTTAGCCTTAGCTCAGGAAATTAGAAAAACTTTCCAGTTTAAGCCTAAATTGTGACAATGAATGTTTAAGGAACCTTGCTATTGTTTCCTGCAGAGCACTGTTGAGTGTGATGTTTGCAGGAATGCCTTACAGCTCCACGAGCCTGATAAATGTGGCAGGTTGGATGTCGCTGGTCCTTAGTGCTGCAGTTCCAGAGAAACAGTTTTGTCAGAGACTTGACTGCTGTATTTCTTCAGCTATGAGTGGAGTTGATGTAAGCTATGGTAGTCACAGAAATTTGTTGATGAGACTAGAAGAATTTTGTGGGTCCCTTCACTTTAATTCCCAGTCCTCTCTCTCCACAGCTGGGTCAAAAGTTCTCAGTAGGCTAAGAAGATAGCAGGAAAGGAAGACAGAGACTGCAGAAATTATTATTTAATGAGTGTAAGCTTCATAGCCTTCTCCAGGTGTTAATGTGAGTAACACACAAGGTACACCTGAGGTTTATAAGTGATGAAATTTGAATGAAAATCATAAACCAGAAAAATCTGAGTTATTACAGGAAAAAAAAAAAAAAAGAAAACTGAATAAATTTTTTTCAATCATTTTGTGCATGGGTGTTTTGAATTATATCCTTCAATCCTGTGGTCTCAAATTTTATTAGGTCCTCAGAAGAAGCTAATAATTTTCAATACAAGCTGTACTATTTTTTTAGCTCCTAAGACAGCATTTCCTGCTCACAAGTGACTCTCATCCAAAAGTGTTTCCTAATTCAGTATTTTTGGGTTTGCATATTTGCTGCATATCATTGACTTTCAGCTCAAAGCTGTTTCAATTAGCACTTGATATTATGAAGTTTTTAAACTGCTTTCCCTGCAGAGAAACCAAGACAAAGTCCTGCTGTGTTCTGACTTGTTTTGCAATGCAATTTGTTGTACTAACCTAAAACAACTGGTATTGTATTTAATAACTAGCTATAGATGCAGACATATATTTTTTGTTAAAAGTAGCCTGTGTGTTCCCCTCCAAGAGTTTCACTTTTCTTCTGGGTTTTCTCTTGGGGAAGGGAAGCATAATTCAAAATAAATTGTGGGATTCCTCCTTTTGCATGGAAAAATGCAAAACCTTGAGACAGAAATAGATAAAAAGCCAAATTAGCCGTTCTGTTTTAAATTCAGAACATTTTTCTTTAAATTATATTCCCACTTTTCTCATTGCTGTCAGTTATCCTGCACAGTTTAAACTGAGGTCAGAGTTTTGCTTTACCATTCATAAAACATGAGAGGTTCCAGCTGCCTTTCGCATCAGCAAATTGGCTATGCAGGCCCATTAGAAATCAACAGGGCAAAAAAAAAGTAAAACTAGCTTAGTCATTAAACTGAGTGGATAAATGATGATTCTAAATTTGTCACATTCAGAGGAACAATGTCAAATGTCAATAGACACATTTTAGAAGTTGAATCACTACTTTACAACTTGTTTAACTTTGAAAGCAAATTGTATACTGTTTTAAAGACTTCATCTAGTTCAAGGGCTTGTCGGAGTTAAAGAAGCTTAATTGGGTTTCACCATGTTAAACTAAGCTGATACAGAATGTGGGACCTAATTAAGAATGTCCTACATAAGCAGTATCAGATCTCCTTGTATAGTGCCTATCATATCTCGTTTCTCTGGGAAAGAAATACATTGTTATTATTAGTCATCACTTAATCAGCTCTATAGATCTAGCTCAGCTCAGGGATGCTCTGGAGAATTTTCTTTTAGCTTATGAATCACCCAGCTCCTGTTAGCATTGTTCTTTATTTGCATGCTGTCCCCATATGGTGCTGCTGAAAGGTTTTTTTAAGGTTCCACAGGTATAGAGGGCACTATTCAACATCAACAGGCTGTCTTTGTGAGTAAAGATCAGGTTAATAGTAGGAAGAGACAGGGTAAATTTATTTTCCTTCTATTTGACACTGATAGAACTTGAGGTGTAAATAACTTGACCTATATATCAAGCCTTTTCTGTAATTTATCGTAACTGTTATTTAAAGAGACCCAAATCTGGAATTCCCAGAAGCTGAAAAATAACAGATAAACTACTTTAAATACTCAGAAACTCATTTAATTTAAATCAAAACAGATTCCTTAAAACCCTAAACTGAAACAATGTTAGCTAAAGGGCTTTCATAAAGGGATTAATTCAGTGAGAATTAACTAGCTTGAGCCTAGGTGTTAAACTCTAAAACCTCCTGAATGGTTAGGGTGAGCTTAAATACCTGAATTCATCAGTAATACCTTAGTTAAATACCAGCTCCCTGCTGAAGTGCCTTGAAGACACTTCAAAAAGAGAAGTATTTTCTCTTTAATTCTTGTCATAATTAGGTCAGCTTAATTAGAAGAACATTAAATTCTCTGAGAAATAGAAATTTGCCCGATTTTCAAAGGCTGTGAAATTGAAAGTTGTGTCTTTTGAAATTTTGGGTTAAAAGCTTTGAAAGCATAAAATGCAGAAATGTGGTAAGTAAGAATATGAAAAAAGAGACTGCTAGATAAGACTGAGAATATGTGTAAGATGGTAAAGTCAGTTATTCAAGGCTTTATTTGTAAGATATCTTTCAGTGGGTTTCTAGTGTTATGGACACTGGTAAGAGGAAGGTCTTTTAAGCAAAAGTTTGGTACTTCTAATAGGAAGATGAAAAATCCTGCAAAGTTATTATAGATAAGGGAAACAGAAGAAGAATCAATGTGTTGGAAGTAGCAAAGTATTCCAATTTTAAAATACAAAAAAACTTGTAAAACTGTACCTTATTAAATTGTAGAGAAAATGATCTGTCAAAACAAGCAAAAACCAAACAAACAATCCTAAAATTTGTCTGAAACTGAATAGAATAAAATCTTTCCTTTATTAGGAAAAGGTTTTCACACAGGGGTGGCTGGGCACTGAAATGGGCTCCCCAGGGATGTGGTCACAGCATCAAGTCTGATAGAGCTCAAGAAGCTTTTGAATGCTCCCAGGCACATGGGATGACTCTTGAGGATTGTCTTGTGCCAAACCACAAGTTGGAGTTGATGATCCTTGTGGATCCCTTCCTACTCAGGACATCCTATGATGCTGTGTCCTGCAGTGACTTTAGGAGCTGTCATTACATTTTCTGCAATGCCAAGACCTGTGAATTCCAAATATCTGGTATGAATTCTGAAGCATTTATGAAAAGTAAATCTTCGTCATTCTGTAATTATTATTTTCGTTTAATGAGATCTTGTTATAATATTCTTACTTAAACCATTACATGAATTCACCAAAATACTCAAACCAGAGAGTTCTGTACTGCCAATCTATTTCTTTCAAAGCTTTGTGTTCACTAAGATGTTCAACAAATTATTATCAAGCTCATTTATGCCATCAAGTCTGAAGAAGAAAGGCTCCATAAATCCTTAACAGAAGGGTGAAACTTATCTGCATACACATGCAGCGTTCTTTTTGCATTTCCTTGCATTCTTTTCTGAAGCGTGTTTTGTCTGCTTGAATGTGTGTTTGTGCATATATTTATTGAAGGTGTTATATGTTTGGTAGTGGAATTATGAAACACTGCTTCTCTGTTGTGCAATGCAAGCTGTGGTCTTACAAAGTGGAGTAAAATGGAATGGGCCAATGAGCGATCCATTTGAAAAGAGAGAGAGGCGACAACATGCAGGGCTATTCTTGTTCTCTGTGTCAATAATTTTTGCAAGAAAGGACATCAATTGACCAACTTCCAGTCATGATTATCGTACTGCACTGCACCTTTGGTTATGCAAACAAGTGAAATCATAGGATCACCATTTATTTTTCACTCTCACAAAAGAACTGAAATAGGGAAAACTTGTCAAAATCAATACATAAAAGCAAGGTAGCTTATTTATATCAAATATTTATATCAAGTTACTGTACTATACCATCTGTGCTTTCTCACACTTATGAAAACTATAGCTGCAGTCAAGCTTGGTGACATAAAATTTTCATGGAAAAATAACTGTAAAGCTATTATCTCTCACTTCATTGAAATAATTTAATAGGAAATTTAGCTTTACTATAAGCCCACCTTCTCATGTTTAATATGAATTTCATTCTTATAGATATAGAATGATCTGAGGTGAAACAAGTTTGGTGAAACTAAGATCTTAGGCGTAAGTAGCTTTCAAGGACCATAATTAAACCATGAAAAAAAAAAAAAACCAATAAAAAGGTGTAGCAGAATAGTTTGTAAGGATAGTGCAGAAGGCAACCTTCCCCAATGAATTACAGCTGTACTGATTAGCAAGCAGTGGAGACAGCCTTGCCTGCCCAATGAGGATGGGACTTATAAAAGAGTGGGTGAGTTGGGTTGGGGTTAGTTGAAGTTGGAATTTGAGATCTATGGTTTGCTGTAGTTTGGGATGGATGCTGCTGACTGTGCTGTGAGCAGGTAAGGGATGTGTGTCTCTGCAAGAGACAGACGAGGTAAGAAGATGCTGTGTGAGACACAGTGTTGGGCAGCTGGGTGAGGATGGGTTGGGGTTTAGCCAGTCACGCAGAAGAGAGAAAGAAATGTGCAGAGAGAAGGAGTCAGTGCCCTGTGGAGCTGGCTGAAAGAAGTCCTCTGGAAGATGGCATGAAAAGTTTCAATAAAGGACTGGTGGTGTCAGTCCATTCTGTCTTGATGTAATTACTACACAAAGGTATTGTAACTTAAGTGCAGATCAAAATTAGTCTGTTTCAGCATATTGAAAAGTTTGTCTTAAGGTTCCTATAAATACCACTGAAATCTGATGTCATTGAAAAATAGGACTAGAGAAAACAAGCAAATTCTCTCATCTCAAGCCGTGAGACAAAAATATTTCAGTGTTATTATTTGGCAACTTAATTATATTTGATAAAAATTAACTTGATTAGAATTTTACTGTTCATTATTACTATCATAATTTGATGTGAAATTATTACATGTATGAAAATTAAATTGGGTTTTGTATATTTATCCCATAAACTTCAATTTGTTACAGACATGGATCTCTAGAAGTAATAGCAAATAAAATGTTTAAGTTTAGGGATTCTAATCTGGTACATTTTTTTCTGTCACTGTTTAGAATTCCAAACTAAGTCAAGTTCCTTTATTTGTTACTAAATCAAAATTTAGCATTGAAAATCCAGATAAATTTTATTGTATCTTGTGTGGTGAAGACATTCTAGTTTCTTTTGGTGTATTCTTGGCTATTCCAGTTGGACAGTAAGGTAATATTTTTAGTATCGTTCCTTAAATGTCATCTCGAAGTTGAATCTTTCCCAATTAAGTAATATTCTTTTTGTTATAATAATGTGTTCCTTGATTATTTTGACAGGCAAATAAGATCTGGGTAACTTCAGGCTGGATCTTATAATTTAAGTGCTTTCAGCAGTATAGTATCTGTTAAAGGGTCAGATAAAATCCAGTGGAACAGTTTCTGTGCGGAAGACTTTTCATTCCCAATTTCATGTGAAAGACTTTTCATTCCCAGTTTCATGCTGGGAGAAATAATCTAGTCTTACACAATTATAAATATGTGCTTGATTTTGAAAATAGTCATTCAGAGATAGATTTATCAAGTCTCTCAGCAGCTAAATGCTTCTATTTTGGCATATAAATTAGCAGTCTCATTTTCTGGAATGCTGGCAGCTGCCAATTTTCAGTAGAAATCATTGCATAATTTTAAATAAAATTGAGTATTTCTTTCATTGTTTATATCCCCAAACTGAAAGTGTGACCAGTCACTAAATACCTGGTTCTGCAATCCACTGAAATTGAAATAAATTAGGAAATTTATACTGAATTCAGTTGTATGGGAACCTGTTTTTAACAATTTCTGATTACTTTGTTCAGGATGTACATTTGTCTTTTATTTAGATCTCTGCTTTACGGCTGTAACACGGTTTTTGGATCTGGCTTTCACAGTCTAGCTGATCTGTGTAGTTAAAATATATGGTATGTCCTACTCCTGTATTAATGGGGGGATGAATAGCCCCACACTGAAACTTAGAACATCAATAAGAGGGTACTTAATAACTTTTTGTATGTCAAACTTTTTTATCAATGAATTGACATAAGAGTAAATTAACAAACATTAAACAGAATTCTATTCACCTCTTTAATAAGACTTTATAATGTAAAATAAGTTTAATCTATCTGCATCTACAGGAATTTGCCATGACCATCTCCTTTCATAACCCTTCATTATGACTGGCAGCTCCCTGAGCTCACTTTCACCCCTTGTGGGTCAGTCTGGTTGGGCAGTTAAAGGGGTGCCAGGATTCCTGCCAGATGATAAATAGATAAAAGGTAATAAAAGCCATGTGGTGGGGGTGGGAATAATGCCTTGGCTGAATGCCCTGAGACATGGAAATCTGTCAGAAATGTTCAAAGAACATTTGAACAGGCAGAATTCAAATTAAAACTGCAAAACTTTTTTTTTTGCCAAACATGCATGTGCAGATGTACAGTAGGAAATTGCTTTTTTTTGTGTAGCCCAACTCCCATTAGCACTTTCTTGTCAAAGATGCCAGTAGGCCTCCCCCTACATGTAAGAGTAAATATTTCATTTCATCCCATATTCTGTTTATTTCTTTTGCTCATTCTGAAGAGAACTGTGTTAGGACAAAGGTTTCTTTTTTATGTTTTTTTTACAAGGGTATAATTGAATAATATTGGAGAGTAGTGTTGATCTTGGGATTTGTGTACCTGACTAGAGCTAACAAGACAAGGATTTTCTTGCAGACAACTGAAGGGATAAAGGACAGCTTTGTTCCTAAAATTGTATAAAGAGAATCTGTCATATCTTTAAACTGAATTCCATAGGAGCTACTCCACTTTTGACATGATACCTAATAATGGATATTGGTCACTTTGTGTCATTTATATAAGTTCTGTTCATATTTGTCCTTAAAACCCTGCTTCTCACAAAAATGGGACACAGAAATTTGCATTTCAAAGCTAGTCATCAAATTAAAGAAATGGTTCTTGTTTCACTCTTAGTTACAAAATAATAATCCATGCACTGTTTATGGCACTTAAAAACTATTCTGTATTTTTTAATATTTAAAGTTATTAAGACTATGAAATCAGGTGAAACAGAGTTATATTTAGCTTTATGGCAAGCTTCCTGCCAGGATAGAGCTTTCCTCCAGATTTTTCAGTAGAACAAGTACAAAGATTTAATCAGCTATTAGTTTATGTGGATCACTTGTGTTAGTATAGCTTTTGTAATGAAGGTCCTGAGTGTGTAGCACCACTGAAGTGCCCTGGGGTTCTAAGAGATACAGTCCATTCATTCTGCATGTGAGGAGTGTTTTCTTTGATAAAGCTTTAATTAAGAAGGAAAAGGGGGAAAACCCTAGCAATCAAACAAATAAAAAACCAAACAAAATCCCTGTAATGCCAGGTTTTGAATTTTAGTAATGAGTTCCTTTTGTTACAACTAATGGAGGATATTTTTTAGTTCTTCAGTTCATTGACATCTACGTAATAAGTGTTAATATTTTATGATTACGGTAAATCAATAAATTCAAAATAAAACAAATCCATTTCTTTTCGTGTTCAACACCTAATAAAAGGTGTTTGCTGTTGTTTTACTCCAAAAATATGAGGCTCTATGGGAAAACTATAGATAGTGCATGATGATTGTTTGGAATATATAAACATTGCTAAACTTTTTTTAAGGGTTTTTTATAACTTTACCAAAATATTATTAATTAGTTGAACAGTAAAAATTGAAGTTATATTTTAACATTTGTGGCATGAAATGAGTGAACTGTGTCTGCATTTGGGTTTCAGTTCTCAACAGAAGCTGAAGTAAATACCATGCTCTCAGCATGATTTGTCTTGGTGCGCTTATTCTCATTAGATATCTATAATAAGCCTCAGGTATCCACAGATCAATCTGTGTTGAAGATATAATTGTAAACAATTTGTTTTAAGTTAGGAAGCATCAACCAAAATATTTTAATTCACAGACCCTAACAGTATACTACAGGCTGTGTATTTGGGGGTTTATTTTTTAAAATTTTTTTCTCTTATTATTAGCAACAACTTATTCTCACAAAGGAAGGAAAAACTCTACTTATATACAAATGGTGTTTGTCAGGAGTTACTCAGTGGGCCCCCAGCTTTAACAGAACTCAGTGGTGGAACACATTAAGTGATGCATTATCAATTATAATAATTTCACGATTATAAGCCGCACCATTTTGACTAAAGTTTTGGTCCGTACCCCGAAGTGTGGCTTGTACTCCGGAGCGGCTTATATATGAATGATGTTCAGAAATTTTACAACCTGGCAGTGAGAGCCTGCAACAATCCTGAGCTGGAACCCGCACGGCCCCAGCAACAGGGTGGTGCTGCTGATCCGAGCCTGTGATAGTTCTCTGTGTTTTTCGGTGTTTTCAGTCTTGTGCGGCTGTGCTACTCCCCGCCCGCCCGGCTCCCCACCATCCTGCATGGCTGCCTGGCTCTCCGGCTGCCCGGCTCCTCACCTGTGTGGCTCCCTGCCTGCTTGTGCAGCCGCCTGGCTCCCCATCCACCCAGTTGCCTGCCCGCGCGGCTGTGTGGCTTCCCAGCTGAGTGGCTATTTAAAGGCAATGCGGATTCATTGGAAATGCTTGTAAAATGACCACACTATTGTTCGTATCTTTTTCTGCTTGTTACTAAATCTTGAAGGGTACGCTGCC
Organism: Catharus ustulatus; assembly: GCF_009819885.2. NCBI lineage: Eukaryota > Metazoa > Chordata > Aves > Passeriformes > Turdidae > Catharus > Catharus ustulatus. The sequence goes on from NC_046222.1 coordinate 112,993,181, forward strand.
ACAGCTATTGTCTATTTTTTTTTTCATTGGAAATAATGTTTCCAAGGTCGGCATCTGCCAGTAAACCCCATGATCCTGCGATTCTGTTACTAATTGGCAACTTTGTGACAGTTCGCTGTGAATGAAAGTGCGACTTATAATCAGGTGCAGCATATATATTGACGAAGACCTAAACGTTGCTGACATCCCGAAGTGCGGCTTATAATTGTGAAATTACTGCGTATTGATTTTTCTGGACATCTTGTTCCAATATTTGGTGAATGGCAGTGAAGAAAGGGTCTTTATTGGATTAATGAGGCACCTGTGACAGGGCAAATTTAAGCTAGTAATTTTGAAAGGTGTCTACAGGACTTCAGCATATAACATAATAAATACTGTACGATGGATGAAAAATTCAGGATTTAAATGTTGCTTTTATCCTCTACTAGAGCTGTGTTTAGAAGTAAGTTTCCAGATACCAGCTTTTTGGATGAATAGGAATATACATGTAAGAATAAAATTTCTGTTGTATTCTAGTCTTTATAGATTTAGATGCTGTTTTGTTTTAAAGTCTTATTCTTGAAAACTGATAATATCTATGACATACTAGGGAGTTAGTGCCAGCTACAATGTCATACTTAGACATTATTATATATATAAAATAAAGAAAAATCCTTTTAAGATGATAAAGTTTTGATGAGCTTAGACCTAATTTTATGATCAACCAATTCAATAGCAATAATGCATATTTCACAAGATAAACAGACCTAGTTAAAAATATTAATCAGAAGAACACTGAAAATTTTAAATTACAGTAATTTCAAGATCATAAGCCGCACCATTTTGACTAAAATTTTGGTCCGAACCCAGAAATGCGGCTTATAATCAGGTGCGGCTTATATATGGACAAAGAATGAAAAGTTGCTGTTTCAGTTTGGAGGACAGGTGTCTGCTGAGAAAGACAGAAGCCTCTCTTTGAAATGGAGAATGTAAACCCCCTCCCTTCAAATTATTAGAATTTTGAATTCAAGGGGCTTTCAGGCAAAAATACGGGAATTAGGAATAACAGTTCTTTTCTAGCTAAATTAAAATAGAAATGCAGTACTACAAAGAAACAAACTCCAAGCCCTGACAAAGTCAGAGTACAACCTGACACCCTGTCAGGCAGGGTGTTGGTAGCAGTCCCATTAAATGGTGGTTGCATCCTCCTGCAGTGACAGATGTGATTCAGTTGGAGCAGTGCTCCTGTACAAGGTGCAGTTTCTCTCTGGAGGTCCAGTAATGATGTGGCGAAGTTCTGCTTTCTCCTGGAGTCCAGATGGAAAAAAGGGCTCCCTTAGTGTCCCAAAACCTCTGTTTTTATCTTGGTAAGAAATGTTGGGCTCTTCCCCCTGGCTGGAGCAACTTCCAATGGGATGCAGTAATTTTATCAGTCCCACAGTGGGACTCAATGGCCATTAGCAGAAAATGACTGGCTGGAGGAAGGATGGGTTGTGAAAAGGTAAAGAACAATGCCCTGCCTGGTTTCAATGGATGGCCCATTAGCAGAATATCTGCTGTTGAGATAAGGATCACCGCCCCCACCCTCAACAGATGGTGATAGAACAGATACCTTTTATCACACTCTGTATTGTAACTTGCGGCTTATAATCAGTGCGGCTTATGTATGGACAAAGAATGAAAAGTTGCTGGCACCTGGAAGTGCGGCTTATAATTGGTGCATCTTACAATCGTGAAATTACTGTATGTTTGTACTTAAAGATTATATAAATGTTGAATTATTTCAATTTGTGTTAGGATTTTTCAATATACTTTCTTAATGTATTATTGTACAATGAACTTCAGGTGTACTTCTGAAACATACCGTGCTCTAACCTCCATTTTTATCTGCCTTGTAGATAAATGTCATCTCAGTATATTTTGGCAGTGATGAAGATTGAATACAAAGAATTTAGAATTTAACATCAAATTTATATTACTCACATTTCCTCAGTTATGATGGTAGGGAGGGGAAGAAATTTTTCTTCTGTTTTGAAAGAGTTTCCCTTAAATTATATTGAGTTAAGGAAACCATGCCTCTGTATCATAGAATCATAGGGAATATAGAATAAAGTGAATCAGAATGGACCCAATAGGGTCATCAAGTCCAACTCCTGGCCCTGTGCAGGACACCCCAAGAGCCCAAACCATGTCGCTGGCCACATTTCTTGAGCTCTGTCAGGCTGGTGCTATGACCATTTCCCTGCTTCCAGGGCCCAACCACCCTTGGGGTGAAAAACCTTCGCAAGGACAGCTGGTAAAATTAGAATGGTGAAGTTGTTGAACAGTCAATATTACAAAACCTACTGAGAATTCAATATAATTACACTTTTCATCATCTTCAACCTTTTCAAAAGCAGGAGGATACAGTGTGTCTATCCTAACATAAGGAGTACATAAATGACTGCTTTCATGACCCCTGCAAGCTCTTGCTTCAGGTATCTCTATAAAAATGCATTGATTTGGTCAATATCTAAATAACTGATATTTGGCTTACAGAGGCTTCCTTTCAGAGAATGATTAATTGTGCAAATTCTCTTATCTGTGTTTGGCATATAAAATATTACCTTATGAAAACAACTCACCAACAAGTACCTAGTATTATTAAACTGAATGTAAAACTGAGTTTAAAAAGCAATTCTTACAAAAATACTGTTTTGATTCTCAATTTGGGGTTTTGGTGGGAATTTTTGTATTTAGTTTTGTTTTTTCTGAGTGGTCTTGTTTTAGCAATAAAGACATAGTAAAGAATAAAACATAAATGGAGAAAAAGGAAAAGTGAGAAATATGAAAAGTTGAGAAAATTGTGAAAGACATTGCTTGGATAGTCAAGCTGTTATAAAATATTCACAAAAGAGGAAGTTGTCTGTTTCATTTGCCATGCCTTATGGTTCATAGTGGTTTCCATCCCTGTGCGATCAAATTGTTTTCTTTAGATGACACAGAGCATCTGATTGAAGAAAAGAAATAAAAGTAGATTTTGGACTGTAATAGAAGAGAACCAGGATTATCTACTTCACTCAGATAACTGCCAGCTGACACTACATGTAATGGCATAGGGTCTGAATCTTGGAACATTGGCTAGAATATTACAAAAAGCAAGATCTGGTGCAGGAAGGGAAAGAATATAGCATTGACAATTTAATAATGTTGTGCTTCTATCCTAAGGAGCTGTAGGTAACTTTTTCTTTATAAGAATAAATAAAAAATATATTGTAACCTTGCATTTTAGCTGATCTTTCTTTTAGGTAGTTAATGATCCTTTAATGATATTACTTTAATAAAATAATATGTGAAATTACTTCTAAGGATGTATTTCATAATTTCATTTTTAATTAGACTGGTTTAGTTACCGATTTTCATATACTCTTTACTAGCATATTTCAATTAAGTGAGTTTTGTGTCCACACACAAAAAAATAGAAATATGCACACATGTTTAATTTTAAAAGCCCTCTACTTTTAGTCAATGAAGTGTGCTTGGGAAGTGAATACTGTATATGCAGATTATTTGCAACTATTGCTAAGGTTGCAGTTTTAATTGTAATTCTTTATCAGACAGATTTATTGGAAGTTCAATTTGCATTTAAAATATTTTAATCTGCTGACATGGACTCAAGTTAGATTCTATTATAGATTATAGTTCCATAAAGTTTCTGTTAATAAACATACTAGTTTAGGGTTTGGATTGTTGTTTTTTTTTGGCTTGGAACTCTTAATTCCTGCTGTATTTTTCTGTTTTGCATGTCTAAAACCTGGATTGACTCCCTGTGTTTCAAACATTATTTGAAAACATTTGTCAGTTTCCAAAGATTTTTTTAGCACATGAAAAATATTTTCTAAAAATAAGTGTGTCAAAAATATTTTTATATTATAAGCATACTACTTTCAATAGGTAAGAGGATTTATTATTAAACTGAAGACTTGGCCATCAGTAACTATGATATGGGATGAACTCACACGTGTGTGCAGGTGGGACTTTGTGCCTGTAAGGTTCTTCTGTTCAGTTTTTTTAAACAATCACTGAATCACTGAGGAAATAAAGTTCTCCATTCTTTCTCTTTTTTTTTTTTATTAATCAATGTATGTGTGTTTTGAAGGAAAATTGCAAGAAAATTGAAAATCAAGGTTTAATTTTCTCAGTCAAGTAATTTTTTTTTTTTTTTTGGACATGTCAGTAGCATGGTCTGTATATCATCTTTCTGGTATCCTGGGGAGGAAGGTCCTGAACCCTTAAAAAATAATAAAGTTGTGACTGATGGATTACTGGTAAGCAGACAGATTTCATATAGGCAGCATTGTCCAGAATTGAAAAGATATGCTATAGTTTTTTGATTTTTTTTTTCCATGTCACAGATTTCTAAAAATATTTTGGAAATTATGATCATAGGAAATCTCTAACTTTGTTACTAAAACAAATATTTTAGTTTTTATTTTCATTGGTACTAATAGCACATTTTAAAAAGAGGCTCAGAAATTAGAACTGAAAAAAACCACAAGTGATTAGCTTATTACTTAAATTTTATTAAATAAAAGAGGCTACAATTTTTTATACACTAATGTTAACCTTAAAAGATAGCTTTTCTCTCTTTTAAAAGGTTAATAATGTTCTTAATTTAACACTAACACGTTTGCTACTCTTTCTTTGGAATATATTATAAGGATGAATTTTGCAATTTCTGTGACTTCAGCTGTATTTAAGGTGCAGTTCTAGCATTAAAATTAGAGCATTGCAATGTAGTCTTGTACTTTCATTTGTTTGAAATTTCTCCTAGAGGTAAGATACAATATGGGCTCTCATTTTGCATTTAGTCTTTTCTCTGGGACAGTATTTGTAAAAGTGTGTAAGGAAAGCTTACATACACTTCTCACTGCATATAAATGCATTTATTAGGAAAAATGATGAATTTCATCTGCTTCATAATATAACATTGCAAATATTGAAAATTTCCATTCAAAGAATCCATTAAAACAAAGACTTTTTTTCTTGAGGGATGAAGGTATACCTCTTTTCTCCATTTATTGTGATTACCATTATTTTCTGAATTTAATACTGAGCAATTTAATCATATTAAAAACATAGTAGAATAGTGTGGTCATATCAAAGCACCAGTCTTAGTCACTTTCTTTTAATTATTTTCAGTAAACTGGACATTCTGGGTTTTCAGTCGGGCATAGTCTACTGTATCCTTTAACCTGCAGGTTTTATTCCTCTTCCTAGCTCAAAGAATCTCGTTCATATCTTCTGGTATTCAGAACATCATAAGATTTGCCAACCTGCCTGTTGAAAGTGTTACCTTCTTTGATTTGATAAGCAGAGGTATACATGTATCAGAGCCTACAGCACTGAGTCTGCCTCTTAAAACAAGCCTGTGAAATTCATGTTTGAAGTTTGGATTTTCTTTCAAGTTTCATAATATGTTGTCACCTTTGCACAACACGGCAAGGAAGAAAATTAATACATAAACTTAGCATGTGCCATGAGGTACTTCGTGTTACTTAATGGGTTATGCAGTCAGACCTAGAGAAGACGTTTGTGCAGCTTTCATTCATAAATCAGATTCCAGCCTAATCCACTTGATCTTGGGCAGGGAAATGCTCAGCCCAAATTTAGCACTGCCCCACGAGACATTTCCACATGAAATATTGAGTTCAGCTTAGGAAGCAAGTCTCCTGCCTGTCTCTGCTCCCAGCACTGCAGGGGCTGAGGGTCCCTGGGCACTTGGGGCTGCAGTCCCAGCCAAGGGGGCTCAGGCTCCTGGCTTGGTGGGCAGGGGCTCCCTGAAGCACTGGGTCACTCCAAAGCTGGCTGCCTCCATCAGGCTCCACGTTGGCAGCACTCACCAAGTTCTCTTGACTACTTATTTCAGGAACAAGAAGTGAAATATCCCTTTTGGTGGGGGTTCAGTGTGAAATTAAAATGTGAATATTTGCATTGTGAACACATTTTCCAGCAAAACCTGCAGAAAACTGCAAACAAAACGTAGTTCAGTGGGGCTTTTACCAAAAAACTTTATTTCTGCCTGCAAAGAAGATTCACTCCTATTTATAAATTACTTTATCGTGAAACTCTTCTTAGGATTTTTTTGATCAATTCATTAAGATTTGAGGAAAATGAAACTATCTTTAATATGGGGATTTGTGTCTGCTATCACTTCCTTAGAATTTGACTTTGTGTGTAATCAATCTATACTTAACCTGGACAAAATGTCAAAGGTAATTCAGTGGATAATGCAAAAGAAAAATATTTTTGGTGTTTACTAAAATTCAGTAAGAGCTTTTTAAGTAAGTCTTCTGTAAAATCTTAAGCATAAAACTAGTCAACATGAAGTTTCTGGGGCAGTAATACTCTAGGTGTGTTTTCCTGTGGTGATATTTTGATCCATAATTTTTTTTTTTTTTGCCTATAAAATGTTGATAGCCTCTCTGTCATGTCCTAGAAATAATTATCTGGGGTTTTTTTGAAGAGAAGTTTGTAGCTATCACTGTATTGAATTCAGATGTTCTGCTCTGTAAGGGAAAATCCTGAATATCAACATAACACACATCAAGGGTATTTAGAAGCTTGTACGTGTTTGGCCATTAATTTTGCTAGAAAGCTCAAGTTCCTCATTTATTCTACTGTTTAAAATACAAGTAAGACATTGATATATTAAATATCCATCTGAATATCTCTGTCTTTTATTAATCTCCTCAGTTTCCTTTGAAAAATTATCCTAAAAGGAACTTTCTGAGAAGTTATTCACACCTACTTGTGGTGTATAATTAATTCTCTTATTTGCCTGTACCTTTAAGTGAAACAAATAAAGCAGGAGGAGGTTTGCTGCCATGTTCATTGTTGTTTCTCTACATGAAACAACAGGGTTTGAGAGACTGGTTATTTTGCTTTATGGAAATGTTTAATGATCCTTTTAAAATTAAGATAGATATCATTTTTTTCTATGTTCAAAAACTCAAAATAATTATAACATTGAAAAATATAACCTTTGCTTTCTCCTTTTCTGAAAGTTATGTCAAATTGGGATTTAAAAACAATCTATTGATTTAAAACCCAAATTTGATCTCATTATCACTTTTCTAATAAATAGAAAATAACATTTCTAATAAAATGTTTAGGAACATTAAGAACACTATGGTTGAGAGCTAAGAAGTAAAACAAGAAATCAAAAATTCTTTAACAAAAGACATTTTTAAAACTTTCCTAACCTGTGTTCATCATTGTCATATTCCCCACTGCCTCTTATCTCCAAACTTGGTGAATGATCAGCCAGGGGTTTTAATTTTAAATTTTAAGAAGTGTTTTTCTTTCCAAGCTGAACACCACTACTCTCACCACATCTGAAACAACAGAACACAGCATGAAATTCTGCCCCAGAAAAAGACAAAAGTGTTGTTAAAACTGTCTGAAAAACTCTTATGCTCTTAGTGACCCAGGAAGGACTAAATCTTACCCAGTTTGAAACTGAGCTCTTCAGAGACAGTTGTTCAAAGTTTTTTTATTTTTCAACACCAGCATTACAGGGTCTTAAGTTAGAAAAAATGATGTGGTGAATAAAATGTTGTGACACAGTAATTTTAGAATGTATATTTGATTTCTTTCCTCTCATATTTTTCTAACAGTGATTTCAGGCTGATATTTCAAGGAACATTTTGTTAATACTGTGTTTTGGAACCAGAAAGCAAAAGCATCCAATTTCAGTTCATGCAACAGTTTTGAAGTCTTCCCAGAATACGTTAGAAACAACAACAACAAAAAAACCAACAAAACCAAAAAACCCACAAAAGACCCAACAACAAAAACAAAAAAAACCAAAACAACAACAAAAAACCCCTCTCAGAACTTAAATCAATGCATTTGGCAACTAATTGAAGCATGCATGTAAAAAATGTGCATGCTGCAAACTTTGTATTTCTTGGAGAGATGTTTTTTTAATTTTCATCATTGAATGCTAGGATTTTGTTTTCCTTGGAGTGCAGATATCTTATGCAGACAACTTTTTGAAGCACTGATTAGCTGACGACAGAAAGAGTTTGGTTTATCCTTTTGTCAGAAAAGCACTGATGATGGGAGAAGGAAACATTTTGCATTAATCCTTAGTGCTAAAGATGGCCACCAAGAAAGCTAACACAAAAATATCTCAGGATTTACAGTCCAAGGAGACTTAACCTTTCAAGACTTCAAAAATTTTGGGCTTTTATGACAATGATCAGTGTCCCAATGATCACAGGCTCATATTTTTAGCCTGTCACGGTTCCTCTGGATGGCATCTCTTCTCTCTAGAGCATTAGCCTCACTACTGAGCTTGGCATCATCCGCAGCCTTCCTGAGTGTGCAGTCACTCCCACTGTCCATTCTCCTGACAAGGAATCATGTTTGAATGCTCGATCACACTTCCCAAGAAGAATTTGATTAATTAACTTTAACCTCCGCTGGTGCAACTTGAGGCCATTCCCTCTCATCCTGCTGGTTGTTATGGGACAAGAGACCAATGCCTTCCTTCCTACCACCTCCTTTCAGGCACTTGTAGAGTGATAAAGTCTCCCTTGAGCTTACTTTTCTCCAGACTAGACAACTCCAGTTCCCTCAGCTACACTTCATAAGACCTGTGCTCCAGAATTTTCACCTGAATGTAGCAGGAAAAGAGGAACAGATGAGCTGGTGATTGATGCAGAGCAATGCCATTTAAAGCTAAGCCCCTGTGACTGCAGCAATTTAAAATTTGGGAAACTATTATTGGTAGTGGAGGAATATAAAAAAGAGTGGTCAGAAATAATTAAATAAGGATTAAAAGCAATGTAGGAAGCCACATTGGCTTTGGCAGTCTAACTGCAGTGTAGAGTTGTCACTTAATATCTAATCCAATAAAACTGATGCAAGTGGGAGTTTACTGTGAAGTTCAATGAATATAAAATAGTTTTATCTAAATCAGTTTAAAATTATAACCTCATTTTCTCTTTCCTTTCTTTAGTGTTCTTTAAACACTATTTTTGTTTTGAAAGCTGAACTGTGTCTCCTTAATAAAGCACCATATTTTTGTGTTTCAAGAGGTCACCTTTGCAATTCATTAGTAGTCAAAAAAAATTGTATGATACATTGTGCTTAATTTATATGGATGGATGCCCAGTATATTCTAAAAACAAAAGGCTTTCTACAAAGAACAGTGCATTCAGCAGGTTTTCATAGTTTGAGAAAACCCATTCAGATGAGAATAAAGATACAAAAGATACAAATCAAATGCTGCATAAACGATCTTTAAAATATGCATCAATTTAGACCCAAGAACATGCATTATGTAATAATATAAAGCTTTATAGAACATACTCCAGTCTAACTTATGTGATTAACTGACAGCTTATTCCCATCTCATATTAGCAAAACACAGATTTAAGCATTTATTGATTCTTTACAGTTGCAGCTGTAGCATGCAGTAAAAATTATATATGATGCTCTCTTTTCAAACATTCTGTCTTGGCAAGAAGCAGCAATCCACTCCATATTTATATTTTATCCATGATAAAAAGTAATCCTTTCTGGGCATGAGAAAGCATATAATTGAGCATGCTTAGGAATCCAAACTAGTGATGTTTAGGAATTAGTTCTTAAGGTTCAGTTCATTATGAAGCCATAAAGAGCAAAGACCAACTGTTACTCCAAATATGTGGTAATACAAAACAGATGTTATAGTACCAGGGAGGACTGTACTTCAAATTTGTTTTAATTACTCTTGAGTGCACCTTCTAATGACAAATCTTGTTTTCTGCTCCTCATTCTGAGTAGAAGCCATACCACCTAGCCACTTTTAAATGCATCATTAGGCTGAAATCTTGCTGGTTCTAAAATCTTGTTAGCCTGTGGCCAAATCAAAGGCCCATGAGTCTTCAAAAAATAAATGTGTGATGAAACAGCTTTTTCATCAGAGAACCAACCATAAGATTTTTCCACCTAAAGTATGTTTTATTCATCCATCTCAAGTTATATAACCTAGAGAAGAAAAAGATTAAAACTGAAAAATACAGAATACCTGTGTGTCGTGCCTAAACTGAGATACTTCCTTGTGTGCTTTTTGACAATTCCTTTCAGACCAATTTATCCCATCTTCCTTGATTGGACTGACTTTGCCTTTCAATGGAGTGCTTGCAACTCAGCCTTGCGCAGGTGTCAGGCTGAGGTTAATTTCATTTTTTAAATTTTTATTTTAAGATATAGGCTTTGCCTATTTCTTCCCTTCTTCATTTGATCCTGTTTTTTTATATTGAACCAGGGTGGTAATATATAAGTACAGTAATTTCACAACCATAAGGTGCACCGGGCTATAAGGCGCATGGTTTTTTTGTAGCAAGGCTCCGCCCCCAGCTCCCCCCGCACAATTGCTGGATGAGGCCCCGCCTCAACCCAACAGCCATTGGCCCCCGGGCCCGCCTGTACCCGGCGGGGCTGGGGCTAGGCCTGCCGCCCCTCTGTGTCCCCTCCCCGGGGCCGGGCTATGCCTGCTGGGGCTCCCCCCTGCCTGCACAGGGCTGGGCTATGCCTGCCGGGGCGCAGCCCTGCCTCCACCTGGCAGCCGTGGCCCTGCCGGCTCCCCACGTGGCTCGCAACTCTCACTTCCGGGTTTGCAAATTTCCGAACTTTGTAGATCATATAAGGCGCACCGGACTATAAGGCGCACTTCCGTGATCAGGGGAAAATTTTAGTCAAAAGGGTGCGCCTTATAGTCGTGAAATTACTGTAAATACATGTATGCAGCATTCATATCATCATGTGCTCAAAGCTATCAATCTGTACAGAAACATTTTAGTCTTTTCCTAGATATTTGAGCTATTTAGATTAAAAATAAAAGGAAACTAGGTCAAGAACATCTAAATTTAAACTGAAATTATATATGCAGCTAATAATGAAAAATGACTGTTGACATCAGTGGAACTGCTATTACTGCTATTGGTAGGGATATTTCTTCCTCTGTCAAGATTAAGGTTACTCTTTCATGGGAGAAAAAATTTTATATAGTAAATTTTCCTAAAAGCTGTAAATATATTGATTTGAGCTAAATGAATTTAAATGTATTTAAACTCCATGACAAATGGAGTTCATTTTTTACAAACCAGAAATGATTTGATGTGAGATGCTGGGTTTTTCACACTGAAGTCACTGACATCCCATAAGCATCATAATTAAATCACTGAATTGTTATGACTCCCTGGCATTGCTATTGGGATCAATAGTGTTTAATATCTTCAGCAACGTTATATTCAGTGGGATTAAGGGCACCCTCAGCCAGCCTGCAGCTGACACTGAGCTGAGTGGAGTGGATGACACCTCTGAGGGACACGATGCCAACCAGAGGGACCTGGGCAAGCTCAAGAAGTGGCCCATGGGAACTTCTTGAGGTTCAACAAGACCTGAACCTGGATCTGGGCAACTCCTGGTGTCCATGCAGGCTGGGGATGAACAGAGTGAGGGCAACCCTGCCGAGAAGGATTTGGGGGTGTTGGCAGGTGAGAGGCTGCACATGAGCCAGCAATGTCCCCTCAAAGCCCAGAAAAACAAATGTGTCCTGAGCTGCAGCAAAATCCCCGTAGGCAGCAGGTGAGGGAGGGGATTCTGCCCCTCTGCTCTGCTCTGCTCTGCTCTGCTCAGACCACACCTGCAGGGCTGCATTCAGCTCTGGGAGGACATGGACCTGTTGGAGTGAATCCAAAGGAGGACACAAAGATGATCAGAGGGCTGAAACATCTCTGCTGTGGAGACAGCCTGATACAGCTGGGATTGTTCAGCCTGGAGAATGCTGCAGAGGAACCACATTGCAGCTTTTCATATTTAAAGGATGCTTAAAAGCGGAGCAACTTTTAGCAAGTCCTAAAGGAGAAGGGATGATGGCTTTAAACCAAAAGAGGTTAGAATTAAACTAGACATAGGGAAGAAGGGGACTTTTTCTATGAGGTTGGCAATACTCTGGAACAAGTTCTCCAAAAAATTAGTACAGTAATTTCACGAATACAAGCCGCACCAATTTGACCAAAATTTTGGTGGAAACCCGGAAGTGCGGCTAATATTCCGGGGCGGCTAATCTATTAACAAAATTCTAAAAGCTGCCAACACGGAAGTGAGAGCCCGCGGCAGCCCCAAGCCAAGCTGGAGCCCGGCCGGCCCCGGCAGAGGTGGGAAAGCCTGGCAGAGGCGGGGCCAGCAGTGTCGGGGGCGGGCGGCAGAGCCTGAGCCAGCAGGGCGGGGGAGCCCGGGAGAACTGGGGCTAGCAGCGCAGGGGAGCATGGCAGAAGCAGGAAGGCCGGCGGGTGGGGCTGCCTGGCAGCGGGGGAAGCCCAGCATAATCGGGGCCAGCAGCGTGGGGGAGCCTGGCGGTGCGGGGGCCTGCAGTGCCGGCCAGGGCGAGGAAACGCGGCGGCGGTGCAGACGGGAGGGGGCGGCCGGCGAGCCCTGCCGGCGGGGCGAGCGAAAGCGGCGCTCGCGAAAGCGCCGCCGCGAGCCGCGAACCGCGAGCCGCGAACGCGCCGCCGCGAGCCGCGAACCGCGAGCCGCGAACGCGCCGCCGCGAGCCGCGAACCGCGAACCGCGAACCGCGAGCCGCGAGCCGCGAGCCGCGAACCGCGAGCCGCGAAAGCGCCGCCGCGAGCCGCGACCCGCGAGCCGCGAAAGCGCCGCCGCGAGCCGCGAGCCGCGAAAGCGCCGCCGCGAACCGCGAGCCGCGAACCGCGAGCCGCGAGCCGCGAGCCGCGAACCGCGAGCCGCGAACCGCGCGCCGCGACCCGCGAGCCGCGAGCCGCGAACCGCGAACCGCGAGCCGCGAGCCGCGAACCGTGAACCGCGAGCCGCGAAAGCGCCGCCGCGAGCCGCGAGCCGCGAGCCGCGAAAGCGCCGCCGCGAGCCGCGAACCGCGAGCCGCGAACCGCGAGCCGCGAACCGCGAGCCGCGAGCCGCGAGCCGCGAGCCGCGAACCGCGAGCCGCGAGCCGCGAGCCGCGAAAGCGCCGCGGGGCGGGCGCGGCGCTCGCGAGGCGCGGCGCGGGGCGAGCGAAAGCGGCAGCGGGGCGAGCGGCGAGCCCGGCGGCGGCAGCCCTGCCAGCCGGGCGAGCGAACGCGGCAGCGGGGCGGTGCTGACGGGAGAGGGGGGCCAGCGAGCCCGGCGGCGGCGGCAGCACCACCCGGCCAGCCCCGCCGAGCCGTGGCGCTGAGCTGGGCCACCCGGCCCCGTCGGCAACCATGAGCGGGCCGAGCCTGCCTGGCCCCGCCCCGAGCCAGTAAAGCCCGCTATGCCGCGATCCTGTTACTAATTGGCCAATTTGTGAAAGCTGCGCACGGATTCTCGCGACGAACGAAAGTGCGGCTAATATTCGGGGTGCGGCTTATCTATTGACAAAGACAGCAACATTGTCGAGGCACCGGGGGTGCGGCTTATAATCCGTGCGGCTTGTATTCGTGAAACTACTGTAAATGCTCCAAGTTCATGTTGGACTGGGCTCTGAGGAACCTGATCTATTTGGGGATTTCCCTTCTCATTGCAGAGGGATTGGACTAGAGATGACCTCTAAACTTCCCTTTCAACACAAAGTATTATATGTTTCTATGATATTTAGAAATGCATGGATGAATAAAAAGTCTTAATAAATTATGAAATTACTCTAAAGTATTATAAAATAGAGCTGATATTTTATTTGATTAATTTATGGTGATATTTGATAAAGTAGATTCAGAGCTAAACTTTTTTTTTAAAGGAAAACATGAGCATAAAAAAATCCCAAATCATTGATAAAAATACTCAGAGTTTCACAATGTCAAATACAAATTTTGCTGATGTAGAAAAATAGTGTTTATATACATTTATATATATATGTATAAAAGCAAATGCAATGAATGTGTTTATGTTTTCTTCTACAACTATTTCAGTTTTATTCTGAAATTGGAATCCAATATATCTTCTATAACTCATTATAAATCAAGAGATGTTTGTTCATCTGTTCACAGCTGTTCACAGCTCTGTGGCTGTTTTCTGAACTGCAACTCCCATGAACCATAGCAATAACATCAAAAACACAGCACTTCTGGTTTTCTCTTCATTCACAGAAAACATTTTCTCTGGAACAGATAAAAAAGAAGTGGAATTATCCTTTGACAAGCATTAATAACTGACTTATTTAATCATACTGTAAAGAAAGGAGATAGAGATTCCAATCATGAAGGTTGCATTGTGTTTAGTTCCTCTGGCTTTCTCAGATATGGATTGATTTCTAGAGAAACCATGCTGAATGAATTTGTAACAGAGGATTGAAACGTGAGACAGCAGATATTACTTCAAGGAATTCACTATTGAAACATATTCTAACAGCTAATATATCAATAGTGTATTACAAGATCACAGTTGTCTTGGGTGGGAGGACAGCAGTTAGCTTTGCTATTTCTAGGTCACAATTGTTCCCATTTATGTAAGTTTGTAACCGCATCCTAGGAGACACCTTGACAGACTGACTTGGCAAACTGCTCCATGGTGTGACCTGTCAGAATCAGCACAGAGCCCGTGGGGCACGAAGAGACAAAGCTGAGGATTTCCACGTGCCATCACTCTGCTGCTTCATGTCCCGTGTTAGAATTAAGTTCCCTTGCGTGACCCCAGCATCTGCAAAGTAAAGCAATTGATTCCTATGATCTCTTAGCAGTATTCCTACATTCCCACACTTGGGAACTTCCCTAAGGATGACTTAAGGAAGTGTTTTGTCCCTGCAGGGGTACCAGGGGACCCAAAATGTAGGAGGAAAAATGTGGAATGAAAAGACACCCTTGATGTCCCTCTCTCCTTCAACTTCTTGAAGAAAAGGTCAGAAATGTGTGGGAATTAATATTTTTTCAACTTAAATATGCCATTTGCCACATAGCAAGGGAAGTATTTCAGTGATAATTGATAGTAAATGAGGAAGTCTATGCATAAATCTTAAACATTCAAGGATATGAATAAAAATTATTTGGAAATATGCCAATTCACATACCAAATCAGGGATGTTCTGTCACTAAATATAAAATTAGATGTTTGCGTTGTACATAAAAGTATCACTGCTTTAACCCTTTCTATTTTTAATGTGTGACAAGTTTATATACTCCCTCCAGCAAGGAGGAATGCATGAGGATTCAACCCAAGAGAGTACATTAATTCCTAGTTTCAGGTCCAGTAAGAAGGAGAAAGAGGAAAATCATAAGGAAGAGAAGGAAGAGGAGGAAGAGGAGGAGGATGAGGATGATGATGCCCCTAGAGAAGACCTGGCATGACTGGAACAAGGCTGCATTTCCAGCAGAGAGCCCCACTCTCCAATCCCTGTAGCAGCAGCCTTCCCTTGCCCAGGCACAAGCAGTGACTGTGCAGCTGATGAACCCCAGCAGATGGAGGTTGCTTTCACCAGCCTATGTCAGTGAAGGGAAATTGTACTGGAATGAAGGCTTAAAATGAAAGGAGATACATAATTAAAAAATTGAGACTCCTTATCATCATGTCATTTTAACCTTGTTCCATTAGCAAAAATAAAATAAGTCACTCAAGACCAACTGTATTTGAAAGCATCTATTTTAAACTTGTTCCAAATTGCCTCTGAGCTTATAATAAACTGAACTGGTTTTTACTGACAGTAATTTCTTTTTACTGTGCTTTCTGTGCTGACATATTGTGATAATCCCTTGTATGTTGAGGTAGAGAACTACACTTAGAGTGCGCTCCAATTGATGATAATGAAAATATATTGAACAAGTTAATAAATATTATTTTTCTCCATTTTGGCTGTTATTCTTATATTCCAAATCATCACAGGCATTTAAAGAGATTGCTGCCCTGCAGACACACCAGAGGCAGCTAAAGGAATTGAATAGTTTCTTGGAGCAGTATGAACATTTCTGCTGCTTTCACACATGGCTCTCAGCAAGAAAAGATACACAGCTTATTAGCAAAGAGACAGAGTTGCTGCTCTTTGTGGTTGGGACCTGGGAGCTCATTGCAATTTCTGTGAAACAGTAAATGTCAGATCTTGGCTTAGTTGTGGCTGTAAGAAATCATTATAAATATTTTCAGGGTGGAAATTCTAGTGGATCTTGTTTATAAACTATGTTTCAAGTCCCTCAAAATTATGCCACAACTGAGAGGTAAAATAGTGCTTTATGTCATGACCCGAGCATTCTCCAACAGCTTCACTGATGAAAACAGCTGCACATCACTTTTCAGAAGCAAGCTGAATACACAGAACTTTTCTCTTAATTTTGACATGGTCTTCAGTGCAGATAAAAATTGTAATGTACTTTGTTCTGTAAGGTGCTTGTAGAGTACCTGTATAATTCAACAAATAAAAAGGCAATAAGATGGGAGATTTAAAGTCAACAGGAGTTATGCCCTCAGCATGGAAGAGGGGGCAGGGTAGTTTGATACTAGAGTTCACATAAATAGGTAATCTTGAAGGACTGTATGACAAGAATTTTATTCAAATTCCTTTTTGAAACACCTACTGTTGCTCAACTTTCCAACAAAAGTTTTCACATAGCCCAGTTGAAAATACCACAAAAAATCGAAAAAAGCAAGCAGTCAAATAAAACCAGAAGGAAAAGAGTTCATTCTATATCCTAAGATGACAGAACATCAGAAGATCCATTGCTCTGTCATTGGATTAAAACAAACTGTTGGATTTCTTTCAAACCACTTTCTAATTTCATTAAAGTAAGTTGTATGTTTTATATTGTTGATGCAGACAGCATCATTAGAGTAGGTAATATAAAATGTCCAAGCCTTTGATGGCATTTTTCTGGTTCCATCTTAAAACTGTTTTTTTAAATCACCTTCTACTTCCATAAGATAAGAGTGGAAGGTGGGCTGTATTTGTGAAAATGAAGGAAGTGAAAGTGACTGAGAAATTCAGTGAAAGTTATCTTCTTCCATAATTTTGATGAAAGTTCCCTGAAATTGTCTGGAGTCTGCTATAAATACATGGAATCTTCCATGCTTTATTTTTAAAATCTTTCCTCTATTTTTTCAAAATTAAAATTCTAAGACTTTGCATGAAAAAAAGTCTTTTTTTAGAAAATGTTTGACTCATGGGACTTCTAAAAATAGTTTCAGTAAGGCAAAATTTGCTATCAGAAGCAACTTAACAAGCAAACATTATCAAGTTTTCCTAACTGTCAGACAGAAGGATAAGTATCTCTTCCTTATTGCTTGTAAAAGGTAGAAAGTTATAAGTCATCTACAGCTGGCTTCGGTGCTTTGGGTGAAACTAAATTTTTAACAACTTTTCTTTCATGAAAAACATAAAATCATATTCTTGCATAACTCAAATCACATGTAAGCTATTCTTCCTGGCACATTTGATCAAAAATCTTGGGATTAGTAACAGCTAGTAAAAAAAAAAAAATCTTCATATTAACAACACAGTTATTTGTCTTTGGAGAGGAAATTTTTTACTTGTCAAATATTTTGCTCAAAGAACAAAAAAAATTCAACAAGATAATATTCAGCTTCTTGGCTAGGGAGAAATATTCAAAATTGTTTAATGTTGTTATTCATAGGAACTAACCATAGCTGATAAAATGTGGAGTAGAGGTGTAGTTTAGCAATGATGTCAATATTTCATTGCATTGGCATAGGTTTTCCACCTTGTTTCAGAGTCAAGAAAAACAGTTTTAGGTATTTATGGTGCCATCATGTGGAGATATCTGAGCATAGAAGAGCTGTATTACAAGAAAGGAAAGATGGGCCCCAAAACAGTGCTGGTAAGTTTGAGCTGTAAACAGGTGCTTGAAATTAAGAAATCCTAGCTCATTTCTGAGTCATACCTCTGATCTGCCTGTGCCCCTTAGGTATCTTCTCATGACAGTCACACAGTCTACCAGAACTTGTGTATTTTACTTTAAAGAAAAAATACCTATGAATTTTTTTCCCCAATAGGAAAGAATATAATTTTGTCTCAGACTAATGTAGATGAAGAAAAACAATAGTTTTTAACAATAGTTAAATAAATATAAATATAAATTCCATATTTTCTTCAAGGTATTAATGATTTTTCCTGGAGACAACAGGGTAGTCCTGGGTTAAAGCTATGAAGAAACTTGCATGCTGAAATGTTTGAAGGTTTGCTGTGAGTGTATTAAAAAGACTAGGTCAAAATTGCAAGTATCCCGGCTTACGTAGATGGAGGGAAACAAGTATGCTTCTTTGTACATAATCTTTAAAAATCAGAAAAATATTTATCTGGTTGTAATTTCAATGTCTTGATTTTTTTTCTATTTTTTCAATGACAAAATTATTTAATTTACCTAGGACGATACTGACCTGGGTCACTTCATTTTTTTGTCCCCTAGATTCAAGATGGAATATTATAATAGATCCTTTTAATTCTGTATAGATTGGCCTGCACAAATGCTGTGATTCATCGTGTGAGCCTATTTATGCTCTTTTATTGTGCTGCACAGGACAAGTTGTTCTTTATCAGCTCTTTTATGAGCATGCCATTGAATACCTCTATGCATGCAGAATGGTACATTGTTTCCTAGACCTTTTTTTCTTTTCTTTCTAAAGAGAAAAGGGAAAAATGAGCCCTGTAAACCTGCAATAGATATTTTCCCCCTTTTCTGCTCAAAGCATTTCATTTTCTTAGTCTTTAGAGAACATAACACACAGTCCTCTGCTGTTTCCAATGAAGAAACCTCTTGGTTGCTACAACTGATGTCTCAAAAGCTGGTTATCAGCTTTCTAGATCTCTGTATGATTTCTTTTTTTTTTAAGATTGTCCTCCCATTTGCAGTCTAGGTTTGAGAATAAGGACTTCTGTTTTTTCAAAGTGTGCCTGCAAGAAATTTATACAAGGAATCTAGATGTGATGGAGGTGTTTTCCTGTAGCACATTTTAATGTTAAAAAGTAACCTCTGACACAGACTAATCCGCCTAAGAAATTAATCTGTATATTTTCTAAGAATGCATTTTATGATTTCACATGATTGTGAAAAGACAGCCCTGTTTTTTTGTCAAATATTTAATTTAACCATTTTGATTTTTAAAGAATGATCAGGTATTTAGTTCATTGATATAGTTTGGCAAATTCAATTATTGAGGTTTAGAACATGGGAAAAATTTTGGTAACTAAACTATGTTATCAGGAGATGAAGATTTATGTAAGAGGATGACAGGCAATAATCTTATCTTTCTGAATTTTTAATAAAGTTTTGATGGAGTGATAGATGGGCCTTAAGTGGACTCTACAGGTATTTCTGTACATTGTACTGCAAATATGTTTTGCAAAAATCTCCAGGCTCTTTTTCTCCAGGGTGTTAATTGTAAAACTTGTAGCCAAAATGCTGAGATAAGAGGTAGTGTAGACGTGACTTTAGAAAATTATTATAGCTTAGGGAAGGGAGGAATTGTATACAGGCAAAAATTAATGCAGTAGATAAATTGTGAGGCAAACTGGCTAAGAAAGTGCAGTTGATCAGGGCGAAAAAGGAAAGTATGTGAAATGAATAAACCCAACTTTGTTTGGGAAGGTAGCAAGTTTTAGTCAGGGCACATCTCAAAATTCCAAACTTGCCAATTTTTTTCCCGATACATATTATTCTTATATAGAAAGAAAAACAAGCATTGAGTCTATTGGGTCTCTGAGAAGTTACACAGAAAAATTATTGCAAAATTACTGCTTAGCCTCTGGCAGTAAGAATTGGGAATCTGGGTGACTGTAATACTTCATTAATCGTAGCACAGACAATTACTGGCCTGTGTGACTTTCTGTTTTGCAGGACTAGCATTCTGGTAAAAACATGGGATTTGAAATGGTTTGTAGTCAGCTGGAGAAGGCATTATAAACATTATGTTTTCTGGCAGTCTGAGACCTGAGGAGGGAAGGCAGTTTCCTTTTGACCTTAATTTATGTGCTAATAAAATTAACTTTGGGCAGACAAATGTTTTGCCTTTCAAATTAGATTTGCATACTCAGATTTGCATTAGCAGCCCAGTTACAAATGCAATGATGAGAAACTCCCAAATATCCAGTCAAATTTCAAACCAAGTCAGTCTCTCTTTCAAGCTACCAAAGAAAGTTTTGGTAGGTTTTTGACACTATCTGGAAACTGAGGAAGATCTTGAAAAAATATACGGAGAAGCAGAGATTCTCTTTTTCAGGAAATTAAAATAATTTCCTGGAAGGTTGCTAATTCTAGATTACATTTATTTTATCAGTGCTTTTAATTATATTTGTGAACAACTGCTTGTGATAAAGCTCATAACCTAAATGGTTTATAAGCCATCAGCTTTACCGAATTTGGATAGACAAATAGAAAAAAATGGGAGACAAAGGTATTAAAAGCAGTTTAAATGTTGTTGTTACATTTTGATATTTATGTCAGGTTAGTATATGCACAGTTGCAGGTGACAGTGGCATGAACGTGTACACAGAGAGGTGGTCAGACCCACAGGGTTGAAAGTCCAAAACATGACAGCAGGACAATAACAAAACAAAACAAAACAAAAAAATAAAGCAAGATATAAAGAGAGCCAAGAAAATGTTAACAAGTCTGGTGAATATGACATGTGACAATGAAGGTAAATTGATTGTGTTATATATGTCAATAAGGTTGACAGACTTTACAGCTAACATATTCCAGACTTTCTCCATTTTGGAGGGGAAGGAAAAGGAAAACAAACCAACCAACCAACCAACCAACCAAACCCTGTCAACTTGTTGAGTAAATAAGCTGAACAAATACCTTTATCAAGAAAGATTTATTGTCCAAGTTAAAATTGTGACTGAGCAGTCTGTCAGAGGCTGCCAGAAAGGTTCATCCCAGTCATACCTAGTGAAAGTAAATTCAGAATTACTGCTGAAGGTTATGGGACTATTCTGGGCTCAGACCAAAAAGAGGTCAGAGATTACAGAAATATATACTGTGATAAGCGGATTTTTTTACAGCACTGATGCTCTTGATAATGGGAAAGTAACAGCAAAATAAAATCACTGTAAAAACCAAGAACTAATGTGGGTTTTTTCACTGCCTTTAAGGCAAATCTAGGGAGAAAATGAAATAGTAATAAATAGGGATGTTTCCAGGATTGTTATTATAATTAATATTGGTTACTTACATGGCACAGTGTGAGTGTATGAGTCTGTTTTCTGACACAGCACAAATTATGTACAACTTGACTTGCAGAAATAAATCATCATAGTGGATAAGAAGAGAGCATCAAGGAGGCCCTTAACCAGTATTATTTTTCAATTGTAAACCAGTCCTTGATAAAATTTGCCAATCCTATTGAGAGTTATAGACTAATTTCTTGCATTACTGGAATTAAGAAGTGCAAAAATAAAATTGATTTTGAAAATATTTTCCATGTTACACAGCATTTCCCAGTACTTTTTTTAACCTTTTCACAGAAATATAATTTAATAGGCATTTCATCCTTGGTTTAGTAATTCCCTAAATAATTATTTTAAAAATTCTCAGGTTTGACAGAGATAGAAAAGGAGTGTTCTATTCTTCTGTCCTATCATAAAAGAGCATTTAATTGTGCTTTTTGAGGTTTTAGCTCTTTTTTGAATATCAAGAGACTGTTACCAAGTTAGAAGTGTCTCTCATATTTGTCATAATAAAAAATATGTATCAAAAGCAATAACAATTTTAAATTATTTTGTAAGACTGTTCATGAATGAAAGGAGTGTGATAAATCATAATCACAGAATTATGATGGTGTCTGCTACAGACCAGAATCTGGAGTGGTCAGCACTGTGCATTCATGCTCATGAAGGCACTATCCCAGCCCTAAATACCTTCAAAATTCCATGGAACAAATTGAAAGAAAGCTATGAGAGAACAATTTTCAGTATGAAGAACTGATGAAGGGCAGAATTTGCTAAGGGCTGCAATGTAAGTTTGTAGTAGTTGGACTATACTGAGTGATCCCAGTGACATCCTTCTGAAAGTAAAAGATCAAAAGTACCTCTGCTCTTCCTTGTACTTGCCATCTAACATAAAATGTGAAGTTTTTATTCTCTGCTCAAACCTTGAGCTTCCTGATTTAATTTTGTATTGTCTCACAGCAAGGGACTAATGGTGAATTTTCCTTATGTGAACGTAGATAATTAGTACAAATCTATCTTCCAATAATCTTGAAAAGATTTTTTTCACCTTTGAGTTTCTTTCTTTATGTTCCAGTAACATCATAATATCAAAATTAGCAAATTAATATACCTAGCATGAAATAAGTCCTCTACTTTGTGTTTACCTCCTGTAGTGAATTCTATTATGAAGCTGTCATTTACTGCCTTGCTGTGGCATAAAGAAACCCTTTCTGACTCAGCAGTATCCAAAGATCCTCTGTTTGTTTCAGGTTTAGCACTGAGTAATGCCTGTCCTAGATCTCACAATAATGTAAACTGGGGAGAAAATAGTTTTGTAATAGGATGCTTCTGAGCACATGCAGAGAGGTTGGTGTTGTTAAAACAATTGAGAGAGGGGAAGATATATTAATGGTTATAATGCAGATGAGAAGTTCAAAAGCGCAGAATAAATGTTTCTTGTGCAGATGTTTGTAGCCTATCCATGGGATTCATGCATCATGATTCTAGCAACACAGCTAGACCTTCACTGCCTGATAGTTCAGTCTTAGTGCTTAAAGACACCTTTTGTGTCAAGTGGGGAATAACATTTGGAAAGATGTTGAGAAACTGTTCATATCTGTAAACACATATAAAAAGGATTGTCCTATATATTGAAAAATTTGTGGTTTTCCCACATACGTGAAGACAATGGAATGTAGATTTAATCCTTATGATAACATATTGTTTTCCAGTCTAATTTTTATTGCTGTGAAGATGCATGTTGTTTGTCTAAAAACACATGCTTGTTCTCATACACAGGAATTTTTTGTATCAAAAAATATCAGTGATCTGGTGTCAAGTTCTATTACACAAGCTGGACTTTAATTTGTGTTGTATTTTCAAAGAGTCTCTTAAAGCAAAATATTGCCAGCTGGAAGTACATTTTAATGTAACTTACCATTCACTCTTGCAGTCATTCTTTTTTATTCCAGATTGGACCTCATAATGTTATACCAACATTATAATTGAAAAATCTAATGGAAACAATTAGCATCAGAAATTCTTCATGCATAATATGTACTTGTGTTGGTACAGATTGTAGCATGACTTCTTAAAGGAGAACAGAACTATATCTTTAACTCTGCCCAAATGTAGGCTTTCAGCAAAGAGGTATGGCAGTGCTTTGGAAAAAAGATCATTTTGAGTAACCAATCCTTCCTATTGTCTTATCCTCATTTCCATCTCCTATCCTACTAAAAACATAATATGTAATTTTCATTCTTCAATAATTTATTTACTTCTGGAAGTTAAGCAAGTAAGCAAAGGCTAAGGTCAGATCTAAAGGAAGATCTAAAGGAACTTTAAAGCTTGACTACATGCCCCCAGCCTAAGCTAGCATTTCTGTTTTTAACTGTGCATCACAGGATCAGAGTCACCTTATGAGTTCATCACTGTAAGCTTTAATTCTAGTCACAAGAGTCACTGAATGATAGAATGAAGCATAAAATGGTTTGGCACCAAAGGAACCTTCAAACATCACCATTGTAACCCCTGCTGTGGGCAGTGACATCTTCCACTCCCCCAGATTGCTCAGGGCTCCTTCCAACCTGCCTTGAACACTTTCAGGGATGATGCATTGACATCTCTGGGCACCCTGTTCCCATTCCCCACCACCTCCTGAGTAAACAGTTTCCTCCTAACATCCAACTCAAATCTCTTCTCCTTCAGTTGAAAGCCATTCCCACTTGTCCTATCACCACATGCCCATGTAGAAAGTCTGTCTCCAGATTTTTTTAGGCCCAACTGCAAGGTTATGAGGTCTGCCTGGAGCCTTCCCTTCTCCAGGCTGAATAACTCCAGCTCCCTGAGCCTGTTTTCGTAGGAGAGATGCTCCAGTCCTCTGATCACCTTTGTGGTCTACCTCTGGATTTGCTCCAAAAGGACCGTGACTTTCCTGAGATGAGGACCCCAGAGCTGGACACAATGCTCCAGATAGGGTCTGACCAGAGCAGAGCAGAGGGGAAAATCCCCTCCCTTGGTCTGCTGCCCAAGTGTTTTTGGATGCAGCCCAGGACACAATTGTCTTTCTTGGCTGCAGTCATTCACTGTTGGCTCATGTCCAGCTTCTCTCCACCCGAACCCCCGAGTCCATCTGCACAGGGTGCTCTCAGTGAGCTGTTCTCCCAGGCTGTACTCATGTCTGGGGTGGCCCCAACTCAGGTGCAGCACTTGGCCTTGTTGAACCTCCTGAGAGTCACCTGGGCCCACCATGGAGCTTGTTCAGGTCCATCTGGATGGCATCCTGTCCTTCTGCTGAGTCAGTTGCACTGCTTATCTTTGTGTCATCTACAAACCTTCTGAGGGAGCTCTCAATCTCACTCTCTGTCATTGAGAAAGACATTAAAGAGCATCCATTCCAAGTGAGAGCCCTTAGAGAAAGCAGTGGTCACTGGCCTCTACCTGGACAAAGAAAGATTGATCACAACTCTCTGGCTGCACCCATCCAGCCAATTCCTCATGCACCAAATAGTCCATCCTTCAAATCCATTTCTCTCCAATTTAGAGATATGGATGTCATGTGGGACCATGTCAAAGGCCTTGAAGAGGTCTGGGTGGATGACATCAGTCAGTCTTTCCTCATCAACTGTTTCAGTCATTCCATCATAGAAAGACTGAAATATCATATACCATTATCCATGAATAAATCATCCTTATAAGAACTCCATCAAGTGTCTTAGCCTGAATTAGTTCTTCCTTGGTTTTCAACTGTACAAAAACACCTGACCAATAATCAGTTGTGCTGCCTGAAGTGGAACACCATTAGTACTGAAAGCAATAATGAGGAACAATTGCTCTGGACGTAATCTGGTCGTAACCTCTGTGCTTCTGCTTTGAGTAACTGCAAAGCACTTCAAGTCAGCATGCTATAGCAGTTATCTGGTGCAGAATAGTGAAAACAAAATTCCAGTGGTCAGTGCTGAGAAGAACAGGTCCAGAAAACAAGAAACAGGCCTGCAAAACTCCTTGTTAGTAGCCTTTTACAGTGAATTTCATTTTCCAGCAAGTGCATTTTGATGAAGAATGCATGATGTATTGATATTAGTATAAAATAGGTTAGAGAGAAGCTTTATCCATAATTTAAGTTACTCTTTTAGAGAAAATGCAGGTAAACTGATGGATTCAGAGAAAAATATCTCTACAGGATGGCAAAGAAATATCTACTGTAGCTACTTACCTGAAATATCTTTTCCCAGTGGCCCAATTAACTTTATAGTGCAGCACTAAGATTCAATTTTTTTGCCATCAGAAAAGGTTTTTGTGCTCTGAATTATACAGTGACCTTGTTTATATCACAAACTCCAAAATAAGGTGACAATTCTATCATGTATTTAATGTTAAAACATTTTAAAGAAGAAACTTGAAGCTGTAGAATAGTGGCTTTTAGATAGAGGCTTTTAGATAATATGCATTGTGTATTGGGTGTCTGAAAAAGTGACTGTGTCACTTTTTTTTAATTCATATATTTTGAGAGAAAGTGAAGAGGCTCTAAAATGCAAATGTAAAATTAATTTGTTTTGCAGTTATCTATTTTTAGAAAGCAGTGCAGCCTCCACAATTACTTCTCTCTAAATGAAATTTAAAAAAATAAAAAAAGAAAAGCCTACCATCTCTATGGAGCACCATGATTTCCAGCTGTGTCATTTGATTTTTGGCAGCAGGATTTCCTGAAAACAGCAAAATAAATCAAAAACTTTTTTTTAAAATTTTTTTTGTGATGGCTAAGTGCTTTAGTAATTGTGTGTGCCTAATTCCTTATCATATTTCAGACCGGAGATTTTTGCTATACTCAAAATCCGTGGCACTTGAATGGGTTGGAAGGAAGACTGGGACAACTGGAAAGTTTCATGAATGACTCATCAGAGAACTGTCTGGCTTCCCTGTTGTGGAACAGCTGGAGGAAATGCACTTTGAGGAAATACACCTTAGAGTACTGTTAGAGTCAAGTGCATCCTTATCTGCCTCAGTGTTAGGTTACTGAACACCAGACTTTGTAGGTGCCTGGGAGTAATGCAAAGCTTCAGCAGACCTAAAACAGGGTGCAAAATTCAAAAACCCTTGGAAAAAATGGCATGGCAAAATTTGCAAATAAGTTATACCCAGAGAACTTTACCTCAGAGAAAGAGAGGATCCAAGTGCCTCTGCAGGTCACAAATAAAATTCAAATTAAATCAAGTGAATAAAATTAACTCTTTCAGCTTATGCTATTTTGCTCCAGAATAATTTTTCTAGGGGAAGCCATGAATGAGACCACTGTGAGAAGTTTAAAGCTGAATTTGTGACTTGGCATGCAAACAGAAAGCTGGATCTGGCAACAGTCAGGTATTTACCAATTAGCTTTTCAGTCCTGTTGGTGGGCTTGCCCAGCAGAGCTATCAGACAAGTAATGATTTTTAAATAACTGGGGCTCTTGGAGATTCAGAACCTAAGATTCAGAACCTGCAATGGCTCTTTTCAGCCATCTTTCCCCACCATTTTTCTCTTTAACCTGCTGCATACTCTGATCTTGCAAATATTTAGGTTGCACTTTTTTGCATTCTACTTGTAATTATCACAATATTTTGTATAATAAATAATTTTATTTTATGACAAACGAACAATAGAAAAGTCACAGAGTTTTTATTGGCTTTAGTGCTTGCATTCAAAGCAGTGCACACTGGAAAAATTTCTGCATTCTATGAGAAAAATACATGTTAGACGGTAAGGTGCCATTGTGAAGATTTTGTTATGCAATCTTGCACAACACCCAGAGAAAAACTATTTGAGGTTTCAACAAATAATATAGGCATGGTAAGTTGTTAAAAGAAACTAAGGTATTTAAAATGACAGTTTGCACAGCATAACTGCACTTAGGATTTATATTCAAGGAGACATTGGTAATTCAACTAGATAAGATTCTGCAAGAATACATTGCTTCAATATAATTTTAAATTATTTTGGCAAACACCATAGGGATTCAACATAAAGGACAGTACAAACCCAATACCACATTTGTGTCATTGAATGATCTTGGTATCCATAAATTGAAACTATAGTCACATTAAAATGTACTTCATAGTAAGTTGATAAAACTAATAAGGTCCTTCTGAAGGAAAAATCCCTTCTGCTATAGGATACAAAAAGATTTTAGAAAATTCCTTGTGTTATTTGTAGCTATTTTATCAGCACTTCACAGGTTTGCTGAACTTATTCACAAAGATCTATTTAATGTCTCTAATTTATGTGAATGTTGTTAATATAAAAACTTGGCTTTTTATCCAGTGTTCCTTCCTTCTTTACTTGAACACAATACCATCCTCTGAAAAATTCTGTAACAGGCTAAAAGATTTAAATATTATTAAATGCTGCATTCGTTTGTTACTTCAAATATGTCAGAACTGATTTTCAAGATATTGTGATAGTTGTTTCCTGGGAAATGTATAACCTGGTGGCTGAGGTGAACTGCAACTGCTCTGGCTTCTTTTGGCTGCCTGCAGCTCCCCCTGGGCTATCCCAGCCCTTCTGTGCACACATGTAACCATCTCAGAACATGCCTCACCCAAGAGAGGGAGAGGTACTTGAGGAAGGCAATATAAAATGCATGACTATTATTACTTTAAATTGAAATAATTTATTTTTTTCTTTTGATTTAAAGAATTGCATGGATATTCTGTGTATTCCAGTAAAAAAAATAAATCATTGGTAACACCTAAGAACTTCTCAGTGTTCACATGATTTTTTTTCTTTTTATGATCAATCTGAAGAAAGATTACAGTAGAAATTATAGTCAGGCCTGTGGAGTTGAGCAGGCACTAGTGCAAAGAAAGCACAGAAGAGCTTAAATGGCCTAGGCACTGCTGAAAGGTTCAGCACATGAACAAGACATAAAGTTTTGTCTGACTTACAAGAAAAAAGAGAAATGAGGCTAATAACAATTTTAAATGCTTATCTAAAAGGCATTTTGAATTTGAAAGTGTCTAAGAGTAGGGTAAATTTCTGAAACATTTATATATTTCTGATATTAAGGTGATGCTAGTACATTAAATCTCTCAGGGAAAATGTTTAATAAGGCATTATTTTCAAATGTTCGTCTGTAATTTGCCTGGTATGTACTTATCTTTTGAAGAGTTGCTACATCATTTGGAGTCTAATTTTAATCACTGAAGGATGAAATGGGAGAATTTTAATCCTGCTTTAAGTGCTCATCTCAATACAGCATTAACTGTAGTGTTGCTACTGATACCTCTGTAATATATCTGACAAAAACAGCTTGGACAAGCTGGATCAATCAATTGCTTCAAACTCTTTTTTTATTTTTTTCCAACCATGTTTTCTTATACTTAATGAGAATCCTGTGCACTTTTCATGGCTTAGGTTAAAATGAAAGTAGAAAATGGGTCATGTTTTAAATATAATAAAAGCATGAAAAAGTAATTAACCAAATGTATGTGTGTCAAACAGCACCAGGGATGTAAAAGGTTAAGTATGAATTGATGTTTTCTATTTAATTACCTTGGGGGTTTTTTGGGGTGGGCAGGGGTAGGATGCTGTGTTGTTCCTTGGTTGATTTTATTTTGTTCTGTTGTTTTGTTTTGTTTTGTTTTATGGGGGTTTTTTTAATTTGTTTTTTTCCTGAGTTTCACAGCAGGGTTTTATTTCTTAAAAACTATTTTCATTCCTTCTTTCTTGTTTTTTTGTTTGCTTGGTTTTTTTTTTTTTTGGTCTGTGCATAGATGTGTTGGTTTTTCTGGCAAGTGTTTTTCTTGATCCTTTTTGAGCAAGGGGGAAAGGAGGTCTTCTTTGAAATGAGGCAGTAAATAGAAGAAAACAGGAAAACTCTGCTAGCTTTAATGTTTGTTTTTACCAGATTAAAAGTATCCATAACACTCTTTGAACTCAGTCATACATATACTTACACTCATGCTTATATAGACACAATGAATATATATGCCAGAGAAAAATTATACAAAATCCTAACTTTCACCTGCAAATTTAATGTGTTTGAAAGCATAACATGGGTTGGTTTTCTTACACAATTCCTTTTTTTGCCTAATGAGGTCTGTAAGACATGTGATAGGTAAATCTGAAGTCTGCTGCACTGAATTTTTCTGAATATGTAATTACATTAAGCTTAGAGAGAAAAAAATAACTCTATTATGAAAGTATGGAAGACTCATGCTGATATAAGGAGTTTTATTGCCGCAACAACAAATGGTTCTCAGGTAGGGATTAATTCCTCTGTATGCTTCCTGACTAAATAATTACTGATGTCTAAGGCATTGAAAGATTTTGAGAGACTCTATGCTGCAAGATGCTGGCTCATTTCTACCTACTCTGACAAAAGCTTCAGAAAATGTGACTTCTCACTGGCACTTGGGGAGGCACACTAATCACATTGTGGGTTTCTGTGAGCCAAGGATACAACAGAGGAAGTTTAGCTTCTGCCTAGCACATTAAAACTGCTAATACCAAAAACCTGTGCCTGCCTTCGTGGGCTTTGCCATATAAAATCTGCCTCACAGCTTCTTACCTGCTTGAAATGGTTGAAGGGAAGGTGAAAAAGCAGTCTGTTTGCTCTCAGTTTTGCTGACATTTGACATCTGAAAAACCCTCAGCGTGTGGGAGTTTTTATTAATTTTAGTCATCAAATTCTTTAATATAAGCTTGAGTGTATGCATTTTAGAATCAAGGTTGTAATATCCAGAGAAGCCCTGCCATGACTACAGCAGTTAGACTAAAGTGGCACTTGCTGACAGCTGTGCTTTCTTCTCTTCCTCTTCTTGATCCAGCATGAGCCAGGTGTGCCCAGGGGGCCAGGAAGGCCAATGGCACCTGGCCTGGATCAGCAATGGTGTGGCAGCAGGACCAGGGCAGGGATTGTCCCCCTGTGCTCGGCACTGGTGAGGCCACACCTCAAATCCTGTGTCCAGTTTTGGGCACCTCACTACAGGAGAGGCATTGAGGGGCTGGAGCAAGTCCAGAGAAGGGAAACAGAGCTGAGGAAGGGTCTGGAACACAAATGTGATGAGGAGCAGCTGGGTGAGCTGGGGGTGCTCAGCCTGGGGAAACTCAGGGCAGATCTCATTGCCCTCTGCCTGAAAGGCAAAGACAGGAATCAGCCTTTTCTCCTGGGGGACTGGAACAAAATGGCTCAAGCTGCACCAGGGGAGGTTCAAGCTGGACATGAGGAAGAATTCCTTCACTGAAAGGGTAGTTAAGCATTGGAATGGACTGCCCAAGAAAGCAATGCAGTCAGTGCCACTGGAGGAGTTCTAGAAAAGGCTGGGTGTGGCACTTACTGCTATGGCCCAATTAGCAAGGTTTACAGAGTCTAGTTGATTGGTCAAGGTTTGGGCTCCATGATCATGGAGGTTTTCCCAGCCTTTAACGATTCTCTGATTTTTCCTTGTCAGGTTCAGTTCTCCCTGAAGGAGGCCTTAGTAAACCCCAAAATGGCAAAGCTAGACTATAAACATTAATAAAAATGTAAATAACTAAGAACAGAAATCAGTAAGGAAAAATGCACTTTCAAGCGAATGAAATTTGGAAAGAAAAATACAAGTGAAAACCGAGTATTTTTTATGTCTTCTGAACTTTAACTACCAGCATAGTACAGTTGAAGTGGTGTCAATCAATATATTCAGGGCAGGTAGCTCAGAGTGCAGCTGCAGAGTGAGCAGGGCAGGGGCATGAGCAAAGAGGTGAAGGTGTCACCCCTGTGCAGGGGTGGTGACTCTTTGCATAACAAATGGCCCAGGACCAGTGACCCAGCCAGGTGAGGGATACCCAGAGACACGGCAGGAGCCACCAGCCCCCAGACTTTCCAGGATTTAGACTGTGAGGGCTCAGAACCTCGGGGTTTCCTTTGTTCCAGGTCCCTCCTCAGAGGCACCCAGCTCGAGCTGTCATTTTGTTCCTGCACCATGATTAAATTGTTGTAAGGATCGAGGTGTCTGATCTGGGAAAACTGGGGCTGAGCTAATAAGGAAACCTTGTCTGACTGGGAGTGTGGTGTGTGTGGCTGTGAAGGGTCCTGGGTCCCAGGTCAGGTGGAGCGAGAATGGCTGTCAGAGGGGCACCTGGATGGTCAGACAGGGAAGGAGTGGAAGTAGACTGGTTTTGGTTTTTTTCTTACATGAATATGGTCATGGCACAGTGCCTCATCCAATATCTAAAATCTCTTTTTAGCATGTAGGGGAAAAAAGCATGATCAGAATTTTTTCAAGAAAAAGATGTTTCAATGATTTGTTTCACTGGATTTTTAAATCAGTGCTGGGGGTTTTAAACATTAGTTGACCTTATCTCTATAGATATTGTCTTACTGCCCTTTGAGAATCCTGACATATATATCTGCAGTACTTGATCTGATATGTGAGAGAAGTGGCACTTTTAATTAATTCCTATAATGCATATGCATCATGCATAGCTTTGTCTTGCACAACTGCATGTTTTCTGTTTTCTTTTTTTTTTTTTTTTTCGACTATTAGATATTCTGGTAAGATATTTTGAATAATTTAGCAGGAGAGAGGTAGTGCTTTTTCAAGATGCATCAGGAAGGGGGAAAGCATATTTTTGACAACTTTTCATCTGAAATTATGAAAATTGAGCTAATAATTCCTGTGTAAAAGTGAAACTGAATACAGATAAAAGCTTGTTTACCTGCACTGTTAATGTTTTTGTTTAATAGCCAAGTAAATACCCCAAGCTGTAAGTGGTCACTTATCTTTAAGTAAAAAAGGTGTTGAAACTGAAGTGACAAATGCTCACTTATGGGACTTTGAATACTCAGAAGACAAAAGTAATTGTGTGCTAAGTGCAGGTAATAAGGAAAAGTTATGAGGTTTTGAGTTTTTTCATCAACTCGCTAAAAACATCATACCTGTAAAATTCAAGTTCTCTATCAAAGGAGAGAAAATATGGTTTGGTATTATCAGTCTTTTGTGATGCCTAATGCTTAATCTGCCATACATTTCATATAATGTAGTTTTGATATTTAATTATTAATATTGCTAATATTGCAATAATCACACATATTGGAGAGCTATTGCTTTGTAAATGCTAGTGCTTTTTTTTGTTTTTTCTTAGTCAACAGTACACCTGATTGGCTCTGAACTGTATGCCATCAAGTGATCAACAGGAGGAATTAATTATATACCAAATTATGTATGGACATGGCTATTTCTGCTGTGCAAAATAGTAAACATCAATGCTTATAAAGATTTTATTTATTTACATTTATGGCTTTGATTGAAAACTCATAAACTAATGATGCTGCAATGACTTCTCTTTGAAAAAACACATAACTTTACTCTTTGAGAAGAGAGTTAGCACACATTTGAAATACTCCTTTTAGTCAATACAAGCACTGCATCACATTTTAAAAAAACATGAAAAAAGTTCTGAACAGGTCTAGCTATCAAAGTGAATATCCAGCTGGAAATTGTAATGGCCTTTAAAAGACTTGATCACAGTGGTGAAATCCCATTTCTGATTTTCACAATAGGTAGCAGGAAACTGCCTATAATGCTTCACTCATTTTATTCAGAATTTAGATTCTGAATCCATTTGACCAAATGACCCCTGGAAAATGGTTAGTGAGAGACATTCAGGTAGTTTCTATGTCTGTCAAACTGTCAATTTTTTTGCTTTTGCCATCCTATAGTTTGCCTTCTAAAAAAAAATTATTATTATTATTATTGTTATTACTACTACTATTACTACTACTGTTAACCTCTAATATTAACCAAAATTACAGGTAACATCATCAGTCTCTATTTCATTACATTGATCTACAACTGGGTGAAATATAAACTCTTCCTGCAAGGGAAGGAGCAAGGTATTGGAATTATCTTTCAGAAACATACAAGTTTAATAGAAAACACTCATTTGTTCTGTTGGAGTTTTTATGCCACTTAGAGTATATTTTGAGTTTTTTGTTGTTTTTTTAAAGTTCAAATATTTTCGCAGTTTTTTCCAAAACCAAAAGACAAAATCCATTATCTTTGTAAGCTTCAGGCTCTATCATCTGAAAGGTTTGGGGAACTGAAAAACCATACAATTATTTAAAATAGCATCTCCTACCTTTGTTTGAGACACATCTGTTCAGGTATTTCTTGCTTAGCAGTGATAACATGGCTGTTGCCCAGCAGTTTAATTAGCACTTGCCTACCTAATCTCTTACAGCAGATATTATTACTGAATTCAGGGACTCTGAAAAATCCCATATCTGACAAAACAGGCTTAATAATGAAAATCACTGTGTTTGTACGTTTTATTTGTCTTGGCAAAAACCCCTACTAGAACACATACATTTTTCACTAGCTAGAAAACATGCAGTTCAGAGTTGCAATCCCTGAGTTGTTCACTCTTCAAAAAACAGAATTGAGCAGGAATTAAAATTGAATGAAAACTGGAGGGGGAGTTGCGGAGAAAGACAAAGTGTACAACAGAGCATCATCTTCTAGACA
This sequence comes from Catharus ustulatus, assembly GCF_009819885.2. Taxonomy (NCBI): domain Eukaryota; kingdom Metazoa; phylum Chordata; class Aves; order Passeriformes; family Turdidae; genus Catharus; species Catharus ustulatus. Next base: position 113,026,757 of record NC_046222.1, read on the forward strand.
GATGTTAATTTGTTTCTCACTGGGTGAAACTGATCTACTGTAATGTATCTTTGTGTACATTTTGAAATGTTTTTGAGCAGAATAACTCTGAAGCACTGGGGGTTGATTTGAGCCTTTGGGTTTGTTCAGTTGTCTGATTTCTTCACATAGGCTAGCTTGCTTGGCTCCTGCTTTACAGCTGTGAGAGCTGATTTTTGGTAACTTACACTCTCTGGAGGTGGGAAGGGGGAAGTAATTTTGTGTTTTACTGAAAGGAGGGGAAATATGCTTAGCCAGGGGTGCTCAGAAGCAATGCCATCTTGGTTTTATCTCTTCCTCTCTAGCCCTGCTCTGGTCAGCGGTGTGGGGAAAGGGAGGGTGAAGGACATGGTTAGTGACTACGTGTGGACTACAAAGCTAAAAAGCTGAGGTATGGAGATAGCATTTTATTTCACTGGCAAACTGGGGATTAATGTGTCCTTCCAGCAAAAAGCCCCTTAGCAAACATGGATATGTGCTCTGCTGTACGAGTGCTACCCCTCTGTCTTAGAAATTGTAGGGATTCTTATCCGTGGCTGCACACCAAAATGTTTCTTTGTGTTTTCCCACCAGTGTTACAAGGACCAATCACACTTCATGATCTCCTATATTTGGATAAGCTGGCACCAGTCTGGGCTTCAATTCATCTCTTGAGCTGTAACTTTTATCTTTGTTCATAAACTCCTACTCAGGGAGATGTCCTGTACCACCAGCAGAGATGCAGAGGACAGGAAGGGTGGGTGCTGCTCTTGCAACTCCTTGGTGAGGTCTCTCCTCCCAGGATTCACTGCTCAAGGTCTCCATCTGCAAACATGGGCAATTTAGTCATTACCTAATCATAACTGTTTAACTTCCTCATTCCAGGTTGCCACCTTACTAACCTTTCACTATTGAGTACAGTAAATTCACAAATACAAGCCACACTGAGTGTAAACCACATCTCTGGGTGTTGGCAAATATTTCGTTCTTTGTCCATAAATAAGCCGCATCTGAATATAAGCCGCTCTGTCGTTCGCAGCGAGGACCCGCGTGCAACAAAGTTGCCAAATAGTAACAGAACCGCGGCAGGGCGGGGTTTACTGGCTCAGCTAAGGCTCTGCAGGCTCGGCCTGCTAGGGGCTGCTGATGGGGCCAGGTAGCCCAGCCCAGCGCTGCTGCTCAGCGGGGCCACTGGGGGCCAGCCGCCGCTGCCACTGGGCTCGGTCACCACGGCCCGGCGCTGCCCGTGGTGGCAGGCAGGGACGGAGCCCCCCGCCGCCTCCCAGAGCCACGGTAGTGGCAGCCCGGGTCCCCCGCCGCCTCCCCGAGCTGCGGCGATGGCGGCGCGGGGCCCCCCGTCTCTCCCCCGGGCTGTGGTAGGGAGCTCTCCCGCCTCTCTCCCCGCCCCCCGTGCTGCCTGCAGGCAGCCAGGCTCCACCCGCAGTGCAACAGAGTAGCAATTTGTAACAATCACAAAATGCCGACTTTGCAGCAGCTGGGCTCGGCACTCTGGCTGGCACTTCTGAGGTTGTAAATGTCAGAAAATTATTCACATATTAGCCGCTCCTGAGTATTAGCCGCATTTCCGGTTTAGGAGCAAAATCTCAGTCAAATTGGTGCGGCTTGTATTCGTGAAATTACTGTAGTCAGGAAACCAGGTTTCTGTTGGCCACTTGAATTACATACCTAAAGCATACAGTCTGAATAGTCAGCACCCAAAACCTCAATTTTCCAAATTTTTTTTACAGTGTACAAATTAAATCATCCTAAATAATCATCTTGTGGTAAAATAAAGGAAATAGAATGCTTATATTTTTGTTTCTTTCTTACAAGAGCATCTCTCCAATCTTTGATATTGTTGTATTGAGATTCACTACTTTTATGTCTGTACTTAGCATTAGATGTAAAATGTTAACAATAAATCATAATGATGAAATGGATAATGAAAATTTAATGTAATGGTTCTCTTGGAGCGATCTCAAATTCTGCCAGGTAGCATATACTTGTTTTACTCAAACTGAAGAAAACCTAAAGGAAATACCTGACTATAGTCTAATGCGACCATACTGAATATTGATAAAAATGTTGATAAAGTTTTCTTTGTTTTTAATTAAAATTATTAAATTTGTATTTTTCTTTTGACAATGGTAGACGCATCTGGTAGCAACTTGTAACTTCAGTAGCTGAAGTGATTATTTTCAGTGCTGCTGTTTTGTAATTCTGCCTTTGAAGTGCACTGGTTCCAATATTTTTAATGTACCTTCAAAAAATAAAACATTTTTTGTTACTATAATTTGATGCTACAAAGAGCATTCTTAGTACGACTGGTAATATTCCACATGTTCAAAGGGGAGTGTTTTTTGTACTACAGTGATCCAGATACACATTGATGAGTAAAATAGTTTTCTCTCTCATCATTTCAATTGAGCATAAGAGATGATCATAAGGTGGCTGTAGGGCTTTCCCAAGTTTCCAGTCACAAATAAGAGAAACTAAATTAAACACACTTGCACAAAGAAGAGCAAGTATAAACTGACCACAGATAAATGTACGTAAGGTATAAATTAAATATGGGCTGTGGAATACAAGATACTTTCTAAACAATAAAAAAACAATAAAAGACTGTGATGCAATTTCCAATTTCCAGCAGGAGTTTCAGGAGGAAAAAAAAAAAAAAAAAAGACTTAGCCTAAGAATTATTATAACAATTTCTATTTCCTCCTTTGATAGATCTTGATAGATCTGATAGACAACAAGAATATATTGACTCAGAAGACCAGAAGACCTGGCCCTGTTTTGCCATTAAAAATATTGGATTACTGTATAAAGGAAGAGAAAAAGTGGGCATTTTTAAATTCTTTCACAGTCTGTACCTAGTAGGTGCATTGTATACCTACTGTGTGTTTGGGAGTGGTTTTATTGTGCTAAAACTTGATTAAATTTGTTTGTGCATAATTCACTTTATTTAATATTCAAGTATATATCATATTTTCCTGTGAAAGGTTATTTTCATTAACCTTCGGTATCTCTACATACTCATTTTAGTGAAATGTTTTTTATTATTTTTCTAATAAAAGAATAATGCATTTATATGCAGATTAAATGAACACCCAAGCAGCTGTTGGCAACTCAAGAAATAGATCGAAATACTAACTTATGAAATCTTCAATTCCTTACTTAATTTTGGATGATTTTTCATTACCTTATGTTTACTATGAAACTTTTTTGATTCTAACATTTTAGAATTTAATTTCAACATATTTTATTTACAGTGGTTAATTCTTTTGCCATTACATTATGTAGCCACCTTTTCAATAGGACTTGATTCACAAAGAAGTTAATAATTCTGCATCATTGAATGCCTTGATGGGACCTGATATTCTAATGGTCTTTAAAATATGCTTTCCACAAGATCTGCAGGTTATTTCACACTGGAAACAAAATATCTGTCACATAACATTATGAGTTAGTTCTGAAAACTTTTTTTCTATTTCCTTGTTGAGAGGTTTATTTGTATGATAATAGGAACACTTTTATATTATACTAAAAATTTTCCATAGCAGACTGTTTATTAGCGCCATGGTGCTATGTTGGATATAAGTGGCAAAAATAAAAACAAAACAAAACAACAGAAAAAAAATAACCACGAAACACCACACAAAAAACCCCGCAAACTCCACAAAAAAACCAAACCCAAACCAAACAAACAAAAAAACCACAAAAGAAGTAAAACAAAGGCAAAAGAATACCTTAAATAGAAAGCTGCCAAGTCAAAGATTAATTGAAAACCTTTTAAATTAATTCATTTTTTAGTCAGGCTGAAAATGTGCAATATGCCTGGAAATCAAAGAACAGTAAAAAAATACTATATTTCTAAAATCTTTTTGCCAGAGTGAAACACCCACTCTCTCATGAGTGTTTTGGGCACTTACTAATTTGATCCTTTCTAACAGTTTTGCTATACTTGGCTGCAGTGGAGCGAGTTCTGCTCTTTTTAATACCTTTGTCAGGTGGGCTGTAGTTCATCTGTTCTGTTGTTCTGGCCCCCTCCAGCAATAACAGAACAGGAAAAAATTAACATAACCGAGAAGAGACGTACACCTGACACCTCTGTAATGGACTAGACACACCATTTGAATGTCCTTCTTCCCTGTTCTAATCAGAAACCACACTCCAATACAGACAGGAAAGTGATGAGAGGGAAGGAAAAAGACATTTCATCAGAGACCAAGTGGTCTCTTGTTCATGAAGAACGTTGGAGAAGTCTGTGGAGGATTGTCTCCCGTGGGACATCTCCATCCCATGCTGGCAGGGCAGGACTTGTCTCCCCGAGGAGGAAGCAGCAGGAGATGTGATCAACGCGTGAAGAACTGACCACAACTCCCACTGCCCACCTCCCTGGGCCACTGTGGGGGTGGAGGTAGAGAACTGGGTGTAAAGTTAAATTGGAGAAGGACAAAGAGGTGGGAGGAAGGTATTTTTAAAATGTGGTTTACATCTCATTATCCTACTCTGATTTTGGCAATAAATGAATTTCCCCATGCTGAGGCTGTTTTGCCTTTGCCAGTGTTTGTTGAGCGATGTCTCCCCGTCCTTACCTCAGCTGTAAATTTTGTTGCATTTTCCTTTCCCTGTCCAGCTGAGTTACAGAGCAGCTTTGGTGGGCACCTGGCGTCTGGCTGGGGCTAACCCATCACAGCCTGTGCTGGGAGTTGGGTGACTCCAGACTGAGCATCAAGTCAGGGAACTTCTGTGCAGAAGGGGAGCTTTCCAATGGAAAGGAAAACAGGGAATTTTCGTAGATAGGCAGCTCCAGAGGTTGGTAATGTGGTTTTGTGGAGGAGTGTTCATTTTAAAATCTGGATTTGCTGTGAAAAGCAGTGCTTGACCATTGTGTCATAAATAAAAGATAAAAAAATTCAAGTTTTATTTCAAGTACTGATTTTTTGCTTTATGTTCTATGCTGTTGTGGAGTAACATGAATATAAAATATAATATTTTTCCAAGGAAAAGTGAATATATTTTTGAGTTTAATGTCTTCTTTTCTTGTCTTCTTTTCCAACTTCCATTCCAAAAAGAATTTTTTAATTAAGACTGACCCAATTTTGAAGGCACCCTGATTTCAGTGAATTGAACAGATAATTTTGCTGGTTATCTCTTCTTCTTAAGAAAAAAAAAAAAGAAACAAAAGACCAACAACTGAATAAAAGGTAGTGATAGAGATAGGGTGAGATACTGAATTGCAGAAAACAGAAAAGAAGATTTAGGTTTCTAATTCAACTTTTATGAGGGGGATATAATGCATAAATGGAATAAAATCTGTTTTGAAATGTAGCCTGTCTAAACTGTGGCTACAAGTCTATATAATGTTAGTTTGAACTGTGTGATTGTCATCATTTTGAGAAGGAACATAGGAGGCATTTAGAAGATAAAAGAAAAATCCAGAAGGAATTGGATTATTGCTTGGGTTTTTTTTCTCTCAGAGATAATATTTTTGAAAATAAAATCACTTCTGCTATGAAGATACTGTGTTAACTCTAAAGCAGAGATTCAATCAATGAAGTGTGAAATTGATGATTTTTAATCACTTTCAGCAAAAATCTCGGTGTGTCCTTAACTATGAGTTACTAATAATATTTTTATAACAACAAAAATGTAATATCACTTAGAGTTCATAAGTAATAATCTAAAGCAGACCAAGTTAAATAGGAGACCTGGATTTTAATTTTGATCACTCAATTCCTACAGCAAAGGAAACAGAAAACCAACCTCCTGAGGATGAATCTGGGAGAATTTTAGGATTAATATTTACATAACTTATCCTGTTTATTTCCTTTATTAAATGTGTGAAATAATGCAGCCATGTACCATACATTGAGGTTTAATCACATCAAATTTTACACATACAGTGGATGTGTTTTAATTTTGGTTTTATTTCCTTACCTGCCCCTCTGGGTTAGTGACACATTAAAGAAGGGATTTACAATTGCCATTTAAAGAGGCATATAATTTTACCTTAGATTTTCTTTTTTATGTCTTGCTGCTAGTAGGTCTGTGTATCATGATATGATTTTTTCTAAATAAAAATAATCCACTAGAAAAATGTTGGCCTCAATTTCAAAGGTTAGAGGAAAGAAAAAGAGATTTATGTCAAAATCTTACACATCAAGGTCATTTGTATTAATCAGCCTTCTCTGTAAAGCTATAATCATTTTATTCATGTTGGTAGAATACTTTGTTTGCTATGTTTAAGCTATAAAAAGAATTACAGTAGTTTCACGAATACAAGCCGCACGGATTATAAGCCGCACCCCCGGTGCCTCGACAATGTTGCTGTCTTTGTCAATAGATAAACCGCACCCCGAATATTAGCCGCACTTTCGTTCGTAGCGAGAATCCGTGCGCAGCTTTCACAAATTGGCCAATTAGTAAGAGGATCGCGGCATAGCGGGCTTTACTGGTTCGGGGCGGGGCCAGGAAGGCTCGGCCCGCTCATGGTTGCCGACGGGGCCGGGTGGCCCAGCTCAGCGCCACGGCTCGGCGGGGCTGGCCGGGTGGTGCTGCCGCCGCCGCCGCCGGGCTCGCTGGCCCCCCTCTCCCGTCAGCACCGCCCCGCTGCCGCGTTCGCTCGCCCGGCTGGCAGGGCTGCCGCCGCCGGGCTCGCCGCCCGCCCCGCTGCCGCTTTCGCTCGCCCCGCTGCCGCTTTCGCTCGCCCTGCGCCGCGCCTCGCGAGCGCCGCGCCCGCCCCGCGGCGCTTTCGCGAGCGGCGGCGCTTTCGCGAGCGGCGGCGGCTCGCGGCGGCGGCTCGCGGCGGCAGCTCGCGGCGGCGCTTTCGCGAGCGGCGGCGGCTCGCGGCGGCGGCTCGCGGCGGCGGCTCGCGGCGGCGCTTTCGCGAGCGGCGGCGGCTCGCGGCGGCGCTTTCGCGAGCGGCGCTTTCGCTCGCCGAGCGGCGCTTTCGCGAGCGCTGCTTTCGCTCGCCCCGCCGGCAGGGCTGCCGCCGCCGCCACCAGGCTCACCGGCCGCCCCCTCCCGTCTGCACCGCCGCCGCGTTTCCTCGCCCTGGCCGGCACTGCAGGCCCCCGCACCGCCGGGCTCCCCCACGCTGCTGGCCCCGATTCTGCTGGGCTTCCCCCGCTGCCAGGCAGCCCCACCCGCCGGCCTTCCTGCTTCTGCCATGCTCCCCTGCACTGCTAGCCCCAGTTCTCCCGGGCTCCCCTGCCCTGCTGGCCCGGGCTCTGCCGCCCCCCCTGCCCCGTCCTGCTGGCTCAGGCTCTGCCGCCCGCCCCCACACTGCTGGCCCCGCCTCTGCCAGGCTTTCCCACCTCTGCCGGGGCCGGCCGGGCTCCAGCTTGGCTTGGGGCTGCCGCGGGCTCTCACTTCCGTGTTGGCAGCTTTTAGAATTTTGTTAATAGATTAGCCGCCCCGGAATATTAGCCGCACTTCCGGGTTTCCACCAAAATTTTGGTCAAATTGGTGCGGCTTGTATTCGTGAAATTACTGTAACACTTTTCCTTGGGTGCATTAGTTGCCATTAAAGATCAAGCCTTAGAGGACAGTGGTAATTAAGCTGTTGATGTCCAGTGTAAGAACTGAGTTTACTTACCCTCTGCAACACAGCAGTGCAGCGAACATTCCTCAACTGGAGACAATTTTACTCTCAAAGACAATTTTCCTTTGATATTAAGAAGGCGGTGTTGAGGGGAAGCTTGATAAATACTCTTTCTTACTCTGTTGGCAAACCCAAGCGTGAAATGAGACTCGAGTGTCAAATGAGAGACACGTATGGGTTCTCCTGCTGCTTGGCTAATGTGCTGAGAAATGCCATGTGAACACCATCCTGAGCTGCTGGAGTGGCACTAATTTATTGCTGTAAAATGGGACAATGAATGGCAGCACTCACGGAGCCCCAGGGAAGGTGGGTGAAAAAATGAGTGAGGGGTTTCTGTAACTGCTCTGACTGCTTTGAGAGACTGAGCTCATCTCGGAAGGGGAAGTAGAAGTTATGTGTTACTTGGAGATGCCTACACTGACAGTTGTGAGCTTTGAAGCTTTCCAGGCTGGAAGCTGTGTGGTCTCATTAGCACAGAGCTGCTCCCAACCTGAAGTACAAAACTTAACAGCTTGTGCACCACTGTGCTAATAGTGGGCTGTTTCATGCCCAGTCAGTGTGGGCCAAGTAAAGCAAGCCAACCTTATCCTGCCTTATAAAAATATGTAAGCTGCCTTTTTCTTACTCAGGATGGTAATGAAATAAGGTCAGGTTAAAAAACAACAAGGCAAACCAAAACCAAAATAATCTAAATAAAACAAACACCCCCCCCCCCCGCCAAACAACAAAACAACGCCCCCCCAAAAACAGCAAAAAAAAAAAAAGTTTATGTGTATATTTGTATATGCTGTCTTGTTTTTTAATCCTGGCTTCTTAGAGAGCCCTGCTAGGCTGTTCTCCTGCTGTATCCCTATTGCAGGCAGTTAACCTGGTCTCTAAATACAGCTTGAAGACACTAGAATGACCCAAGTACTTTCATCCAGAGGAATAAAAGCTGTAGGAAGTCCAAGCAAAATAAACAACTTGACTATCACAAGGGAACTTGTATTCAGGCTAAATTTCCTCCCCACTGTTTCAATTGCTCAGAAATTCAGAAGTCAGTGTTGCACTTTTAGGCCCTTCTGTATTTGTTCTGTCTACCAGAAATTGCAGTCCTCTCTAGAAAGAGAGACCTTAAGTTTAATACATCCTGAAACAGTCAGACATGTTCATGAGTGAACTTTGTGTTAGAAAAATTTTAAATTAATATGCATAATTTACCCCAGAAGGGTAAATATGGGGGGATATAAGGGCAAGTATGGGGGGATAATATGAACTGTTGCAGGAATTCACTTGTTTGGTATGGTATTCACATGAAAAAAACTTGACTGCTGAGGAGAACATAACAAAACAAGACTAAACAAAAAGTGATATAAGCACTTATGTTAATGAAAAGCATAGGAAACTTTATTAAATATGTTTTTTTTTATATGTTTTCTCAGCCTTTCAGGATTATCCAGTTTTGGTTCTTTCTCATATTTTTGATGCACTCTATTTTCTACTTCATTACCCTTAATTTTATTTCTCTTAGTTCAGAAAAGATGGAAGTAGTTCCTTTTTATTTCTAATAAAAGAAGTCCCTGGTCTTTTTTCTCCAGTCCATCTGGACATAAACCCACAAATTCATGTTTGACTCTACAGATGATGGTATCTATATCTATTTGTCTACTTCAGTCAGTTCTCCTTTCTTCTGACATAAATCTGATCCTATATTTGTACTTTCCACATGTTGCCTCCCTACAGTATTAGCAGAGGACTGTGACACTAGTGACCCTCAAATTGCACAGCTCCAGATTGTACTCAGATTTCATTCTCATTGGCATTTCTTGTACTGTGCAGCAAAATTCATCATTAATAATTAAATTGTGCATTTAAGTGTGCCTGTATGTGCAGAGAAGGACAGCAAAGGTACATAGAAGGTGAATCAGTTCGAAAATTGAAAAATCCCTGAGGAAGTTTTAAATAATCACAGATCAAAATCTATTTCAGCTCTGTGACATTATCTTGAAAAATATACTAGTGTTTTTCCTACCTCCGTACATTAGAGATAGCAAAAAGACTGTACAGAGATCAAACAGAGTGAAACATCACTCAATAAAAGTTAATCTCAGAGGAATATTTGGGTTATAAGTTGCTCTTACAACCATTTCTAATTTCATTGAATTTCTTTATACAAACATTTATTTCTTCAGTGGATGGCAAGGCACAGTGTGACTTTGCAGCCAGGTTCTTTCAGAAAGGTGCATGTGCAGAGTGGGATTGTGAGCACGAGTGGGTGTGCAAGCAGGGCACCCCTGTGAGTGTGCAAAGAGGCACAGCCCCACTGAGTGAGTGTGCACAGCTCAGTGTGGTGAGCACCAGGGCACTGCTGCAGTGTGGTGTGGAGGGCACAGTGGCAGCAGAGTGTGCAAGGCTCGATTGTGATCATCTGCTGCAGCACTGCAAGGTGTGAGTGTGCAAGGAGTGCTGCAGTGTGAGTGTGCAAGGAGTGCTGCAGGGTGCAAATGTGCAAGGACTGCTGCAGTGTGTGAGTGTGCAGGGCACTGCTGCAGGGGATGAGTGTGCCGGCACTGCTGCAGTGTGTGAGTGTGCAAGGAGTGCTGCAGTGTGAGTGTGCAGGCAATGCTGCAGGGTGTGAATGTGCAGGGCACTGCTGCAGGGGGTGACTGTGCAGGCACTGCTGCAGTGTGTGAGTGTGCAGGGCACTGTTGTGAGTGTTGGATGTAACGGAAAGGCTGCAACGTCCAGGGCTCTGTGCAAGGACTGAGGGAAAAACAAAGTGTCTGTCATCATGGGAGGCAGCCAAAACACTGGCATCAATAATTTATTGTTTAAGGAACCAAGGGATGTCTCCAAATCAATTGTCCTTGTCCTTATGGGGGAATTAAGTTTGTGGGTGTTAGTTGGGAGCACCACACATCTGGTAGGAACAGGTCAAGGAGATTCCTAAAACAGCTGGATGACAGCTTTTTTGGTACTGAACTCAGGGAGCTGACTCAGAGAGGCTCCTTCCGTGACTTGTTGCTTGTTCTCAGAGAAGTTCTTGTGGGAAAGTGGTGAATGGTGACCATCTTGGCCACAGCAACCATCCAGAAAGTAAATCTAAAATCTCAGTTGTCTTGTCTGCACCCATCTTGCTCCCAAAATGGACTAAGCACAGGCTAGTATGGCTGGAAAATCAGCATGTTTTGTCCATGGCAAGCTGCTATCCCAAAACATGTTCTTTCCCATGGTGTGCAAGAAACCAATCCCCCACAGAGTGGAAGTATATGATTTTTTTTTTTTTTCAGTTCTGCACAGAAAGGAGTGCTGGATGGCAAATCCACAAAGCCAGCATCAGGACTATAAATTATTTTCATTATTTGTATATATTAACAAACTAATTATGTGGTTCTCTAATTCATTAATATTCTATCTTTTATTGTTTAAAAGATTACCCACGTATTTTATGAAAATTATTCTGTTTACTCAGTCTTCCTCTTCCCTAGAATGGGTGGGTTTCTTGGATGGGTGACCCAGGAGCCAGTGGTTGTGATGTCCCCATGCCAGAAGTTCCTGTTATCCAGCTGGGGAGCTGAGTTTATGAATGTATTTCTGCCATGTCTTCCCTTTCAGACAACCCTTGGTGTCTCTCATCTTCCCGTTGGTACAGCTTTTGGGTGCTCTATTCCCCATTGGGACAGCTCTTGCTAGGGCAAATCTGAGCCATCTAACCTGATCATGAGTCCCAATGTAAGTGCAGGAAAAAGCAGTTCCACAATCAAATAAACATTCTTATGTCTTTTGTTTAACCAGAATTAAAAATTTGTTTTATAAAATATCAAAAATTTGTCTTTCAATTGAAGAGGACATATTTTTCTGATTTAAAATATTTTCCGTATTTCAATCAAAAAATATTTCTATAGTATTTATAGAATCAGGATGCAATAATGTATTTCAGTATAGCAATGTATTTTGTTTGCTTTATCTAAGGAGTTTTAATTTTGAATGTATTCTAGAATATAGCATAAGTAGAGAAAAGAAAATGCTCTGATGTTTTGATTTTTTCTTTGAAATTCAATGCAGCTAAGCACATCAGTGTGCTTACCTGATCCACAAAGGTACTTGAGGAAGCTTTTTATCTGAATCTCATGGGATTTGGATTCCTAACTCAATTAAATCCTTTCTATTTCTTTAGATTTGCTTCAACCAAAACATTCATACTAAGCTTTAAAGTAAACTTTGGTGAAAGGTGCAAAGTTTTCTTCTCAAACTCAAATAGTAGTGATTTTAATTTCCTTTGTCTAATGGGATTAAAGTACTGAATTATGGTATTACTCTGGTGACCTCTTACTCTTTGGTAAGCTGTCTCAAGTGTGGCAAACATGTGGCATGTGGCATGTAGAAACAGAGGAAATGTCAAAGAGGGGAGCAAAGACTTACAAAATTTAATAACTTTCATAAGCTTTAGCTTCTTGACTTAATATGGACCAAAAAAAGGAAGGAAAATGCCAGATGCTATAATAATATGAGCTCTTCTAAAACAGAAAAAGTGTACAAACAGATTTATAATGACTTTTTTTAATCCTGGAGTGCAGATTTACTACAGCTAATATTTTCTCTTTAAAGTTCAGTTAATATTGTTGTTTCTTGCTAAGTCTTTCATGAAGTTCCTTTTGGCTTAGACTATCATGCTTGTACTTAGTAACATCTGCAGGAAAAGAGAAAACATCATAAAAACATCTTAAATTAAATATCAGTTTTTGTTTTGTAAGAAAATATATCCTTTCTTTAGGCATTTGATGGTAAATTATCCCAGTGTCATACATTAATAGAAGGGTTTTTTTGTGGTTTTGGGAAATGAGAATACTTTCTTTTTGTTCCCAGAGTCTGTTGTATTCTACCTTTGGCAGTAATTAAATAACAGGGAAATGATTTTTTGGAATGAAAGAGGACCTACAAACTGACAATTACTACATTTCTTATATTTGGTCAATACATATTTCCTAATCATTATGGTGGTTGGTGCTGTGTTGTGTGCTGGTTCAGAGTAAGGTTCAGAGTAATGTCAAGAATTTCTTTTCCTTTCATTCATTCACACAGAAAATGTGAAAGGGTTTATGAGACTAAAAAGAAATACAAAAGAGAAGGAAAATGCATCTTTCTCAGAAGTTGGGCACTTGTCCACACGTACACAAAGCAGAGAACCAGTATCTATTATCAGTGTATATTTTTGAAACTTGTTAACGTGTGTAATAACGTAACAGAATAGACTGTTGCAAGGACAGTAATGTTTTAAAGTAAATGTACCACCTGCTGAAGATACATTCTTATGGAGGGGGCAGTTTTGGGGGATTTTCCCCATCTTCAGCCATTATTTGCCCCTGTCTGGTGGCAGCACAGCACAGGTCCTGATCTGGTCTGTGCTATGGAAAATCCCTCCAGTCTCCCAGTAGAGTGATGGTCCTTCCCAGCAATGATGGCCCTTTCCAGCAGTGATGGCCCTTTCCAGCAGTGATGGCCCTTTCCAGCAATGATGACCCTTTCCAGCAATGATGGCCCTTTCCAGCAGTGATGGTCCTTTCCAGCAGTGATGGCGATCTCCAGCAGTGATGGTCATCTCCAGCAGTGATAGCAATCTCCAGCAGTGATGGTCCTTTCCAGCAGTGATGGTAATCCCCAGCAGTGATGGCAATCTCCAGCAGTGATGGTCCTTTCCAGCAGTGATGGTCCTTTCCAGGCCACACCAGGGTGCCCTGAGAACATCACCAGACCACAACCTCTCTGCCCTTCCAGACCTCTCTGCCTTGTGCTCCTTTCCTCCCTCCAGACTCAGCCTTTGGTCCAGCTCTGCTTCACTGACCTGCCCCAAAACATCCATGGGAAGAAGACATTATTCTCTCTTCTAGTGTTTAAATGTTTCTGGGCTGTCTCAAAACTGCTCATGATTACTGAAGCCTTTCTTAGCAGATTACTAATGGCACGATACTTTTGTATTAACATATTGATATAAATATTGACATCATATCCCTGTTCAAGAACAGTGCAATTGCTAGGTCAATTCTTTTTGCATGCAAATGCACATATTAAATCAAATTGAAGCAGTGATACACACTAAAGATTATTTAAAAATTCATCCCAGCTTTGGTAAAATAAATTACTTTGTCATATTGAGTAAAGAAAAACAAAAACTTCCTAGAAGTGCTTTGTACTTTCTAATGCTATATTGCATTCTAGTTTCTATTTAATTGCAGTTTTAAACACAAATAGCTGTCTGACACATATATGGCTTTAAATAAATCCATATTTGCAGTTTCAGTCTAGCGGGACTACTTTTAGGCAAGAAATAGCCATTAAAACCACTAGGAGTTGTATGCAGTTAACATGTGCTTTCACAAAGAACATTGATATTTTAATTCCTAGATCCCAGCTTCCGTATATTATCTTTCTCTTAGTGTTTTAGGAGTGAAAGTAACATGGAACAGAATAATAGGCATAAATATGTGATTTTAAAAAATATGTATATTCCTGGTAGCATCATGTCCTACTTATGCTTAATGATTAAATGGTTAGAACTTTTAATCTTTGACATTTTAAAGTAGAAATGATATTTTGATTCAAAGTCTGTTTGAAGTAAAGTGTTTCTTTGGGTTTCAGCTCTTTCTGAAGCTCTCACTGCAATTCTTTGCATTTCTGCACAGTACTAGTCCCAGAGTCACAATAATACTGTTTAAGAAATTTCCACCAGATAAGTGAAAGCAGTAAGGTGATTGTACTCTCCTATGCACGTTGTCTTTGATTAATTTTAATCCTCTTGAGTTATGACCTGATCTGCTGAATTTTCTTGTATTTACTGCAAGTGGACATATTTATTATGCAGTTCAGCTTATTGCACTTATTGCAGTTCAGCTGATATTCAGCAACTTTGCTGAATTTTTATACTATTTAATATAATATTTAACATTTAATATAAAATTTGATATTAAGTGGTTGAGTTCTTTGTAGAAAAAGTTTAGAGGCATTCAGTGCAGCTGTTGCTCAAGTGCTACTGAAATTCCAACGCGAAAATTATTATGATCTTCCTCATAATCTCCAAAACAAAGTTACTGATGAACAGAATGTATTTTCAGAAGTAGTTTCAATAATTAAGAGATTATGGAAGAGATTAAATAATTTGCCATCTGCAGTGCAACATGATACCCCAGTATGGCCCGGAGATTCTCTTTTGTGGGAATTCTCCTTTCTGATGGAAAAAAAAAAACCACCTTACCCTTGCATGTGCTTGTTCAATTTTTAGAAATTAGTTCAACCTCTGCCCATGGCACTTCTCTTCAGGCTGAGTTACTACTTTGCTTCAGTCACTTTGTTTAGTCATTCCAGAGGTAGGTTTAAGACCAGCATGTGCCAGACTTGACTTCCTCACATATTCATGTTGAGATCCTGTATCTAAACATATACATGTAATTTATCTATATAAGATTATATAAAAAGTTATACATTATATAGAAATTGTGTGATAGTGAGACTGGGTGGATGGGTGGATGTTGTCTTTCAGAATAAATCACAGTATGTTTGGGGAGCAAGGAGGAAAGAAACTTGAACTCTTAAGGTTCAAACAGAACTGCAGGTACACTCTGGTAAGCTACAGAAGGAATACAAAGGATTTGGTGCTAACAGCACTCAAGTTGTGGGTTTGATCCCATTATGGACCACTTAATTAAGAGCAGAACTTGATGATTCTTGTGGGTCCCTTCCAACTCAGACTGTGTTTCTGTGAAAGAAACAGAGGATGTAAAACTGACCTTAAATAAAGTTGCATAGTAAACATAACAAAGAAGAACCAAATAATTTCAGATGGGCACAGAAAATAATGCAGTTTAAGACTTTGGAAATTATTCTAGTAAACAAACTCTTTTGTTTTGTTGCTATTGATTAAATTATACTGCCATCTCTATGCTATAACTATAAATGTACAGAGAGTCCCAAGCTGAAAATGAATAACTAAAAGAAGGTAGCAAACAGAATCACACAGATTTGGGACCTGTGCACCAGGTCTGGCCAAGATGGAGTTATGTTTACTGACAGCAACCTTTATGGTGATGTGTTTTGGATTTGTGACTAAAAAAGTGTTGGCAACACACCAGTGTTTTGACTGTTGCTGAGCAGTGCCTGCACCACAAGACTTCTCTTTTTCCCATTCTATTCCTTAAGGGTGGGGGACAAGGCACTGAAAGGGGGCACTGCTGGCACAGCTCACCCAAATTGGCCAAAGGGATCTTTCACACCAATTAACATCATGATCAGAAATAAAAGCTGGCAGGTTTAGCCTGTTGAGGTTGCCATTGTTCAGGCATTGCGGGGCATTGCTCTGCTTGTGGGGGATAATGAGGGACTGTTTGTGCATCGTTGTGGGCTTTTTCTTTTCACTTATCAAACTACTGTTATCTTGACCAATGAATTTTCTTTTGCTTTTCCTCTTCTTTCTCCTGTTTTGTTCCATGTGTGGCGTAGTGATTAAGAAGATATGTGGGTGCTTGTTGCTGGCCTGGGGTCAATCCAGCAGACCCTGATCAGTCAGTCCAGCCAGGATACATTTAAAGTGTGTGTTTACAGAGCTTCCTAATTTATATAACATGGTAAAATCGAATAGGAGGGTTTGAAAGATGCAAAAGGGACTCAATAAGCAAGAGAAAAACTCTTGGTTTAGAGTTGGAACTTAAAAGTGTGACATTTGCTCCTGCGTTTGTCTGTCTTGAACAGTATTTTTTTTCTCTTAAAATAGCTTTTGTTTAACTTTTTCTACAAAATACTTGTGGTCATTAAAGGATTAGTAATAATTCAGACAAAAAATCTATTTCATTTGACTTAGATTGGTAAAAGAGAGAATGACATAAAAAACTTCCCACCAGATTGACATTAAGCTATTTTCATGCTTATTCTGCTTCGCGACTATAAGGCGCACCCTTTTGACTAAAATTTTCCCCTGAACCCGGAAGTGTGCCTTATGGTCCAGTGTGCCTTATATAATGGACAAAGTTCGGAAATTTGCCAACCCGGAAGTGTGAGCCCGCAACAGTCCCGAGCTGAGCAGAGCCCGCCTGGCGGCGGCATCAGGCCAGTGCCGGGGCCGGAGCGAGCCTGGCGGCATCGGGGCAGCGCCGCCGTGAGCCGCAGCCCCCCCCAGCCGCTGCGGCCCTGGCGCCGTGGGATCCCCGTGACGTGAGGAGGAGGCGGCACCACAGTGCCGCGGAGCCTCGAGGAGGAACGGCACGGTGGCAGCACCGTGCTGCGGGGGACAGGCGGCAGGGTGGAGCCGTGAGGGGGAACAGCATGGCAGCACAACAAAGCCGTGATGGGGAACGTCAAGGCAGGAGCGCTGAGCCGAGCGAGGGAACAGCACAGCGGCTCCGCGGAGCTTCGAGGGGGAAGAGCATGACAGAACCACAGAGCCGCGAGGGGGAACAGCATGGCAGCTGGAGCAGTGCTGGCAGAGAGGCGGAGGGCGAGAGCAGCGCTAGCAGGGAGGCAGGGGACGAGAGCAGCGCTAGCAGGGAGGAGGGGGGCTGGAGCAGCGCTGGTAGAGAGGCGGAGGGTGGCCCGGGCGGCCCCAAGTGCCAGCAGCAGTGCGGGCAGGGAGGCGTTACTACTTCGTGACTTTGTTGTGCGCGGCACGGATCCTCCCTGCAAAAAAAAAAAGTGCGCTTTATAGTCCGGTGTGCCTTATCTGATCTACAAAGTTGTGAAATTTGCCGGTTCCTGGGGCTGCGCCTTATAGTCTGGTGTGCCTTATGGTGGTGAAATTACTGTACTCTGTTTATTGCTTGTGCAGTATTCTGAAGCCAAAAAATACAGCATTTTAAATTAATTCATGGCAAGACATAGATTTATTTTTTCGTTATTCCTCTACTAGCTATGGGCATTTGCCAAAATTCCTCAACTACCACATCTAATATTTTTACAACTTCTCTGGAGATGGGAAAAGTACAATTTTTAGGAACTGACTTCTTTAATAGATGATAATAATGATGATATCCAAAATAATTTTTCTGTTTCTCTGAAATACCATTCAATATCTTTTTCCATTACTGGCACCCTCTCATAACAGCCAGTATGTAGTTTTAGACTAAGGACAAAAGATATGTTTTTAACCTAAACCATAATTTTTACATGAGTTTTCAAGATAACGAAAAATGCCATTTTGAAATGAAAATGCTGTGTCCAACAGAAGTACAGTATAGCAATATGGAAAGCTGTAATAGCAGTCAGTGCAAAAAAAAAAGTAATTGCATATAAAATACCTGATGTGTTCATTTGATAATATTAGTACTAATATTAATTTTTTTTTAAATTATTATTTTTCCAATTTTATACTGGTGGTACTTCTGAAGAACAAAATCTAAGCAGTCTAAGAATAGAACTGACCATGTTCTCTCTCATCTCCATAATGTGTTGTTTCTAAGTTCTGCTTCTTCATTTCTGTCAGAGCTTATTTTTGTATCAAATAAAAGCATATGCAAACCAAAAATAGACAATCTTAGCATGTCTTCATAATGAGAACCCACACTAGAATACCATGTGTTATGTTGGATAGAGTTAATTGGCTCAGGCACTGTAATGAGTATGCTATAAATGAAAAAAATCTTTTTTTTTTTTTTTTTAATTTTAATTCTAGCTAGTCTAAGCAAAAAGCAGAAAGTAACAAGGATGGTAAAGAGAGGTAATCCAGAACAGACTGTGATTTTGATTGTAAAATATTACTGTTAAAATTGTTTTAAAGAAAGGAATCCTGAGTCTTATGCATCAGTCACTGAACCTTTGAAATGCTGTTTTTGAGCAGCCAATTAAGGAAAGCCTGTTTTCTTGACCTGTTACATCTGCTGTTTGCCACCCTGCCCAAAGATCTTACAGCATGTATGCAACATCCTTTGTTTGATTTCTCTACCCATCATATTTACTCTCCCTGCATACTGCCATCTTATTTCTGCATTTCCTAGTGCCCTCCTTGACAATTTTCCAGCTTTAAGAACAAGACCTGGTGCTTTCTCCTTTACATGCCCACTTTTCATAATTTTTGTGATTTATGATATAACTTCTTTGTCAGATTTGCAAATGCCTTATTAAAAAACCCTGACGTAGCTGACAAATAAATAGAAGACACAGGGACAGTGCATTATTTATTTATATAAAATTAAATTAAGAGTAGAATTACAAACACAGGTGAGCAGGAAGAAGTAAATCTGTCATTAATTTTTATTATATTAAATATCATTAAATGAAAAAAAATAGGATAATTTGCTATTTCTTTTACAAATGTTTTAGGAAAACTGTTTTTAACTGTCAGACCTAATTTGTTTAGATGTCTGGAAATCAGATTTTAACCAATGCATTGAGAACACGAAGACTTTTTCTAACCCTGACACCTATATAATAAATTGAAGATTTTAAATGAGACCAGTCTGTAGCAGTAGACCCTGGAGTTATTAGCTTTATATTTTTGTCTTTTTAAGCACTGAACTTTACTTTGAAAATGATCCATATGATACTAAAAATTTAAGGGGGAGGCCTTCTTAGTAATGTTTAACATTCTGTGTTTTGAGTCCTTCCCAGCAGACACAGCCTGCAAGACACTGGTTTATTAAGCAGAATGATCTCATTATTAGGACAGTAATGCAGTGTGGTTGGTTTCATACCCTGAAATCACTCAAGGAAACAAGTGAGAGGATTATATTTGTCCTGGACTCTGTATTGTGCCATTATGAGTAGCAATAACTGGCAGCATATTGAAATAGAGATCAGGGACTACAACCTTTCTTTTGAAGCCAGTTCTGAAATTTCAAAGCTGTTGAATTATTCAAGTATTTTTCAGTTTATAAAAGATGATTGACTGCTAGATGATGCAACGATATAAACATTGAAAAGTACTGAGTGCATTTTTCCTCATAATTGTTTCGAACGTCTGTAATTGAAGGTGTTGATTTTATGTCAGTAGCAACCATAATTAAGAGAGGAAACACCAGATAATTTATTTGGTCAAAGCCCTACTTTTGCACAAAGAAAAAAAAATGTTGTCAAGGTAGAAATGGACACAGTTACAATATGAAACTGAATAGAAATATTCAATCTATTTAATATTTAAAAATCTGAATTAATATTAAACCTTTGTTGTTTTCTGGCCCTGTTTACAAAGCCTGTAACAGATGTTTAACATGTAAATGTGTAACATTTTTAAGGTAGAAATGTCAATATAAAAATCAAAAGAATTCTCTGGGTCTTTTAAAATGTGGGCCTTTTAAAATGTATCTTTATGTTCTTCAAGGAATTTGGAAATTGGGATTTTAATTAGTTTTTGATATCCAAGTTTTTCTAGACTGAAAAATGCATGTGTGCTGTATATATCACATGCAGAGTGTACATAGAAGGTGCTGGTTATGGTGCATGCATGCTACCATCATCTGAGTGTTCACAGTAATATTTTTAAGGACATACAGTCTGTTTTTCTTTTCATTATATGGTTTTAAGCCTCTGTTTATGTTCCTTGGTTACTGTGGAATAGGGAGCATTTTATGCAGAGATTGACAGTTATCTCCTGAAATATCAGCTATCAGAAAACATCACAGAAGGATGTCTGTATCTTATGATGGGAATGATGATCTTCTATTATATCTGACAAAATTGAATTAGCACCTTCACATAGATTAGCACATTGGCTGAGCAGTAGTGTGAGGATTTTCCTAGACGATTTTTAAGGTATTAAGCCTTCCAGCTGTAATAAGGTTAACACAGTTCTAAGTGACTTGAATGTCAGTGTTGGCAGTTTAAGTGGTATAATATTTCTGAAACCAGGAAGAGAAACACTCTCATGTTCACTTCATTCAAAGAGCACTTTAAAAAGAGGACATATGTTTCCTTAAGGTTATCACTGAGTGTAACTGTAATAAAGCACAAAATTACAGAATGGTTGAGGTTGGAAGAGACCTCTGTAGGTCAAAGGATCCACCTAGAAATGGTCTTTTGACACCACATCTCTCTGATTTCTAAATATCTCCAAGAATGGAGAGAGTTCACAAGCTCCTGTGTAAATTTCAGTAACCCTTATAGAAAAAAGACAAAAAAAGGTATTTCCTGGTGTTCAGAAAGAGCTTGCCATGTTTCAATATGTGCCCATTGCTTCTTGTCCTGTTACTGGGCACCAGTGGCTCTTTGCACCCTCCCTTCAGATATTTGTATTCATTACTAAGATCCCCGCTAAGTCTTCTCCAGGCTGAACAGTCTCAGC
This sequence comes from Catharus ustulatus, assembly GCF_009819885.2. NCBI lineage: Eukaryota > Metazoa > Chordata > Aves > Passeriformes > Turdidae > Catharus > Catharus ustulatus. Next base: position 113,047,597 of record NC_046222.1, read on the forward strand.
TCTCAGCCTGTGCTTATAGCAGAGATGCTCCAGTCCCTAAATCAGCTTTATGGTCTTTGTTGGACACTGCAGTCTCTACAGAACACTTTTATTCAGGAGCCCAGAGCTGGACACAGCACCCCAGGTGTGGACTCATTATTTCTGAATCCAAAAAACACCACTGTAGTAGCTGCTGAAAAGAAATTAACTCTCTCCCAGCAGAATCCAGGACAAGTAGATATTCTCTTAAGATATTGGTGGGACATTTTGATGTGATTTGTGCCAAAAAATGAGCAAATAGTTCAGTGAATACACAGATAAACCAGATAAACCTTAGCAGGCTTTTCTAGAATCATAGAATGTGCTGAATTAGAAGGCACCCATCAGATCATGGAGTCCAACTCCTGGTCCTGCACCAAGAGTCACATCATGTGCCTGAGAGCCCTGTCCAGACACTTCTTGAACTCTGCCATCCTTTATACTGTGACCACTTTCCCGGAGAGCCTGTTCCAGTGCCCTGTGTAACCCAATACCCTACTGCTTTAAGAATGGTATATCCCTTTAACCCTGTAACCCCTACAAGACCAATGGATTGACCCCTGCAAAGGGATTGGCCTGAAGCCAAGGCTGACCCCTCCCCTTTCCTGACCCAGAGAAAAACCCTGAGCCCAGGTGTGGGGTCTCTCTTTATCCCCATCTCTCGCTCTGACCACATGGAAGCCTAAGAATAAAGCAGAATACCAACCCTGGGATAAGAGCCTTTAATATCTTATGTTCTACATGAAACAGCATCCCAGGCCAGCTCTGCAAGGTAATTGGGGAGCAGGCAGGCAATAGGGTGCTGTTTCAGTGCCCAACCACTGCCTGAAAAGCAGTTTCCTGATATCCAACCTAAACCTCCACTGACACAGCTTCATGACATTTCCTCAAGTCCTGTCACTGGTCATGAGAGTGAAGAAATTGGGACCTGCTGTTCTGCTTCCCCTCATGAGGATGTTGATAACCCCAGTGAGGTCTCCCCTTGGCCTCTTCTCCAGGTTAAGCCAGACTTCACACAGTGTGAGGTGACCTCACACAGCTTCCCCTCCAGCCCTGTCACCATCCTCATTGCCCTCCTTTGGATGTTCTTTAACAGCTTCATGTCTTTTCTATACCATGACCCCCCGAGCTGCCCCAGCCCTGGAGTGAGGCTGCCCCAGCCCAGAGCAGAGCAGGACAATCCCTCCCTTGCCCTTCTGGCCATGCTGGGCCTGGTGCCCCAGGACACGCTTGGCCCTCCTGGCTGCCAGGGCACTGCTGGCTCAGATTCCCCTTTCCATCCCCAGCACCCCCAGGACCCTTATGAGAAATATCATTCTGAAATAAAGTCAGTGGCATCTACCCTGCTTAATTAATCCTTCATCCAATACAACGAGCTTGAAACATAGTTGCTGTTATTCAGTAATACATTCTCACAGATTCTGCAAGGAATTGGGGGCCGTTAGAACTGAATATCCTGAGAGAGAAGACATAACTTACAGATTAATAATGTAAACCAAAGTGTTCTAGCTAAATTAAGCAGTGAAAAGCAAGATTACAATCTGATGATAAAGTATGATGAAGAAGTTATTACCTGGTAACTTATAAAATGAAATTACTACTGCTTAGAGGTGTCTGTTAATTCATTTTTTGCATTGGGATTTAGAAGCGGAGAGAAATAAAATCAGGTGAGAGAGAATGCTCTTTCAGAGAGGTAAAAATGAAATGATAAAAGACGTAATTGAATTCTGGAATAAATGAGAGTTAGTTTCTTTGGTCCTAAGGGGAAGCTAATAGTCTAGCTTTGTTTCCATTCACTTCAATTTATGCATGAGTACAACTAAGTCTTGTTAGGGCCTTGTAACAACAAGTTACTAATTTTTAGGAACTGCTGTGTAGGAAAATTGGAACAGGGACATATTATTTTCCCTTCCTGGTTACGACCAGTAAATGCAGAAAAGTAAATGCAGTAAATGCAGAAGGAGACAGTCCAGAGATACATGTAATAAGTACCGTGTCATTATCCAGATATAGGACTCAAAAAATCACTAGTGTGTTTTTCTCCCGAGTAACAGATCAAAATGTTGTCTACCTTGCACAGGAGCTGGAATTCTCTGCTAAAGTCAGTATTCAACCAGTTCTAGGATGAAAATGGAACTTTGCAAAAGTTGACTTTCTAGTATGGCTATCTATCTATCTGAGCTCTTTTAAAGTGAATGAAGTATCAAATTCAAAGACAAAATACTTATAAGAGACATAGATACAAATTTTAAGACTAAATAAATTGTCCTTTGGATGTATTGATTGCTTTCTACTGACTGGATTGGGGCGTAGTTAACTAGCTGAGACTGCACACTGAGTTTTTTAATGCATGAACTTAGTCATGAATTTTCATGGCTGAAAATCGTTAAGAAAAAAAGAAATAAACTTTTGTTAAATAAGAAATTGTAGAAAATAGCTCTTTGTCTTTTCTTGTTTTGGTATTCTTAACTAAAAATACAGGGAAGAGGGTGTGAGTTTGGTGGGTTTTTTCACCCTAGGATTTATTTATATTACTGGGTTCAAAATGTCAAATAAATTTAGTTTGGCTTTCTGACAAGCAGTTATTTTGGGACAGCATTGGTAAAGGCTGATGTTATTCAACAGGAAAAAACATGAAAACATTAATGACTATAATTTGTAGTGTAGTTCTTGAAAGTCAGGAGTTCCAACTAAGATCTGTTTAACATGTTCTTGAATAATCCATATATATTACTGATAGCAATTTTCCTGGAAATATTTTTTGTGCATCTGGTGTTATTGTAAAGGCAGTTTCTTTTCCTCCTTCAAATTTATCCCAAACTTTCACATTTTTCAGTTCAGACCACAGTTCCTTGTCCTAATATCTTCTGAGAATTTCACTTACGTGGTAACTCTGAAGATATTTGATTGATACAATTTAGATGGTGACATCCTTTGAACCACATGCCCTCTGTGTTTCACTTCAGTATTTTATAACTGGTCACGCCAGAGTTGCACAAAAGATAAAACACCAGTTGCTCGGTTATTGCTCAGAGATTATCAGCATTTAGCAGTATATGTCCTAATAACTCTGTCCACTGTAGGCAAGTACGTGACATAAACATCATGAAAATTCAGTTAATTTTTCACAGATAAAAAGCATACTGCTGGTCCCTCTATGGACTTTTTTTTTTTTTTTTCAAATATAATACTTTCCCACAATAAAGACTGCTGTGTGAATAGTGCTTTCAAAGCTTTTGACAATCTCTTGTCATTTTCTCTTCTCTTGTAGCTGATGGATGCACTGACTGGTCTGTGGATTACAAGAAATATCAAGTTCTAGTGGGAGAACCTGTTCGTATAAAGTGTGCACTCTTTTATGGATATATTAGAGCTAATTACTCCCTAGCCCAAAGTGCTGGACTTAGTTTGATGTGGTACAAAAGCTCTGGACCTGGAGATTTTGAGGAACCTATAGCTTTTGATGGAACCAGAATGAGCAAAGAAGAAGACTCCATTTGGTTCAGACCAACAGTGATACAAGACAGCGGGCTCTATGCATGTGTTATAAGGTACTATATTTTAATATACTGCATTTTAATTAACCAAATATTAAACAAGGCTCTTAATGATGAGACTTTTGTGCCAAAGAAAATTTTTTCTGACTGTATTATTTTTTCTTCTTCTCCTGGAATTCCCTTCCCTGAAGGCTTTTTAAGCCTGACTAAAAATTGCCATTGAATGTCTTGAACATATTAAATTTGCTTTTGTATACATTTAGTGATTTATAAAAAAATCTAAAATTTATAAGGTGTTTGGGACTGGATGAATAAGTCATCTGTTCCTTTCTCTGATTCTGGTTTCACTCTTGGAATCACTATCCTAGAGTTAATTTTTTTTTAAATTCAGATTTAATTTTATGTGGATTAATGTGATTTAATTTAATTAATGTATTTTCTGTAAAAAAAAATTGCTATTTGATGTTAAGTAGTTGCATCAAGGAACACAGAAGGTGAAATTTCAGCATTTTTACATATATTCTCTAGAATTGCATCTGGCTTAACCTGATGATAGAGGCCAGGTGCCTGATATCTTCCAAAAATATTTAACCTTCTGATTCATCAAGTTCATTACCAGAAACTGGACTGGATTCTGCTTCTGCTTTCTGCAACAGGTCTTCAGCTTCTTTCTGCATTTTTAATATGGTTTACCCTGAGATATTTTTCCAGCCCTTTACAGTGTTCTTCTCTATCTGGATAACTATAAAAGTGGTCTTGCTATTAATACACAATAGAAAGAGTCAAAAGCAAAGTGTAAAGCAACTGAGTGGGTAGAAGAGGAATGCACAATGCAGCTACTACAGTGATGCAAGGAAAATGGGAAAATTGTTTTATCAGCAACTGGAAAGGTTTACTGTCTGCCACACTTTAATTTTTTTTTTTCTTTGGTTTTCTGTCTTGTAGAGGGAGGGGAAGCATAGATTGCTGTCTATATTTTTGCTGAAGGAAATTTTTACTAAATAATGTGTTTGTAAAAAAAAATATTCTTTGAGCTCTTTGCATAACCTGTGAGACATTTTATATCATATTATTTCTCCAATAGCTTACTCAACATGGTTTTTCTGATGATGACAGTTCTCTTTAAAAGAAAAATGCAAAAACCTACAAATTAAGCTCCCTAAGGAGAATCTTTAGTTCTATTTGGATTAAAATTTCTGATAAGCTTGTAATAGTAGCCATGAAAATAAAAACATTTTTGTCAATTATTCCGTAATGCTATTTAAAATACCATAATTAATCTCCTCTGTTTATATAAAGAAAACCGTAATTATCTGATGTTGCAATTTCCAGCAAGCATAGATAAATGCTGAATTTAGCTACTCAGATATACTTTATGTTTATCATCTTAACCTGTATTCACGGGTTTTTTTACATGGATTTTTATTTAATCCAGAGGTAGGTGGGATCATGTTCTAATCTGCTTTGAACTACTATGGTGGTTTGCTGCCAGTCAGAAATTAGACCTACAAATAAACCACTCCTTTGGCAAGAGAGGGACAACGGCAAAGAGTATGAGTTGGGATAACAGTTTACTGAAAGCAAACAGCAGTGGAATAAGAAATGCACAGTAATAGCAGCAATATCATTAACAAATGACAAGGTGCTTTGCACTCAAAAGCTACTCACATCATGACATTGTTGTGTGTGGCCACCAAGACAAAGACAAGATGCTACCGCTACCCATAAGTTGCTCCTGTGGCTTTCCCCACACAAAGATGAGTTGGCAGCTGTTCCTGCGCCCAGCACCATGTGCCTTTTCCCAAAGAAAAGTCAGTGGGAGCTTCCCATAAACAGCTTTCCCCATCCCTAAGTCCAAGACAATGAAAAACAATGATGAACAAACCTCTGAAGGCTAAATTGTTCATGTTGCACTGTGCTGCCCCTCCGTTGCACTGGTTCAGCTCCTCCCAGCTTGTCTGTGCCTCTGTTTTGTTCCTTACAGCTGTTCTCAAACCAGCACTGCCACTTTTGACCATCTGCTCCACTGGGGTGCAGGCTGCTGGTCAGAATCACATCCCAGAGGAATGGGAAGGGGATGGGTGACAGTGGTAGAGGATGGGGTCAGTCCTAGACAGCCCCCGTGCAATGAAGAGAGGGATGTCACATCACAGGACTGCTTGCTATTTATCATATATGGACAGTGAATATAGGTGGATCAGCTGCACTAAGAGTTAATTCAAGTGCAGCTCCCAGAAATTATGTATATGTTACTCACATCTGGTATAATAGTAAATAATAAGTAGATTCTGTCAAAAATTCTGCCTTTAAAGTTTCAAAAATAGCTGAAATAATATTCCTATCAAGAGAACACTTGCTTCATGTATTCTTTTCCTTCCCCACCTGAAAACATCAATTACAGCGTCTCTAGTGGTTGCCCAACATAATATCAGCATATGTCAGTGAAACTGGAGTTCTATAGCTAGGTCTTAGTGAAGATTTATGTGATTTAGAATCATAAAACCATAGTATCTTTTGAGTTGGTAAAGTTCTCCAAGTCGTGGAGTCCAACAAGGAGCACCACATCAGCTAAAACATTGCATTAAGTGCCACATCCAGTTTTTTCATGAACACTTCCAGGGATGGTGACTCCAGTTCCCTGGGCACTCCATTCCAGTGCTTAACCACCCTTTCAGTGATGAAATTATTCCTGATATCAGCCTGAACTTCCCCTGACGCAGCTTGAGGCCATTTCTGGTTGCCTGGGAGAAAAGGCCAGCGCCCACCTTGCTACGACCTCCTTTAGGATTGTTCTAGAGAGTGATAAGGTCTCTCCTGAGCCTCCTCTTCTTTGGACTAAACAATCCCAGTTCACTCTGTGATTCCTCATATGATTCATTCTCTAGACTTTCACCAGAGTCACAACCCTTCCCTGGACATGCTCCAGCCCCTTATTGTGTTTCTTGCAGCGAGGAGCTCAAAACTGGACACAGGATTTGAGGTGTGGCTTCACCTTTGCTGAGCACTGGGGGGCAATCACTGCCCTGGTCCTGCTGGCCACACTGTTGCTGATACAGGCCAGGTGCCATTGGCCTTCCTGGTCACCTGGGCTGTTGTCCTGAACCCCAGATCCTTTCCTGCTTTTGAGCTACTCTTTCCCCATCCTGTAGTACTGCATGGGCCTGTTATGACCAAAGTGCAGGAGACATCATTTCACCTTTTTTAACTTCCTGCAGTTGGCCTCAGACCCACCCAGCCTGTCCCAAACTCTCTGCAGAGCCTTTGCACCATCCAGCACACCAGCATTCCTCCCAAACTCACTGACATCTACAAAATTACTGAGGGGGCACTCATTGTCCTCTTCTACACCATCAATAAAAATATAAACAGAACTGGCTTCTGTAGTGAATGAACCACGGGGAACCCCTCTAGTGATGGCCAACGACTGGATGTAGCACCATGCACCATGACTCTTGGGATCCAGCCATCCAGCCATGATTCATATTTATGAACTTATGTAATGTTTATAAACATTAATTGCTTTGTTTAGCTATAATATTTAGTGGAAAAAAATGGATATGAACAAGTCTTGTTGAGTGCCTAAAAAGAATAGATACAGGCAAATAGAGATAACAGTAAAAGTTTAAATAAAACATTACAGATAATATTATAGATGTAAAACCTTTTCCATATTTAACATATTTAAATTCATTAGGTACTTATTATCTATAAAAATACTGCCTATGATTAATTTAGTGATTTTCAGTTTGAAGAATCAAATTCAGATGACAGCAAGTTTTAAACAGGGAATCACCGCACCTCTATGGAGATTGTTCAAATCTATTTTCATCCCCAGTTGGTAAAAACCTGAGCATCTGCTTCAGTATCCTTAACTCTTTCTAATAGTAACACAGAGTACAGCATTTTAGACAAAGAGCCAGAGACTGAAATAGTGTGAAGTGTATAGAGCTTTTGGAAGGTAGGGAGGGGGAGAGAGGGAAAGAGGGAGGGAAGAAGGAAGGAAGGAAGGAAGGAAGGAAGGAAGGAAGGAAGGAAGGAAGGAAGGAAGGAAGGAAGGAAGGAAGGAAGGAAGGAAGGAAGGAAGGAAGGAAGACAACTAGATTGATGTCTACTCTTTCATTTAGCTTCATTATCCTTCTCATGACCTTGCATGTCTGAAGGTGGAGACTTCAAATATAGAAGTATTGCTAATTAATTTTTAAGATCAGCTTTAATTTTTGCTGTTTAGCTGTGTTTAAAATATCTCTATTCAAATTCACAGCAGTTGTATTTTCTATTTTTATATTTACATGTAGATATACATATGCATCCACACATACAGATACAACATTGTTGAATCACATAACTTCCCTGCCATATAGTTCAGTCAGTATATATTATTTAACCGACAGAAAAAAAATATATTGCTATAGACATATTTTAAATAGCAGAATATTAAGTCTCCAAAAAATTGTCCGTTAAAACTGCTTCCAAATTATCTTTGAAGAGCATCATTATCACAGCATAGAATACCTTTTTCTTTTTACCCCCTCACCATGACTGGAAATGTTTGATTGTTGAATTGATGAAAAAATAGTTCTTTATCTTCATCATCTTAAAATTAATTTTAGGTTTAGATAGAATAAATTTATCTTGCTAGATAGTATGTGATCATCTTCAATTCAAAGTATCAGTTTTCTGTGATTAGTATGTGATCATCTTCCATTCAAAGTATCAGTTTTCTGTGATTTTAAAGATCTAATTCTGTCAAATCATGTCAATTATGGCTTAATGTAACTATTTACTGTTAATTTCTGTACAGTTAGTTAAAATAATCACAGTTATGTGAATGATGCATTGTTATCAACACATAATTATGTCTTTAAATAAACCTGAAATAATTAATGGGAAGTTTAAAATAATACGTGCAATTAATTTTTAGTGAAAACTCCCTTAGTATTTCTTTTCTTTTCTTTTTTTCTTTTCTTTCTTTTCTTTTCTTTTTTTCTTTTCTTTTCTTTTCTTTTCTTTTCTTTTCTTTTCTTTTCTTTTCTTTTCTTTTCTTTTCTTTTCTTTTCTTTTCTTTTCTTTTCTTTTCTTTCTTTTCTTTTCTCTTTTCTGTCATAATTTTAAAAATCTCTTCTGAGGAAACAGAAAACCAACCTCCTGAGGACGAATCTGGGAGAATTTTGGGATTAATATTTACATACATTATCCTGTCTATTTGTTTTATTAAATGTGTGAAAAATACAGGGTAAGGAAGCTAAATGCAAGAGTAGAGAATAATCTGATTTCCTTCCTTCCTTCCTTCCTTCCTTCCTTCCTTCCTTCCTTCCTTCCTTCCTTCCTTCCTTCCTTCCTTCCTTCCTTCCTTCCTTCCTTCCTTCCTTCCTTCCTTCCTTCCTTCCTTCCTTCCTTCCTTCCTTCCTTCCTTCCTTCCTTCCTTCCTTCCTTCCTTCCTTCCTTCCTTTCTTCCTTCCTTTCCTCTCTCTGTCTCTCTCTCACTTTCTGTTTTCTTGCTTTCTTGCTTTCTTTGCCTTGAAGGCCAACCATCCGCAGTAGGAACTTGTTAAATTATCAATTCAATTTAAAGAAAATATATATTTTTTACATATTTCATGCATGCATGATTGTTTAATTAATTTTCAGAAATCTTGAAGACAGAATGTATAAGGAAATCTTTACTGAAGGAAATAGTGAGCAAAGGAAAGAAATAGAATCAATTATTCATAAAGCATATTTCTTCACCATCTTGAATAATGTAAAACATATTTACAAATGGAAATTGCTGTTTCTGGGTACCAGCCATTTTTGAAATCTGTCTTACCCAAGGAGGGCCTTTTATCCCAGCTATATATGCTTATAAATATTTTTATTTCTTTATAGAGTTTTAATAATTATTACCTTAAGAAAAGAATGAGCATTCATATAACAACTACATATCAAATCTCAATTTAACAAAAACTAAAAAAAAACCAAAACAACAACAAACAACCCTCTAAAACAACAAAGACCAAAAAAAAATGGAGAAAGTATCTGAAAATGAAGTCTTAAAACAGTTTGTCTTAGAAGTTCATAAATATGGTGTTCATAAATACCTTGATCTACATGAGATCTTTGGTTATGTTTATGTGTATTACTGACAAAGGAATCTGACAACGGAAGCTTTCTCAAAGGAATACCAAATGAGCTGGCAATACTCAGAAAGAAGGAAGTCTCAGAAGAGCCTGTTATTCCATTAATTCCTTTAGACAGCATCACCATTCATTGTCCTGGTTAAGAAGTGATAGGACACAGCTGCACAGTGGAGACTGTGGAAATGCTACACTAACAGCTGGACTGGAGCATCTTGGAGGTCTTTTCCAACCTTAGCAATCCTATGGTACTAAGAAAACAGCAACTCTGACTGGCTCTTGAAATGGTGTGCAAGTTCAGGAGAAAACATGAGATGAACTTTCCTTGGTCACTGCCTTTGTGGTTATTTGCCTTTTAGAGAGTGCAGGGGGTAACTAACTGTGTCTTCCTGATTCTTACACTCCATTTGTAAACTTGGCTGAGCTTTTTCTGCGGTCTTTTCTTTTTGTGAAGATGGCAACCATCACAAGGAATCTGGCTCTTACTTTCTTATGTTTGCTCCATCTCCTTTTCAAATGCAAGCTTCATAGGCTAGTCAACTATCCATGTGAGTTTTGACTGCAATTTAGGGAGGCTTGGTGAGTAGAAAAAGCCTTCAGGCTAACATTAGGAATTTATACACGTTGGGTAGCTGGAGCTTACATTAAGTGTTCTGTACAGATGGCAAAAGCAGTTGCTCCTAGAAATAAACGGGAGATTTTCTTGAAGTTAATGCTTGTTGAAAGTCAGGAAATTGAAATGTACTCATTCTCCACTCCCCTGTCCTGACACTGCAGGAGGTCAGCTGTCTGACATTAGCATCTTCATTGTACATGATAAACACCTTCCACATTTGTTAGGACAAAACAAAGACCTAATACTGAGGAGATAAGCAGGTGAATGAAGGGTACATCTTCTCATTGTGAAGTTGGTATAGCTTATGCATAAACCATAATTCCAGTGTATGTTTGCTGTTTGCTTGGCTGAGTGAGAATTCAACAATGAGAAACAAGCAAACAAGCATGGTGATGAATAGAAAAAGGAGCAATATGACCCTTACAGTGGGTGGAGTCATGAGTAAGTGAAGAGTGGGCTTGGTGGGATAGAACTGAACAGGTTAGTCCAGCTAATTCTTTTATGTAAGACTTAAAGGATATATAAATTTTTACTGAGGGCAAAATAGCAAATACCTACAGACAGAATAGGAGAAGAATGTTGATATTGGAAAAGAAGAGGAAATTAGTGTATTTGACTGATCAGATAGAATTGTTAATATTGCATTTTAACAGCTCTGAATTTATAGGAGTAGCATAAATAATGTTTGAAGAAAGATTTAAAGAAAAGTCTTTTATGTGATATCCATTTTGTTTTGTTGCTAATGCTTTTGTTGTTGAGATATTTGCTTAAATACAGCAGTGTAACAAATAATAGTTTGACTATTGCTTCCATTGTTTTATTAGAGGTTTTATTAGTTTCTCCTTAAGAACACTTTCAGCAAACTAAGTTTGCCATTTGATTGTCAAGGTTCTTCTGCTCACAACTAAATAATTCTGACCAAAAAATTAACACTTCAGATCTCATTTCAACAAAACAGTAAAATATTACTCTGGTGTTTGGTTTTGCATATGTAATTTAAGAGAAGAAAGTCCTAACAGATAGTCAAGTTATATTATTATACATCGTTCATAGTAAAAAAAACATAGTTTCTATTTTGTTGAAGAGTGGGCAGTATTTTGTCTGTTTTACACTCTGCTTCTAACTTCATCCATCTTAGAAAAAAATACAAAGACTATGCAACAGAATGGAAGTGGCTTTCCAGCTACCTCTCTAGCAAATGCAGAAGGAGAAAATACAGATTAAGTTAATTCCATACAATAGATATTTAAATCAAGGATCGATTGTTTTGTTCACAACGCTACAAAAAAATGGAAGACAAAGGCAAAGAACTAAAATTACTGTCATTCATTTTCAAAACACTGGCTTTTAATTGTTTCAGATTTTTATAGATTTTTTTTGCTTCTTCTCACAGAATTCAAAACAGCAAAGTTGTAATAATGTGGGCCACCTAATTGGTCATTTAAGTTTGCTCGTAGTATCTAATATTGTGCTTTGAATCTGCCCTGCAAGTGTTTACCTCTTTGTATATAAGCTATCTGTGGACATCAAATTCAGTTTAAGCATCTAGGTTCTAAAAAGCTACATGTCAATTGTTTCCTTTTTAAGTCCTCCTCGTTCTCAGGACAGGAAGCAATTTAACTGATGTTAAAATATAGCTAAGATTTGATTCCATTATAGGTGTCTAATGCTGTTTTAGAGGCTCTAGGAGCATTTCCAGGACACTTCCAAGGGAATGACACATTGACACTGGATCTGGAGGAGGCTGAATGTGAGATACGTTTGGCTAAGCCACATGCCACTATTCACCCACTCTAAGGTAAATAAAATGAGCTTTTTTGTGGCTTTTAAGATAAACCATTTTCTAGACTCCATCAGGCAGAATGACAGCTACAGTAGGAGTTTAGATGTAGCGCACAGGTGTATGAATGTAAGTGGATGGCAGAACTGAAATGTCTTTAACTGCATTCCAAACTAAATTAATTTAATTTGTGTGTTTCCACCACATACTTTGAAATGCAGTGGCTGATATGAAAGTCAAGGGACATATCACTGTGCGTAGTGCTATGACATGAGGCCAGCATTTTAAAATATTAAACTTATTTGATGAGTTCGTAATGTAGGAAAGTAATGGAATTGAATTAATTTATGATCATAATCTTTCTGAAATGCAAATCTAAAATGGTGATTGAGGCTCACAAAATTTATCAGACTGACTTAAAAGACATCAGTTCAACAAATAAGTCTTCTAGTAATTAGTTTAACATTTCCAGGGTTTCTGACCAAAAAATATTACAAATCCTTTTTTAGAAAAGGAAACAAAAACAGTAACTGTGAATCTTTAGTCAGACTCCCAGAAGTATCAAATATTAGATGATCTCTGGTGAAGTTTTGCATTACTTTTCCAGAAGGGTTCAATCTGAAAAGGGGATGTGTGCCATGACCCAAAAAGGTTATTAATGCAGTAGAGACTCTGTAGAGAATTTGGATACTGACTGACTGCTTTCTGCTGCACTATGGTAAGAGTAAATAAAGTTGGGAAGAAGGTGCTGCGTTTGCAGGATGTCTTTGGAACAATTCATTAACATCTACTTCTCACAGCAATTTGACTATTTCCCTCAAGCCCAGACTGAGCTAAAGCAGTCCTAGCAGCAGTGAGAAGTTTTTTCCATGGTCCTTGTTATGACCCTTGCTTCTCTCTACTCTTGCTTCACAAAGCAGAGACAAGCACCCAATATTCCCAAAAATGAAGAAGAGGTTGTGTAGTTCCCAGCATAAGGAAGAGTGGAAAGCTGAAGACCTCTGACCATCTGTTTCTCTTTTCCTTCTCTTCAGTCCTCTCCTCTATTAAAAAAAAAAAAAAGAAAAAAGAAAAAAAAAGGCTGGGATATCTTTTTTATCAGGTATAGAAAGAAAGGAGAAATATCTTTATCACAAGTCTTCAAGCTGAGGCTAAATTATTTTTCTGGGGGTTGTTTGTGTGTGCTACGGAAAATTGAGTAAATGTGAGAGGATGTCATGGTGAGAATTTTTTTTTTTTTAAATGGTTGGAGAAATGGAACCCTTATTTTATACCTGTGAGGAAAAGTGTTCAGGAAAATTCAGATGCAAATCAGGTGGAAATTTGGAAACTTGTTATAGTAATAACAAAATCAATGAAGGAGAAAATAGTGGTAAGATTAGCAGCGGAAAATATTAGACAGCAATTAAATAGAATTTAATTAATTAATTAATTAATTTCAGTTTTCCAATACATGTAACAGATTCTTTTATTTTTGGCCATCGGGTAAATAATTTTATAACAATTTTGGCTCCTAGACAAAAAGCACAAGCAGAAAGGGTGTGGAGGGAACTGGAGGAAAAAATACTGGTACTGATGTTAATGAAATATTGCCTTGGAAATGTAGGGCATGAAAGAAGCAAGTTACTTGCTGAGTCTGGCAATGTCAAAATAGCAGGTTTTTCAAAGGATTGCTGATGCACATGATTGAATAGTTCAGTGTAAAGAGAGCAGAGTACTTGGAGAAGTCATGTGAGATCTCAAAGTGACTCCAGATTTGATGTGCTAGAAGTAGTAAAATAACATCTTGTAACACCTAAATAATTTAGATTAAAATATTTCACTTCCTTGTTCTATTATCATGATATCAGAGTTCAGATGTAAGCAAGAGGTAAATAAAGACCCATGCTTGCAAAGACTCCATTTCAGTATTAATTGTTTCTTCAGTTACAATGGTGTCTATAGAATGACTAAAGAGTAACTCTTTTTTTAGTAAATACATCCTAAATTAATAGTAGTCTAAAAAATATAAATTTGTCTTAGATTTTTAATGCCTTCTTTTAAAGCTTACAGGCAGACTTAACAGATAGAACTTATTTGTAACACTGAAAAGAATATTGTTTGGATATTCCCACTATAGAGAAAAACTAATGAAATTTGCTTATTTGGTGCATGTTTAGTGTTACCATCTGTCAAAGTAATATAGTCTGGTGGTGCTAATTAGTCTGGTGATGAGAGTGACCAAACAAATCTTGTGGTATTTAATTGAAAAAGCTGAGAAGATTATGAAAGGTCAAGGATGTCTCTGCAATCTTAATTCAGCCTTTTACTGTGGTAAGCATTATGATGTAGCATTTGAGTGGTAAGTTTGGACTTCATTTAGGAAATTAATCAAAATTAGGCAGTGAGAAGGGTTCCTATTTTCACTTATTGCAAGAGCTAGCTTGTGCATATAGATAACACACCCTAATACACACATACACACACACACATCCATAGGTGCTCAACTATGCTCAGCATACATACAGATTTGAATATGCATATATGTGTATGTGTATGTGTATTTGAAGATACATCTCTTTGTATATAATAATAGAACCACAGGGGTTGGAAGGAACCTTTAAGATTATCTATTTCCAACCCATTGCCATGGGCCAGGGGCATCTTCCACCACACCAGGTTGCTCAGAGCCCCATCCAGCCTGGTCTTGAACACTTCCAGGGATGGGACATCCACAGCTTCTCTGGGCAAACTGTGCCAGCGCCCCAGGATAAAGAATTTATTTCTAAGACCTAAACTAGACCTACCCTTTTTTGGTTTAAAACCACTCCCTTGTCATTTCACTATTTTGAAGCTCCCTTCTAGGAGAGTCCCTTTTAGGAAAGTCTCCTCAGAGTCTACTCATTACCAGGTTAAACTAACAAAACTTTCTGAGCCTATCTATAGGTGCCACAGATCACCTTCATGGCCTTTCTCTGGACCCTCTCTTACCCTCTCTAAACTCTCACATCTTTCTTGTACCAGAGGCCCCAGGCACACATGGATCTGTAGATGCAGGAAATAATAGGATTAATGACTTTCAGGTCCAGATTCACAGGTATTCTCAATCCAGGCATCATGAGTATAATTCTTACATATTTCAAATAGCACCAGTAACCCCCAGCTGTGGTATGTTATTAAATTAAGAACACATATTCAAATATACCCTTGCGGTGGTTGATAATGAGTAATGACACTCACAGGTAGTTTCTCTGTGTGACATTATATCTACTAAAATACCTATTGTTCATGTTATCTTCAGTGCTTTCTAAAGTATGACTATTAATATAGTACTTTACAGGCAAAAGTTTAATCAAATGCATTCAAATTTGTGTGCTCATTATCAGTGTTGCATATTAAAATTAACTTTGCTGGTAACATCTTTGCTTTTGGCTACAGTTTTCTTGTAGTGTTTCCCTGTTTGTGGATCCTTGAAAAAAGGCAAGGCTTAATAAAATTAAATTTATTTCAGCATAACCTTTTATATTGAGGCAAATGAAAAAGAAAAACCCTGATCTCATCTTTTAATGAAAGTATGCTTCCAGAATGCCTTTCCTCTCAATGCTGAGGAAAGAAGGATAAGGTACATAGACCTTCAGGCCTTGTATCTCTTCAGCAGCAGAATACAGCAGATTCTCAGCCTCAGAAACCCTCAGATTTCTCTGCCAGAATGCAGGCAAGGCATATGTGTGATACACTGTCCTGCAGTATGATTCTGCATAATGCTAATAACAAAGGGTAAAAACCAAAAGATGAAGCTTCTAAAC
This sequence comes from Catharus ustulatus, assembly GCF_009819885.2. NCBI lineage: Eukaryota > Metazoa > Chordata > Aves > Passeriformes > Turdidae > Catharus > Catharus ustulatus. The sequence goes on from NC_046222.1 coordinate 113,063,406, forward strand.
CAGCATCTTCACTTAATTTGCTTCAGGACTCCTGGATAGGCAATATTCCAGGAGTGACAGGCATTGGATTTGTTGCTATTCTCAGCTGAACTGGAAAAGAGTATCTTGAGAATGAGCACTTAAACTAATACTGAAAAAGGAAAAAAAAAAAAAAAAAGGCTTTACCTGAGCTACTATTCAGGCTTCAAGGCATCTGAATCTCATTCACTTTGGGAGCAGTTCTTTCCCCAGCAAGCAAGGGCTTGCACTGCTACCAAAGTGAAGAAAATACAAGTACTTATAGAAAACTCTTCCCTCTCTAAGTGTCTGAGTTTTGACTGAGATTCTGACTTAGTCACTGGTGAATGGTGATAACTTCACTGGGACCTGGATTTGCAGTTATCCATTTGTATTAAAAGTTTCAGAACTGCTAAAAATTGCAGAGACACTCTTCTTTCTATCACACTAAAGTCTTTTCACTTGAGGTAAAATTCAAGAGTTTCTGGAAATGTCCTTCATAACCATTTAAATAAACTTGAACGTGAGTGTCCTCACAGCACTCACTGAGTACTCAGCTAAGCAGCTGGAACTCAGGAATTGAGTCTACATTACTTTGCCATGGAGTAAGTAATTTTTTTAGCTGTTCATGCAGTCATTCCAAGTGTCATTTAATGGTCACTTTCATTCAGTCAAGGTTTATTTGAGAGGAGTTAATCTAAGGATGGAATTTTTCAGTTAACTCTGCAGTGAAAAAAACTAGCTCTTTAAGAATTGTTTAGTCTAGGTTTTCAGGTTGGGCAGAAAAAGGAAAAATATTTTCCCTGGGAGATTGCAGCTAAATATTCTAGTTTGAAAGGTGAAAGTTTAATGAAAAACCTGGATAGTGAAGTGATAAAACAGTGTACGAGTTTATAAGGAAATTAAATCTTTTGTATTCAGTTCAAGATATGCAGTAAGTAAAACCAGGACCTGCATACTGAGCAGTAAGATAGGAAGAAAGATGAGATCAGAGAACATTTACTGGGGCTTGCACATCCAGAGCACCAAATCTGAAAAGAATGTGGCTGAGTGGAGGAAAGAATGGGGAAAAAGAAGTGTTCTCATGCTATTTAAAGATAACATTGTAATATAGGCACACAGGGTGGCAGGATTAAGGAACCTTTAATTACTGCATTCCTTTGCATCTAGGTTTTTTACTTCACATTTTTTATTCAGGTATTTAAAATATACAGATTACATGGCAGCAGAGTTATATGATTTTAATTTCAATGGGGTGTGCATACTTACTAAAATTAATATATTATCTCCCACTCGTCTGTCCTATGAATTTTACCCCAGGCTCTGTAGCACGATAGGTAGAAAAGTTATTAATAAATTGTATGGCTTTACTGCTATACAAAATTATATAGAGTCCTTCTGCTTGTTAAAAACATCTCTAAGATGGCAGTGAGATTTAGTAGTGGCACACAACTTTCACATTTTTGGGGTGTTTAGACATTCTTAGTCTCTCAGGTAAGGAATGAGAGAGCCAAGTGTCCCCAGGCAGGCAGAGCTGATGCTGGAGGCGACACTGAGTGTATGTCCAATCTCCCCTCTGCAGAACACTTGCTACTACATGCCAAAATACTCTCTCCCCAAAAAATTTCCTTCATGGCAGCATTGCTTTTATGCTTGGTAAGTGACAGTTCCTTTTTCTGCAAAGGCAATGTTGTATTGATCCATTCACCGCTTGAAGTGAGAAGAAGAATGGCCTCAAACAATGTGAGATCTACTGGACTGTTATGATACTCAGGCAGTAAATACTCCATTTGTGCTCATTGAAATTGCTAATTTTTTCCATTTGGCTCTCAAGTGCTGAAGCCAAAACAGCGTGCAGGCTCTTTATGGGCCTCAGGAACACCCTCTCAAACTCAAGCCTGTTCAATATTCAAGAGGTGTTATGTTAGAACAGTTGTCCGGGCTGAACAATTTTCTACTGCTTTTGAAAAAATATTCAGTTTCTCCACTACAAATAGTTTTCCTTATCATAGCATACTCGTGTTTATTTTTTTGTGGGAACTTTATTTAAGGTGTCATTCTGAAATTGTACAGGTCCCAGAGTTAGACTTGTTGGTTGCAGGAAGCTTTCAATAGGGAGTGAATGAGAACAAGGACTCTGTTAACCTCTCATATTGCTCACCAGAGAGAAAATACCTAGTTGTTAATTAGGGCAATAAACTGACAATATGTGTAATAATGTACAATTTGTTAGAGTGGTACTTTTAAGCTCTGCTTTCCTATTCTTTATGAGAAAATTACCCCTGCACAATTTCAATTCTTGTGGGTGTTTAGCACATGAGGAAAATCAGCAAAGGCCAGATGAAATTAAATCAGCTAAAATAGAAGAGTTTGGATTAATGTGTTTATTGTCAAATTAATATGATTAACAAGATTAATCAGTAAATGCCATTTCTGTGGACATGATATGGTCTGAAGACATGAATTTGCCCAGCTTTAATGACAGTTACATTGTGTCAGTAAAAGAGATAAGATGCAATTGCACACGAGAAAAATATGTTATGACCCAGATTTTTTTGGAAGGCATTCTCAAGCACCAAAAATCAGAGTCCCTCAGTCCCATCAGGGCAGAGCAGGCAAGGCTGGCTGCCAGATGGGATAAGCTGAGCTGGACAGTGGGTTCCTACCGTATTTCATAGGAAAAACTTGACATAAAGTGATTTACACAGGACAGTGGGTGCTGTCTTACGTGGGATGAGGAGGATATCCAACAATGTGTGTCTTCCCTCCACAATGGTGGTAGGGGGAATAAATCTGTGGATGAGGCTCTGTCACAGACTGCAGTGTGATGTTTGTGTATGACACAGAACAGCAGATACTGCACCAAAACCGTAACTCTGGGAACCGACAGAAAATTCTCCTGCCAGTCTCTCTTCTCAAAGACTCGTTTATGGTGGCTTTAAATGAGCAATCTGCTTGTGTTCCAGCCCTTTGCTGCCACTGAGAATCTCATTGACATGCAGTACTTACTTTGACTGTCATTTTTTGCTCTTTGGTGTTTATAAAATGCACCAAAGAAATTTAATTTGAGTGACAGAATAACTGTTATAGGCTCTCAACAGTGAAAAGTGCTAAAGGGGAAGTAATGTTTTTGAGTGAACAGCTACATGATTAATACAGTTTTGAGCATTTTACATGAACCAATATCTAGCTCTTTCTGACTCTTCAATAGTTCTATTTAGAAGACATGTGCAAGTCAAAGTTATGTTTCCTGAAGCACTGTATAACAAATTTGCAGATTGTGCAAGTTATAATGCAGAAATTCTATATCTTTATATAAATATGAATCATATAGTGGATGATATTTCTTTAAAGTGTACAAATAGTTACTGAGAATTGTATAATGAGTTTGATTTTTGGTCAAAGAAAACGATAAAATATTTAATGTAAGGGACTCAATAATTGTCAGATATAAATTGACAAGGAAGTAATTTTTATGTGTTTAGAGTAAATTTGGTGTCACAATATAGATAACAATCACAATCAAATGTGGATGTTTTGTTCATTGTGTACTACACTCACAATTATTGCAGCTTCTTTTTCTATACTCTTGTAAAGTGCATAAAGGGTGTATTTATTTCAGTCATTTCAGCTTCATTAATTGGCAAATTACCACTTCAGTTAAATGTTAAAGGTACATATGCAGAGCATGTGAAAAACTTTATCATCCTAATGAGGTCAGGAACTTTATATGAATTAGTGCATTTAGAAAATAAATGGAACTGGAAATTATGCAAAAAATAATCTCATCTTGTTCAAAATGAGTCAAGCCTTCAAAGATCCCAAATAAATAAGGTTACCATGAGTCACATTATTTATATTTACTTAAAATTTCTGTGTTTACCACTATATCCCAACATACAGTAATTTCACCACTATAAGGTGCACCAGATTATAAGGCGCACCTCCGGGAGTCAGCAAATGTCTCAACTTTGTCCATTATATAAGGCGCACCGGACTATAAGGTGCACTTCCGGGTTCGGGCCAAAATTTTAGTCAAAAGGGTGCGCCTTATAGTAGTGAAATTACTGTAATTTAATTTTAGGTAGCCCTCTGAGGAGCAGAGAGTTAGACTCAATCGTTATGTTTCCATTCCAATTTGAGATAATCCATGGTTCTATGATGACTGTGGAATTTTGATACTATATTATAGACTTGAAGATACATATTTCTCTACAGAGACACTGAAAATTATACCTCCCCTAAAAATGTAAATTTTTACAACTTAGCATGCAGTGTGGGCAGGCATGGTCAGCTTCTGTCAATATGACAAGTGAGCTGTTTGATAAGGATAAATGACTTCACCTGGAGAACTGCTCAACATTTTTAAAAAGTAACAATGTGTTTCCAATTCTCTGTGGTATGTATAAGAAAAGACGAAGAGGGGGATATATGTGTTTAGGATTTTCTCTAGAATATATATATTCTCAACACACAGTGAAATAGGGGCAATTGAAGGTATTCTCTTCTAGTTCATAGTCCATTACTACATTTTGCTATGTAGTACCCTCAGTGAAGAAAGCTTAAGTGGACTGGTGCAGTTAGAGATCACTGCTTTATCTAATTGTAAAAATGTTGAGCTTCAGGAAACCTAAAAACATACTTTAACTAAATCATGCCTTGAAAATAGTTTCAATTTCAGTAAAGAAAAGAAAACAAAAAAATCTGGCTAAACATATATTGTGAAAACCAGTCTGATCACTTATACAATATTGTTTTGAATCCAAGTAAAATGAAGAGTGCAATATATTAAATGTAAAGTGTAGTATAAAAACAGGTATTTAACCTGTATTAGGAGTTCAGTTGAAATATGTGCACCACTACATCAATTATGCCATGCCCAGCAAAGGTGAACTAAATCACATCCAGGATGATATGAGATAAGGTTGAGAACCTTGATAGCCAACAGGCAGAGACAACCCTACTGTGTCAGCCCTGTACATTTGTTTAAATATTTCCATTACAGATCTCTTATTTCTGGAGAAAATATAGAACTACTGGCAGATTTATGCAAGTGAGACATTTGGCAGAAAATAAATTAGATTGCTGTAAACACTGATTTTAATTTTCATAATGTAAACCTATTCCACAGTGTGACCATTTAATCCCCTCATATATGCATTAAAATGTCTAGAACAGAGAATGCTTTGCATGCACAGGATAAGGAACTCTGCCTAGGAATGCAGTGACTGAAAAGGTCTATGTAACCATTTTAAATAATGCTCAGACTTGAACTAATGTTTTATCATCTGTTATCCTAAATATGGGACAGAGGACAGGAACATCAAGTAGGATGGCTCAGTGAAAGGCAGGATGAGGTTTGGTGGCAAGCAAGTTGAGCAATGTGCACTCAGGCTAGAAAAACGGACTGACTTATGGCTAGTATAGTCAGAGCCTTTTACTTATTGGTTTGGGGAATTGTTCATTTGCTCGAACATTTAAACTGGAAAAAATTATCTTTGTAAAATATATGCTACACCTCAAATTGAAGCACTAAAATAATGCATTTCATAGTGTACTTCATATAGGTGGTTAAACTACAGGATTATAGTATGATCTCTTAGATGTAAAAAAACAAAAAAGCAAAAAACAATGGGACCACAGCTTTTATTCCTTAGGATGCACATTAATATTATTATTTGGAAATAGATCCTACCCTAAGAAGGAGCCTAAAATAGTTATCCAGGAATCTCAACAGGAGTCCTTGATAGACCTGAAGAAAATAATGAGCTTAATGATGTAAAATAGTTGGGGGTTGTATTCTTGTGCTAAGTAAGTGTTTGTATCTGACCCACAACCTTACTATTCATTCATGATGATTCATTCTTCACTGTTCTTTTATTCAACTTTTTTTTAATACTGTAGTGAAAGAGGACATGATTTGTGCATGATAACATCTAAATATCCAGTCACACAATATAAAAAAGAAAAAGAATTTATGAACAGCAAAAAACACAAATTCCAAAGAATTCCAGGACCTAAGATATACTTCTTTACATTCTTTGAACAACTATAGGAATTCTAAGGCCAAACATTGTAAATGTTTATCAGATTTTGAATTTATAATCATTTGTCTTGTCGTCTGTTTGTTTGATGGTCACATAACTCAATCTATACATGAAAAGACAAAACTGCATGGGTGATTTTGACAAGATGCTTCACTGAAGTTAAAATGGACATGCAGCCAAGGTGAATTTTTGAAATGAAACAAATAATGTAAATAGGATGAATGAGATTGATTAAATGTGATTTAATCCTAAAATGAACTTTATTTCCTTCTTCTGCGTGAGAGAGTATGTGTGAGGGACAAAAATAATGTGAAACCAATCAATTAATAAATCTTATTAATAAATTTTAATAATAAATGTTATGCGTGTATGTAGATAAAATTGGATTGTGAAGAATATTGCAGATTATTAATTGTATAACTACCAAAACACATTTAAATCTTGGAAAATAAGTAAAGGGGTATATAAGTAGGGAGATCTTATAAGATCATGTTGTCCATAAGTATTTTATTTTTGTCAGAGTATCATTAGAATTCATGACAGTGAAATGTTCAGACAACATTCAAGGGTTTTATGTATTGATCGAGTTTATTGGCTTTGGTCTAGTATTGAATGGACTGCCAGAAAAATTTATTGCTTAGCATACACAAGCAACATGAACATTACCTATTCATCTTGCTAATATAGACAAAGCAAATGTTAATGTCTTGGAGTTAGCAAACTAAAAACTGAGGTGTTTTAGTATATACAGACAGTGCTTGTGTATTTGTGTATGTGCACATAAAAGTCAAGATAACATTGGGCTCTCATGATGCATTAGAAAATAGAACTACTCTCCTTGAGGAATTGTTGCCTACTATTATCATATTTCTCATTCTAAAAGCTCAAAATTGTAGTTGAAAACTTAGATTCAAATGTAAATAATATAGTTTTTAAAAATCACTCTATGCGCTATGTGTACTTGTAGATCCCTTTAAATATGATTTTCATGATTTCCTTGCAAGGTCAGAATGATAAGTTTTCCACACCATTTCCTACTACATTTTTAAAAATTGTGATCAATTGTGTCTCTTTGTTGAAACTGGATTCTTCTGACACAGGAATTAATGACTTAATTTCGATGACAAAAGAAGGGGCACCCATCCAAGTCTGGAGGCATCAGCCACGTGAGTTAGAAGGACAAAAATTAAATCAAATAACACCTTATCCTTTCTCATCCAGAAGAGCTGAACTTCTTCCTTGATACCGAGCTACCCCTCAAAAGATATAAAGCATATATCATGGAAATTAGTGGATAATATATTCTAAGAACAAGCTGTTAATGTTAGGTTTCATTTATCTTGCAGTTACATTAATAAACTGCTGACATGGAGCTGTTTGCAAGAAAAAGATCCTAATCCACTATAGCTAATCCCTGTGGCAGCTGCCGTTACACCAAACACTTGTCTCATAATGGCAGCCTTGATCTCAAGAGCATAGGACGTAAAAAGGAGATAAAGGTGCTTTGTGGTGTTTGGAGAGAACTTTCTTTGTTTCTTTTCCTGTTACGTACTAGGTGTCACTGAAAAAAACCAGGCTCTATCTTGTTCACTCCCTCCCTTCAGGTACTCTTATACATCAGTGAGATCCCTCTGAGACTTCTCTTCTTTGGCTAAAAAGCCCCAGCTCTCTTTGCCTTTCCTTACAGGAGGAGGTGCCCCAGTCTCTAATTTAGGGTCCCTTGCAGCATATCCCTGTCTCTCTTGACCTGGGTAACGCAGAGCTGGACACTACTGCAGGTGTGGCACCACCTCCAGTGCTCCATCTCATGCACTCATGGATAACATTGGCCTGTTTTTCTGCAAGGGCACATTGCTGATCATGTTCAAATTGATGCTCCCTAGGACCCTCAGGTCCTTTGCCCCAAAGCTGCTGGGTGTCTCCCAGCACAATTTCGTACCCAGTGTTGTTCCTTCCCAGGTGCAGGACTTATTCTTGTTGAGCTAGATAATGGACCTGATATGAAAAATATTATTATGATGTGTACTAGATAAAAGACCTGATATGAATAATAAGCTATTCCAACAGATTGCCCATTTCTTAAACAAAATAACTAAAAGTTTATCAGTGATCTATCAACTTACTTATTTTAGTCTGCAGTTTCCTAATATTCTTTTTTTAGAGACTCTGCTTCACTGAGAAGGGCTCAGCTTTTTCCATTCCTCTTCTTTCTCTTTGTCATGAAATCTGAACTCTGTGCCAAAGAATGTAATGAATAACACCCTATTAATCAATAAGGCCTTCCTATGGAAGTACAGTAATTTTGTGATTATAAGCAGCATCTGATTATAAGCCGCATTTCCAGGTGTCGGGAACTTTTTGTTCTTTGTCCATATATAAACTGCACTTGACTATAACCCGCACGTCCAGGTGTCGGCAACTGTCTTGGGTTACAATACAGGATGTGATAAAAGGTATCTGTTCTATCACCATCTGTTGAGGGTGGGGACAGTGATCCTTATCTCAACGGTAGATATTCTGCTAATGGGCCATCCATTGAAACCAGGCAGGGCATTGTTCTTTATCTTTTCACACCCCATCCTTCCTCCAGAGAGTCATTTTCTGCTCATGGCCATTGAGTCCCACTGTGGGACTGATAAAATTACTGCATCCCATTGGAAGGGGCTCCAGCCAGGGGCAAGAGCCCAACATTTCTTACCAAGATAAAAACAGAGGTTTTGGGACACTAAGGGAGCCCCTTTCTCCACTGGACTCCAGAGGAAAACCGGATTTCTCCACATCACCACTGGAGCTCCGGAGGGAAACTGCACCTTGTACAGGAGCACTGCTTCAACTGAATCACATCTGTCACTGCAGGAGGATGCAGCCACCATTTAATGGGACTGCTACCAACACCCTGCCTGACAGGGTGTCAGGTTGTACTCTGACTTTGTCAGGGTTTGGAGTTTGTTTCTTTGTAGTACTGTATTTCTATTTTAATTTCCCTAGTAAAGAACTGTTATTACTAATTCCCATATTTTTGCCCGAAAGCCCCTTGATTCCAAAATTATAATAATTTGGAGGGAGGGGGTTTACATTCTCCATTTCAAAGAGAAGCTCCTGCCTTTCTCAGCAGACACCTGTCCTCCAAACTAAAACAGCAACTTTTCATTCTTTGTCCATATATAAGCCGCACCTGATTATAAGCCACACTTTGGGTTGGGACCAAAATTTTAGTCAAAATGGTGTGGGTTATAATCGTCAAATTACTGTACTTTGAATGTTTTTCCTGTGCTTATCTAACAACTAAGTTTCAAGCTCTCCTCTGTCAGTAACTAAAATCATTACAGAATCACAGGAGGCTTTGAAAAATGAAACAGGACCATTAAATACTTGAAAGCTTGATTATCTGTCTTACAATCATAAAGTCCTGGTGAAATAATGATCTCACTAATAAATCTGCTTGTGCATGATCAGTCTCTGATCTCGAGTCTGTAACATCTCTGATCTTGCTTCTCTAATCTTTGGTCTGTGTTTCTCGATAAGAACATCCAGTACATTGCCATAAAGATTTTTGAAATCTATTTTAAAAGAAGAAAACATGCAAAAAAGAAATTTTGTGCTCAAAAGAACACTAAGAAATTTAGGATTAATTTAAAAGACTTCCGTTTCAGTGGTTCAAGAAAAATAATCTCTAAATTACTTAAACTAATGCTAAGCAAAGGGAATACAAATTGAGGGAAAAAAAAAGTTTTTGAAATTTTTCCTCCACATTATATACAGTAGTGATATTCTTGGTCTATATGAAATTTCTGACTTCTATGATATTACAGCATCTCTTTCTGTGATAAAGCATTTTAGAGTTTACTCATTCAGAAGTTTATAATTGCTAAAATTCTAGAAAATGTTTAAGAAGATAAATGAGGTAAAAATATATTTCAATACCAAGTTTTGACACATACGGTGTTTTTAGACAATCAGCAAATAGTTGACCTTAGTTTTATCAATTGCTGGTTCCAATTCCATGCCAAAAAATTATTGTAATGACTCTTAAAGTATCTTCTAAAACAGGGTGGAAAAGGCAAGAAACTATAATGATTTCTTAATTGTTTCTCTTTATTATTCATGCTTGCCAGTAGATGCTAAAAAATCTGATTATGAATATTTCAACTGATAAAACATTCTTAGCCAAAAGAAAATTAAAGAGAAACATTTATTTTATTAATTATTTTTTTGTGTCAGATTAATAAATTTTAAGCCTTATATTCCCCCTTTGCCTTTACTGTTACAAGAACGAATTGCTTTATTTTCTACCTTTCATTTATCTGTCCCCTTGTTATCGTTTTTCTTTGCCAAAATCTATGTTGTTTTAAATAGAGATTTTCAACACAATTACAAGATGGTATTTATCAAATTTCCATATAACAATTAAATATGAAGATGAAATTCCAATTTTAAAGTTGGATTTGGAAATCAGAGGATGTATCTCTGGTTCAAAATAACTACAAAGAAGTAAGTTGGTGAACCAGCCAAAATACAAGCTGTAAAGAGAGACCATCTTTAAAATGGGGAGAGAGAACAACTTCTAAAATACCTTCTCCTCACAACAACATGACCCAAACCTAAACTATTGGCAATTTTTCTTTTAGTCACATAGAAAAACTATATTTTTTTTTTATCTAGTCCCGTATGGTGTATATTTAAATGCCCTACATCACTTTTGAGATAGTGTTTACAAAGGATTCTAAAGGCAGAGTTATGCTCTTATAATTCCTACTGTAACTTGCAGCTTAGTCATGGATACATAAGTTCTAAACTGGGATTACATAATAGTTGGAAATATGACTCTGAGAGAGGAATATGATATTCAAAGTAAAAATACACTAGTTTTAATTATTAATGTGTGCCCCTGGAAAGTAACAATTTTTAAATTATTTATTACTGCAGCTGAGATTGCAGCTGCATTCAGGCTGTTTTCCATGACACCTTTTCCCAAAATATCTTCAGCTGAGCTGAATCCATTCATGATTTGAGAACTCAAGCTATTCTTTGAGGAAGTGTTTTTCTCACATTGCCTACAATTCTGGATACAGCTTTCAGACAGTGAAGCAGTCAGTTGATGTAATAAGTTCAGTAAGAAATTGTTTTGTCCTGTGGCAAAAGGAAGAGGTTTTATTTAAACTTTACTGCTTGGGTTATTATTCAAGTTTAACTTCTTGGTGCTTTTAAAATAAATCAGTTTGTTAAGATAAATTCTAAAACATTTTGCTCTTCTGTTATTTTCATTTTCATGTTAATGTATTTTCTCCCATTTTTCTTAGTGGTTGTTCTTCAGTAACACAAGTAACCCAAGTAATCTGCTGCTGTGGCAGCTGACATAATTTCCTACTGAGAGTGTTTCATTGATTAGTTTATTTCTGTTTGTATTTTTACCCTATTGGGGAAACAGAGGTTTATAGATGTGATAGTCCTGAGCTGTAATTCTCAGAGAGCTTACATCTGGGTGATTGCAGACAAACCACTTGACCTCAATATGACTCAATTAACCCAGCAGCAAAATTGGGTAAACATCAAAATCTCGTTGAAAAGCAGCTGCTGCAGCATCTAAATTAAATTGTCTGAAATTGCATTGTGACAGCATTGCCATTGGGTCTCTAAAGATCTGAATTTTAATTGTTTTTCAGTCATAACACTACATGAAAATGGCTCTAAAAGACATGCAAATAATGATGTCTCCATAGTTTTGCAATGACATTGCCTGTATGGTCAATGGATGCATTAAGGTAAATTCTATAAAGTCTTTTTTTGCAGTTTTCAGATTTTTTCACAACCATTTACTTGTATGTCTACTTGCAAAAAAGTGTGTATTTCTATGATTTTGGATCAGATAGCAGAAATTTCATCTTTAATTCATCACACAACAACCTTTAGAATTTATTGATCTTGAGGGAAACCTAGAAAAAATAAAGATTAAAAGAAATTTTATGAGGTTTTTGGAAAATGAATGTGTCAATTTTGGGAAATATTCCATGACAGTCTTTTTTTTCCAGTAATGCTGGAGTTCACATTTAGGAAGACATACATTGCCTAGGTGCTCTCTCTCCTGGCACAAGCAGTTGAAATGTTTTGACAGGATTTGAATTAACATATTAAGGATTTTTTTTCATCATAATGAATTTAAATTATGGTTTTTTTTTAATCTATCTATCTATCTATCTATCTATCTATCTATCTATCTATCTATCTATCTATCTATCTATCTTCAGGCTTATCTTTCTCATGAAGTCCCTTTATAGGATGATAGTGAAGTGTGCTATTTCTGGGGTCCTTCATGATCAACTACTTGAAAAATATTGACTGTTAATACTAATCACTTCAGTATTCTCTGTCACTAAAAAAAAAAGACCTTAGCTTACTTGGTAAACCCTAAATATAGGTTTAAATCTGAGCTTGTCCTGCAGGACACCTTATTCAAATGCAATGGCTAATAGCAAGCATACATACTATTTTTTTTTTTATGCTGAACTTTTTAGTCTTCAGTGAAGTCAAACTACTGAATAGCTGAGATGCAAACCTGGAATCCTGGTTTCCATTATTTGCATGCTATTCCTTAGGTGTTGCATCAAGATTTTTATCTCTTAATTATCTTTTATTGTGAATTTCTCATCACAATGAATACACTCATTATTTTTTATCCACATGTAAAGCACACCTCAAGTGCCAATCAGTACAGTAGTGGCTGTATAGACAATACACCTTTAATACCATACTTAGCTATTTTTCAATCCACATGTTGTCTGTCTTTTCTGACCAGGAACCCCATGGAAGGGATGATCTCGTGAGTCATGTACAGAAAATTTTTTTTCATATAATCAAAAAGAGCTTCTGAGTTTATCAGTCAATCATTCTAACTCAATACATTTCCTAAAAGCAATCATGAGGGAAATCTGATGTTTATTTCAGTATGGAAGCAGCTTTATAGAGTAGAATTGCCTCTGTGTGTGAAAAACAATTTTATCATTGTTTACTATCAATGATCTGCTTATGGATATAACAGCAGAGAGATCAAATTCCTCTTAGTGTTTTAATAATTAATTAAAATTTTTCATTTTCAAGATCGAAGAAACAGCATACATCTGTTAGTGTATGTGTTCAATTATTCAATGCTATAATCTATTCCACTATATTTACTATCACTGGGGTAGCCATTGCCAGATGATATTAATAAAATTAAAAATGTACTCCTGATAAGGATTCCTAAAGAGTCTTTATATAAACTTTAAAAAAAGAAGTTAAATATTTGGCATTTGATCTCATGAAAAAAAAAAACTCACTGTGTTTTAGAAAAAAGAAATATCCATATCTTCAATATAATGGGTAAGTAGAAATCTCAGTGGGAATCTTGAAGATGACTTTAGTAATATAAAATACCACAAAATGTACTAAATATAGAATCAATTAACACATATCGTAAATAGGACAAGAGCACAACATGAATGTCAAGTATTTATGCCCTGTGTCTGGCAGACAGTCTAATTACAGTAATTTCACGAATACAAGCCACACTGTTTTGACCAAAATTTTACTCCCATATCGAAAATGCGGCTAATATTCAGGTGTGGCCAATATGTGAATAATTTTCTGACATTTTCAACCATGGGACTGCGAACGAAGTCAGTGCAAACTGCCAAGTCAAGCTCCTGCCAGTAAAACCCTGCATTTACGCGGTTGTTACAAATTGGTTACTCTGTTGCGCAGCGGGTGGAGCTGCTCCATGCAGGCATCACAGGGGGTAGGGAAGGCGGGGCAACTCCCTCCTGCTTGGCCCCGCGGCTCGGAGGAGGCAGGGGCTCTCCCCTGCTTGGCCCCGCGGCTCGGGGGAAGCAGGGGCAGCTCTCTCCGCCTGGCCCCGCGGCTCGGGGTGCTCCCATCCCCGCGTGCCGCCGCTGCAGGAGCAGGCAGGCTACATCCCCGGTGTCCCATCGCCGCAGCAGGTGCCTGCGGGCTCTGTGCCCCCCCTGCTGCCGTGGGGCAGCGCCGGGCTGGGGTGACCGAGCCCAGCGGTGGCGGCGGCTGGCCCTGAGCATCCCCGCCAAGCGGCAGCGCCGAGCTGGGCCACCCAGCCCTGTCGGCAGCACCGAGCCCTCATGGCCCGAGCCGAGCCAGTAAACCCCGCCCTGCCGCGGTTCTGTTACTATTTGGCAACTTTGTTGCATGCGGGTCCTCGCTGCGAACCACAGAGCGGCTTATACTCAGGTGCAGCTTATTTATGGACAAAAAACAAAACGTTTGCCAACACCCGGTGATGTGGCTTATACTCAGTGCGGCTTGTATTCGTGAATTTACTGTAAATAAGAATATGTGGTTCTGAAATGGTGGGGGAAAAAAAAAAAAAAAAAAAAAAGAGGTTTAAGAGGTTTATTTTTGCCTGAGTTAGTTTCTTATATATGGCATCTTATGTGGAGCCAAACCATACAACAGCTCCAAAGGGACACACAATATAGAAAACCAATTCAACTGGGATTTCAATTTCTATGGACACTTCTTATAGCCTCTCACTTTTGATTATTTTTTACTCCTGTGTGACTGAAATTATTGTAAGGAGCCCAGAACTTATCCAGAGTATGACTCTCCTGCATGGAGAATTGCGTGTGAGGGTGCTTGCAGATGGATGTTTCAGTGGATGAAAGATGGAGTAGGAAACAGTTCATTTCCCACCAGTAATAACAGAGCACTTCTTTATACAGCCTGGTTCCTGTCCCTAACTGGGAAAATCACTAGAAGTTACAGCCACAAGTGTATGCTCAGAGAAGAATAATAACAGAAGAAACAGTTTTCATGGAGCACAATACACAAGCTCAAACTTGATGTATATAGTAAATTTGATATATGTACTGATGATTTCTGCAAAGGTAGACAGCAGCCCAGTCTGCAAAGGCAGATGATATTCCATTACTTGGCAGAATATCTTCCAGGAATTATTTGATCCTAACTGTTACTTTCTTCAGTTCCAATGGAAAGATCAGCATGTAGTCCTCAGGATTTTGTAATTATATATATTATATAATTTGCTTATTATTTACAAAAAAGAAACAAAGAAAAAGTATGTAGTGGACCAAAATTATTCATATTTTGTTGCCTATTTTTTAGGCAGTCTGATACAATATAATTCCAAAGTTTATTAATACAAATATATATCCTCTGCAAGTAAGACATCTTTAAGAGCTGCACTGTCCCTATATCCCTGTGGATTAGATAGTTGAATCCCTGCTCTGAGAAGGGCAGTGATATCCAAGCAAAATGTAAAATTCAGGCTGTGCTAGTTAAGTACATGTACCCTTATCTGTGTGCCAAATTTCCCCTGGAAGGAATTCACAAGCCAATGAGGAACAGTAGTAGTTAGGAAAATAATGTGTTTCAACTATCTTTGAGATTTCCTAATGCACCATTCCTTCTGAAATGTCTCCATCTAAAAATAGCAACACTCAAAAAGCTGCTAAAGAGGATATCAGATCCCCAATGTAGACTTTAAAAGACTGAGGATTTTGCTTTATAGGCAGTCTTTTGATTTGGTTTCTTTTTGGGAGTGGAATATGGATTTCATGGTTCAAAATTGTATTCATAGCTCAGCTGCTGTAACACTGAAAAATGCATACTCATGGAAATATTCAGGAAAGGCCAAATAAACCTTACATTTATCTCATCCTGCTTAAACTTATTCAAGTCCCTGAACTCTCAGATGCTTACTCGTTGTTTTACTGAATTTAATATACTCTATATAAATTATCTATGGACATTAATGTCATTTTTATGCTTATAAAATGTCAGTTTCATTCTTTATGTAAAGTATCAAATTAAATTTTGAAAGGTTTCAGAGTGAGTTTTTAATATTGCTCTGCTGACAATGTCAGTCTTATCTCTTTAATGAGGTTTAATAATTCCCTAGCTGTGGTATTTCTCCTTACTATTCTCTGACCAGTTAATAACTGTACATTTTCATATGAAAACATGCTGACTTTTAAAGCCAGAATGAGCAGATAACATTGTATCTACAGGTATAAATTGCTGGTTATTAGGTTAAAGAGCAGGAAATTTAATATAGAAATGTACAGATCTAGTATCTGATCACTTGAAAACTAATCATGAGGCATAAATAACATAAACTAAGTTACAGTACAGGAATTTTGAATATTTGATGAAAATTGTATTTGAAAAGATATTACCAACACTGAAACTTTGTAAAGTGGAGTAGTAGAAAAAGTCTTAAGTTTTCAAAATCCAAGGAATGGATGTAGTGAAATAATGTACATTAAATTCTCACATTCAGATCATCAGTAAAGGTGTCCAGTTTGGACTGGACCCAAATCTTTGCCCTGGGAACACCCCTGGTGACCAACAGGCTGAAGTTGTTGTGTTTCCTGAACCTTCTCTACTGAGCTGTAACTTTTAATTTTTGTTTCATAATCTGCCTGCATATCTGAGCAGCTCAGTAGTTGAGAGTCATGTTCTGATGTTCCTGTAATCCCAGGTTACTGAAATTATTCACCTTCCCTAGAGAGGATATCTGCTGTGGCAAATCATAGAAAAGGTCTTTAAGGTCTTTACACAGGTAAATAAGGTGTACTTGAGTGGACTACTGGCTAATTAGTCTGTTTTGTTTTATTTTTTTTTTTTGATGTTTTGTATTTTGTAGTTTTTGTTTTTGTTTTTGTTTTTTTAATTAATGTAAATATACCGTTTTCCTCAAAGTAATTGCAGTAATACATGGAAAATATATATTTTTAAATCCTTTAAGAGTGTCTGCTTGCAGTCACTAGAGATTGTTTATTATAGTACATTCCGTGTGATTTTGTTTCTGTGTACACAACTGTTACTTTTTTGGGTGGGTTTTATATTGGCATATGGGTTTTTACTCTGTTAGGTTTGACTCTTTTAAGTAACTTTAAGTTCTGCTCAGTTTTAGTATCTGTATTCTTCTGAACAGAATTCAAGAAATAAATATCTGACTGTCAAAATTACACAGTGTACTGTACTATATCTGAAGAAGCATATTTTTTCTTGGCACCATATGTAAGAAATTTGAGTAACAGCTGCTGACAAAGGCAATAACTCTTAAAGTGAGGGCTTTTTACTCTCTGCTCTCAAGGCTATTTTGTTTCATTTCTCTGAAAACAAGAAATTGTACCATCACAGCACTTTCTCCAATGTGATAGAGGAAAGTATTTAAAAATGCATTCCACAGAGATGGGCTGGTTTAGGATGTCTTTGCCACATCTTCTCTGTATTGCCTTTCCCATTTTATAACTATGCTATCAGGAAGTGTAAATCTCTCTGTAACCTATACCTCATGAGATGCTGGCTTAATTGCAACTTAAAGACTCAGACAAATACATCTTTTAATGATTGTTTCTGAAACACAGTGTCTGCCTCATGTTGCAGCTTATCCTGTTCCTATCTACTTAAAATGTGTAAGTGCCTTATGCTCAGCAGCAGCTCTTCATGGATTTATTTTGTAAACTAATATTATTGTAAGGGGTTTCTTTTTCTGTCCTCGGATCTTCAGACAAAAATGCTGTTGGAAATTAGGATATTGTGCACCAGCTTCTCCTGAGTTTCAATTGTAATAAGATTTTTTTTTTTCACCCTGGGGTATTGAAGGTCTCAGAAACACAGTCTGGGAAATATCCTCGAGCAGTAGTGCTGGGTGCTGCTCCATGCTGGCCCCTCTGGGCAGTGTGTGCTGGATAACCCTTCTCGTGGAGCAGCTCCTACTCCCACATAACATCAAGTTATGGCATTCCCAGTGTTGCACAGAGATGACTCAGGAGACTTTATACTCCTGTTTCCAATATTGGTTCTTGTGGGGTGAGCAAAGGAGACCTGGGGTTTAGTCAATGCCTTGTGAAGACACATGGTGTCAAGCTAATTGATTTCTTAAAGAATTTACTCCACCTTTTCTTCCTCCTCAGACAGAAAAGAAATAAAACCCCCCCAAAAAACAGCCCTGCTACTAAATTATGTAGTTAACTGTAAAAAATCCTATTCACTGCAACTGTCTTTAGATCAGAAACTTTTCTGTGCCACTTCAGAGATCACTCATCCCAGAGCTGCCCTTCTTCTCCTATCTTTCTACACTCTCTGCCTACGTTCTCCTTCTCCTTAAGTACAAATGCTTCCAAAAATTTTTGAAATCTTTTTGGGTTTTTCTTTTTGTCAGTGATTTACCTGTGACCAGTTACACTCTAAGCACACTCACCTTTCTTATATTTTCAGTTTTAGGAAAAAAGTGGTAAATTTTCTGAAACAAGAAGTTAAAAAAAAAAAAATTACCTTTTTGTCCTAAACACTCTTCCTTCTCCTTGTAAAAGGTCTATTCTTCTTTTATGTAAGACCTTCAGTCATGTGCTTTCTTCTTGAGTGTTTATACACAACACCTAAAAGAGGGAGGCATTCATTTTGACTGGCGAATTTGATGCTACTAGAATACAAATAATACATCACAATTCTAAGAGTTGAACTACAGGAAAAATATATGGGATTTGTCTTAATTTTCAGTACAAAGGAATTTTATAAGTGTGGGATTAAAACTGATGTTGAGAGAGACAGATTTTGCAAAATCTGTGCTCTGTTACATTTATAGATCTTTACTGTTGGATATCTGTGACCCATTAAAGTGGTCACAGAGGCCAGCCTGCTTAGTAAATAGCAGCTGCATCCAAGTGCTTCAGTTGGCTGGGAAATGAAAGCATCCAAACTCTTGATTCAACCTTTTAGAAATACAGAATGCTGTGTGCCATTCACTCTTCCCTAGGGAGCTGGCCAGATTGTTTGCATGCACTGTAACACCACTACCTCTGGGGACCTAGAGCAGTAACTGTGCTAGTTCTGCTGTGCACTAATGCTGCTTGGCCTCCTTTCCAGGTACTCCTGTGTGCTAATTACAATATAAGATTAAATGAAGTAAAAGTTTCACAGAGAGATAAAATGTATTTGAGATACAACATCAAAGTATGGCTGAGGAGGATCGCTCCATGTCTTTTGGAGTGATTTATTTTGAATGATTCATCAATTAAAATTATTTCTGGGCCTTTTAGTTGTTTATTGTTGTTCTTGTTGTTATCATTATTAATACTATACTAACAGTAATGATGGTAATTTTGAAAAGCACCAAGAATTCTATACAAAAGAAATGTTTTTACTAACTATATACTGTTGCCTACTTGAGAGGTGGCTCTGTACCGTACCTGCAGCTATTTCTCTATCTCAAGACACATCACCTTTGAGCCAGTGTTTTAGAAAGCATTTGAGGACTACTATTTAAAACTTTTGTGATTCTGCATTTATTTGTCTGTTCATCACTTTATATGACAGATTAAAATAGCATTCAGTTTTTGCTATTGCTGTAGTCTAGATAAAAAAAAAACCAAAAAAACCAGAAAGACAAAGTTAAAATGCCAATAATAGTTAGATAAAGAGAAAGCAGGAAACACATCTTTAAAAATTAATTAATTAATTCAAATTCAGAAAAGCAATTTGGCTTCAGCCAGCTCTAGATATAGTCCTGTTACAATCCTTCCTAAATGACCCCCCAATTTTACTCAAACCATTTCATTTGCAATGCTGTTTTATTCTGGTCTTTCTAAAGACAGCTTTTCAGTCATGCTTTTCAGTCATTTTATGGTCTTTTTCTGCCTTTTATTATTAAAAAAAACCTTGGTATTGTACATCAAAGTGATGTTCTTGTCTAGTCTCCAAAAGTGATGTTTAACAAGTAATGCTCCTGCCTATCATGTCATCTTTGTGTTCAGTCTGTAACTTTGCTGAAAATCATGCAACTCATGTCTGATTTTTCAAGCTTACAATATATAATAGCCTATCTAAACCAAAGTCATTTTTTAATATATGAGGGTATTGCTGAGGAGGATAGTATAACTAATAAAATATGATGAGAGAATTAAATGGCAGTAAAAATTAAACCCAAATTTTTAATCATAGCTTTGGGACTCAAAATTACCTTCAGTGCCATTAGGAAGTTAATGATTTGCCCTTGTGGTGCGTTAAACTTGGCTGGCTGCCACATGCCCACCCAACTGATCTCACTTCTCTCTCTATAGGATGGGAGGGGAAATAAGATGAAAAAGCTTGTGGTCAAGATAAAAACTGGGAAATGATTTACCAGTTACCTTCATGGGGAAAACAGACTTAACTAGGAGTGAATTAAGTTTAGGATTGTGAGAAAAAAAAGTCAAAACTAAGAACAGCTTCTCTCAGTCTCCTTCTCCCCAGACCCAACTTTGTTCCTCTTTCTCAAGTCCTCTGTCTCATCTCCACCAGCCAAGTGTGGCACAGGGGGATGGGGAATGAGGGCTGCTCTCAGTTCATAGCAGTTCATCTTCCCCACTCCTTCCTCACACTTTTACCCTGCTCCAGTGTGGGGCCCCTTCCATGGATACAGTTTTTCATGAGGCTACCCAGTGTGGGCTCTTCTGTGGCTCTTCAAGATTTACTCCACATGGCTCTTTTCCACAGGGTACAGATTGCTTCAGTGTAGGTTCCCCATGAAATGCAGCTCCAGAAAACCTACTTCTGTACAGGATCTCCCCAGGCTGCAGCTGCTTCATGGGTTGAGCACCTGCTGCAGCCTGGGGACCTCCTTGGGTGCAGGTGGACACGTCCTGCAGGTGGATATTTGCTCCAACGTGATCCTCCACGAGATGCAAGGAGCCAGCCTGTGACACCATGGCCATCTGTAGGGGATTCTCTGCTCCAGCACCTGGAGAACATCTTCCCCTTCTTCTTCACCATGCTGACAGGCTGCAAGGCTGTTTCTTCCAGTTTTCTCTAAGTCCTCTCCCACAGCAGTTGCACTGTGGTTTTTCTGAAATGCATCCTTAAATAAGCTTTCCTAGGGACATGGCCCACTTGGCTGCTGAGCTCAGCTGTGTCCTGAGGTAGATCTATTGCAGCTGGAGCAGTCTGTCTGAGCTGGTCTCTTCTCCCACCTCTGCAGCCCTCTGCTGCTAACACTTTGCCATACAAATTGAATAAAGCCCTTTATTTTGCTTGGTTCTTCTAATGTACCTGCTCTTCTCCTAATCTCTCTGCTGTTTGACACAGGCTTAGGTTCTGCTATTTAATCTGTCTGTATCTCAGTTTCACTCCTGCTATTTCTCTGATGTTATCACCCTGTTTTTACACATGGCTATGAATAGTTTGTATAAAGATTGAACAAATGGAGGACAAAATCACAAGTATACTACAAATAAAGTAGGAGTAGCTTTGCCTTTCATATATTTTTTCTGGCTCGTTCATCCTTTGGTGTGTTAATTTAGAAATAGGGTTGATTTCTGAGGGTAAATGTTTAGACCTGGATTTAAATCATTTTTGTGATATTTTGTCATATTACTATTTGTGAGGAGTGGGGAAGTAGTTTTTCTGTTTCAGTTCCTCCTCTGCAAAATAGTACTTTTACACTTCACAGATGATGAGGTAAATGTATTACAGAGTGTGAAACACTTGGCTGCCTTTGGCTGAGGTCAGAGGCAAATACCTGAGCAGAAGATGGATGGCATTCTGTGTCAGAAAACTTCTAGTGGCAAAGTGCACCCCACTTAGTTTGGATGGATGGTTACTGAATTATTTTGTGTGCTGTATATGTCCCTATTGGATTGCTGGATTGGTTTCACAGACAGAGATAAATAAATCTGAATTTTCTTGCCTTTTTTTTTTCCCCTTGGTGAGGTTTCCCTTTAAAGAGGGTAGATGGCTCTATGAAAATAAAAAGTGGATTAAAGTGGTTATCAGATATTTGTATGAACACAATACCACTTTACTGGATGTTTGTATTTAGTGAATAAAAAAGGTGGTAATTTTTATAATGGTCAAATAGAGCAGCTGTTTTGAAGTCCAAACTGAATATTTATAAACTCTCTCCATGCCTGATTTAACTGATTTGAGCTTTCAAAGACTAATGTTTCATGGGAAATTGTGCTAGAATTGTAACCCATAATATTCCCATGTTCATAAAACATGCAAACACACATATGGTGCATATAGGGGCATTATCTTCATATAAACTAGATTTTGTTGACAAAAAGAAGATAGATAATTTAACAGATATATAATTTGCTGTCTTCATTGCAGTTTTATAAGAGACACTGTTACAAAAATGGGTATGACATTTGCATTTCTGTTTAATTGCTGTGGAGTGAACATAAAAAGATAAGAGAGCCAAGAGAGCTTATTAAAACTGAAATGAGGGCAAGTGATAAAAGAATGATATTTTAGTGGTGCTGCAGTCAGATCTGACACTTTCCCCACAAAAACAATCTTATTCAGGGATTTTTGGGTGAGGAGAGAGGATATAGGGATTATATAACAACTCTTTTTCTCTTCTGAGCTACACTTGATATACAGCATCTCTCCATGCCTGTATTTTAACTTGAGGGCTCAGTAGCCTTGGGGACACTGAGGAAAGTAATGTGACTTTTTCTCTGCACTGAAGTAGCTTACTTTTTCCTTTTTTCCCTCCACCTTTTGCTTTTCTTTTTATTTTTTTCTTACTTTTTTTTTTTTTTTTCTTTTTACCTTTTCCTTTTCTTTCCTGTGTGGGATTACACCATGTTGCATGTAGGGTGTCCTGAGCCTCTCCATGGCATGCCTCATAGCAACATCTCTGAATTTCAACCCATCCAATGAGATTTAAAAATTGAGAGTAAAGTTTGAAAATATTGAAGCCATGTTTCATAGTCTGAAATGTCAAGCATTGGGAAACACTAGTCTATACTAGGCATGTAAATGTCTTAAGTTCACAATGAAAAGTAAAGTATAATCATATAGCTAACAACTTAGTTATAATGTAAGTACACAGAAAGGCAGAGCTAAAGGTATAGAGTAATCATTTCAGTCGGGGACTTGATACAATTTGTTTTAATAATATAATTAAAGCAATGCTTTTATAAAGAAATTTGTAAAAATTCTCCTGGTTTTAAAACATTAACTATACATAAATGTGCATATGCATTAGGGACTTCCCTTTGCTTTCGAGTATCAAAAACCATCTTGCTGGCTGAAACCACCACTGATATTTTTACTTGAGACTTGAGTCTAGCTGTGCAGGGAGCTAGAGCAGGGAAGTGTCTTGGAGAAACAGGAGGGCTATCCCTCCTCTGGCTGGGCATTTCAGCAGATGGTGGCAAAATTCTGCTTTGTCAACAGAATAAGCCCAGTTCTGCCCAGTGCTCAGCACAGCCTTCAGTCACAAAGTAATGATGAGCTGTCACTGAGCTGCTACAGGAACAGAACTCCATTGCACAGCTTTTCCCCACCAAAAAAGAAATTCAATTCTGTTCTCTGCAGGGAGAGTCATAACTCCTGACATGAAGCTGTATTGCTTGCACAAATATGGAGAAAATCTGTTCAAATAAGTAAAATCTTCCCAATCCAGACTTGCTTTTGTGTCCAGTCTTGCTTCTCTGGAAATGGTAGCTTACGACAAATCTAAAAGGGATGAACATTCCCCTGAAATTCAAGAGTTTCTGGGACTATCTTATAAATAGTCACATAGCCTGAATTATTTCTAAGCCACTATAACTCCTGGATATGGCTTTGCCTTCAAGTACACATCTTGATGGAATAATTGTGTATGTTGATGCTCTGAAGGAAAAATACACACAAACTCACAATTTCTGGAATTAAGTCATCCTATTAGTTTGGTTTAGATCCATGGTATGAGCAGGAATAAGGAACAACCAAATATTTATTTCTACTGAATCTTTATCTTGCTGTCACAGATAAGATTCATGCGCTAATAGCACTTTTAGGTGCAAGGTTGGTTTTGGTTTTTTATGGGTTTTTTTGCATTTCCTGTATTTACTGGGAAAGAATAATATCATTAGCACGTATTGTGAAATATCTGAAAAACTAAAACAACCACACATGAATTCAGGAAATCTATTCTGATACTATTGTCCTATGAGTGTCTTTCACTGTGTGAAGGCAACTGGTTTTATAACTATTTTATTTTCAGATTTATAGACTGGGTTGTTTTCCTGCTAAAGGGATCCTGGAGTAACCCTGATGCTTATCAGAGCTATCGGACATCAAAATTGATGCTCACCTTACGCTGCAGTATATTTGAATATATTTTTGAGTTCTGGCTTTCTACATAAAACTTCCATGTTTCAGATATTTTGACTTTAGGAGAAATGAGCTAATTAATTTTCTGATTCAAATATACATAAAATGTAGAAAACTGCTATTTCTTATTCCACTTTTGATAGCATAGCTTTAGTTTCTGAGGCAATTAACATTTCAATGTACATACATGTATGCATTCAATTGACAATTGTAGTACAGTCATTTGAATTTTGTGACATGCTCAAAAATTATCTATTAAGAAAAGAATTTAACAAAATAACAGAAAAGTTGGTAAATTAATGTGAACCCTTAAAGAAGGTGCAAATAAATTCTTGAGGGCCAAATATTTTGTTGTCAACACATTTTATAATAACAATAATGATATTGTCACTAACACCAATGAGCAGGAAACTGCAACACGTTGAATGGGAAAATCTGCCTTTGTAGATTGAGGACTGTAGGGCTTCTACTATTGTTTTTAAAAGTATCAATATTATCTCATAAAATTCAACCTGCAGACGAAGGAAGCAGAATATAATATAGGGGCTTCAAAGTCATGTTCCTGGAAACATTTGTGTCGCATGAATGTCTTGCACAGTTTAAAAAAACACTTTCCTTGGATATTTTCTTTGGTGTACTAAAATTTGTGCTCTTGAAGACCTCAGTATTTCACTGTTGCTCTTCATGTTTCAGAAATTGGAAACTGAAATATTTATAAGTAATTTTTCTCCTCAAAAAAAAAAAAGGAAAAATTATACAGAAAGGATCAGTATTATGGAGTAGCATTTGCTGATGCACAATTACAATGAAAGATTTCCCATTACAAGCTTTGTTAAAAAACAAACAACTCCTAAGTGGCTCAGAAAAAAAAAAAAGCTTTTCTGATTTTTGTGTGCTTTCAGTCCCTCCTCACAGTACAGTTATTTTGGTGACACTTATAATCACTCCACCCATTTTATCTGACCTTTCTGATAGTATTTTATAATTCTTTTGTTTGTAGTAGCTCCAAAATGGATAGCTTAGGAGATAAATATTTCTGTTCCTTTCTCGAACACCAAAAAGAGAAAAAAAAAAGTTTTGGGAATATTTAGGATTTAAGGAAGTTATATTGGTACATTTTCCATATGTTCATAATTATTTATATACTTATGTAAACAAAATACTTACATAGTGTGGACAAAATCATGCTTGAAATATATTAGAATGGAGGTAAAATGGTAGGTAGAAGGAAATTAAAACTTCAGAGAAAAACCTGATAGAAGAAATGCTGCTGTAAAATTGAAGTTTAAGAAAATAGAAGTATTTCAAATTTTTTAGGAAGATGCAAAAACTGATTAGACATTTTGTGTACATTTGCTTTGGATTATAGAAAGTTTCAGAAAATCATTAGGAAACAGTATTACCAGAATATGAAGCATTCAAAAGCAGTTATGATTACACTCACAAACTGACTGCTCTTGCCACAACATGCTGCGATTTTGAAGTCTTTAGATTAAATAGCAAAGAAAGGACAGTGAATGCTTTATAAAAAAACAGTCTTAGAGAGAAACCTGATGGGATCTTTGCCAGGAGAGTGACTAAATGAGCAGAAGAGAGCATTTATAAAGAGAGGCAAGGAAAGACCCAGCTAGGAAAACAAGGGATACTGGGAAGAAATCTGTAACTTGTCAAGAATGTTACCCTGTAAGGTTTTTGAGAACTGTCTGATGGTCTTTGTTTTAAAATTAATATACTGATACCTTGTCTGCTATTTCACATCTAGTGCCAGGTTAGTCACACTCTTGTTTCCAAAGCTGATTGTGGAAAACACAAAGGCTCAATGAGAAGCAGAGATAGGTAACAAATCCCCATGACCTGTAAGCAGAAAATCACCCAATCACTTGGAGATGCTCCCTCCTGGAAAAGCTTTTAGATTGAAGAGTGTGTGGGGTTTCCTATGGGATTCAGAGATGAAAAGTGTATTTTGTTTATGCAAAAAATATTGCTGAATTATCTTTTGAAGTGATTCTGAGCATGGATCTTATTTAAGGGAAGGACCAGAGGTACAGAGAGACTAATATGCCAGAAGGAAATGGAGTAGAATATAAAAGGCAAGAGGATAGTAGGAGAAGGAGGTTAAATACTGTTCAGTGTACAGATGCTGATGGTAGGTACTCTAGTTTGAACTGTATAATATGTCCCATCTTCTCATTAAATGGCAGTTCATCTCTGTGGGTGTGCTCCCTCCACTGAGCAGGTGTGGGTGCAGGCTGGTGAGCTCTGAGCTGGCCTGGCTGGGGAGCAGGGTAAATGGTCTGAGGAGCAGCAGCTGCTGGGCACTGCAAACCTCATGTGCCAGCAGCTGGGGCAAGCAGTGATCCCAGGCCAGCTCCTGGGATGAGAGGCTAAAGCCAATTGCTGGAGGCACCCACACTGAGTGTTTGTGTGTGTGTATTCCACTAGCTGACTTCAACTTGACCATCTGGAGGGGAGGCACTGGGCTGGGTCAGCCCAGCAGTTCATTATTTCAGCAAGCACTGGGTGTCTGTGTGAGCAGCCCTGAGAGCTCGTGTGTGTGTGCCCACCTGTTGGGTACCTGTGCTCAGCCCAGCTGCTGGATGAACCTGGTGCTCATCCTGCAGCCTCTTCTCATCCCTCTGGCCAGTAGATTCACCTGATTCTAACAGAGACATGAAGAATATAAGCAGGAGTCATGTTGCTGAAAAAATGTCAAGAAAATAGCTATTTAATTCAAGTTGCCCTGAATATTAAAAAAATTGCAAATGGATATTAATTCATCTGTGAAAAAGTGTTTCATCAATACAGGAATTCACAGGTTCTCTTTGTTCTCTCCCCATATGATGAAAAAAAATGTGACTGAAATAGATTGCAGAAACAAAAATAAAAAGAAAATGTGGTACATAAATGACAAACTAGGTTATGTTTTCTACTCATAAATAGATTATATATTCATTCATTCTCTACCTATTGTAAAAACTGGTGGCAGTGTTTTGAGCCAAAGTGTATTTATAAATGGAATTGAACGTTTTTATGCAGCTATTCCTATATTTAGTTAGTGGTGAATTTGTGGGTGAAGCTAGGTGGCAAAGAACAGCAGATGATTAAGCTGGCAGCACCAACCCAGCTGGAAGCTGTGTCCAGCTACAAGCCAGAGTGGAGATTCTGCATTTCTGACAAACGGAGTGGACTTTTCTTTGACTCCACCACCAAGAAAAAGCATGTCTGAGAAATAGGTGTCTGCTACTGTCCCTCCTGCATCTGTGCTAAAAGGTGTTGTATAAAGACTGGCATATAAATGTTGCATTGTAGTCCAACTAAAAATGAAGTGACTTTCAATTATCTGAAATGTATTTAAACTTGTTTGGTTTACCTTTTATGTTTGAGGTATGAATTAAAATGTGTAAAGCAAACTTCATTTTTGTGAAATGAAAATAGTTTACACAAGCACACTTGATTTAGGTGAAATTATTTGAAACTTCTGTGTAGAAATGCTCTCATACATTCATATTGCTGCTGTTCATATAACTTTGGATTTTCATGTCGGGATGTTCTGGGTGATTCAGGCTTCTGAGGAAGACACATAGCAGCAAACTTGAAAACTAAATCAAGAAATGAAAATGTATAACTCTAGTGTCTGGCACCTGCCTGTGCCTTTTCCACACATGCAGTTTGGGCAGCCAGTGCTTCTGAAACCTTTCCATTTGTCACTTCAGAGTTGTTTACCTTGGTGCTAGATAATAATATGGGACAAACAATAGTATAATTTCATATACAGTAATTTCACGATTATAAGCCACACCATTTTGACTAAAATTTTGGTCCGAACCCAAAGTGCGGCTTATAATCAGGTGCGGCTTATATACAGACAAAGAACGAAAAGTTGCTGTTTTAGTTTGGAGGACAGGTATCTGCTGAGAAAGGCAGGAACTTCTCTTTGAAATGGAGAATGTAAACCCCCTCTCTCCAAATTATTATAATTTGGAAATCAAGGGGCTTTCAGGCAAAAATATGGAAATTAGGAATAACAGTTCTTTTCTAAGGAAATCAAAATAGAAATACAGTACTACAAAGAAACAAACTCCAAACCCTGACAGAGTACAACCTGACACCCCGTCAGGCAGGGTGTTGGTAGCAGTCCCATTAAATGGTGGTTGCAGTGACAGATGTGGCTGAGTTGGAGCAGTGCTCCTGTACAAGGTGCAGTTTCCCTCTGGAGGTCCAGTGGTGATGTGGAGAAATCCGGTTTTCCACTGGAGTCCAGTGGAGAAAGGGGCTCCCTTAGTGTCCCAAAACCTCTGTTTTTATCTTGGTAAGAAATGTTGGGCTCTTCCCCCTGGCTGGAGCAACTCCCAATGTGATGCAGTGATTTTATCAGTCCCACAGTGGGACTCAATGGCCATTAGCAGAAAATGACTGGCTGGAGGAAGGATGGGTTGTGAAAAGATAAAGAACAATGCCCTGTCTGGTTTCAATGGATGGCCCATTAGCAGATTATCTGCCATTGAGATAAGGATCACTGTCCCCACCCTCAACAGATGGTGATAGAACAGATACCTTTGATCACACTCTGTATTGTAACATGCGGCTTATAATCAGGTGCGGCTTATGTATGGACAAAAAACCAAAAAGTTGCTGAAACCCAGAAGTGCGGCTTATACTCAGTGCGGCTTATAATCGTGAAATTACTACTTGAAACTTGAATCACTGCTGAATTCTCAAATGCGTTGTGTTGTACTTAGGCTCAGACCCTGGAGATAGAAATGCAACATTAGGAGTGAGTGAAGGTCCACAGGTACTGGTTTTATACTGAGGAAAACATAAATTAATTTATTTGGGAATTCTGTAGAAGAAAGGAAATATTAATTCTTTAGCATGGAGTCACAACTCATGCTTTGAAAGCAAAGCAACAAAGAGTGTGTCCCTCTGGCTGTCCCAGCCTCTTCAATGAAGTATTTCCAAAGATCCTCAAGTAATGTTTACCTAAAATGGTTCACTGAGTTATTTTTTCTTCTCTGTAAAGATGATTATTTTCGACAATTTTTCTTGACTGTATGGACATAAAGATGGTGTTTAGTACATTTAAGGGCAGAAATGCAAACTGGGCAGAAGCTCTGGAGGCTGAACTGAGAATGCTTTCAACACTGGGCAGAGCTGGTAGCACAGGTGGGTGCAAGACCTTGCTCGCCCACATTTGTCTTCAGGAATGCTGCTGATATGAACATCGTGCAAATACTGGTTTATATTGCCTGAGCTTCCCTAACTCTCATCTTCAGCTACAGCCTGAAGGGTATCAGGATCACATTTTAGAGCTTAGAGTGAAATAAAAATATTTATTACATTGTTACAGATCACACTGAGGCAATTTTGGAAACTGTTTTGAGGTAAAGCTGTTCATATGAACACAGTCAAAAATGGTTAAGAGCTAAGTTTTCTGTGTCCTTAAGGTCCTCAAATGAAGGACAAATCCAAATTTTGTTATATCCCTTTAAGTATTGATTTGTTCCTTCAAATTCTACAGCCTTCGGAAATTCAGGACTTGCTCTGAGGTCTTCAGTCATATAAATTTCATAACAATTCCTGCACATTTCTAAATTTCTGCTTTAATAGCAGCAATAGCAGCTTTTCCAAAGACTGACTTTTCTGCAGAAAATTGCTACTTCCTTTTGAGTTCTGGCTCAATCTGCACACAGCAATGCTCTTACTGAGATGTCAAACTACTATCTTCCTTTTAATCCTGTGACTGGTAAGGAAGACTGACTGATATCTGCATTGTTTCTTCTTAAGAAAGTAGGTGTAAAACAAGTATAACTAAAACTGTCAGGGTTGGGTTTTTTTGGGGAGGGTGTCATTTGAATTTTTTGTGGGGAGAGTGGTTTAGTTTTTTGTTTCTAGGATTTATTTAGGTTTTTTAATTCAGAACTGTCATTAAATCCCATTAGAGAATTTTCAGCAGTCTGGAGAAGTGTCATCAGTGTGCTAGGAAACAGCCTTGAACCTAATAAATGTGATGATTTTTTTTTAATGTATTCCCATTTTTACTGGATATATAGTAGTTTCACGAATACAAGCCACACGGATTATAAGCCACACTTCCGGTGCCTCGACAATGTTGCTGTCTTTGTCAATAGATAAGCCGCACCCCGAATATTAGCCGCACTTTCGTTCGTCGCGAGAATCCGTGCGCAGCTTTCACAAATTGGCCAATTAGTAACAGGATCGCGGCATAGCGGGCTTTACTGGCTCGGGGCGGGGCCAAGAAGGCTCGGCCCGCTCATGGTTGCTGACGGGGCCGGCCGGGTGGTGCTGCAGCCGCCGCCGGGCTCACTGGCCCCCCTCTCCCGTCAGCACCGCCCCGCCGCTGCGTTTAGTCGCCCTGCCGGCGGGCCAGCCACTGCCGCCGCTGGCAGGCATGCCGGCCGCCTCGCCGCTGCGTTTACGTACTCGCCCTGCCGGCGGGCCAGCCACTGCCGCCGCTGGCAGGCATGCCGGCCGCCTCGCCGCTGCGTTTACGTACTCACCCTGCCGGCGGGCCAGCCACTGCCGCCGCTGGCAGGCATGCCGGCCGCCTCGCCGCTGCGTTCACGTACTCGCCCTGCCGGCGGGCCAGCTGCTGCCGCCGCTGCCAGGCTCGCCGGCCGCCCCCTCCCGTCTGCACCGCCGCCGCGTTTCCTCGCCCTGACCGGCACTGCAGGCCCCCGCACCGCCGGGCTCCCCCACGCTGCTGGCCCCGATTCTGCTGGGCTTCCCCCGCTGCCAGGCAGCCCCACCCGTCGGCCTTCCTGCTTCTGCCATGCTCCCCTGCACTGCTAGCCCCAGTTCTCCCGGGCTCCCCCGCCCTGCTGGCCCGGGCTCTGCCGCCCCCCCTGCCCCGCCCTGCTGGCTCAGGCTCTGCCGCCCGCCCCCACACTGCTGGCCCCGCCTCTGCCAGGCTTTCCCACCTCTGCCGGGGCCAGCCGGGCTCCAGCTTGGCTTGGGGCTGCCGCGGGCTCTCACTTCTGTGTTGGCAGCTTTTAGAATTTTGTTAATGTATTAGCCGCCCCGGAATATTGGCCGCACTTCCGGGTTTCCACCAAAATTTTGGTCAAATTGGTGCGGCTTGTATTCGTGAAATTACTGTATATGGGAAAGACTTATGGAGAGATTTTCAAGGGAATCTTATTCATGTGCAAATGTCATTCTTCTAATATTTATAACAAATGTTGTAATTGTCAGATATCTCTGTCCATATCTACCATTAATGAGTAATTTTTCTATTCAGAGTTAGCAACAGATAAATATCTAATCGTTCAGAAACAAGACAGATACCTTCCTGGGATATTTTTTATGCATCTGCTCGACAGTTGAACAGAAAATTAGCTTAGCATTTGAGACTGAATGACGGGATCTGTCTTTATCTGAGAACTGTTCGAGTTCTTTAAGCAAGAGAGAAGGGAGAAGCCATTTACCAGCACTGCATTTCAATGTTTTCAGTTTCAGTACTGTAAAAGAAGGCCAGTTGCATTTGCAAAAGGGATGATTTGGTGATAAAGACATTCCAGTATTTGTTGACCTTCTGAGTCATCAGGATGTAGTAACACTCAATTGTTCCTGAACACAGAAGCACAGTTGCTGGAGCAGCTCTGGAATATCATACAATAGACATAATTTTAAGGATCTCTACCTCAAAAAATGTCTGCATTTTTTCTAGTCATTCTCATCCCAACCCTATTTTTTTCTCTCCTTTTTATATAATACTTGGGAAAAGTATATTTTTGTTTAATGGTTCGCCTCCATCCCCTGTGAATGAAAAACCACCCGAGAAAACTGATGTTCCATGAAAAAAATGTATGCAGCTCTGAAGAAAAGGACTTGGGAGTTCTGGTGAAAGCCAGGTTGAACATGAACCAGCAATGTGCCCCTGCAGCAAAAAAAGGTGAATGATGAGCTGTAGTGCATTAGACAAAGTATTGTCAGCACACCAGGGGATGTGGCTTTTCCTCTTTAGTGGTGAGACCACTGGAGTACAGTGTCCAGTTCTGGACTCACTGGTGCAAGAGAAACACGGAGAGAGTCCAGTGAAGAAGTGTGAAGGTGATAAAGGAACTGGAGCGTCTGCTGTGAGCACAGGCTGAGAGAGCTGGGACTCTTTTTCCTGGAGAAGGCACAGGAGAATCTCACTGACAGATAAACATTTCTGAAGGGAGGCTGCCAACAGGATGGAGCCAGGCTCTTTTCAGTGTTGCCTGGTGACAGGACCAGAGGCAATGGGCACAAACTGGAACACAAAATATGCCATTTGAACATCAGGAAACACTTTGCACCATGAGGGCGTCTGAACCCTGGCACAGGTTGCCCAGGAAGGTTGTGGAGTCTCCATCCTTGGCGATATTCAAAAGTGAACATGCTCCTGGGCTAACAGATCTAAGTGGATCCTTGGTCACGGGGGTTGGACAAGGTGACATCCTTGTTTCCTTCTGATCTCAAACATTTTGTGATTCTGTGATTCTATAAATGAAAGAAATGGGAGGAATAATACGACTCTATCAGCTTGTAATTTTAAAAGAACCATTTCTGCTATTCTGGCATATGGTGCTATGGGTATAAAAATTACTCTTCTTCAGGATCATTGGTTCCCAAGAAAAAGCAAGTGCCATCGTGTCCTGGATTATGAGGACATAGTATACCTAGAGGCATTTCATGCTATGGTGTTATCTCCCTACTGCAGTTTGTTGAAAGCTAAAGGGATTTTCATCTGTAAGGGTACACTTTTGCACAGCTCTTCATACTTCTGTTTCCTCTGGGAATATACATTGATCTGCTGCAGCAAAAACATTTAGTATCATTCTGACACATCTCCATTCTACCACTTTATGACTCACTGGCCCAAAATTTCTTCACTAATGATCCTAAGAAGCCTTACTGAAATGAGTAGCTAATTTAGCATTAATTTGTAACTAGCACTAAAATATCAAATGTGCAATTAAATTCAGACTAGTGGCAATCCATATTTTACTCACCCTATATGCCCTGTGCAGTACAATGCTTTTTTGATTTATTGCTATCCTTTTCAACTACCTGTAACATTTTAACCTGCAATCCATAAGTGCTATTCTCTGAATTCCCCATACCATATATTTTAATAAAAAGTTATTTTTTAAATTGAAATTTTCTCATACTAAATAATATGTAGGTATACTATGAATGTGCTTTTAAAATTTTTATATAGTAACTCTCTTGAATCACATACCTCTAGTATAAGTTTTACAATTATTGGAATCCCCAACATTCCCATATCACTGGTTCAAAGACATGTATGTTTAGACATATAGACACATTTTCTCTGTAAGAAATCTTTAACTTCCAATAAAATTATTTAGATTTATATGCATACACTTTAAGAGTACAGACAGAGTTGCATTATAGGAATATTTTTATATACCTGTCCAGTAAGATTATGGATTTTTTTTTTTTTTACGTATATGAAAGGAAACTTTAATGTGAAAGAAAATGTTTGATAGGGAAATTAGTTAATTTTATGCAATTTTGCCTTCCATGTAATTACCAGTACAATTTCATAATTAAGGTTATTGTCATAATTTTGTTTGAGTAATTTGTACTATGAAAGTGAAATTTTATTAAAATGTAGAAATCAATATCAGATTGAAGTTTCACTTTGATTTTTAAAAAGAGAGACATCATAAAGAAAAATCAGTAACATAAAAATTTACACATATGTCCTAGTTTGCCCAGAAAAGAAACTTTAGGGTATTATAAGGGTGTGAAAATTAAATTATCTTTGTAAAGGTTGATTTTTATTTAATTTTTATGGTTCAGGACATCAATAAAAGGCCTTTCACTTGAGTCACTAGCTCCCTCTTACAAAAGGAAAGCATTATTCTGATGCAGTTAGCTTTTGCATTTTGACGTTGTCTTTTGACAGGTGTGGAGTGATGGGGAAACTCAGGATGGCAGTGCGTACCACTCGTGTCAGGAAAAGATAAAATGTGAAGGTTTGGCTTCCAAGGACGGAAACTGGCATTAAAACTAAACAATATTTTCTGGTGCGTCTAACTCAAACCTATTGAAACAAGTATCTTGTGGAGTATTGATATTCAAGCAGTCCTGGAGGCTCGTGTGCACTGGGTTATTTCATAGTATCATGCACATAATTAGATGACCCTTGAGGGAAGAGATCAGTGCTTATGTAATTCAATTGAGGTCAAAAGCAGTTTCCAAACTGGGTTGGCCCCCCAGGGTATGGAAGTAGGAGATAATTTCTAAGGCACAGAGGAAAATTTCCAGCTGGTTTCTGTCCATCTCCCTCCACTTTTCTTCAGGTTTTCCCCATACCTGATGCACTGTCCCAGCACTTGCAGCTCTGTTGGCTCTGGAAGCTTTATGGAAAAGGCAATCTGTGATTCCAGATAACAGAAGCAGCGACTGTGGGAGTCCGCTATTCCAGAGCTTGGGGGAAAAAAAGCAAACCACAAAACCAAATAACAAACAGAACCCAAATCCAATAAAAGGAAACCCTGCATATGAAATTTGTGAACTGCTGTCCTGAATGGATGCTCCAGTGTCCTGCTGGGGCATCATATCCTGCCCCCAAGGGGACCTCAGTGCCCAGGACTAACCCTGGCTGATCCATGGTACCCCAGCCTTCCTCCCTCACCGTGTGCCAAGGTCCCAGGAGTGTCCTCAAAAAACCCTGCTACTATGTAGAGGCTTTTAAAAAAAATGTGTGAAAGTTTAAAAGCTCACAAAGAGCCTTTGGAGCCACAGGCCAAGAGCACGAGTAGATTATCAATAACGAGTTTTTGTTTCTGTCTTGAATGAATTCTTTTCTCTCCAGATTTCAGGCATCCAAATAACTGCAACAGAAGTTACTTGGACTGAAAAAGGACAAAATTGTGTCTGCAAAATCATGAAA
Organism: Catharus ustulatus; assembly: GCF_009819885.2. Lineage (NCBI taxonomy): Eukaryota > Metazoa > Chordata > Aves > Passeriformes > Turdidae > Catharus > Catharus ustulatus. The sequence goes on from NC_046222.1 coordinate 113,098,476, forward strand.
AAACTAATTAATGAGTCAACAAAAGTTTGCCCCAGAAATGTGGTGGACCATTTATAGAGAGTAGATGTGGACACAGTGACTAGGTTCACTTACTAAAATTTAAAATAAAAGAGAAAAAAAAAAGATTTTTCTCTGTCTTTCTTTAAATGTCCAGTCCTGAAGGAGTTGGAAATAAAGTTACTTTTCCAACTCAGTCGGAAATAAAGTTATTTTCCAACTTTGTATGATGAGGAGAAACATAAGAGAGATTTCCTGACTTCCTGTTTTCTCTCCAGTTTGTTTACCCTGGTAAACAGCATAATGGCAAAGCACCAGAGTGGACAAGTGACAGGAAGAGTCCCACTTTTCCTTCTGTCATGAATAGCGAGGGTGAGAGAAGCTGCCTGGACAGTACTGAGCTGTAGAAATCCATCACTGAGCTCTCTCTGGTGAGGCTGGAGACTGACAATTACCAGAGGTCTTTTTCTGAGGAAAAAAGCAAAGTTTTGAAAGCATAAACCCATGTAACCCATTTTAGACATGTATTTGTAAAAAAGACATGCTTTAAGGGCTTAATTTTCAAAGCAACTCCTTTAAATGTAAATTGGAATATTGCAAAAGCTAAAGTTTAGAGAAGTTATTCTTGTTCTGGGTCTGTTCTCTTGTCTGTTCCCCCTTTTGTCTACTCTTCTCCTTTTCTCTCTAACAAATTACCTGTCCATTTAACTTTGTTTTATGATAAATTTTATTTAAATTGATTTGTTGTCTTAAATAAAAAATACCAAACAGCATTTATCTTCCTGTTTTGTATTTTGTACTTTTAGATCTCATTATTTTAGCACTTGAAAATCTACTGAATAACAGATGAAAATGAAAACATTTATATGTACAAAAAGTTTCTAGCTAATTTTATACTTGTGAATATTTGTGACTGGTAGATTAGGGAAAAATTAATTTGATAATTTGACACCTCTTCTTATCACCACGTTCAGGAAAAAAACAAAGGCAAACAAGAAAACAAAAGAAACACCCCAAAGATATCATCTGACAAGTGAGCTAAAGCACAGTTAGTTTAGCTAATACCAGTTTTTAAAATCCCTTACACTCATGCCATGGGGGCTTTTTGCTTGTTTCATTTGTTTCTTATCTGGTCCCTCTAGTAAGACACATATGGAAAACTTTCTTACTTCTAGCACAGGAGCATTTTTTACCCTCTGCAGTATGTGCATGCTCCAGAGATCTCCTCTCCCTGATACTTTTTCTGTTGCCCCAGAGGTTTTACATCTGCTATATCACTCATGCTCTAGCTGCAATCAGCAAACTCACCCCCTATTCTTTTTGTTCATGCCTACCTGGGGACTATTTAATTTTCTTTCTCTCTTTCTGTACTGTGAGCCCATTATCTTGGTTTTCTTACCTCATACTCTTTGTGTTGCTCTGCCTTCTGTACCTGCCTCTTTGTTTCATCCCAACAGCCTTGGTTTCTGACACAGAGCATGATATGAGTTAGATTGATAGCACAGTAAGTATTTAGAATTGAAATAAGCAACTCTGTGTCACCAGTGGGCATCTGGAACTGTAGGGGTTTTTTATAATACTTTGAGCTTTTAAAAGAAAATTCTGTTAGGGAATTCAGCTGATAAAAATCTACCCAAATTTTTTCAGTACCTTGTATCTGACAGTTTAGAAAGATCCACTTCAAACAATGAATTTAAACATTCTGAAATATTTCCAAAATGCTTCTGTTATGGAGCAGGAAGCCTTAGCTGCATCTGCTAAAGGATCTGCTGTTGCGATGGAAACTTGGATGTGCCTCAGACAGAATTCTGTCTCTGGCAATTGACATTGCCACTGTTGCAGAACAGAGTTCTTCAGTACATCAAAACATTTATTCATAATTTTTGCAAAATTCACTCCAAATACTGAAGGATGCCTATGCAAAAATTTTACTAACCTTGCTTCTTCAGAGACTGGGAAGACAATAAAATATCCTCCCTTTTTTTTTCACCTGCCATGTCCTTCTAGAAATATTTAAATAATGAGGTTCAGTAACATGAACAAAACAGGATGCTTAAACACACAGGAAGGAATGAAAGAGAATATTTAAATGTGAAAATGTTATAGCCAAACAGCTCCCTATATACTGCTCCCTGTCATCCAATAATAGGACACTCTCATCTACTTAGTTTTCTCTTAAACCTGAGTTTGTTGAATTGTTCAGAATGAGTCTTTCAAGAACAAAGAAAAAGCATTTTACCAATTTGGAAAAAAAGAATTAAAGTAATTTCACAATTATAAGCCACACCATTTTGACTAAAATTTTGGTCCGAACCTGGAAGTGCGGCTTATAATCAGGTGCAGCTAATGTAAGGATGAAGTTCAGAAATTTGCCAACATGGAAGTACGAGCCTGCAGCAGCCCCGAGCCGAGCTAGAGCCCCCCCGGCCCCGGTGGCGAGGCAGTTGTGAGCTGAGCCTGTATGGCCCTGAGCCAAGCCAGTAAACCCCACTATCCCGCGATTCTGTTACTAATTGGCAACTTTGTGAAAGTTGCACGCGGGTCCTCACTGCAAACAAAAGTGCGGTTTATAATCCTGTGTGGTTTATATATGGACAAAGGACAAAACGTTGCCGACACCTGGACGTGGGGCTTATAATCAGGTGCAGTTTATAATCATGAAATTACTGTAAGTGAATTTTTATATTTTCAAGACACACGATAAACAGATAAATAAAATATTTCAAGTAACTACTTAATTGAGAAATAATTTACATTAGTGAAAAAATGTTCTTTAAAATGTGAGTGATTTTCAGTTGCATGTACAGGTAAGAATGGGAATTGGCACTTTACCAAGTTAAATGCAGCAAGAGTGATTCATATTCAGTGGATCCTTTCTTTGATTTGCATAAAGCTTAAACAATTTTATTTGCGTTATACTACCAGATTCTCAAACATGGTAACAAATTATACTTACCTTTTCATTATAAGGAAACAATATTGTGTTTGTTTTCCTCATAAGTCCACAAATTAGACCAACAGCTAAGGATCATTCTGTTCAAAAATTTACATTTCTAAGACTACTCTCTAATTTAAAAGTTACATTTTCTGTAGAAAATTGGATTCTAGATTTCTTCAAATTAAGTTTTCTTATTTTTTATCCTTAAGCATTTATAACCCCACTTATTGAACAGAAAAAGACAACAGATATTAAGAAATTGATCCCTGAGATTCTACCATTTCTGAAATACACAAGTTCACTATAATTAAGCAATCAGCTCAGAGAGGATGAGAATGGTGATAAGGAGGTGAGTGTTTCCTCAGTGCTCTCTGCAGGATCCTCTGTCAGGCCAGGGGTAAAATGCATTTACAGAACAGTAGGAGGGAAATCTTACACCATCACAGTGTGCTCCTGGGGAGTACTCAACTTTATACACTCATTTGCTCCCCACCTGGAATCTCAAATGAAAAAAAAAAAAAAAAATCAAACAGTTTTGTCTTTTTTGCCTGATTGAATCCCATAGTGGAATGTGGAAAGGCAGACAAAGTTCCCTGGTCTCTGGCTGCCTCACTTATCAACATCCGGCAGCAGATGTAGTAACAAGTTTCCAGAGAGAGCACAAGCTCACAAAGTCTGTAGATAACGCAGAACATTTTGTCCTTGGAGCATGGGCATTGAAGGCTGCGGTCAACAATCTGGCAGTGCCTGAGGTTGAAACATCCTTCACTCTAGAATTAATTACAAGATTCTTTTTAATTAACTACTGTAAAATGTTGCCATTCCAGTTTAATGCATGCTCAGCACTGATGAATAGGTGGCTCTAGGTGTGTTGCTTGAGTTCCAATTTATTTGACTTTTCTTTCTATTTTTATTGTGTTACAGAAACTCAACTTACTGTATGAAAGTGTCCATTTCGCTGACGGTGGGTGAAAATGACACTGGACTCTGCTACAATTCAAAGATGAAATATTTTGAAAAAGCTGAACTTAGCAAAAGCAAGGAAATCTCATGTCCTGAAATTGAGGATTTTTTATTTCCATTTAGGGAGCCTGAAATTCTGTGGTATAAGGTAAGGAATGCAAGAGATTTATACCTTCAAATATATATTAAGCAATGCTCTTCTGGTTCTCTTGATCTAAATGTTTTATGAAGCTTGGGTTGTTTTTAATTCTATCAAGAAAAGACAACAGAACCAATAGTAGAAAAAAATGAACTAATTGAGAAATGCAAATGCTTCCTTCAGTGAACTGTGTGAGGTATTTATGTATGCTTTACCTGAATAAACAGCTTCATTTTGTAGGATAAAATTCAGCAAATACTACCAAAACTTCAGTTTCTACATATATACTTAAGGTTATATTTGCAAATATAATTTGTTTTTTATCAATAACTTTATTTCAATATTCTATTTCTAGATCATTACTTAAGGGCCAAGTTCTTGCAAGTAGTGTTGCCTGTGGGCAGTGCAGTAGAATTAATTATGGTATATCAGACTGTACTACCTAAAAAGTACAATTTTGTGGCCTGGAAAGATAGTGTCAAAATTGATGGATAGCATATCTAACATAGAAATGTAGAAATGTAGCCAACTATTTCTTGGATTTTGTATCTGGAATAAAATACTTTTTTAGATTAAGAATGCACCTTTTCCAGGTTGAGAGAGCTTTGAATCTAAGATGGTTTTAGAAAGAGATATATGGCATCCTTATTTCTCCTCATTCTCATCTTCTGTTTCTCTACATTTAATTTTTATTTTAAATTGAATTAAAAAGGAAAAAAAAATCCCCTGCAGCCTGAACTGCTAGTAATATAAAAGTCATAGATTGCAGACATAAGTGTAGTGCTAAATAAGTAAATTAAATACGAGCCACTAAGCAAAAACAGAAAAAAAAACCACCAAAGGATTAACTCCCTTTTTTAGCTAGAGGCATAAATATCAAATCAGGTGATAAAATTAGTTTTAACCAACATCTATATAGACTATATTTTACATATTTAGTTTTTATACATTTATAACTAGCTGGGGTTCTTGCCTAGCCAAATTGACTTTGGGCATCATTGTCCACAGTGGGCCATTTTAAGTGTAAGAGCAAAATCCCTGAAGTTTTATATTCTCTTTAAACAGGAGTGCAAGTCAAAGACGTGGAGATCAAGTATTGTGTTTAAAAAGGACACTCTTGTGATTCGAGAAGTTAGAGAGGACGACATTGGAAATTACACTTGTGAGCTAAAATATGGATTCTTTGTTGTCAGAAGAACCACGGAGTTGACCGTTACAGGTAATTACAGGCTCTTTGTATCTCTTATATTTAAAAAACCCCACCATTGAATAATTTGGTTCAAGTTGTGTGTTTCTGAGTCATAACATTTGCACACAACTTTGCTGTGTGCCTAGATATGGATAGTATGGATGGTTGATGCATTTGATACATTGAAACTGTCCTGAATATTTCACAGTGGTATCTGTAATACATTGACAAGTCTGAGTTTTGTAAAGTTTTGTAAGCTTATGGGTGGTTTGTTAGTTTATTTGTTTGTTTATTTTACTTATTTATTTATTTGAGTGGGAAATGTGGTCAAGAAGCAGGAAAATTCTGAAAACATGACCTCTTACAGAAAGGAAAAAACAAAGTCATTATGTCTATCATCCTCTGTCATGTGATTAAATTACTCGGGATATAAAAATAGCTGTAGCAATAACTCCACAATACAAACTCTAATTGTCTTTGGACGTGAGAACAGCTGTAGCCACAACCCAAATGCAGTAGCTCTGTCCCAGTGAGACATTGCAAGTCTGTGACAGGTGCTTGAGCAGCCCATGATGAAGGACAGGAACATTTTTTCTCTGTTATTCTCTCCCCACTTTCTCTAGCTCATAGTTCCTGATCTGAGTTGTCATGCGCTCTGGTTACCAATTAATATATTTTACATTAGTCTGATTATTTTTTAATCCATTTAGTCTTGGCTTCGAAAACATTTTGAAGTATTAAGTTCCACACAGTAATTATGTAACATTAATAAACTCTATAATTCAGCAAACAGCAATTGCATAAGATGCATTTAATATAAGCTACTTTTAAAGTTACCATATCAATATTTAAAATCCATTATCAATTAAAACAATATATATATACTGTAATAGTAATGTCCACAGCAGCAGAACAATGTGAAGAATGGTTCATTGAATTTTCCATGCCTCACCAGACCTCAACCTCCATTTTACAATTATGTGAAACATACAGCTGAACATACATGTAAGGTAAAAAATGAGCTTTTACAATTATAGGATTATAATGGTAGGCAGGAGTATATAATGAACTCTGTAATGCTGTGTAGTTTCACAGTATATTTCCTAAAACAAGGCAGAATGAGGATTTTCCTGGCAAAACAGAGGTGAATTAGATCCATATGGTTGACAAAGGAGCTTGCATGTATAAGTTCTTGCACCTTCAAAATATCTAGTAAACCCAGAAACGAATCTTCCAGAATGATTATGTAGGTTGCTCTTGATACTTTTTTTTGTATCTAATATATAAATCTGAGGTTTTATAGTCAATTAGGGAATGCAATTTTCCTCTGTTGGATGTGTCTGGAAATCATGTTGTTTATGTTATTTTGGGAGATTCAAGTAATCAATCATATTTATTTAAACTCAATAACCAGGATCTCTTTGTTGTTGTATAGCATTGATTTATTTGGTCAGTACAGATAGGCAATTACTGTTGAGTGATTAACCTCACAGTAACCATCCATATACTCTGTTTGATTGACTCTGATATAAAGAAACCAGAGAAAGATTCAAGTGTGTGATTTATACCAAGAACAATGTGAATTATCTTTTGCAAAATTTGATACCTGGTTTTCAAAAGTACACATTTACTACGTCTTTAAGTGATCCCTTCTGTCCCTTTGGTTGGTACTCTGCTGCACAGCAGTATTTCAACAGGCTCAGACTGACAGAAGAGAGAAAGAAAAAAGCATTGGAACCATATTCATGTTACTATTTGTAGGAATAGTTTAAAAAAATGCAATTCATCACTTGTAGTATAGGTAGGAGTTCAGTATTTAATGTTTAAATAGACAGATTCAGAAAGAGACTTGGCTGATTTTGATGTGTTAAAAATGAATGAATTCATAGGGAGGGAACTATTCAATTTCCACCTCTGCAAACCCCAGCAGATTTAAGGACAACCTCCAAATTAGTAAACTCTTTTAGCAGTACTGTGGGTCTTCATATTCTCTTTATAATATGTGAATAAACAGAACAAGCAGATAGATTTACTCATAGTATTAATTTTTGTTGCACCTGTTCCTCATGACCTCCCTCTCTGGGCAACTGGGGACAGTCACCACCAAAGGATTCCCTTCTTTATCCCACACAATGTGTTTTGTCAGAATTGTTCTCTCCTTCAGGAAACCTGCTGCTCTTACAGACTATTAACTATGGATGTACAGTAGTTTCACGAATACAAGCCGCACGGATTATAAGCCGCACCCCCGGTGCCTCGACAATGTTGCTGTCTTTGTCAATAGATAAGCCGCACCCCGAATATTAGCCGCACTTTCGTTCGTCGCGAGAATCCGTGCGCAGCTTTCACAAATTGGCCAATTAGTAACAGGATCGCGGCATAGCGGGCTTTACTGGCTCGGGGCGGGGCCAGGCAGGCTCGGCCCGCTCATGGTTGCCGACGGGGCCGGGTGGCCCAGCTCAGCGCCACGGCTCGGCGGGGCTGGCCGGGTGGTGCTGCCGCCGCCGCCGGGCTCGCTGGCCCCCCTCTCCCGTCAGCACCGCCCCGCTGCCGCGTTCGCTCGCCCGGCTGGCAGGGCTGCCGCCGCCGGGCTCGCCGCCCGCCCCGCTGCCGCTTTCGCTCGCCCCGCGCCGCGCCTCGCGAGCGCCGCGCCCGCCCCGCGCCGCGCCCGACCCGCGGCGCTTTCGCGGCTCGCGGCTCGCGGTTCGCGGCTCGCGGTTCGCGGCTCGCGGCTCGCGGCTCGCGGCTCGCGGCTCGCGGCTCGCGGCTCGCGGCTCGCGGTTCGCGGCTGGCGGCGGCGCTTTCGCGGCTCGCGGCTCGCGGTTCGCGGCTCGCGGTTCGCGGCTCGCGGTTCGCGGCTCGCGGCTCGCGGTTCGCGGCTCGCGGTTCGCGGCTCGCGGCTCGCGGTTCGCGGCTCGCGGCGGCGCTTTCGCGGTTCGCGGCTCGCGGTTCGCGGCTCGCGGTTCGCGGCTCGCGGCGGCGCTTTCGCGGTTCGCGGCTCGCGGCTCGCGGTTCGCGGCTCGCGGTTCGCGGCTCGCGGTTCGCGGCTCGCGGCTCGCGGTTCGCGGCTCGCGGTTCGCGGCTCGCGGTTCGCGGCTCGCGGCTCGCGGTTCGCGGCTCGCGGCGGCGCTTTCGCGGTTCGCGGCTCGCGGCTCGCGGTTCGCGGCTCGCGGTTCGCGGCTCGCGGTTCGCGGCTCGCGGTTCGCGGCTCGCGGCGGCGCTTTCGCGGTTCGCGGCTCGCGGCTCGCGGCTCGCGGCTCGCGGCTCGCGGCTCGCGGCTCGCGGCTCGCGGTTCGCGGCTCGCGGTTCGCGGCTCGCGGTTCGCGGCTCGCGGTTCGCGGCTCGCGGCGGCGCTTTCGCTCGCCGGGCGGCGCTTTCGCGAGCGGCGCTTTCGCTCGCCCCGCCGGCAGGGCTGCCGCCGCCGCCACCACGCTCGCCGGCCGCCCCCTCCCGTCTGCACCGCCGCCGCGTTTCCTCGCCCTGGCCGGCACTGCAGGCCCCCGCACCGCCGGGCTCCCCCATGCTGCTGGCCCCGATTATGCTGGGCTTCCCCCGCTGCCAGGCAGCCCCACCCGCCGGCCTTCCTGCTTCTGCCATGCTCCCCTGCACTGCTAGCCCCAGTTCTCCCGGGCTCCTCCGCCATGCTGGCTCAGGCTCTGCCGCCTTCCCTGCCCCGCCCTGCTGGCTCAGGCTCTGCCGCCCGCCCCCGACACTGCTGGCCCCGCCTCTGCCAGGCTTTCCCACCTCTGCCGGGGCCGGCCGGGCTCCAGCTTGGCTTGGGGCTGCCGCGGGCTCTCACTTCCGTGTTGGCAGCTTTTAGAATTTTGTTAATAGATTAGCCGCCCCGGAATATTAGCCGCACTTCCGGGTTTCCACCAAAATTTTGGTCAAATTGGTGCGGCTTGTATTCGTGAAATTACTGTAATTATAAACAGGCTCTTTTCAATATTGCTGTTGGATATTCTTGTTATATTATAACCTCCGTGCTTTACACCTTAAATATCTGAGTGTCTCATAGGCATACATGGAATGGCTCCTATTCTGATTTATCATTAAAGTTGAAAAATGGGAAGAAAATTCACATATTTTCAAAAAGACCAAACTCAATAGGTAGTATCCATCTCATCTGAGTATAGTAGCTGAAAGCCCCTAAGCCATGGAAAATATAATTTCCTTTCCTTCTAAAAAATGAGAGAAAAAAATTTGCCCGTTCTTAGCTTAAATTACAAGCACTTAATGCCACCTTGGGTGAATCTTTGTAATACACCTTCACAGTAAGAGCTGTTTCATGGCTCACTTTTTTTTTTGTTTTCTTTTGTTTATTTCTTTGATCTTAATGGAACTTTTTTTTTTTTTCTGAGATAGGACCTAGAATTTCCCTGTTTCTCAAAACAAAAAACATATACTGATTATTTTACCTTGTAACTAATCAAAATATTCACATAAAAAGCATAATTGGTAGGGTTTTTGGTTTGTGGTTATGCAATTACACTTTTCAAAATGTCCTGCAATTACACATTCTAAAATGTCCTGCAATGTACAAAGTCATTTGTAGACTTTTATACTCCAGATTAGCAGGTTTTCTTTTATATGGGAAATTTTAATTAAGGTATACCTGCTGTCTCTGGTATAATTAATTAAGAATGTGTTTAGCATTGGGAAAGAATCCGATTAGAAAAATATAGTTTTAATTCCGTCATGGTGAGCAACATGGGTCAAAAATACTTTGCTTCAGTGATTTGTTTTATTTAAATATTAGGTTTAATAATATTATTTTTCACCTATAGTACCAAGGCATTTGTAAACACTTTCTGCTTTTGAAGGGTTTCCTTCAGGTCAAATAAAGTCCAGCCTGTGTCTGAGAGAGAATATGTCTGTCCTCACTGCAATAACATACAGTTCTCCATCATGAACATCACAAAGCAAACAGACCCCATCATCCTTGCAGTCGGAACATTACTCATTCTGTTTTAGTTTTAAATATTAAAATACTTTTTTCCATTTTGTCAGAAATAAGAAAACCATATACCTTGAGGATAGAATCAGAACTAATCAGTAGGTTTTTAATGCTGAAGCCTTTCCTCAGAGATAACTTTTGTTTTCTTTATTCAATGATTAGACCCTGAGAAGTTCCCTTGGAAACAACTTCTGCTGGAATGAGCACAATTTTAGATTTACTGATTCCAGCATGTTTACAATCAAGCTATAGGAATAATAAATGGTATTTTGTTTTTATTATTTAAATTCAGACAGCTTGGTTTAAAAAATTTTTACAGTAATCTTGAAAGTGACAGTTTACTCTTTTCCATCTTCAACCCATTACTTTTTTAATATTTAGGTTTTTAGGCAAAAAAAAAAATGTAATTTTTCTTATTCAGTTATGCTGTAGTTAACTCTTAGTGCTGCTTGCAGTTTGAGTTATGTTGAATAAGTTTTGTCTCGTTTGCTTTCTGACAGATTTAGTCTTCATCAGCATAATGGGAAATCTTAAGTGACTACATGTATGTATGTATGTATTTTTAGAGCTGGAAAGATCACTGTAAAAAGAAGTGGTATGAAGAAAAAATATGATTAAATTATACATCTAGCCTCACAGCTCAAAAATGTAGATCTTTTATATACAGCTAGCCACCATATATCGTGAATAAAAGAAAAAAAAACAACCTGAAAGGGGCACACAAACACACACAAACACACACAAACACACACACAGACACACACATACTTTGAAGGTTATAGCTTGCTTTAAGTGGACTGTATTTTAAATGTATAAGACAAAATCTTTACCATTTTTTCCCCCCAAAAATTGTCTTCAATTTCTTCCAGGTGTGCTGCTCTTTCTCATTCAAAACCTCCGAATGCAGTGAGGTACTGCCATAAGTATGTTCCTCTCTATTTTTAGCAGGTACAAAGTGAGAAAAGTATTAAAGACCAGAGTTGTTTTCTAAGCATTTAGAGCTTTAGCACAGACTCTGCTTGGTTTCTGAAGTTAATGACAGGTATAAACCATAGTGAATGCACCCATGACTCCTTGATTCAGCTGATCCTAATAATTATCAGAGCTGACGTTCATTCCTTGTTCGTCATTAGTTTAATTCAATTCCAGAACACATTCAGATAGAAGTTCTATTTACCATTACTCTGTGCAAAGACTAATAAAATATAAAGCAAACAATAGATTCATTATGAAAGCAGCCTGTTCAAAATACTAACCTAGCATTTTAAAATGCATAAAATCATGTAGGTTTAGCAAATTTATGGCTGAAGAGTGGGATGATTTTTTTTTTTTGTAAATTAGAAATGAGTGATTTTATTTTACAGTGCAATCAGTTTAATATGCCTGAAAACAAGGGTCTAAATTAATTTCTTGTGTGTATTTGAGTAATAATAATCAAAACATTTTGTTGATGTTCAATAAAATATTCTCTACAAATGTTCATTTAACACATTTATTGTAAATGGGTTTGGAGAGTTATTCAAAATCAGTCTTAAATGAAGACAGCAGTGAGCAAAGCTTTATGTATTTTACTTTAAAGGAAGTGCAGATGATGTCATGTACTCTATGTTCTAAATAGAAGTGATGAATTAGAAAACCAGCTTCAGCAATTTAGCCAAAGAAAGAGTTGCAAAAGTTAAAGGGAGAAAAATTTCAACCTTCCTGCTGGTGACCTTTCGACATTTTGTCCTTTGTCATGAGCTGGTTTGGGGTGCTCACAAAGACCAGTTTTAATTATTTGAGGTTATTCCTATCATAGCTGGGGCAGAGAGAAGAACCTCTAGCTAGTAATTCATGGTAGGTAAAGCAGGGTACTCAAAACATATTTAATAGAACAGACTCGATGGGCTTTAGAAGGAAAATTTTCTCTCCCTAAAATAAAGCTTGACTAATAACTTATTCCCTTTGGGTGATGTGTTTATATTCTCTTCATTCTGGACAATGCCTATTCCATGTAAAAAGGATACTGCACTTTTTTTGTTATTTACCAAAAGTCCTCCAGGATGTGGCCATTTGTTGATGATGTAGTCATGATTTCTGCTGCAGTCCTGTACTCCCTGTGGACTATACAGTGAGAGTAAAAGTCTGGAGCTTGATTAAATAATTGGTAAGAAATTGAAGAAATCTTAGTCCATAATCAAAATGAAGAGTTGCACTTAATAGATTTGATATTATGCAAGAAGTGCAGTGAATTACTGTGCATACTGTTATTAAATTTACAACAATTTTGCTTCTTTCTTTTTGAATGTGATTTTTTTTTGTTCCTGAAGTTGTTGGGTTTTTTTCCAATTTTAACTTTGTAAGTTTAAAGACTAAGGTAAGGTAATAAGTCCAAATAAATTTGGCTTTCTACATCAGGTGAAGGAAAAAAGATAGGGAAATGGCATTTCCAAAATGGGAGTTTGTTTGTGTGAGTCAATTTTCCTTTCTTCATGAGTCATATGAGAATACTGAAATAAAAACAATGTGTGTGGATGTTGTTACCAATATGATTTCTTCAGTTTAGTGTAGTGAGGTTGTTAAGATGAGCTACATTCTACAGAGGGAAAGAATTTTCAGAAAAAAGTTTATCATGTGTTAGTTACTACTAAAGATATAAAAGACATATAAACTTGTAGTTCAATAACATCTCACAAAACTAAATAAATCTGTTGTTAAGGCACCCAAGATGCTTGTTAAACAACCTTTTAAAAAGTAGATAAATTACATTGAATGTTAATGTTTTGCATTATTGCTGCGGAATCAGAAGACTTAATTTTACTTTTACGTTCCCCTAGAGTATGTTAAATCCACCAATACTGTCCTAACTGAGCATTTGTCATTTCCAAAGCTTTTCTTATACTGCTTTAGATAATTTATATGTACAGTGGAGTCTTCCAAGATGGTACTTTAATAAACCAGAGTATAAAATGCCCAGTGCAATAGCATAAGGACCTTGTGTTGCCCCCATCCTAAAAACAATCTATACACATTCTTATAAACAGTCTATACACAATTAGACTAAATGAATATTTAGCTTTAAAATGGAGACCATTTTTCCAATGCTTTCAGTGTCTTTCAAATGGCTTAGGCAGATTCTAAAGTCAGAGCTATTAAGCAAAATTATATTGGTAATACATATGTTCAGAGAGAAATTCCAGACAATACATGTACCTGAAATCATTGCAATAGTTTTTATAAGCAGAAAATTTTTGTTTACAGAAGAAATAAAAGACACCTCATTTTAACTGCAACAATGACATGTGTGTTAACAGAATAGTAGACTCAAAATCATTTAGAAGGTATCTAATATATGTTCCACTATATTAGAAGAGCAACTTCTCTTAAAGAGCATTGACCTCCTCAGAAATATTGTCATCTTCCCTTCAACACCTCCAAAGAAAAATAAAGACCATTTTTAATACTGTTATCTCATAGTATTAATCACCCAAAATATCATAGTATGCAAACAACAGAAAAATAGTGCATATCAAATTTAAGAAACCAGTTTTACTTGGAATTCTATTGCAAGTGTGAATCAAGACTGAAACCTTAGTTTCTCTGAGATTGATGTCCATTTGTCCATTGACTTAAAGAGTCAATATTTCATCTTTTGATTTTCTGGTTGCGAAAGATCAGAACTGATGTTAGTTTTAAAAATTGAAATCAGTTTTTAAAAACTCTAGCTCTGCAAATCTCCTTGATGTTTTATTGATTATTCTGTCATGTAATTTCTTTCAGTTAATGAATTAAATAATTCCCTAAGAGTAATTTAAATATGCCGTCTTCATGCTTTAGTAACAGGCAAAATGCATGTTAGCTACGTAGTGACCCTCCAAAAAAAGATGAACAGATGAACAAGAGGTGAAATCTTTTTTATTTTATTTTTTTAAAAATCAAAATAAGAAGGGAAAACCTGCCCATCTGTTTCTACATGGCTCTAAAGTACAGATTTTAATTCTGAATCTGGCTCAGACTATAGTTCCTCCCAGTTTACTCACTTAGGTAAACAGTTTGTTTCAGTCCTTACTGGAATAAATTTGGGTAAAATACCTACTGACTTAGTGGAAATAATACGGAGCTAAAACTCAGCAGTCAAGAGAAATAACTCTGTACTCTAGTGTACTTTATCTGAAAAGTTTAAAAATTAAAGATATGTTAAAGGGAATCAAAATTACTCAATTAAAATTGTATAATAATTTAACTTATGATGTTTTACTTATCTATTTTAGAGCTTAATATAGGAGAACAATTTCACGAGGGTTTTTTTTTTTTTTTTTTCTGTGTGAATGTGATAACACACAATAATTGTTTGAATATGAAAAACAAATTGGAACCAGCAAGGACATTTTTCCATTTCTTTAATGCAGCTTTTCCTTTTGCTTTGGCGTATTATATTGACATCCAGAACTGGATTCATTTAAAAATATTAGCTATAACTTCATAGAAACATGACTGAGGAGTGATATAAATCAGTGAATTTCCTCCACATTCTTTAAACGAAGTGAAGATGGAAGAACTAGAGTAGAAAGATGCCTGTGAGTTTTCTCCCTTTCTGAATCATTCTGTTTCACCTCACTGCATTCTCCCCATGTTCAACAAGAAGATTATATTTCTCCAGGCACCCGATATGGCAACAAACATTCCCAGCCCTTAATAAGCCCTTTGTGGAGCCACTATTCCCACTGCAAAATTTTACTTAACTTGTGGAAGGTTTATTTATGGTGCATACATGACATGTTGGGTTGTTCGGTTTTTTTTTTCCCTAGAGGTAAGACTCCTCTCACCTAAGTTAAATATTTACACCCACTGGCATATGAGCTGGCTGCTATTCATGGCAATTCCATGGCGTGACTGATATTCTCTTTATGCCAATGTGCTGAACATCAAATGAGTTGAGTTTTACAGAATTCCACTTCCATCTCTTAACTATCCAAGGGCTTACATTGGCAAACTCAAATGTAGATTTATAATATAGGCATCTACATCACAAAAATCCTGCTTTAAAATTTCACAGTTGTTGTGGCTATAACCTCTGGAAATGGCAAGCTGGCTGTACATAATATTTTCTTGCTACAAAACAAGCACAAAAATTCATGTCAGCTTTTCGAAACAGACAAGTACAAATTTGTAGCAGAAATATTATTTTTTTTGAACAAGATGTACAGCTGGGGAAAAGAAACGCAAGCTTTTGGGTGTAAAAGGCTGTCTTTAAATCTCAGGGGCATAATACACCAGTTGGTCTAATAAAATATATTGCTTTTACCTTGATACGTCTAAAGCAACATTACTGTTATTATTTTTCATGGTATTTAAGTTTTCTTAGGATGGAATAAATCACAGCATGCATTTCTTTAAGCTAGCTGCACAGTACAAAATAAGTATAGGGTTTTTTATTAAAATATAGCTATTTTGATAAATTTTGGCAGTTAGAATAAACTGTGCTTCACATGTAACAATGAGTTTACCTATATCATTCTGTGTTTTCTTTGAAAGTGATGATTGTGACTACAAGACAACTGGAAGCTTTCCTTTTATACTTCACTATTCTCAATTCAACACAAACTAAATATAAAGAAAGATGAGACCTCTTTGAGAACAAAGGTTTTGGTTTGAGAGCTGCAGTAAACAGAATGAATGTTGTATTAGAAAGCAAGTGGGTTACGATGCTTCAGTGTAGAGATGGCAAATTTATTTTAAGCTCCTATTTCTGTTCAATGTATCTTCTAACCGGGCATTTTTAATGTTGCTATCAGTAGTCTTTAGTGCTCAGGTGGGTAAAGAACTGAGGAGAGAGGTGATTTTTGTTGTCTTGTCATATAGCTCTGCCAGGAAATCTGGTCTCTTCCACACACATCCAAGTGAGAAGTGCAACTTCTGGCTCCTCCACAGCCCTGATCCTGGCACCAGAGCCCAAGCACCAGCAGCCTTATGGCATCCCATGCTGGACCTCTCCTACCATGCCACTCCCTCTGACTCTGCATTTTCACTGAAAGGTTCCTGTGTTTGTATTTTGGAGTTGGTAATTGTTGCTCAGTTTGTGATTTCAGTGGCCCAAGCCATTCTCTCTCAAAACTTCTTTGCCCAGACTGCTCCATGAAAAAAACAGCGATGCATTTCGGGTCTTGGTGTCACACCCAGGATGTGCAGCAGCAGGAGGTGCCTTTGAGGGGCCCCACTGATTTACCAAAATACTAGTATTGGTCTAATACCGATACTCAACTGTGACGGACAAAAGACTCTCTAACAATTTAAAGTTAGTGTGTGTATGTTTATTCAGCGCTGGGCAGCAGTGTGAGGTAGTCCCCTAATACAAACTGCGAAATTACAGGTGGTCACAGAGTCTATTTATTGACAAAAGGTTCAAACAAACACATATTCATAATACCAGCCCCTCCCATCCCCGCTTCCTATGGTAATTAGCTTGAGTGGCTATTAAGCATGCGTGGTTGGCTTCTTGAATTAAGCTTGGGGTCGTTTTTGCGGGGAGGGGTCTTAAAAGGAGGAAGTAAGACAAGTCTTCCTCACCCTGACCTTTTCTATTAATGACAATACAAATGGCTTTTGGGGCAACTCCAGTTTTGCCAAGAATGAGTTTCTGGTTGCAATTGTTCGTGTTCTTTGGACCTAACTACTAGTTTCATCCTTTCCCATTGCAAGCACAGCTGAGCAACCATAAATTGACAGGCAATCAATTATTTAAGTTTCAGGTAACTATCTCAAGCTCTGCTTTTAACTTTTAACTTTTAACTAAAATCCTAATTTCTTTAAGATTAGTGTTTCACCACTGCCTCCCCACAAACACTGCTCTGGTTGTCCCTGCCCTCCAGCAAACCTCCCACCTGCCCATCCCACCCTGGGCAAAACTCAGGTAGCAGCAGCAGACGAGCCAAGTGTGGGAAGAAAGGCAGCACAAAAAATCCCCTGAGACAGAGGCGGCAGGGACCTCTGCTCCTGCGGGGCCAAAGCGAGCACCTTCCCACCGAGCCACAGCTTCCAGCCCAGCAGCCACCCCTCCATGCAGTGGCAGAGCATGGCTGACATCCTGTTTGGAATTTTCAGGTGTTTTGTTCCTTCAAAACAATTCCATTAGTTTTTTCGGAATTTTTGAGCTAGCTTTCAGAATTCAAAAAGTCACTCATGAATAACTAGGCAAAGGGCAAAAAATGCATTGTGATAAGCTCATTTAAATAGAAATAGGCTCATTCCTTTGTGTGGGTTGCATATGCTTTTTTTATTTTTTTTATTTAATATCTTGATTTTTATGAGTAAATTCAGTTTTCTGAGGAGCTACTCTGACACCACCAGGAAAAAATAAAAATTAAGGCTAGGTGAACTGTTTGTCATTTTCATACAGCTAGCACGGTCTAGAATTTTTGCTTACATTTGAGCAGTACAGTTTATTAGGATGAATGGGGGGGGCAGGAACAGAAATTTAGAAAGAAAAGACTCCTGCAAAATGTGGATAATATGACATTTAGTGGAGATTATGTAATCACAGCAGGAAAAGCATTTATTTTTTCCCTATTCTTGTCCACAAACAAAAAAGCTGTACACTTATTAGGAAACAGTCTGATACATCTATTTCTCTTACTGAGAGAAACTCTAAAGACTCAGGAAAAATGCTTGAAAAATCTAGTCTGGCTTTTGAAAAGTCGAGGACATTTCAAAATGCTTTGCATGTATTCTGTAATGTCTTATTCTAATATATTATAAATGGTAGTTGGCAGATTACATATCATATTTTCAAAAGCTAGTGTCTGTACTTCTCTGCTCTAGATGTCTTCTTGTCTGTGTGGTTCAAAAACATCTTTGTGATCTGTCATAGTAGTTTTGATATGCACATAAAGCTGAGAGAACAAGGATTTATAAACTCCACTCAGAAAGACATACAGGTAGAAGTGCCTGCAGGGGGGTGGGCAGAAAGCATGAAGCACTGAAGGTGTCTTACTTTAGACTATAGTATGTATAAATTGGAATAAAACCTTATAAATACAGGTTCAGGGTCTTGTTTTTTATGTAATAGCTCCTTATGACACATGATAACTGTCATTGTTGTTTTTTTAATGATCTGTCATTTAAAAACAGCAGTTCTTTAAATCTTTACTTTATTAAAAAAAAAAGTAATCCAAACAATATAAATTATGGAGTGGGGGTGTGGACCTTACAGGTCAAATTATAAGACTTTCATAACTTGAAAATTTTATTTCCATTTTTTAATGTATGGCAAAGTCACTCCTCTAAGAAAACATGAGAGCTGATCGGGCTCCCTTATTAAACTGAGTGCTTCAGAGTATCAAAGGGCAGAAAACTTGCATTAACTTGATTAAAAATACTATACAGAGTCAACAGAAAAATGATGAATTTACTTTTGGTATTTTAAAAGGATTTTGTGGGCCGAAAGGAGAGATTTTTTTAATAAGTTAATTGTTGCAGAATGAATAACTACATGTGTGGAAGGTTCTTATAGTTCCTGCTCAGGTATACTATGGAAGAGTAAATAAAATGGGTAGAGTAAGAAATGCAATTCTGATTAAAAAACTGAATTGGAGATGGTTTTAATTCTTGTTTGTTTATGGCAATTGATGACATCTAGCTAAAAATACTGAACTACTGTTAAATTTTCAATATGCATGGGAAAAGGGTATTTATTTTTTAAAGGCCTTTCAGCACTGTCGCCAACTTAGGATGGAAAAAAAAATGTTTTCTTCAATTTCAGCTATTAAAAGAGAAGTTAAGACAGTGATAAACCTGTGGTCTGGAAAGTATTTTGAGAAAAGGAAGAAAAAAATTTGCACTGGATTGGTGGATTGTTATGCTAAAAATTTGAAAGAGGGTGAAAAGTGTACTCATCTACATCTAAGAGACATATGGTGATTTTTTACCCATTCTAATATAAATAACAGTGACATTACTATTAAAATCAGTTTTACCTCTTGTAATTTTAATTATAAATAATCAAGTGTTTTGATTAAACACATACACACACCCATTCATTAAATTTGAATGGAGTTTGCTGACTACCAGTCGGCAGAAAGAAATTTCTTTTAATTTTCCAAAATCTTTGCCAATGGAGAAAAGAGGAGAGGAGAGGAGAGGAGAGGAGAGGAGAGGAGAGGAGAGGAGAGGAGAGGAGAGGAGAGGAGAGGAGAGGAGAGGAGAGGAGAGGAGAGGAGAGGAGAGGAGAGGAGAGGAGAGGAGAGGAGAGGAGAGGAGAGGAGAGGAGAGGAGAGGAGAGGAGAGGAGAGGAGAGGAGAGGAGAGGAGAGGAGAGGAGAGGAGAGGAGAGGAGAGGAGAGGAGAGGAGAGGAGAGGAGAGGAGAGGAGAGGAGAGGAGAGGAGAGGAGAGGAGAGGAGAGGAGAGGAGAGGAGAGGAGAGGAGAGGAGAGGAGAGGAGAGGAGAGGAGATAATGGAACTTTCTGCCCTGGAAGGAAAATACCATTTTGACAAGAGAAAGACAATTTTAAAATCCTGCTATATTTTTAGGAAGTTCTTCTATGAGATAAGAGGCAGACACTTTATGCCTGTAGTAATACACCAACTCTTTTCCCTAAATAAGATGACAGTTTTGCTGGGTGCAGGAGAAGAATAGCTGTGAATTCCAACCAAGGCAGTAGAATAGCTGTTGATAAAGCATTTGTTTAACACAAACATATATTTCTCTCTGCTGTGCAATGGGAGCCTGGGAAGACTGCAACACCCCCTTAAAGATTTGTGGTGTACAGGAAAAAATGAATATGCAAATATACAAGGAGTAAGAGGCTTCCACCAGTAGAGATGGGAAAAAAATACATGTAGAGAAGACAGTGATTTATTTTTTTCTACAGGAAACCCAGTGTAAATGCAGCTATGATTTTTCCTGCTGTGGGAATCTGTACCATTTTTCACAAGATAGTATTGACATGAAAGACTGGTGAGGTAGTCAGAAGTTCTGAATATATTTAAATGAATACAGTTGTATCTGTCATCATGAATGGCTGCTATAATCACAGCTTTTAAAACCCACTGTTGGCTTCAACACTCCATGGTACAATGGAGCTCTTCAGAACTACAATAGTTGTTGACATTCCATTAAAGAAAACAATAGAAGTGGAATGAATATGCTTAGATTTCTTTTTATTCTGTACAATGATTTATAAAAAGAAATAGCAGAGGGAGAGAAAAACAAGACAAACCACTGTGAAAAGTAATTAAAGATGAATAATTGGGGAGGGTAAAATACTGCTATAGTAGAGAGTATTTGTCACTCTTTAAACTATTAAATGGATTTTTAAAAAGTGTGTATCAGTATATCATTACTATTGTCATAGCTATCACACCAAATTTTGTTTCTAATTTCAGTTAAAAATAAGGTTATGTAAGGTTTTTAATTTATCATTTATGTTTAACATAAGATGGCTTAATACAGCAGGCTGTATAAAAACTGTTATACAAGATTTGTTCAGTTTAAACCATAAGAATTTCGATTCTAACTACTGAGAAGTTCAAAGGTGATGGATGTTTAGTTAAATTTTTACATTATATATTTCTGTTTATATTAGTTGGTGATGAATGTACCCTATCTGAACTTCATTGAAATGATGCTTTCATGTAAATTTGCTGCCCAAATTTGTATAGAATGATCCTGTGAAAAACACAGCTGGACATCATTTACTTGTTTAAAAAGTAATGCTTTCCCTCTTCCCTCCAAAGGTAGCTCTCAAAATCATTTTAGAATTTATATGAAATAAGTTGAAGAGCTTTGCCTTTACCTGTCAGCTTTGCCTTTACCTGTCATCATGAAATACTTCAACTGCAGCATGCAGCCTTTTCCTGTTTGAAAACCTTTATAACTATTGTGCTCGTTCCAAGGAATATAGAAAGTGAGAGGCTCCAAATTGCCTTTTAAGCTATAGCCATGTAATCCACTGCATGATGTTCTTCTACTTGCTTAGTTGCTTTTATTCTAGAAATGGCATTATAGCAAAGTAAACAACACTGTCAAATATACAAACCTTTTTTTCTCCCTCCCTAAGGTTATGTTAGCTACCTATACAGACATTAGAGAGATAGCTCTGCTTCTTATGCACAAATGGTAAACAATATTGAAATATAAATGCATGAAGAATATTGAATAGCTTTTTAAAATACTAAATTAATATTTAATATGGATTTATTAGACAAATAATCTGTCACAACCAGTAAGCCCTCCTCCTGCTGCACTGAGCAAAAGCAGAACACCTTAGCTAGAAAAAATTATAAGTAATTTTAAATTTTCTGCAAAATTTAAGGTGAGACTTTTACATCCACATACCAAATTGATTTTAAATAACCTTGATTGCCCTTTGAGACTTGATTCACATGCCTGGAACTTCACGAAGCATTGTTAAACAGGTTAGAGTGCAAGCTGTAAATATTGAAATTGTGAGTCTGAGGCAGCTTGACAACTAGACAAGCATTTAGAATTCTTCTAATCTTTTTTTCATATGTCATCTGTAAGAAAGTAAATGCTTACATTAGAAATCAAACCTTTAAAAATTGCTGTCTATTCCCTAAATTTCTTTCTGGGAGATTTACCTCTGCCTAATACTCCAGGAAAAAATAACTAAAATTATTTAGAATGTCTTTTTTTCAGAGACATGAGCCAAGTCTTAATAGGCAATTAAATAAAAATGCATAAATGAAAAAGAAAAAGTGAGAATTTAGGCTGTGTGGAAGTGAAGAAATTTGGGAAGAGGAAATGTTAGAGAAGGCAGATATTGCAGCAAATGAGGCTCAAAAACTTTTAGTAGTAGTAGTGGGAATTAACTATTAGGATGTGCTGCCTGAAAGATCACAATATTCACAGTCTTTTTTCTGAATATCATAATTTTGTTACTTGTGTAGTAGCTCCATCAAATTATGATTTTTGTGACACTGCAGGAGTCAGTGAAATGTCACCCCTGTCTGGCAGTCATTCTTGGAAAACAGGCTTACCAACAAAATAAATAATAGCACACTCTAAACAGCTACTGCAATAGTGCATTACAAGAGCAGTCATAGACAGGAGCTTTCTGTGTGTGTTCAGACACTTCCAGGTTGGGAGATATTTAAAAATAAAAACACTTTAGTTTCACTATTGATGAATTCAAAGACTAAGAACTCAAAATCTCTCTTAATCTCTCAGCCATCTGTACTAGAGTCACAAAGAAAGGGACAACAATTTATAAATTAACAGGTGTATGTCATTGTGATTCCTGTCATACAATGTCTACATCTCAGAAAATGCTGTTAACAGTCAGCAATAATTGGCACCCTCTTTGGTCATCTGAAAGAAGATGAGACTTGAATGGTCTTGGAGGTTTCACTACCAGCCTCACTATCAGGCAGAGTCCCAAAAGTACATTAGAACACAGGGAGGATGAAGAAACCTCTGTGCTCTAGCTTGTAGATAGAGAATTTGTTTCATGACATCATGATTCTTTGCTACTTAGGATGGGCAACTTCATTTGAAATTAAATGGTCTTTGTCTGGTTTCTAGACATTTTCCAGTTTTGCCTGTGGCTGATATAGAAATGGAAAAGATAACTCTTGAATGACAAATCAAGATGTTTACTGAAGTGTTGCCTACATTCAAATAGGGTTTGTTTTCTGGTCTTTTTTAGTGGGTTTGTTTGTTTGGTTGGTTGGTTGGGTTTTTTTGTTTTGTTTTGTTTTGTTTTGTTTTGTTTGTTTATTTGTTTTTGTTTTTTCCACACAGAAAAGAAGGAAATAGAATTACCTGGATTAGAATTTAATTTAAATGTATTGATCCCTATTTAAGGAGATACCCAAAGTACTCCTAGATGGTGATCTGCCAGAGTTAGACTAAACTGCAGGCATTCATGTTGAGGGACTGTGATATATTCTGCTCAGCTTGTGCAGTGCCAGCTTTAATATTTGTTAAACAGTGATTTTAGCAGCTGAACTTGATAAAATTAAGGATCTTTTCCAACCTAAACAATTCTCTGATACTATGATTCTATCAAAGTAGCTGTGGTATTCTCTGATGTCACTACAAGATCCCTTCAGCCCAGCCATATTTTGCAGCCACATAGTTCAGCAGCTGACAGTAGGTATCAGTGTTAGTGCGTGCACTACTCATAACAATGGCCTGAAAAGAAGGTGATTCTTTGCTCTTTGCTCTTTGAAATTCATCATTGCTCATCAGGATCCCAGACTTCACTTGGTATTTTCTGAATATTTTTCTAACTTCAAATAATATTTTGGAGCTTTAAAATTAAGTTAGTTAGAGACAGTTATCATGAGACCAGTGTGGTTATATATATTTTTGATGGTATTAAACTCATTAAATTCTAAGTATTTTTTGCTTAAATCATAGATAATTATCATCCAATAGCAATTCATAGGGTAAAAATCAGGATTTGCACTCAGAAAGGCAGTATTACTTCAAAACAAACAAACAGAACCCCACCAGCTAACAGCAGAAGTCAGTGCTAGCCTCTACTGCCTATCCCAAAACGTGAAAGGAAAGCAGAAAACTTGCACTCTGCTGTCAGTATCTTGCCCAAATTTCAAGCCATTGCCTTGAAGTTCATGGTTGCACTGCGCTTCTAAAGCTCCTTTCTCATCAAAACTGATGCAAAATTAAACATTGAACTTTGCTCTGAGAGCCAAAATAGACACTGGAATTTTCCATAATGGTCAGATGAAATTTTCCTGTGCTGCTCCCTGCTGGATCTCAGCTGCCCACAGCCCTGAAGGTGAGCTGTACAAAATGCTTTCCAGCAGCACCCACCTGGTAAATTGTTTTTCTGACTAAAGTTTCCAGTTTTTCTAAACCAGGCAACACATCAAACTGGCAGTGAAAACTGCTCAATACATGGCTGCCTGTGACTGTCAAACCTCCTGGAGTGGTGTAGGCAGGTAAGAGCTGCTAATTTCCAGCTAATCTAGATTTTTCTAGTAAGTTGAAGACAGGTTGGATGTGGCAGTGCTGGGATCACTCTTTAGCTTCGTATGCAGTAAAATGCAGAAAATGTTCTCAAACAGATTTTCCAATTTCCTTATTAAAAATAGAGGCATGCAAAACTTTCTGTGCCTGCCTTCCCAGACACAAACTCTTCTGATCACATTCTGAGGGACAGAAAAGTCCTCAGATATTCACTTCAGATTTTGTAATTCCAGTTTGGTTCATAATTTTATTATATGCCTAAGAGCATTTGGACATCAGAGGAATGCATCACTCACACTGAATGATTTATAGATTTTTTTAAGTTGAACTAGCTATTTAAAAAATAAAATGTTTTGAATTAATACTGCTCTGAGCTTCATAATTGCAGACATAGAAAAGGACACCTGTGAAATGTGTAGAGTACAGAATAGGTAGTTGCAATTTCATTTGCCCAATAGGTATTGCCTGGATAATAATGCAGACTAAAGTTCCTTCCTGGATGATCATCTTTCATGGAAAGCTTTCATTAGCTCCTCACTGACCCTCAGACCATTTTAAGAATTACATTCCCTTCCCCTCACACAGCAGTGAAAAGCTGGGACTGTTCTGCTTCCCCAGGAGGCCAAGGCTGAGTGTCAGAAGATGTCTCACTCTGCCATTAGTGCTGCTTTGGAACAAAAAAATACCCATGCAACAGGACTAAACTATCTTTAATTCTGATTTTTCTCCATTTAAACCTTTCCTCTCTGTCTCTTGCTTATCAAGGAACTAGATATCTTACAAAGTGAAAAATAGGCAGGACATTCATAGAACCATGTGTGTATACATAGGTATACACATTATATGAATAAGTAAGAATAATAATAGGTTCAGACCTGAAACATAATTGCTATGAACTGGATTTTTCTCCTAATTTTGACCAAGAATGAAGACTATGTCTTTTCTGATCATCTCTGGTGCTAGTCATTGTCCATCAGGCTCTTGGTTACCATTTTAATTGACAAAATTCTCACCATTAGCATATAAATTATAAATATCCAATTCATTGCAGTGATTCCCTTTGCTAAAGCACTGCTGCCTTGTTTAGAATAACCTCCCAGAAAAATAAGAATTATGAAAATAAAATTGGTTTGCTCCATTCTCTTATTATTTCACTGAAATAAATTTGCATTAATACGATTAGAGGAAAAGAAGGTTGTACATTTGAAAGACCAGAATGTAATAAAACTGGAGTAGGACTCCATTGCCTTGAAAAAGGGACTAATCTTTTTAAAATTTGCTTCACAATACCTACTTAAACAAATAAGCTTTTTAAAACATGGTAGGAGCTGATTAATTAACAAAAATATTACTTTGGAAAGAGACTCTGCAAGAAAATATCCTTAGAATGACAGCCCTATTCTTTCAAAACAGCTTATCTTTTTGCCATTTGCGAGCTTTCAGTTCTTGACCAAAAAAATTTAAAAAGCAAAACAATAGAATGACAGAAGGAAAAAAAAAAGTATATATACAAATTACATTGGGGTAAATTAATTTTCTTCAACACTTCTCTTCCTTAAAGGATAAATATTTCTATTTCTGGTTCCTATGGAAATAAATGCCATTAACTGTGCAAATATGAAGCAGAAGCAACTGCTTAGAGGTAGGAGGGATATTTCCTCTGCATTTGGCATTTAAAACAGGTCTCAGATTGGTAAATCCGTTTTTAGTATGATAGGCTGCAGCTGATATGGAGATATTATCTATTGGTGAAATTGTTTCTGAAAATAATCATTATCATAAAAATGCCAAGAAAGTTTGTTGGGATTTTCATTCTGGGATATATATTTTTTGGTTGTTTTTTTGGTCTTGGTTTGTTCTTTCTTTTTTTTTTTTAATCTTTTTTGAATTTGATCTAATACTTTTATTGAAAAACTATGCAGCATGCTTTCCTAGCAGCTTTTCTAATTTCTTTCTTTGCTATATATATATTAAAGTAATAATGACAGAGACCAAGAAAGGGGGGGAAAGGAGCATGAATTTGTGTATAATTTACCAGTATTCTCAAAGAAGAGAAATGTTTACTGACAAACATAGGATGGCATTAAAGGCCCCTTTGACAAAAGCTTACTCCGTATTACTATTTCACAGGACCTGAGAAATGATGGTTCTTTCTTCCTCGTGAGAGATGGAGGTCAGTACAGAGCTGCCTCTCTGAGAAGAATTGAAAGATAGTGCCTCTCAGATGAATGCACATTAGTGTCAGTATCATACTTCATGGGAGAAAAGTCAATTTTAGGCAGTAGGGCTGTGGTCAAACCTCACTGATACAACAAATTGTGTCCTGATAAACACTGACATTACTACCCAGTATGTGCCAGAATTACAGTCCAAAGCACAGTGAGCCCTAGGCCTAATTGTGATTTTAGATCAGATTTAGCTCAAAGAAGGGGGGAAAAAACTCATAAATTGCTTATTTGGATTAATATCCATGCTCCCATTTCCTGCTTCCTTCATGAGGTGTTTCTGTCCATCAGAAACTCCACTCTCCAATAGACTTCCCTTAGAATATCTTTATATTATTCATGCAAAAGAGTGTTTAAGGGTTTGTATTGATGTGAGACTGTTTTAGTTGGCATTGGAACTGCCTAATGTTTGTCCCTATCAGGTACTTAAAGCATATCTTGATCCCCTCTGGGGAAATATATCTATGGCCCAGCTGAGTAGAAGTCTCTGCTATCACAGTCTGCTGCCAATGGCTGACATCACTTTGGTCTGTTACTGAATTTTAGTTTTTGAGTGCATGATATTTCTATACATTATGTGCTTTCTACAGTAATCTTTTTAAAATTCCTTATTTTTCCTGTCATCCAGTCTCATCTCTTAGTTAATTCAGAACCAAAGGGTACAGTTACATTTATTGTAATGAAAACATGGATATGTGTTCTGCTTTTGAAATGGTAGGAGTGCATAAAGTTGTGAAAGAAGAAATACAACAAAATTAGCTCAACTTTTGCCTTTAAATAAGTAATTTATAGGATAAAAATGGATATATATTAATACTGAATATCTTTATTAAATTAGTAGCTTCCAGAAGTGTAGGTGTGACATGACTTACAGACCCAATATACTCTTTTACAAACCCAAATATAGAATTATTACTAAGATCCTAATTTAGCAATGCTAAAAACATCTTGAAGATTTTGTTTCATCTTTGTAAAGTTTTCCTGGTATATTCATCACTCTAACTTAATAGTGTTTCAAGGAATGTAATTTATTTTTTTTTTTACCTTTTATGAGCACTTTTATTGCTTTCTTAGCAGACAAATATCTTGATTGCTACGTTTTAAGCATAGATAAGAGTATTTGAATAATTCTGAATACTTTGAATTAAAAAATAGGAAAAAATGTCTGGGGAAGCAGTAGTAACAAAATCAGGAGTGATTTAATCTTACAACTGATGCTATTGACCTGGGTACTGCTCTTAGAGCTATAAACAAATAGCATATATAGGAAATTCTGGATTAAATGTATGCAAAACGATGAATAATCAGCTTTCCTTCATGTTCTCTCTCTGCCTGAACACCCAAATTATTTCAAAAAACAGAATTGCAACACTAACTTCCCAACAGATAGCAAACCTAGTGAACAAAACATAGATTTGTAGCCTAAGACATTAATTTTTCACTGAAGTAATAAGAGAGTAGTTACTTTGTGTATTTATGTTTTCTCCTAGACAAATGAAGTAGCTACTGAATTCTGCATCGAAAGAAATGCTGAGAAATTTAAATAGGACACATATTCATACAGAATATGTTTATTATTGGTTGTATATATCATTTAATATTTAAAAGCCCTTTTATCATGTTCTGTAGCTCATGGAAATAAGCTTTCTTCTTATTTTTGGTCTTGGGAAATAGTTTTCAGTTAGAGGGTTCTGGGATTTAATTACAGAACTTTTAAGAAGCTCTTGTTAAAAGTACTAATTCTGCCCTGAAAGAATCCATATCTCCACATTTGGTCTACAGTAGTTACACAAGGAAAAATGAAAGAACTGAATGTCATGACCATGACATTTCCCAAGAATACCTTTCAGTCTTCTCTTACCTTGAGTTCAGGGAATTTTTCCACAGCTCTCTGTAATAATAGTCTTTTTCCAAACTCCATTTCACTTTTTTTTTACAGTTCTATGTACCTTTAAAGCCTCCACAAGATCTTGCAGGAAGGAGTTCAACTCTTGTAATCAAGCATTGTGTGGAAAATGGTATTTTTTGCTTGGTTTGAAACTTTTTTCCGCTTGTAGCTAGAGACTGATTCTGTTCTAAGTTGCATTGCTGAAAACCAGGAACAAAGCTGCTTTAAAAGTTTTAGCAGAGAGGGTTCAAAGAGATGTAATTGTTATACTGTTCAGTATTCTGGTTCTCAAATCTAAAAGCATATTATTTCAAATCCTCCAACTAAATGGTAATGCAAAGGATGCTCAAACTAACGAAAATACTTCATAATTCTCAGAGTTACAAACCAGGTCTCAAAAATTATGCACTCTGAGATTTTAATTTGCTCACGAAGGATGTAAAGTACGACTTTGTTTGGCTGCTTTGGAGGTATTCAATCTCTTAGCATTTATTCCCAGCTTTACTTAGTGTGTTAATTTATTTTACAGCCCCAGAAGTTTAAGCATACAGATAAAATAGTGATCAATTTAAAATACCAGTTGTGTCACCAGTCACCTAGATATACTCCCAGAACCTGAAGTAATCTTGAAAACCCTCAGAAGAAATAAATTTCACAAAAAGCACAGTCAAACACACATAATGTATGTGCTGGTGGTCATACATAGCTTTGTCTCACCTGTTTATAGCCATTGGGCTAGATTAATCTTTGCTGATCATCTGGGCTCTTGCCACAATCAGTGATTCACACAGATGTGTCTGATTCTTGCTTACTTCCTTAGGGCAGACAGCACTCACTTCCCACGGCTGTGCTTGGTGAGATTACATCCATTCAGGGTCAGCAGTCACTCGGGGCTGATGGCAGCTGGGCAGTTGTAGATGACACAAAGAGCAGGCTCAGGGCTGATGTGCTCAGGTGTGCTCAGATTTCTGCTACTCTTTTTCACTCTGACATTTACCTTCATTTTCCTTTTAAAGGAAACACAATTGTACTTTCCTTTTGCTTTTCAGACAATATATCTCTTTTCTTTTTTTCCTGTGTGTTGAGGTCTCTTGCAAGTTCTGCAACATAAATACCAGGCTACAATGTTCCCTATCAGATATGCTGGATTTAAGATACATAATCTTTTTCAAAAATCATCACTTTTTCATCTAGCCCTTTTTCCTTGTTGCCCCCAATCCAGAAATTAGTAGCACAGCTAACTAAATACCAAGTTACTCACAGCAGATTATTCAGGTACCTAAATATCTAAATCCACAAAATACCCTGTCAATTGCTTGCATGTAAGGATTTCACATTATTCATCATCAAATAAAGAAAAATTAAGCACCTTTTATTTTTAAGTAAGTAAAAATGACCAATGCATAGTTTTCATTTGGCGAAAGAGGTCCATTATTTGGTAAAACTGGAACAATTTTTTCTATATGATCAGATTCTTCCACTCTACCCTTACTCTCATCCTTGAATCTATACCAGTGGAAAATAATTGCAGTAACACCCTGGAGAGATGTGGGCCATGCACTTCTCATGTAGAGGTGCCACAGCACACAGGAATTAAAACTTGATCACGTAATTACAAAGACCTTATCGTATAAAATGACGGCTCAGAACATGTTAGACCAGCATTTGAAACTGATCAACAATTTCCTGTGCCACTGTTGTACAGCAAAATTAGGATGAGGAGAATGCTAATAAGAAATACTCCCATCTGGCAATATGTATTTTAACCTCATTAAACACTCAGTGAATAGAGTTAGGCTTATATCTGAAAATTAAACACTGATGCCCATAAAATATGCTACTTGATGCAACTAATATTGGAGAATTTCTGTAATGGAAATTTAAAATCTGTTCTAAATAAATTTAGAGGCAATAGTAAGGGTTTCAAGGACTAAAAATCTGATCTATTTTACCTTTTGACATTGCTAATAAATTTCTTATATTAGTTTTGCTGCTGAATTAATATGGCTGGGATGAGAGAATTGATATTTTCTCGCCAGTTTGAATTGATCATGTTTTCAGACTGCAACACCATATCTCAGTGCTTTCTGGCTACAAAGTTGTAAACAGTATCAAAACATGCAGACTTTTCAGAAACTCAGAAGGTTTGAAAATCAAAGGTGGTGTTAAGAATGGTGCTCAAATTCGTATCTGTCTTCACAATTTTCCTTTGCATGGGATGGAATATTTAATCCATAAAGAAGATGATGGAGGACTGGTATTGAAGACAAGATGGGAGAAGAAAATCAAGTATATATGAAGGTTTCAAAGTATCTTCTTTGTGAACCTTTACATTTACCTTTATCAGCCTTAAAGATTTAGAATTTACCATTATGGACTATCCTTTATTTAAATATAATTCATCCTTTTTTTATGGTTAATATGTAAGAACTTTGATTTTTCGGTAGAATGAAAGAATAGAATTTGGTAGACTAAAGATAGTTGAATAAGAGGGTGAATTTTAGTCATTACTCCTTGATAGTCTGCTGGTGACAATAATATAAACACAAAAAACTTGAATTTATCAATTTATCGGGGTTTCTGTGGTTAACCACTGAAATCCTACTTCATATTTCCATCTTTGTCTTCTGTAAATTTACACCCTGAAACACTGAACAGTGGAAGTCTTTTAGTGGGTTCAATAAAATTGCAAAAACTGAGGTTGGATACCAGGATAAGTGTTTAAAATGTCATCCTTATAAGGAAAACATTGTCTTACAGGTTTTTAGCAACAGTCAATCATTCGCTGAATTCTATTGAACTCTTATGTGCCGAGATCAGTGAACCCATATTTACATATATTTACATATTTTCCTTTCACCCAATAAAGCATAACACATTGTCAGGAAAAATAGATTTTGCGGTGTCTTCTTTGGTCACTCCGTGCAATTCTATTTCAAAACAAAGTGCATATCATCACTCGTCTCCCTGCCACAAAATATTGAGCTTAAGTGTTCCTAACTTGTTCCTAAAGCAATAAAACACCCCCAGCAGAATCCTGTGTAACTCTTCACTGGTTCCCCACACAGAATTCCTTCTGTGTTTCTGTGCAGCATCTCTTTAAACTCACTGTGGCCATTAACATGTAGCAGCTTTCAGCTCCTTGCAATCCAACTTAAGTAGTCCAGAATCCCAAACTCTCCTCTCTGCTTGTATAGGCCCTGATGTGAGATTAATAACATTTCTTAAAGATCTAGCTGCACATTAAAAGGAATAGAGAAGATCTCTTCCCAGTGCTTTTTACTGTTTAAGTGGGTAGGAGGAGCATCTTCTGGCTGAGCTGCAAAGTAGTGAGCAAAGAGTAAGTTTTCAGAATGTAAGAGCCTGCTTAGGCTTTGAATGATGTCAAGATCATCCTCTTTCTCAGATAATTTTATGGAAGTGCAGAAGTAGTTTGGGGTTGAAAGTAATTTCCCAGTATGAAATACAATAAAATAAGATTTGTGGAATACTATTATTCTGTTCAGTATACAATATATTCAATAATTTTAGGCTCCTATGCTAGAATTCTCATTGATTATTCAAATGATGTTATTTTAAGTAGAAGTCAAATGAATTGCAAAGTATTTCCATTGTAATAGTGCTATCTTAAATATAATTTAAATATTTTCCTAATAGTTTATTAATCATTATGATTATAGTTTATGTCTTTTTTTAAAAAAGCTGAAATTTTCAGGTGACTGAAAATAGTATAAAATTAGTAATGCCAAATGGAACTGTATGCAAATTTCAGAGATATTAAGTGAATCCAATATATTATGTAGCAACAAATTTCTATGGATCCATTGTGATGCATGCTTGAAAACATGAGCTGTATTGTCAGTTGGAGATGGGAGTTGTGACTGTTTTTTCATGACACCATCTACAGAAAATTAGTTATTTTTTATAGAGGTCAATATATCTATTCCTGTTCTCACTGAGCATGAAGTCTCCAGTTAGGGTGTGTAATTGGTGTGATGGCTTGAGAAATAACAGCAATAGATCCCTGAGTAACAAAACACTCAGCTCTCCTGCTTATTTCTAAACTGTTTCCATGGCCTCCTGAAACATTATATTGAGTCTTCGGGAGTCATGCTTGAATTTTCTAAGTGGAGTAATTTTTACTGCATCACAGAAATATTTAGCAGCAATTTTTCTAATGATAATTTTCAAATGGTTCATCTATTTTCCCCCTGTGTGTTCATTTGTCCTTACTCTTAATTTCTTGTTCATCTTTCTCACTTAACTCCCACACACGGACAAAGCCCAGTCTGCAGCACCTGAGGCTGATGGTTGTTCCAAATCCTTCACTGGAACTTTCTTTCCTTGTGTTTTTTCACACTCAGAAGAGCGTGAAATGGGCACTGGACATTGTTGCTCCAGTTCTGAGATTCTACATCTGCTCATAAATCCATTTCCATTGTGGGTCAAAGGGGTTCAGATAGGACAGCACCCTTTCACCTATTGTGTCCTCCAAAACAGTCTCTGATGGATCCACCCTGAACCAGACAGAGAACTTCATGTAGTTGATTCAATTAACCACTTAATTTCCTAAATGCATTTACAGTACTTCTTAATGATTTTATGGTAATTAATCTTGACAATGTTTTTTGGAAAACGTGATGAAAGAGACACAACTATCATATTGGTCTTAGACATTTTAGAATATATCTATACTATTACTTTATAAGACACATAAGTAAATTACAAAATTATGGGAGATTCACAGTGAAATGACTAATGATGGACAACAGAAATAGAAACAGAATTAGAGAATTTACTTACTTACAAAATATGTTCATGCATTTATTTAGAAAACTCCTTAGTAAATGTTGTGTTTTTTACTGACAGTGATACTAAATTTCAGGACCAGTATTTTAGTTATGTTGCTGCTGGTTTTGGACCATAAAATTAAATTGTAGTTACTTCTCGAATGGATCTGACAGTGCAGCTATACTTCTTTTCTTAGAAAATGATTCTCAGAAAATTAACTAAAAAAATGGTCCTACCAGCTAAAGTGAGACGTGACTTACTGGAGCAAGCCCAGGGAAGGGATTTAAATTAAGGATCCAAAAAAAGGATCCTTATTATTAAATCAGGATCCTTGAATTAAGGATCCAAAATAAGGATTTTTAGCATCTGACAAATGAGTAGAGGCTGAGACAGCTGGGACCACTCAGCTTGGAGGAGGGCTCAGGGGGTTCTTATACTTGCCCATAAATATGTGATTGAGCAGTAAAGGCAACAGAGACAGATTCTGCTCAGTGGTGCCCAGAGGCAGATGAGAGGCAATAGACACAAACTGAAACACACAAAATTCCATTTAAATATATAAACTAAAAAAAACCAAAACCAAAACAAAAACAAGAACAGGTTGCCCAGAGTTGTTATGGAGTCTCCATGCTCTAAATTCAACTTGAGCAACCTCCTGTCATGGATCCTGCTCCAAGAAAAGACTTGGACCAGGCAATCCCCAGAGATGCCTGCCAGGCTCATACAGACTCTGTATCTGAAAATATATCAGTGAGCAAAGCATGGTAATATGAATAGATGTGGATAGGAATTAATGCCTCTGTTGAATATTGTTCTGTCCCATGATTCTTGCCTCATCCTCAGACTGCTGAGGTCATTGTAAGCAAATACAAAAGGAGGTAGAAAAAACACAAGAATTCTGAGTTTAGGCTATGCCTAAAAGTTTTATATTCCTTTTTCACTTGGTGAATTCCTTGCTGACATTAGTAGCCATATACAGAACAAATAGGATTTCAATGTCATAACAAAAAATAGGTGTCTGACAGATGCATTCAAAAAACGTCAAGTTAAACTTGACTGTTAATATAATAGCTTCCTGAATTTTGGTGATGCCAGTTGGATGAAAGATAAAGTTATGTTAGTGGTGGCTTTTTGAGGCTTCATTGAAATATTCAATCAGCTGAAATGTCTATTGACTGAAGCACCTTTAATTGTGACAATTATTTAGTCAGCTGATACACAGAAAGGAAGTACATGCCTGAAAGAAGTACAGAGATGAGGTTTAATTATTGCCTGATAGATGCTGACAGTCTCTTTTTGCTGCACACTCCTGTGACAGCTCCGTTGGCCAGCTCGCGCGCAAGCAGCTGCTTGTGTGAAAGCCAGCGTTCTGCACACTCACCCTGGGCACTTCTCTTTGGAGCCAGCTCAGACTAACTGAGCTGCTGGTCTGGACCTGTGTTCTGGACAGATTCCAGCAAGGCTTTGCAGTCTGCCAAATGTAATTATCCTCTGTACTTTTAATTGGCTGTGATAATCACTTCCGGTCTTGTGCAGTTCTGTGAACTGTTGTTAATTGCTTCATTTTGTTCCAGAGAATGCTGTATTTCAGTAGAAAATGAAATTATTCTTCCCTCTCTTCCTCTCTTTCCCTCCTCCTCTCTCTCTGGATATACATGTGTGCATATTTATTAACACAATTGGTTCCTCTCATTACAAGTTCCTGCTAAATAGAAACTGTAATGTAGCTTATCAGTTATTTATGACGTGTAGTTTAATAATTTTCAGATTCACTGCTTTCCCAAGTATTTCAAAGAGAATGAAAGAGTAGAAAGTAGAATAGCTGATATCTCAGCTCTCCAGCAGAGGAGGGCATGGAATGTTTCCCTTACACTCAGTGGTAGAAGTACACCATAGCTGTGCCACAGTTACAGCACTTCTGTAGAAAATGCAAATGGTGTGTTTTGTCACCTCTCTATCTCACCAGCCACTTCAAAGTTTTTTAAGCCTCTGCTGAAGCAACTGATATTTAAAAGACACTTAGCAATACTGCAGTAATCTAGGAAACCCATGTACATCTATAGAACACTTTCAGACAGATTATATTTTTAATACAAGATATAATTAAATCAAAATAGCAGTGAGGATGTACATATCAACCACTGATTTGCAGGAGTAAATGTAGGGGAGGCTGGTAGGGAAAAGTAATTTGTAATTTTAAATGAGATTGAAGCTGTATGCCTCCAACAAAAATTAATATACAGAAAATTTACTATATAGCTGGAGCCTGCAGGTCTGTTCTGAAATGTGCCTCTGTTCTTCCTCCCAAATATATATTTCACTCACTGAAACCACATGTCTTGGCTTGAGCTTCTGCATAACCACTCTCAATAGAGTCCCCAAAGTAAGAATACTGATTTTGCTGGAAAAAAACAAAAACAGTCCTGGGTTATTTTTTTTTTTTCTATTCCTCTGAAATAGCATTGACACTGTGAACCTCATTTAATTTGCTTTTTCATTGTTTACCATGACTGAAATCCCAAATGATATTGAGATGCCTTTCAATTCAATCTATACTTACTGAGAGTTGCTTAGACTGAGTTTAATATTAGATGCCTATTGCATTTGAGCATGTGAGCATAAATGGTTGTGGAAAAAAACCTTATCAATCACTATTTTATTTTAAAATAAATGGCATATTTTCCAGTAATCTGATATGCATTTGACAATAACCAAAAGTAGGGGCAAATTATTTTTCTGCCTGCTTGGTAACCTAATCTCATTTATGATTTTGGTTATAGATGTACAGCTAAGGACATCAGAACACTTCAATTCTTCATGAACTTAGAAATTTGCAGATCTTCTCTATTTTGTAAGCATCTTTAATGTGAGCGAAAATATAGAAATAAATGCATAATTTTTCACATTTATGAAGGTTAAATTTAGATTTTTAACATCACCCTATTTCAGCAATAGTTATAAATGTTCCTCACTTTCATATGCAGCATAAGTATGCAAGACAGCTGAACGCTATCTCATTTATGGTGCTAGAAAGAAAATGCCTGGAGCACATTTTGCAATATCAACTAGACTGAAGGGATTACTTGATTTGAAGAGAGATGTTAAAGTTTGCGATGTCCTAGTCATGTCAATGAGAAATAACTTTTAGAGCTGAGCTTCAAAGGTAATAAAAAATATACAGGTTGCCATGCAGTATTAGATATCACTAAATACTGTCCAAGATAACCATGAAGAAGCTGCTAAAATTTTTTTAACTTTAAATTAATGTCAAAAATTGCTCCCTAAATGTTGACTTCTGAACACGCAAGACAATTGCTGTCATTCTATTTTCTACTATTAAATACTCACCTGCAATTCTTCTGAAATGATGTTTTATTGTTCTGTATCAGTGCCCTTCTTGTGGCATGCAATGAAAGTGACGCCTTCCAATGTTGCACAAATGCTGAGTGTAACATTAATAAGCTAATGACCTTTATGTACCTTGCTGATGACATTTGGTGTCAGATTGTTTCCACTTATCTTGGTTAATGGGTAATTCAGATACAGCATGGAGGAAAATGTCATGCTTTGAATACAGTTTGAAGGCTCACTATCTGAATGGGTCTATTCCTCTCTGTCATTGGAATTTATCAAATTTTCAGGTACATGACTTCTCATGACAACTATTTAAAGAGCTCATTAACACTAAATATAGTTGATACATATGAGAAACTCCTCATCCAACAGTTCAGCATCTGTTTATGAATTAGCATATGGAGATATGAGCTGATATTTTAATGAAAATTTCACCTCAGAACCAATTTTCTTCTGAGTTCATTGTGAATATGATTAGGCCTGCTACAGTCTTCTCCCTCTGAGACTGAAGATAAGGCAGAGAAAAAATATTTTTTGCTATAATCCTTCTGTTTAAAAATGATAGGGAGGCACTGATGAATTTAGTGCCATTCACATTCTCTGAACTAGAACTCTCTAAATTATAAAATATCATATAATGTCTTTTTTAAGAAAAAAAAATTCTTTTGAACAAAGAAGGAATTAATCTTTTAAAGAAAGGCATTTTAAGGCATCCACTATAGAAATGGAGAAATGCATCCCATAGTCTTCGGTCCCATGCAAATGATGACTTGGTCATGCACTTTATTCAAGCTTTCTGTAGTAATGAATAAAGGAACGTATCTTCCCCTTTCTGTATGCCAGCTTATATTTGTGGTTTGTAAAATACATTAATGTGACAGACAATCTTTGTCTTTATGTGAGCAACTGCTGAAAGATTTAAACTTTGGATTTAATTCAGCGATATATATTTTATATATATGAAAGATATAGTCATGGATGTATTTTATATATTTGAGGTTTGCTTCTCAAAAACTCTCCCAAGTCTTGGCAATCAGTCACAAAATTTAGCACAGCTTAGTTAATTGATATTAAGAATTTTGAGCTTTGGCTGAACTCTGTAAAATATTCAACAATTTATCTTGTAAAGATGCCTTATTTGAGAATAAGATGTTCTCAGTATTTGCATCTCTATATTCATATCTTAATGATGTAGCTAACATCAGTTGAAATGGAAGTTCCATTATTAAAATACTGGAGGGATCAACCGAGATGCAAGAAGTACTGGAAGACAAATATTGTGTTACTACAGAGGTCCTTTTTTAATGGACAGAATATTAAACTTTTGTGAAACTTTTCTAATTCTGGAGGAAGTAATAAAACATGGACTAGAAAAAGAAAGCGTAAACCATGAGGAGAGTTTATACTTCTTTTGGTTTGTTGTTTTTTTTTTTATTTCTTTCTTTTTCAATTGTTTGATATGCACTAAGTAAGTGTTTGGTTGTGGTAAAGCAGAGGGTGGGCAAAGAACACCTAGAGGTACCATGCCTGACTTACAGAGCTTTGGTGAAGCTGCAACATGTATTGAGTATTAATGAGCTTTGAGAGATGGTTGAAAATCACATTTTTTTTTTTAAATTTGATGAGTTCATATGGAACAATAATTTCATTAGAGAGAGTTTACTTATTTTTCAAATTAAATTCTTGCTGAAAGTAAAGGCCTACCCAAGAATCTATTTCTCATTGAAGTTCTGTCAGACACTGCCAATGAAACCTTTAGAATATCCTAGGATGGCATTTCATACAGTAATCACCAAAAAAACCACACTTTAAATTTTATGGTTTTGTAAACATGACAATTCATTACAAAGACTGCTTATGAGAGAAAATGAAAAAAAAAAAGATTTATAGGAAAATGCTGATGGACATCAAGTTTTCTCTTACAGTGCATAAAGTCTGAATACAGGAAAATAAAGGGGTCCAACCATCTTGGATAAAGTTGGATCAGCACTTTTAAGAAGTAAAAGAAATTATCATAGTCTGTCAGGTAAACTGGAACAAGAAGCAAAGCAATGAGCAATTAAATTATATGAAAATAAAGGCCTGAGGTTTTTTAGCTGAAATTTCTATTAATTATTTATAACAGGACAACCTATGTATTTGAAGGATGGAACACTATTTGTTGTCTGTGCTTTTTAAGTGCTGCTTATGCCCTTGAAATGTGTAGGAAAAAAAGTTTTACTTATTTATTAATGAACAATAGTGATAGAGTAACACATAACTGAGAAGAAATTAGCAAATATTTCTAAACACAAATTGATAGATATAAGTTCTTATGACTTACATGTTTACTTGGTGTATGTTTTCATTTTAGATTTATCTAGAATTGCTATTTGCGGTTTGTGTAAATCTT
Organism: Catharus ustulatus; assembly: GCF_009819885.2. NCBI lineage: Eukaryota > Metazoa > Chordata > Aves > Passeriformes > Turdidae > Catharus > Catharus ustulatus. The sequence continues at coordinate 113,137,239 of NC_046222.1, forward strand.
CCTGAAGAATGTTTCATTGGTGGTTTGTTTAGATGTGAGCTACCTGATCAGAGATGACTGGTCAGCTGGCAACATCAATTTTTCGCTCAGAAACCAGGCTAAGTCATTTGGAAGTTTCATGATCTCTGGAGGTTGAAAAAGCCAATTTCTGCCCATTTTAGCCAATTAAATAAATTGGATATGGGAATATAATAACTGGCATTACAGAATGGTTGTTCATGCTGAAATAAAACAATTCAATGTAATCATACGGATGATTGGTGAAAAAAAGGAGAGGAGTCAGCAAAACTACTATTTTGACTTCTGAAGGGAAGTCTGTTTAAAAGACTGTTTGACAAAGTCCCTTTGGAGGTAGTCCTGAAGACTAGAGGAGTCCAGGAAGGTTGGACATTCCTCAAGATGGAAAATTTCAAGAGGCAGGAGTGTCTGTGTGATGAAAGGTGAGCCGACAGGGAAGATTGGCTTGACTGAACAGAAAGATTTGGCTGGAAACCAACTGGAATTCAGGGAACAAAAGGAAGAGAGTTTGCCACCTTTGGAAGAAGGGGAAGGCCATTTAGGAGAATTACAAGGATGTCAGGTGGCTATGAAGGTATACAATCAGAAAGAGAGAGAGAGACTAACTAGAAGTTAATTTGGCTCTTGTCATAAAGTGCAATAAAAATATTTCTATAAATACATTAACAACCAAAGGAGGGCTAAGAAGAATCCCCATCCTTTAGATGTGGAGTGAAACATAATGCCAAAGGAGAAGAAAGAGGCTGAGGTGTTTAATGCAAGTCCCAATTGACTCACCTGATCTCATTCTATGACAAGGTGATACACTTAGCAGGTAAAGGAGAGGCTGTGGATATTGTTTCCCTGGCTTTAGAAAACCCTTGGACATAATTTCCAGCAGCATTCTGCTGTTCATAACTTGCACAGGTGTCCACTTTCCTATATAAGCACTGACTGGATGGCTGAGCCCAGAAATGGGTGGGAGACAGAGCTACATCCAGCTGGAGATGGACTCCAGTGGCGTTCCCCAGAACTCAGCCCTTGGACCAGTCCTGTTGAATCTCTTTTGATGATCTGGATTAGGAGACCCAGGGCACTCAAGGTCAGTTTGCAGATGACCACAAGCTGGCCAGGAGCACTGATATACTGGAGTGTGGGAAAGCTCTGCAAAGGGATCTGAACAGGTTGGATTGGCAAATTGCAAGCAAATTGCTTGAGTTTCAGTGAGGTCAAATGCTGGATCCTGCACTTGGATTTTAACAATCCCAGACAATGCTCCAGGTTTGGAGGAAGAATAGCTGGAAACGTGCCTGAAGGAAAAGGACTTGTTGGTGCTGGTCAGCAGCAGCTGAACATGAGCCAGGTGTGCCCAGGGGCCCAGGAAGGCCAATGGCACCTGGCCTGGATCAGCAATGGTGTGGCAGCAGGACCAGGGCAGGGATTGTCCCCCTGTGCTCGGCACTGGTGAGGCCACACCTCAAATCCTGTGTCCAGTTATGACTCTCTACAACCACCTGAAAGGAGGTTGTAGCAAGGCAGGGGTCAGTCTCTTCTCCCAGGCTGAAAACAATAGGACAAGAAGAAATGATCTCAGGTTACACCAGGGGAAGTTTATACTGGATAGTAGGAAAAAAAAAAATCTTAGTGGAAAAGGGAGTATCAAGCACTGGAACAGGTTCCCAAGGAACTGATGGAATTACCATCCCTGGAGATATTTAAAAGTCTTGTAGGACATAGGTTCGATGGTGAAGACAGTGTTGCTGGGTTAAATATTGGACTCAATAGTCTTAGTAGCCTTTTCCAAACTTTACAATTTTGTGTGTTTATGAAAATATAAAAACAGAGATAAAGAGCCAGCCCTCTTCCATGAATCTTTTCTAAGATTACCAGAAGTCTGTAAGTAGTCTTGAATGAAGGCATCAAAATTTCTTTCCTTCAGACAGCCTGCATTGTATTAATTTTTAAATATATATTTTCTTTGAGTTTCTAATTGGAATTGGAATTTAGTTGTTGAATTTATGAATGCTTGTCAACTTGGATCCTCTTCATAGCTTACGAAGCCACATTTCTAATAATTCTGTGACATGATGGTCATTTATCATTTTCTTAATCTTTTTATTAAGAGTGGTTGAAAATAAATGTATTTTCAGAAAGGTTTTAGCATATATTGTCTGATCTCTGCTTCTGCCATACAAAGATCACTATACTTTTATCTATTTCAAAAAAGTAATTCCAAATGCCAAATTGCTGTCTTAAAGAAGTCATAGGGGGATATATGATCTGTCATGTTCAGGTCATGAGTTTAAATTCACACAGGTCAATTGCATCTGAAGATCATTATTATCTGTAACTCGCTGAGATAAGAAACTTGTACTACAGTAGTTTTGGTAAATAAATAAAGTTTCCATTACTGTTATTCCACACTTTTCATCTTCTCTGAAGTTATTGCATCCATGTCAGAACCTAAAACTCCTTTAGTTTTGCAGTTCTCTATGCAATCTGTCTTCCTGACCCTTGAGTTCCAGACATCTCTGAATAATGTATGGTTTTGCTTGCTAGACCTCAAACTGAGTTAAATGCCCCTACAGTGCTTTGGATCGATTAGGGGCTGGCATGATCAATGTCACAAGGTAAAGCACAGCCCCTTCCTGATTAATGAGCTTCAGGTCTCATACTTCCTTTGGAGGAGCAAAGTTCAAAGCTGCAAACATTATGCTTATTCGATAGTTACACTTAAAAAAACCCCAGCAAACCAAACAAAGAAAAGAACCCTAACAACCCAAACAAATGAACAGGCAAAAAACTCAACCAAAATGAAGCAAGAAAGCAAAACCCCAACAACGTAAACAAAACCGAAAAATCGTTATGAAAGAACAAATACCTAAAATCCATGATTTTCCCTCTACGTGATATCAATTTTTTAAGTTGTTCAGATGTTGAAGCTATTGGACAATTGTTCTTCAAGTCCCAGTTTGTTGTTCAAACAGAATGCAAATTAAAAACGGAATCATTAAAATTAAAGGAGCTGATTTTGAGCTCATTAAAGAAAAAAAATACTGTTGAAATAAGTAAGGGTAATATCTGGATCTCCTTTTATCATCTGAAAGAAGTTGTCAAGTTACGTACTTAACATATTTCATACAGAGCAAAGTAGCATGATGCGTTTTTGTTATTGCTCTAGTTTGACAACTGGTGATGGAAAGGAAGAACTAACAAATTGAAACAAGACAGAACTGATGTTCATGTATCCTATCAAAACTGATTATTACAAGAGCTCATTAGTGTAAGAATGCATATATTTGTATATATGTATTCGTATATTCTATATAAGTAAAAGTGAGATTTGATAGAGTTCACATACTGTTATTTCTCATAATTCTCTATTTGCCACAAACAAAGAACATAATATTTTTAAAAATTCTTTTTAATTTTATTTTGAAATCCTTATTTTCAAGACCATTGTGTTACAATACCTCAACAGCCTTTTACAGAATGCTAATTATTAGAGATTAATCTTTCTTTGTTTTATGAACTTTGAGTATGACTGTTGTTGAGCATATATTACGATGTCTCATTATTTTGCCCATTTAAATTCCTTTTGAGGGACATAGACATACTTTACATAAATTATAAGTACTTGAAAATAAAATCTTTTTATTTATGGAGTATTACACTTGACAAATGTTTCTGAAAACTGAGGTAGAAAAGATTGTGAAAATATTTTTGTGTGCAAATTCAGAACTGATGGAAGGAGGTATGACTGTTCAGGGTTTTCTTGCTGATCTCCTAAGCACTTAAAAATTGCACAGAAGGCTTTAATGAACAATTAAAGTACACTTCTTTATGTTTTCCTGTTCAAAAGTTGGTTTCTGACAGGTGTTGGGAAGAGGATTGAATATTAAATAAAAAACCAGAAGTGTGGATTCTGTTCAGGAGCCAAATTGAGGATTAGAAGTTAAAAGACCAGCTGTGAAAACAAGCTGTCATAGACATAAAAGTTAATTTATATGTACAGTAAAAAACATTTTAAAGAATGAAATAATTTTCTTAATTTCAACCTTAGATTGATAATAAGTGGAAGTTTTAAGAAATGTCCTCATCGTTTTACTACACTAAGATGTTTCAGCCTGGAAATTGCAAGGAAACATCTGTAATCAGTCATTGGTTTAATATTCAGTTTTCCTTAATACTCAGAGTCTTGTAGGTTAGGTTTCCCATTTTTCTGCCTCCATGCTCTATCCCCAGAGACAGTTTCATACATTATGCAAACTACTCAAAAATTGTGGGGGCAAAATATAAATTGATTCATTAATTATATATCCCACATAACCTCAGTTTAGGAATTGATCAGGTTTGCACAGGTGGACTGTTCCCTAGCTCTTAGCAGCAGACTAGAATTTAGAAAATAGAAAGATCAGTCAAGAATGGTAGCTGGGGTTCTCAGTTAAAATTTCTTTTCCTGCTCTGTTGCTGTGAAATAGGGATGTTTCCCTTGCACATGTGCCTCATGAACCAGCTGTGTGACATCAGCCTTTTGTCAATGGTTCCTCTGCTATATTTATATCTAGGCTGATCATCTTGTGGATATTTTCTCATAGGCTGAATTAAGTGCCTTGGCACTAAATGCAGTTGTGAATTTCAATCTAGTTACAATACAGGTCCTCTCTGAACATGGGTGATTGACCTGCATTTGCCAGCTCTTTGATGCCAATCCCCAAAGGGGTGAATTTGGTCAGAGGTGAGCTAAGTGTACACTCACTTGCTCTTTCTGTGGTTTTGCATGGAAATCTCATGTACTGCATCATACCATGGTAGATTAATTCCCAATATTTCAGATAACCTTCCTGTGCAACACACAAATTTTCCATTATTTCAGACTACTAATATCACACTCTTATGGTACCCCCAGATGACACAAAAAAACCCCCATAGATAATAATAACTTTCATCACTCAGAAGTTGTTTTCTCACGTCTCGATTGCTTAGTTTCATTTCATTAAGTGTAATGAAGTAATTATGTGGTTTTACTCAGTTTACTATTTGAATTCGTGTTCAAAATTATATCACAACTATTAGGAAAAAAAATGAAAAATCATTTACATTTCACTTTGTTGTCAGAATATTAGAATTATTTCATTCTACGTGAAGGAGAAGAACCCTGGAAAGTAAAAATTGTTGGATTCATCTTAGAAAATAATTGTACATGACTATGTTAATATCTTATATTTACATCAAACTAATTGGCATAATATGACAGTAGAGCTCACAGAATAACTATGGACTGTACTTTTCTACTGTTACTTCATTTAAAGTAATTTTTAGATAGCAATTAAGAATTTAATAATAAGGATTCAGAGATATGGATTTATTGAGCTAATTCATTTAACTGTGGGTTGCAGAAGATCCACACTGGGGAAGAGAACTAATCTCTCCCTGTGTATAACAGGGAAGTTTCATACCAAAATGTCATGCAAAGACAAAGTATGCGCCAAAACATTTAAAAAAATAAAATTCTCATTTTATAATTCTATTTTCACAATAGAAGAAGGTCTTGTCCAGACCCCACTTAATATGTGTTTATATAATGAAGAAAAGCTCTTCTTTCCATAAATGTAAGTGGGAAAAAGAACTCTTAATAGCATTATGATTATTACATAAACAATCACAAGGAAATAATACTTCATTGTTAATTATAATAACAATGAGGACATGGAGGGGGAATTACTTTGTGAACGCTTTGTGAGTGTCAAGTGCAAGGTGAATCCTTGATATTGAAGGATAAATGAAAAGACTGTTGATGTACTTTGAAGCCTTTCTTCTCTACTTTCATTTATGATATGATAAAGAGGGGAATTCAACTGAGAAATAAAAAGAGGGAATTTGTATCATCAGAGTAATAGGAGTGGATTATGAATTTTTCACATGCATCTTGAATAGCTTTTTATTTCAGATGGGAAAAAAGGACTAGGCTAATAAAGGTTAAAATGATAGACATTCATTGTCTTGGTTGTAAAAATATAACTTGTCAAGATATAGATAATTTAGATATGATGACTTGAGTAAGAATTATGATTTGGAATTGACATCTGAGAAATGGAGATGGATAGAGATTATTGGTGACAAGAGCAAGACAGCAAGGAGGAATAGTGTGAAAAGACATAGTTTAGGCAACTGAAATTAAATTTACAGGTGGACATCCAGTAAAATATTAATTAAAAGTCAAATGGAGATCTTGGCTTTGGTATCCTGAATGAGGATGTATGACTAACAGGTCACTTCCCAAACTCTTTCATAGCTGAAATACAACACAACTGGGAAGCCACTCTTTCTAAAATAGTCATCTGAAACAGATCAGTGCAAACACTGGATTTGTTTGAGCTCTTTTTCTGCAATAAATATTAGAAGAGTTGTGGTTTTCTACTACAGGTCTGAAGTTGCATGTGGCACATTTTTGGGCAAGAATACAATTCTGGGCTGTGTTGCCGTGTAACAATGGAAAGTGAATTTGTTTTCTGTGGAGAGGTTTCATGAAAGAAATAATTTAAAAGGAAAATACAAAAGCCCAAGGGGATTCTGGTAACCATGGAGAAAATTATGACAGGATTTGAGATCATATTTTTATGTTTGGGATGGACTGAAATAGTGATTTATATGAAGCAAAAAGAAATTTGAGAAAGAATCATTAGCAGAAGAAAGACAAAGGTGGGGGAAAATTTTAGCTTAAGAAAGCTATTAAATCAAAGAAGAAAAATGGGGTACTTTTTTTTTTTTTCGTATAATTTGCAGAGTGTACTAAGGACTTTGTTTTAGTGCTTTCTGGAAAACATATGGAAATTCAGCTAGGGATACCTATTGTAATATTCTGTGCCCATAGTCATTGAAGAGAAAGGACAAAAACCCAAAATGTTCCTGGAGAGGAACCTTGAATGTTTTTTTTTCTTTAGAAAACAAAGGTGGCTTGACCATGTTTGTATGAAATGAAAGGAGACAAAGGGTGATCAACTCTGTGGGAGAATGGTTTGCAGAAAGTCTCTAAATAACACTTCCCGTTGATGTTGTTCAGCTAGATGAAACCAGATTTCTGAGCTAGAAGCAATATTGTCCAACACAGTTGGATATTTATTATGCTCTTAGAGTAAAATGTAATTGAGGAGAGTGAAAACTAAAGGAGAAATGCAGGGAGTAATTTAGATTTGGTGTGATAAGCTGCAATAGGAAAATTAAATCCCTTTTCATGTCAGGAAAGGCTTCTGACCATATCTGGAGGATTTGCAGGTGCTGAGGTGAGGAGAGCCTGGAAACAAATCGTCAACCCAGCACAAACTTAGAGTTGCTTGTGGCAAGACAGAATCCAGCCACCGTATATTTAATTACGGAATGAATATAGATGCCAATTCATTGGGTTACACATTAACAGCATGACACCATCATGGCTAAAACAGCCTCAGAACTCAACATCCCTGGTTCATTCCTGGAACTGCAATCCCCAGATGAAGAACTGCAACCAAGAACTAAGTGATCCATTTGCTGTGGATCAGAGTAAGAGATGTCTCACTGTCTCACTGTCTCTCTATCAGGAGAAGCTGTCAGGGGAAGAACATGAAGCTGTAGGTCCAGGGAGAGGCAGGGAAGCTGGCAAGACCACTCAAATGCTGCAGAAGAGAAGGGGAGAGGAGAGGAGAATGAGCCCTGCAGAGCCAGACTGAGCATCAGCTGGTACCAGGGAGGTGAACACCTTCTCCTGGCAGCCTCTGCACACCAGCAGGACACCTGTGGGCTTGCAGGGCTGGCCAAGAGACCTTGCAGTCCTTTGCAGGTTGAGGTGAACTCAGGAAACTGGGGCTGCTCATCCTAAAGGATCTGGTTGTGCGTACAGTAATCACAGCACTACAATGTTAATACTCATCATGGCTGTGGGCCACTGAGTTTGAGTTATCCTCTGCCAATTGGCATGTCAGAGGTACTCCAATAACAGACTGAAATTTAAGGAAAAGTAATTGACATAACTTCAACCAGTAACTCTGCTTCCATGTTGCTTTCTATGTAAGTTGTTGGAATTAACTGCATATATGCTTCGTGTATAAACATTTTTGTTCCTAAACAGCTATAAACTTTTCTCCCCCAACAACAGCATTAAGAGGTTCTAAAACACAAAAATTGATTGAGGCAGGAATAAACAGATAATTCTCTGTCTCAATGAGAAATAGAATGGAAGAAGGCAAAAACGAGTTCTTTTATTTTTAGCTACAAAACAGAGTAATCCTGTTTATAGGAAAAATAACAGTAATGCTACAAAAAATTGTAGTACCTTATGAACAGAATTGGATGTGGCAGCTGTTAAAAGATATAACAGAATGGATTTAAACTTGAAAAAATTTAATGTGTTGCTAGGAAAGTGTGTGAATTGAATGTAAAGGAATCAAACTCTTTAAAGAGGATAGGTTGTGAGAATGGGAGAAAGGACAGACAAAGCTGAGACTTGGGAAAAACCACCTTTGCCATGAAACAGTGGTGAAAATAAGGAACTTTTTTTCTAGAGTGTGGTCTTAGAAGCTGCAGAAAAATTAGTGTTAAAATCAATTTTCATTAATGTTCTGGTGGCAGATAGGAGGATAACTAAAACAGATGTTGAGGACAAAGAAATATACAGCAAATATGAATCAGAAATTATGATGAAAAGCAGGAAAGGGAAAGAAGTTCAGAGGTTCTGATGGAGATGACTGCCAAACACAATGACAGGTGATGCAAACATGATGTAGTGTGAAGCTGTATGCACAAAGTGGTTTTGAAATTATTTGGCTGCTCCTTGACCTGGGCACACTGCCTTGGTCTCATGGATCTGTCAGGGACATGGTAAGCACCAGGCTATCAGCTTGTCTCAACTGCTTTCTGTTTTCCTTCAAATAAATCATAATAATAATAATTTTAAAATAATCTAAGAAATGTCCTTATGAAATTGGACATTGAAATTGGAAGGATGAGAGTTAATATTTTACTGGTGACCCTAATTTTTCTGGAAACCAATTTGATAAAGTTGATGAGCCCAGAAATCCTGCCTTTGTCTGGCTGTATTACAGTCTAGTCTATAGTACTCAGTTTCTACATAGATATATTTTTGAAAAGTTTGAGTGGAAAGAACATACTTGAATAATTTGTAGGAGGCACATTTAAGTGTACAAAATATGTGACTATCTTCACTGTACAGATATTTTCCAGTCAATTTTCTAGAAAGGACATGAGATTTTGACTAAGCAACACATTTATTCAAGCTACTCCTCCACTCTAATCCACCGATCTTCCAACAGATTCTTAACTCAACAGACCACATTTATTCTGGAAACCACTTCAGAGAACGTATGATTACTGAAATGTTTTTATTCCTGATATGAAAGTTAGACAACAAGACCAATGAATCAGCATGGTAGCTGTTTTATGCATTTTGCATAACAATTTTTCCTCATAAACAGTATGTAATATCAGCATTTTACCAATTATGCCATAATGTTTTATCATAGGCTTTACAATTGCAATAGATAAAAATGGTATGTACAAATTGTTTAAAGAGAGATATTTTGCGGCCTTTTCCATTGCCATTTTTATTGGTTTAACTCTTAGCAATTATTTTAAAAAAAGGAAAAAAAAGTAAATTTGATACATTTACTTTTGTCAGAGTGGACGAAATGTGTGTTAGGGAAAGAGATTGAGTACTTAATCTCCACACAGAGAGAGGAAAGGTTAATGCGAACCAGAAAAACTTTCCCAGGAGCGCAAGAATATAGACAGATAATGGAAGTATTACTGTCTATTTCCTTTGTCCTCTTTTAAAAGTAGATGGAGAAAAAAAAGGACAGACAAATTCTAAGAGTGAGTCTATGTTTCAAGATAAACTGGAAACTTGAAACATATCCAACATATATGGAGAGGATTAGAAAACCACATTTGAGGAAGGCTGAAAATGTTCAGTTCCTGTTCCATACTCCCTGGAAAGTAACTGTGCTAAGGAGCCCCAAGGGCAGGACAAGGTTTACTGAAAGAAAATGACTAAAATATGTGTTAGAAATTCAAATCAGAGACTTCATCTTCAGTTTCTTACATAAACACAAGAGATTTGATGTTCTGGAATAGGTATGCCTCATTCCTTCTTAAATGTTTATATATATGTATATATATATATATACACATATATGTATATATGTGTGTATGCATATATATATATGTACAGTAATTTCACGAATACAAGCCGCACCAATTTGACCAAAATTTTGGTGGAAACCCGGAAGTGCGGCCAATATTCCGGGGCGGCTAATACATTAACAAAATTCTAAAAGCTGCCAACACGGAAGTGAGAGCCCGCGGCAGCCCCAAGCCAAGCTGGAGCCCGGCCGGCCCCGGTAGAGGTGGGAAAGCCTGGCAGAGGCGGGGCCAGCAGTGTGGGGGGCGGGCGGCTGAGCCTGAGCCAGCAGGGCGGGGCAGGGGGGCGGCAGAGCCCGGGCCAGCAGGGCGGGGGAGCCCGGGAGAACTGGGGCTAGCAGTGCAGGGGAGCATGGCAGAAGCAGGAAGGCCGGCGGGTGGGGCTGCCTGGCAGCGGGGGAAGCCCAGCATAATCGGGGCCAGCAGCGTGGGGGAGCCCGGCGGTGCGGGGGCCTGCAGTGCCGGCCAGGGCGAGGAAACGCGGCGGCGGTGCAGACGGGAGGGGGCGGCCGGCGAGCCTGGCAGCGGTGGCAGCCCTGCCGGCCGGGCGAGCGAACGCGGCGCGGGGTGGCCAGCGAGCCCAGCGGTGGCAGCGGCAGCCCGGCGGCCGGGCGAGCGAACGCGGCAGCGGGGCGGTGCTGACGGGAGAGGGGGGCCAGCGAGCCCGGCGGCGGCGGCAGCACCACCCGGCCAACCCCGCCGAGTCGTGGCGCTGAGCTGGGCCACCCGGCCCCGTCAGCAACCATGAGCGGGCTGAGCCTGCCTGGCCCCGCCCCGAGCCAGTAAAGCCCGCTCTGCCGCGATCCTGTTACTAATTGGCCAATTTGTGAAAGCTGCACACGGATTCTCGCGACGAACGAAAGTGCGGCTAATATTCGGGGTGCAGTTTATCTATTGACAAAGACAGCAACATTGTCGAGGCACCGGGGGTGCGGCTTATAATCCGTGCGGCTTGTATTCGTGAAACTACTGTATATATATGTATATATATGTTTGTATGTATGTATATTTGGCAAAATAAGGCAATCAGCTAATATTTTGTCTTCTTTACCGAGGCATCTTAGCCAACAAAGCAGGGCTCTCTCTTTTCATTGCCCAGTCAACTTATTGATAAAAACAGTTCTTAAAAACTAAGAGAAACCCCATAATCCCCAAAAGCTCATCGAATCACAGAAATCCTGAGTTGGAAGGGACTCACAGTGATCATCTCCAACTTCTGGCCCCGCACAACACGACCCCAAGAATGGCACCATACCCAAGAGTATTGAAACATTTCTTGAACTCTGTCAGGCTTGGTGTTGTGATCACTTCCCTGGGGAGCTGCTCCAGTGCCCAGCCAACCTCTGGGGGAAGAACCTTTTTTCTAATATCCAACCAAAACCTCTGCTGACGCAGTTTCAGAGCATTCCCTCAGGTCCCACCACAGGTCACAAAGAGAAGGTGTCAATGTCTTTTCTATACCATGGCCCCCCGAGCTGCCCCAGCCCTGGAGTGAGGCTGCCCCAGCCCAGAGCAGAGCAGGACAATCCCTCCCTTGCCCTTCTGGCCATGCTGGGCCTGGTGCCCCAGGACACGCTTGGCCCTCCTGGCTGCCAGGGCACTGCTGGCTCAGATTCCCCTTTCCATCCCCAGCACCCCCAGGACCCTTTTCACATCACCACTTTCCAGCATCTCCTTTGTATGAACATTCTGATTTGTCCTGTCCCAGATGCAGGATGTGGCACCTGGGAGAGGGCAACCAGGGGTGTTCCTCAAAATCCAGCAATGAACTGTGTTGGGAACAGCAAGGATTTTTGCTCTGGCAGACCCTGGTAGGTTAATATAATGTGGGATTCAAAATCCTCCGTGTTTCATCTGTGGTTGTTTGTTGGAGGTTTTCTCCCCCCCACCACAGGAAAACCAAACTCAAATCAACTTACTTGTCTTTCCAATATTTTTTGCAATTCTGCCTCTTTCTGACTTTCACCAGAAGCACCAAAATGGAAAGGTGAATTTTTCCTGGAAAGCCTGCTAGGATTTGACACATTATGCTTTTGGTGCGAGTCTTTGCTGGGATCTCCCAAATTGTCTCCCATAGGCACACACCCACACTGCACAGGGCAGCACTAAAGCACCCTGCCAGCTCAGGCTTCATCCAGGCTATATATATTGTGGTCTCTTAGAGTATCCTGCTATTGAATAATTCATTATTCAGTTGTGGCACACAGTAAATGTTGTTGTCTTTCAAGATCCTTTTAGTTATTTCTAAGTTATTCCAAGTTATTTCCAAGTCACCTTTAAAAATAATCCCCTAAATAGGGCACGAACCCATATAAATTTCATTTGGATTTCACTCTCCAGCACTAAAGCACTGTGCATTCTCTCAGCAGTCGCATTTGGAATATAAGCATCCTGTCAAAGAGAAAACATCTGCTGGTGGATGAACTATTGTAACCCTGAATGGAGGCTTTAAAGTTACATTTTTAATGTTCTTAAGGCATACTTAAGGCAAGGATACTGTTTTTTTGTAGAAAAATTTCTGTACAATGTTTTGGTAAGCTACTGTATCAAGAATAAAATTTGCAATATATGCAAATTTTTGGTGACTTTTTAATGAGAATGACTGTATCTCTGGATGCCTATTCCTAAATGCACATATAAAAGCAAATTTTCATTAAATCACATTGGAACTCTAGTTACTCAGAAATTTTTCTATCTTATAAAATACTTAGTTTCTTCCATCCTTGGATTTTAAATGTATTGTACTGCCTACTGTCTGAATAACTTATTAAATAATTTGTTAAATAATGAGCCTTGAAAATTCTAAAGGAGTCGTGAGTACTGCAGTCAATGAAAGACTTTATTCTTTGGACTACGAACGAGAAAACCAACTAAATAATGTTACTCCTCAGTTCCCCTGCCCCCTCTTGCATTGCAGAATCAGACATCTGCTCTTGGCTGAGCGCTTTATTAACTCAGTCAGGAAACTGTGAAAAAACTCATCCAGGTTCATAAAGTTTGTAGTTTAGATAGTCTTAAAGATTAGTCTTAAAAGGTACATTCGAATTTTCATTCCATTTTTGCGAAGCTAAGTTTATAGTAAAATTGTAATTGTAATTAGTACAATTACAGTTAAATAGCTGAAGTTAACATTAAGTATAAACATTTATTAATTTTAAAAAATACATATTTTGAAAAGACTTATCATCACTTTTGTGATTTTCCTATGAACTGATGCACAGCAGTTGTCAAGACTCCAGGTTAAAATTGTAGCTGGCTACAGCAATCTTCAGAAGTTGCAGCAAGAAAGGGTTTTTTTTGTGTGCCTCTTACAAATCGTGATTCTTGAGTTGTCAGAGATGATAATTTGCTGAACAGATTCAACTTGAAACTAGTTGTAAACAATCTCTTCTGTAATAATACAGCTTGTAATGAGTATCAAGTCATATTTGCATTTTGGCATAAATTATTTATTGCATATAGTCAATATAACAAAAAATCCAGTCCAAGCTATTCTCTAAATTACAAACTAAGATGATTTGATTTATTTCAAATAAGCTCTCTAAAACAATAATATTTTAGTGATACTTAGTGCTAATAATAGCCAGAGCTAGTGAAAACAAGAATTTGGAATGATTAAGCCAGTGCAAATTATTACATTTTAAAACTTGACGTCTAAAAGTATATTGGAAGACATAACTTTGTGTCAAATACCATCTTTCAGTAGCTTTTGGAAACATTTCAGTTTTGAATTAAGGCTTTCAAATACCTTTTTCTTGTTTAATGTGTTTATTCCTACTCATATTTTCAACGGAACATAGAGTGCATGGAATCCATCCACACATGGTTCAGCAAAAGTATTAAAATTAATTTAAATCAGAATGATTTAAAATGCTGAAATCACTGAGAGCCTGGTACAAGTCTGATGGCAGCCGTGGACAGTCACTGCCACTCAGGTTAGGAGTGTGGTGAAAGGCAAAGTCAGGGCTGCTGGGAAAGTGAGCTGCAGAAATCCTGTTTGACAGCAGAATATTGTACACTGGGGATATTTCAGATGTTTTCCCTTAAAAGTTAGAGGTTTTGCCCTTTTTTACTCATATATGGCTTGTCTTAAACTTGTCTTCATCAGTCCAGTAGTTTAATTTATATATTCAGAAAACTATTTGGGTTTGGGAGCTGATGTTATGTGTGAGTTATAACAGTCATGCCTTCAGTGTAGTGCTTATTGGACAGGCAATCAGTGCCATCTCAAAATATCATACTCGATAAATCTCTCTTTTTTCTTCCTGTTCTACACAATGAACTTGTCAAGACCTGTAAACTCAGAGCAGAATACACTATCAGCTTCAAAATAACTGCTGGATTAACCTCAAGGGTTTAGATGAGATGGAGGGAAGATTTAGGCACTACAGTAAAGTAGTCTCTCTGGAAATACGGGAAAGTGGTTTCAAGTATTATATGCTGGCTTTTAGATCAGTATAATTTATTATTTTGCTGTATATCTGCATAATCTAGTATGCACAAAAAGCTTTAATGAATACAGGTGTGAAAAATTTTCAAAATAACATTAAACCTTTTCCCATTTTTTTCTTAATTTACAAAAATATTATGTTTTCAATGATCTGTGGACATTCATTAACATGTTCTGCAGTTCAAATACATAACAATTAAAGGAGTGGGTTCAGGGGAAATTTTATCTAAAACTATGTTTCACATGTTATTGGGGAATAATTCTTCTATATGTTCCAGCTATCTATCATCTGTATCTCACATTTAAATAGTTGTTATTTATAAACAACTGGTTCTGTTTCTCTTTATCCTGTTATTTTATTGTGCAACAATCTGTGTATATTATTCTCTGCTCTTTTATCTCAAATGAGCTTTTAAATTTGATAATTTTTTAAACAAATTTATATCACCTCAATATTATTACACAATAAACACAGTGAATTAAAAAGATTTATTTTCTTATTATAGTTATATTTCTATTTTAAAAATATTTATTTATTTATTTATTAAGGTTATTTATTATATTTATATGTTTATTTATTATAAGTTTTTGTAAAGATAAGCAAAATTCTATCACAATAAAATTATTTTCTTGCTTTCTGAATACAAAACAGAAAATCGTACATTGATAATCCACTAAGCCTGCACTGAACTAAATGTGTCAAGTAAATGCAATTTTCACAGTAGATTTCTGTATTTAGACTACAGTACCATAGAGGTTTTCATAAATCTCTATGGTTTGTAGGGGTGTGAAGAAGAGACACTGATTTGCTCCACTGCAACATAAATTGCCATTAGTGTTTTAATGCTAAGGTTATTGAACTGTGTCTGAACCTAGAAGTCTGAGACACCATACAGAATTATGCTAAAAACTTCTAAAGCATTTTAACCAAAGGAAACAAAAAAAAAAATTTCTAAATGTCACCTGTTCAAATGCTACACTGATGAGAAAATGCTTAAAATAAGCCTTGAGGAGCTGTGATCTAAAGTAGTCTTCCAACCAATAAACATCAATTCTCACATTACATTGCACATGTTAATGCACATCAGCTGTAAAAGCTGGAAATGGTCACTGATAGAGCTATGGGATCAGAATAGGACTAATTGTAATTACTTATCCTGGTATTTTTATTCAGCTGCATTCATATGTAAACTACACTTTAATTATTTTAATGATAAGGTAAATGCAACAGGAAAAATTTGTGTAAATACAAGTAGGAGGACAACCACAAAGATACTTAGAAGTATGGAGCACCTCTCCCATGAGGAAAAGCTGAGATAATTTGGATTATTCAACCTGGAAAAGAGAAGGTTTAGGGATGACCTGCTTTGGCCTTCCAGTAGCTGCAGGGAGCCTACAAGAAAGGCAAAGACTTTTTGCAAGAACCTGGAGTGGCAGGACAAGGGGAATGTCTTCAGGGTGGAACAGGGTGGGTTTAGTTGAGATATTAGGAATAAATTCTTCACTCCTGTGAAGGAGGTGAGACACTGGCACTGTTTGACCAGAGAGGTTGTGGATGCTTCATCCCTAGAGGAGCTCAGGTTGGATGGGGCTCTGAGTAGTGTGGTCTAGTGAAAAGGTGTCCCTGCCTACAGCAGCAGGCTTGGAAAGAGATGATCTTAAATGTTCCTTCCAACCCAAACCATTCTGTGATTCTATAAAGATATCTGTAGTCACTAAGATATTTTTTCATGTTATTAATATACCAAAAAAAATTTAGACAAACTTATGCAGACTGAAAGTGGTTATGGAGTATTTGGTTTCATCTCAGATATGTACCATCAAGCTGAGAATTCCCATCAAGATAAATGCAGATTTTTCTATTTAAAAAACAAACAAAACCAAAACAAACAAACAAAAAAAAACCAAACAAAAAACCAAGGCCATGATTCACACAAAACTCCATTTACCATATAAATCATGGTAAATCATTTTTTAAATGGACCCACTCCAACACTGATTGTCTGCCAAATGTAATTGTTATATATAATACTCCATTTTACCTTTTTCTTTTTCTTTTTTTTTTTTTTTTCTGTGGAGATACTTTCACAAAAATCACTTGAAAAGGCCCTTAAGTTATCTCTCATAGTATCATTTATCCTCCTTTCTGAATTCCAGGCACAGCATCAGTCTGGAAGTACAACACACTTTCTCCCAAGTCATCCCCTGCATACAAAACATTTTTCCTAAGCTAATTTAGATGACTGTGCTTCTATTTAACACACGTTTCTTCAAGGCTGCATTAATTGCTGGCACTTCCCTACACATAAAAATGGCTTTAGCCTTTGCTGAATCTCTCACTCTGGTCTTATCTATTACACTGCAAATTTTCCCCCAAGCCTGTATCTCACTTAGGCCTCTACCTAAATTCCTACTAGGACTCACCTCTCTTTTATTTTTACATCATGATTTGCTTGCCAATTTCTTGGGTTTTTATACAAAAGAATGACTTCTGGGAATTACATGAAGAATAACGAAATCACAGGGAGCTTTTAATCTATCCTCCAGAAAATTTTGCAAGGACCCTCAAATACTTGGATATAGTACTAATCACAGAGTTGGCTATTTAGAAATAATACTCTTTTAGAAGTCTATCCCTCTGAATATATCATAGCTAATTTAATTTTTTCCCTTTCATATTTAAAATGTATATTTTATTAAGGAAACAAGCCACTAGCATCTGAAATTCTTGTATTAGTATCAATATTTTCAATGCCACATGTTGCCAGAATTTGTAATAAAAGAAATAGCCACCACCATACAACAGCTTTATCTCTATTTTGTTATGTGTCTTTGTGCTTTCCTCCCAAAATTTTGTATGGAAATTAAAGTTATTGGATGTTTTACTTATCTCAAATGAAACAAGTGGCAGTTGATTGCAAAAGAGAATTGAATAACCAACACCCTTGGCTTTACATTAATCTAAACAGCTTGCATTTGCAGTCTTTATTACATGCCATTTGCTAGTACTTAAATTGAATCATACTGTGTGGTTTAATTGCCTAAGGAATTAAATAAGAATATTCTCAGCTTCGCACTATATTTCTGAACTTGTGTAAAAATTGCATCCTTATTATTTATTATTTGAGTACATTTTAGTATACCATGGGTTGTAAATGGGCCAACAATCAGAACAGCATCCTTTGTAGATATGGGTACGTGGCTATGCAAGGCACAGGAAAGAATATAAAACTCAGCATAGAGATAAAATCAATTTTTAATGAGAAGTCAACATTTACAGTGAGTTTTCTGTTATTGTTGTTATTATTAATAAAACTATTTCCTTTTACTTGATGTTCTATTGTATATGCACTGTTGGATGATTTAATGACTCATGAAACTCTTCAAAATGGAAGCAGGGATATTATAACAAAAACGTCTTCAGTAAATCACTAAAACATGGCTCATTTGTGTTTATGGTTAATGTGTTTGTACAACAAGAGCACGGTATCAATATAAATAAAAATACTAAGGTTATAAGGCTTCTATTCTGAAATAAATGTTTCCATAGTTTTAAATCCTCACAATGAAAATCCAGAAAGTTTTATCTACAGAAAAATAGAGAAGATGAAGGTTTTGTTCAATTCTCAGCACCATCATATTTTTTAAAAATCTGACTAAAAGACAGATGTGAAATATAACCTTAGACTTTTAATTTATCAGGTAAGTGAGAGTGCATGGGTGTGTATTTTCACTTTTGTATAAAAATCTGGAGAGCTGCTGGTGGCTTTGCTGAGGTCCTTGGTGCAGGCTGGGCAGAGGAAGGAGCCAAGCCTCAGCCACCAGCACAGCCTGGGGTTGGGGGAAGCAGAGCATCCCCTCTCTCAGGTGGTGGAACTTCCTTGGACCCAGGCAGGGACATTCAGGGATTTATTTCTGCAATGTAGAAAGGCACAAAAGGATGAAGACTGCCACTGCTATTCCAGCTCTGTCTTCTCTAATTATTTGAAGTTTTTAATCGAAAAACCTAAAGCTTTTAGTGTTAATCTAATAAAGCAAAACACTTATGAGTCTAAAATTGGAGGAGCTGGAGAGGAATGGGTGAATGTAATATTTTTTTGGGAGTTTAATGTACTTGGGTCTAGACATTTACTACAACATTTTGTTTATAATTTAAATGTTTCAGTTAAGACAGTAATTATTCTCACCATTATGTTTTTTAATTAAAATGTTTTTGAATTTACTGGTTGTGCCTCATTATAAATGGCTGTATCATTACATTTGTACTAGCACATATAATTAAAAATTATTCTCTCTGTCTTATAAAGAAGTAAACTTCTGTTGCCACTAATTTAGCATTGTTTCCACATGATTTCTGAACCACCAGTTCAGACTGGATGTAGATTAGAAGTCTAACATATACAAAATTGATTTTATGAAATAATAATTTTTAATGCTTCTCTTAATCAGCAGAGAATATTTTATGTAAGAGGGAATAAATGTTATGTCTTGGGGAATAAAGTGGATCTAAGCTCTATTGAAGCATTGAATTCCTGGAAATGTAAGAATTTTTGACTGGAAACAGTACAAAATTTTGTTTGTTTGTTTGTTTGTTTTTAATATCATTTAAATGGGGCTTTGTTTTTTTTAATATGTGGAGAAGATAATTTTATTTCAAGTGTAAAGAAACACAATGAAATCTTCTGCCCTGTATTGTGCAAGAGGTCAGATTATCTTATACAAAGTTCTACTGTCTGGATTTATATTAGAAATATTTTTAGCCTATAAAATTAGCTTTATTAGTTCATTGTTTGAGCATTTATATCAGGGAAGATGAGTCTGGGTTTTATTCTAGGTAAATTTTTTGAAAGGACTGTTGCATTTTGAAACTACCAACTTTTCAATTCTGGAAATTGTGCTAATCAGTGTCCTCCATGTACCTTAGGAACAGAAATGTCATTCCCACTCTCTCTGAAATGCAAAGGCTGCTCCCAGCACTCGTGGGGCTTTGTGGGGGTCGAAGTTGGATTGCAGGGGAGAAAGCAGCAGAACATTAGCAGGGGAGAGATGATACCTGCCAGGGAAGGCAATGCTGCAGATGGCTTTAGAGACCAGAGCAGAGGGACTGAGATCCCTCAATTCCTCTGGGACAAAGCACGCACAGGAGGGGTTGTGTGCTCCCATGGTTGCTGGGCAGATGGCCTTTTGCTTTTTGTGCTAATTATGGCTGTTCTAGATGGGTGCTTTTGTACCTGAGCTGGGGTAATCAAGCCCCACGGTACAAAATACCTGGTCTGCTCCAGACTTCCCTGTGAGAAGGTGTGGAGCCTTGACCAGGCCTGGCTGCTGGAACCTGAGTAGACTTTGCTAGTGCAGAATCAAGAAGGAAACCCCTCAGCTTATCCTTAAGATATCAGCAGGCAGATGGAGCCATAACCATCCCAGGCCATCACCATAGTCTTAGAAAACCTTTCCTACTCTTTCCAGAAATGTCAGTGCAATCACAGCTTGATTGACTTATAACAAGTTTTTTTTCAGGTCGTTAATTTCCTAAAGCCTCCTAAGAAGCTGAGAGGAAGACAAAAGACAAACATATAATTTTTTAATAAGATACTTAGTCAATAAAACTCTATGGGATCTCATACACCACGTCAGCTTGTTTGTCTGACCACCTTTCTGAACTCTGAGTTGAATTAGATTTTTTTTTTTGTTTTTTAAGTCAGGAGATACTTATTTGAAGGTATACAAGATTCAAACCACCTACAGGAAGGGTTACTTCGGTTGGGACATTAGTATTGTGCCTTCTGCAGAGCTGTTAAATATTGCAGACAGTGAAAGTTTCATTTTACATGCAGGGATTTCTTTTTCCACAGCATTTTTTTTCTCATCAGCTTCAATATTCTCAGGGGAAGGGCAAGCTACAAGAGAAAGTTACCTTGTTGGGTATGTAAAATCTGTACATACATGAACAAACCATCTTCCCTCACTATGGGAATAGTTCTTAATCTATCCTTTGGAGATAGACATCACTCAACTCAGTTAGTTATTTTTGTGGGGAGGAGTTTGGGTTTTTTAAAATTTATTTCAGATGGGTAATGAATAATTTATTCTTTCAGCAATTTTTTTGGGCTCAATCAAATAAGTGACATATTTTTTTGAAATACACATTTTAGAGTAAATTAAAATTATAGCAGGCATTTTACATATCAAACCAGACAAAAAACAGAAAATCACTGTACTTAGTGTTTGCACTCTTGTATGCATTTAAACCTTTATAAGCAACTTTGCACCAATTTATACATTTTTCTACTTGTAAATAAGTCTAAGCTGGAGAAGTGAAACTTCTGTTTTAACGTTGTATACTTTAATGTTTACTAGTTTACTTGGAAAGTAATAGTTCCTTTCCTTGCCTCAACACATAAGATAGAGGGAGGTTGTTAGTGTAACTGGGCTTGTCAGCTTTCCTGTCACAACTATTGGTTCTGTTTCAGCAAAATGCTTTCCAGAATTTCCTACCACATCAGCAAAACTTTAGTCTGTTCTTGCTGTGCATTTTCTTCTTATGAGGAAGTGAGAACTCTGATAAAATCTTTATAGTACTAAGGTCTCTATCAAAACTTGCTTTATTCTCTATCCAGTTTCCTTCCTGTCCCCACTCCCATTTCAGTAATAAGTATGTGTGGTTTTACCAAGAAACTTTGGACTGGGTGATCCTTAAGGGCTTTTTCCAACCTTCTTTTGATAGTCTTGAGGAGTCATGGACTATTTTTTGTGACAGCAATCAAACAAAATCAAGGGGCTGAGTCCTGCAATATTTAGAAAAGGTAGATAAGAAACTCTACAAGGACTTCATCTCATCTAACTCTTCTACCAGTGCTAGGATGATAGGATGTTAAGATGGTAGGAGTTCCAGAAGAAAATCAGCTGGTTACACTACTTATTTGCTTAACTTTTATATCTCTGAAGCTGAAGGGCACAAATACTGCATTAAATTTAGGACTTTTTGCTATGGCTTTAGAGTTCTGTGTCAATGTTGTGTTTCATGAGGTTAACAACGCTTTTATTTCACCTGGAGAATGTCTTTATTTCTTTATTATTTAGATATATTACCTGTTCATAGATATGTTTGAAAAACAAAACCAGGACAATATCATATTTCTGTTAACTAATTTCCAGTACTAAAGGCATTCTAATTTCTCTCTGAGTCACATGTATACTGAATATATATGGAAAAAAGGGGGGGTTCCTTTCATTATCCAGCCTTGTTAACATACATATGAAATCACAAATAAATGGGAAATATTAAAACCCCCTACCCTGTTAACACAATTTTGTGTGCTGTAACTTTCTTTGGTGGTGAGAGGCATTAGGGGAAGTATGACACTAAAAATCTGACCAGTTTTGTTTTTGTTTAGGTTTTCTCTTCTGAAATTCGTTGAGTGATTTTTAATGCCTGTAATTACTTTTCACCTAAAAATCTTCTCTACAGACCAGCCATTTTCAGAGTCATTCTAGACCTACCACTGTAATACTGTAAGCTTTTACTGGAGAAAATGCTCTCCTCATGCAGCTCTACAGGCCCGTGGAGCATTGTTGAAACAAGCAAATGTTAAGTGTTAATCTTTATTGGTCTGTGAACTTAATCATGCATAACCAGGAAGAGTTCATTTTTTTTAATTAAATCACCATCCATTCACTACTTATGTTATCCTCAAAGGAATATCAGTGAAAGGGTCAAAATCTGCTGGACCTCTTGCTGTTCATTTAAATTAACACATCTTCTGATCACAGGTGTACATGTTGTGCTAACTTTGAAGATTTCTACATATTAGAAAAATGGGAATTCTTTCTGAATGACAGAATGAGATCAGGATTTCTGGAAAAACTGTTTTTCTGCAGCCTGTGTTTGTGAGTAATGTGCCCATTATTTTATAGCAGCTGACATCTATGAAAATTCTAGAGCAATGAAATGTCTCTTGCAAATTGCTTTTAAAAAATTATACAGGCTAGTTTAATAGTGTCTGAAGAAAAATATATCTTCTTTTATTAGATTGTCTATGGCAGAACTAAATAACTGTTTGAAAACAATCTTGGAGAGGGAAATAAAAGGGAGGACTTTACGTCGGTTCATATACTTATTATATTTATAAAAATCACTCTTTGAGAAACTACAAATTTTTCTTCATTCACATAGCATTTACTTATCCCAGAGGCTTGCCAAACTACATACCAGAGCAAGGATTATTCACGTGCATATGTTCCTCTCAGAAAGGATAATTGAATTTTGTGTTGACTGTTTCCTTTTTGAAAGACATTTTTCAATGGCTTGTAACTTCATAATATGTGCCAACCAGTGTTTTTAAGTTCAGGTAATTTATTATGGTTTCTTTGTTGAAGCTGAGATCACCAGTTTGTGGATTTGGTACCATAAAACAGATTACCGTAATAAAAATCTCAGCAATTGATAGTTTGTTTTCGGAGAACAGAGTCAAGGATACACAAGGGTTCTGTCCAGAAGATCTAAAAAAGAATTTATTGTCATTTTCCATTATTTCACATTGCATTGACACTGTCAGCTAACTGAATGTTAAGGATTCTGCTAAAATCATTGCAACTCTTCAGTCCCCAGGCTAAAAATGACAAATTTGTATATCAACCTCTTTTGCATCTTTAAAGATACCCTAGAAAAAATGACTATGTCATATCTCTGTTGTCTTCAGTCTGTTGTACCTATTTTGAATGTAGGCAAGTAAAACAAGGATCCATATTCATTATTTTAACTTTCCATGCAGCAATGGTTTTGCACTGATTATCCACTGTGTTTTATTGTTAGCAATGCAAAATTTCCTTTCCATTGCTGTTTCTCATTGCTTCATTGTGTAGAGTCACAGGGCTGAGACCCGCAGATGAAATGGGCAGCTGTAATGCAGAGGCATCCCAGGCAGGACATCCTGGAAGCAGAGTGGATCCCACAGGCCTTTTTCCCTGGAGGGCTCTGGGTGACTGAGGGACACCTGGCAGCCCCATGTGGGCTTGCTCTGTGCACAGCTTGGTGCAGCTTGGGATCTATTTTACATCCAGTTGCCTTTTTGGCCATGTTTGCCTTTTTATTGTCAAAATAGTGTTTATTGAGTGCTGCAGAAGAGTTAAGGCAACCCCGCCTGAGCAAGCTAATTCTGCCCCTTTTAATTATTAAAAAATTACAATAGTTTCCCCCATTAATAATTTATTATTTCCTTTTTCTGAGAATGCAGTGTGTGTCTTTACTTTACATATCCCCAGATGTATTTTTACTTCCAGCCTTATTGTATCTAGAATAGAGCGTATTTTCACTGTGCACCACATGGCCAGAGAGAGGCATCTGTGCTTGTCCCATATGTATTTTAACCAATTAATATTTACCCAGGTTGACATCTGCTCTGTTCCACTGAACTAATTGAGATTATATAACATTTTCATCCAAAGGAGTAAGCAAAATAGAGTTTTCTGCTTGCTACATATTCATAAATCCTCATCAAAATTGTATAAAGGGTTATCATCTTCCTTAAAAGTGATGAAAGACAACATTGTCCAGCCAAAATTCACATTAAATTTTTTGGCCATGCTAGCGCATTTGCTGATGGAAAACCAGACAAAGTTCTTCAAAACTTCCTTTCAGTCAATTCTGGTGTTTGGCAGTCTCAATTATGCCTGTAGCCTGAGGCAGTCAAGAGATAAAAACCAACAACTTTAGAGGAGCTTCCAGTTAATAAATTGCAGGTTACCACAGAGGATAAGTTACTAATGAATCCTTTCTAACTGGAATGAAAATAAAAATATAATTGAAAGAATTTGTTGCTGACCTCATTTAAAAGCCCTCCTGTCAGGTACATATTATTGAAACATCTGTTACTTGCCCCAGTAGTTCATTTACACGCCTTTGCTTAAAAGTTGTAATCTTGCCAAATATTTACTTTTGCATTTTACTTGCTAATTAACTGTCATTGCTGTGAATAGTGTATTTAGTATAAAGAGAATTACATATTCTGGTCCTTATTAGTGTGCTTTAAAGCCACACCAAAAATACACTGATACTTGGCTGCTGCTTTGTACTCTTTCAGAAGTAAGTTTGCAGTTTGATTGATTGGTTTCCACCAGCAAAGAGAAGCAGCTGCAGCTCTGAATAAAATTGTGCTAATGAAGATTTCAAAGTGGTGATCAAAAGCAGACTTTGCTCTTTCAATTGTACACTTTTCTGAAGATAAATAATTGTGCTGTTTCAGCAAAATGTGCATATCAAAGCAGCTGAATCATACATTTCAGTGGGAGCTTTAGAGCATGTTCAACACATTATGATGGCTAATCTTTGTCACATTTGCTCTGTCAGTTGCAGAGTAGAAAGTGATTAACTATTTTTAGCACTGATTCATGTAGTCAATCAAGAGTCTGAATATGAAGAATTTTCTATATTTACCCTTAGACAGTTATATTTATATGAATGTGAAGACCCACATGTCTAGATGACTAAGTGTTACCTTCTTCAACAGTTTTGGTAAAACGTACAAATCAAATAACTTTAAGAAGAATTTTGGTCTGCTGGACAGAGGTAACAAAGCTGTGTCAGGGTTTTGGGCACAGTGCCATGGTTTGCCACAGGCTTTCTGACAGATGTCCTGAAATAGTCTGACAGAACTTAATTTTTACCACATTTAGGTACCTAAAGAAAAAGCCATGAACCTTCAGGAATTTCAAGCAAAGGTGAAGTGTTCTAAGCCAAGTTAAACCTCTTTGTATTTCCCCACTTACAGTAATTTCACTATTTTAAGCCACACCATTTTGACTAAAATTTTTCTCCTAACCCAGAAGTGTGGCTTACACTCAGGAGCGGCTAATATGTGAACAAATTTCGGAAATTTCCCAACCCGGAAGTCCGAGCCCACAGCAGCCCTGAGTCAAGCCGGAGCCCGCCCGGCCCTGGGAAATGGGATAGCAGCAGCGGCCGGGTACACCACTCCCCTGCCTCCCAGCGGCAGCGACAAGCGGGGTCGGGCCGCTCCCTGGTGGCCGCCCCGAGCGGGGCCAAGTCAGTAAACCCCATGATCTCACAATTCTGTTACTAATTGGCAACTTTGTGAAAGTTGCACGCGGATCCTCGCTGCGAACGAAAGCGCAGTTTATAAGCCGGTGCGGCTTATATATGAACTAAAACCTAAACGTTGCCGACACCCAGAGCTGCGGCTTATAATCAGGTGCAGCTTGTAATCGTGAAATTACTGTAATTCAGAAGGCAAATTTTAATGGCCATAGTCACTTCTGCCAAACTATTTTCAGACTGCTCAGTCACTGAAGCTACCGACCTCACATCAATTTCTCCACTTTCTGAAACGCATTTCTGTCCCTTCCACACTGTGGGAAATCAAAAATTACCTGGAGCATGCTTTGTCATGCTAAAACTTATCAACGATATAAATAAATTAAAAAACAAAAATCAAATAAAATCCATAGAATTAATATAACCAACTAATCAAAGTATTTTTAAAAATCCTACATGGAGAGAACAGATGAACTGAATTACTTGCAATGATATTTTATATAATTTTTTAGCCTCCTTTTTAAGTTTAAATGAGGACAATCCACTTTTCAGGACATGCAGCAAAGAACTTCTGGCAGAGCTGTTCATGTCTCTTGACAAAAGTTTTTTCTGTTCAGTGGTTATTTATTGCTTTTAGTTATGTGTTTTGTCATTTAATCCAAAATATCTGGACTTAGGCTTGAAGTGATTTTTTTTTTTTATATTAAAATTTTAGTAATAACATATCCATAGTGCAGTATGCCTTTCTTGACCACTTCTGTGTTCAACTTTAAAAGTACGAGTCTCAGTGAGGACACCCTGGGATCCCTCAGACAAAACATACTATTCTAAATGATTCAAAATGCTTCCAAATGTTGACTAAACAACATGACAAATAATATTTTTTATGTTTTGTATCAGTAGAGGGTAATTTAGATGGTATAGAGAAAAATCCTGACCTTTCTAAATGCTTATCAGGCTAGTAATAGGAATTATTATTTCAGCAAATCCTTACTTTTTGCATTTATTATAATGTTCTACATGGTCTTCACAAAAAATTATTAATTTGCTCTTTCATTCTGTCTTCTTTTTGTTTCTCTATGTTATATATCTTTTTTAACTGAGTTACAATTCAGAAAAACTACATTATTAAATCCTTGTTGCACAAAAGTAATCTTCCTGAATTTATGTGAATTATTTTACTCACATAGATAATATTATGACGACAGACAAGAAAAAGGTCAAACTAAGACAAAACTTCAAATTCTTTTACTAGCTGTTAAATTTGCTTCATCTATAATATATTCAAAATCACTATCTTTATTTCCATTCTTTATCAAGGCAGAAATTAAGTGGGAAACTTTCCTTTCATTAGCACTGTAATAAATGCTTAGCCAATTCCATTCTCTATTATTCAGTACCAAGCAATACTTTCCAATAATTCATACTATTTTATGAATTTTCAACAGCAATATAAAAATATTTTTAGATAAAGTATTTCCAGAATATGCTGGAGGAATTTTTTTGGCCCATAAATTTAGGAGATCAGCCTAAATGTTACGACAGTGTCCAGATTTGTGAAATAAATTAATAGTATCTAAGTACTCCAGAAGTTGAAAAGGGGAGATAGGGCAAAGAATAAACAATAATAAGTACTAATTAAAAATGAAATGAGAAAGAAAATTCACTCTCATCTACACCTTCTTCAATTTTCACATAAAACATGTCCGGCTAAAGCAACTCTGTTCTCTTATTTTCTGTACTCAAATCCCATTATTTCTTGCACTTCTCAAAAATCCTAATATTGAGACCTGATTAGTTGTTTTAAGGATGCAAACATAGAAGCATGAACTAAATCAATGACATCTCAAATGTGATTTATCTGATTAATCAAATTAATTTAGATTAATTTTTGATTAATTTATTTGAGGTGTATGCTTAATATGTCAGATTACAATAATATAAGTTGAATTATGATTAGAATAAAATCAGAAAAATAAAATATCAGTGTGACTGCATGTCAGAATTGAGCTTACAATTATCTATTTAGTTATGTGTATATATATATGTAGTTATGTATCAGGTACACATAAATATATACATATATAAATATTTGCTCCTATCTATTGTTTTACATTGCAGCTGTCAATTGAAATCATGCATTGCTCTAAAACAACTCATCATTTAAGCACGTATTTTAGAGGTTTTTTTGTCTTGTAATTCTTACAAGGTTTTCCTGGATTACCTTGTCATTTCACTTACTCTTTGCATTCTCTTCACTGTTGATATAATATTTATCAATGAAGGTTATTAAAAATGGACAAATTACATGCTCTATTTTGAGAGCTATTTAAACAGAAACTCTGTTAAAATCCAGGTTGCTGACAAGTATATTTGCAATCAAAATGCCCACACACCAATTAGTTTGAGGAACCTCTGCAGAGATGAATTAGCAATGCAGGTAATGAGGTAAATGGTTTCCCTAGGGCTCCAGTGAGCACATGGCTCACTGTTGCCATTTATGGCTTATACCTCACATTCTGTTCTGTTGCACTGGAGATTTTTTCCTAAGCACAAGCATGTTCTTAAACTTAGAGATGATCCATCAAGAAAAAGTCTGAGACCCCTGAGGTCAATGTGAGAATCCCTTCTGCCATTGCCCAAGCTCAAAGCTGTGCAACAGGTAGGAACACAAGGGGTTGTTCCCACAAATAATCTTCAGGAGTTATCTATTTAAGCTAATTTTACTCATTGAAAAGTTGCTTCCAATTACTGATTATAAGGATTTCATATGATGGCTTAGTATGGTAAAAGTGAGATGGGTCTTCTGAAATAGATGTGAATTGATGCAATAGTCAAAATTCAGATTTAAAAATAATCTTAGATGACCAAGTATGTCGTTCATTTGACTTTAAAAGCATTTTCTGAGTATGAGAAAGTAAAATTTAAAAAGTATATTCAATGTTAGGCCTGCTTTCCATCCTTATACTTTCTCCATCCAACCACAGCTTTTCCCAAGAAAAAATCTTTTTAAAAAACCCCACCTTAGTGTTGAATTAGAGAATATTTTCATTCTACCTTCTTGTTAAGTTAAAAATATAAAACCTATTTATGTCACTGATTCAGAAACCATTTATTTTCTTTTCTGTTTTCTAAAAAGAGGAGTTTAATACTGTTTTCACCTAAATGTGCTTTAAAGTTTCTTTCTCTTTTATTTATCTTTCCAAATACAGTTAACCTCCAGTTTGTTTGCTAAGATAGATTTTTTAAAAATTGGTTGCAAAATGTCTTGGTGAGAAAATGTTAACATGTCTGGTGCTGTTCATAGGAAAAAATTATTAATACACAGATGAAGTCACTCTACGTGTCCAGTGGAAATTAAATTTTATATATCTTGAATGCCATAATATGTTTGCCTTATTTCTTACAGTGAGAACCCAAAATGCCATTACACAGTCTTCTATAGGAAATAATTCACCTCAGAAATGAAAAATAGTTTTAAAATAAATGGTATATATCAGGTCTGGAAAAAACGTCAGCTGCTGCAATTCCTATTTAAAAAAAAATAGAAAAATTAGAAAAATTACACTGTACATCAGAAAGATTTTTCTTTTAAAGGTCTCCAGCCCAAGGTCCTATTAGCATCCCTCCATTCCCTGCCACTGAACCAAAGGTCTTGATTCCCTGATTTCACCCTAATCTTGAAAGGATTTCTTGACTAATCCCAACTCAGGGAATAAAGGAGAGGTCTGAATAGAATTCTCTCATTTATGGCATGTTCAGTACTAGAGGGTCCACGATTTCATGTCTGTTTTCTGTAAATCTTAGTGCTAATGGTCTGCACAAAATCTACGTGGGAAAAATATAATTGTGGGGCATAAAGTATGAACAGTATAGCACTGCTATATAAAATCTTAGGCTCTTGTGTATCAAAGTGCTTTTGCTCATTCTGTGATCAGAATAAGAGTAGGAGCTGGAAAGTGTTACACACCATCAGCAAGACACTTGACATGGTGCTGGGAACTGCTTTTTTTACTCTCAGAAAATGCGTCATTAGTTAATTCCAGGGTACAAGACAACCTTCATTATTATTTATAGTTTCAGATTTCAGACTGTAGAGATTTCTTTAATTTCCATACCTTATGATTGCAGTTAGAGAAAAGCACCCCATTATCCTCATTATTCCTGAGCAGACAAAGCTGTAGGAATGCTAATGATCAAAAGCAGAAATCTCACCACATGTTGCACAGTACTAATTATATTCTCATTGTCTACATTTCTTTATTTCTTTTCTCATCAGACGTTTTACATTACTAAGATGGTTTTTTCTCCTCTTTTTTTTTTTTTTTAAATAAATGACTTTGTGAATCGTGTCTATGCTGTATTAAACACTTGCTTAAACAGAGCAGCACACAGGCCATAGGAGATAAGAGAAGCTTGCTAGAAAGGAATTGCCACCAAAATGGAGTTACTTCTTAGAGGAATGTCCATAACTACTGACGCGAACATGAAAGTAGTGCTGCAGTTAAGCAGAAGACAGATGGAGGAACCAGGCTTTCCCGTGAAATTTTGGCTTAGCTCACTTCTCATCTCACTTGCTGTTTGCTGCCTTAGCCTGGGATCCACTCCGGCAGCCACTTGCTGAAACCTGGGTTCAGCCGCCCAGCTGTGCCTCAGTTCAGGAGTCTCAGGTGCAGAGATGCTCTGACTGCAAAAGCTGTGTTGGTATGGACACTCCCCTGGGGAAAAGAGAGCAAGAGGTGACTTTTTTCCCTTCTCCTTTGCAAGCTCTAATGAGATGGGATATCTGGGAGAATACAATAGTTAAATTTTTCTGAGTTGAGGCACAAAATACATAGACATCTTTTTTTGAAAGTGTTCCTTAGGTTTTCCTTACAAAAATATTCCAATATTACTACTTCTGCTAGTTATTATTTTCCAACCCAGTTCTCTTACCCTGCTACAAAGAAGGGACTAATGACTAAACACAGACTCTTGCTTTCCACTTCTATATCCAGGGTCCATGCCAAAAGGGTGTAACATCTCTTGTGCAGCTTCCATATGCCACAGTTTAATCCTGATTCAATGTGACAGCAAGATCCTTTTCCTTCTGTCATCTTATTCTGCCTGCTGATGTCACTTTGTATCCCCAGTCCACCTTTCCTCGCAGTTCTGTGAGCTGTGTAGGTACAGAGCACTGCTTGCATCCAGCCCCACAGCTGGAGGAAGGTACAGGTCGTTTCTGCCCATGACAGCGACAGAAGGACATGGTAATGAATTCCAGAGACCATCAAAATTTTTCAGTTAGTTTGTAATGCTGGGTTGTTTTTTATTATTATTATTTTTCATTTTGGCTTTTTTTTTCTTTTTTCTTTTTACAAATCAGCTACTGACAAGTTCTACTGGGCATCCAAGCTGCATGTCTGATATCTTTGGCTGGTGCCAAATTCGTGCTTGTTTCTGGCTGCAGAGCTCATTACCAGACATTTGATAGGAAAAGTGTTTTCCAACAAGGGCTTCATTATAAAATATGTTGTCAGAAAATTCCTAGTTACTGACTCTTTTCTGGCATAAAAACAATAAGGTCAGCATAAGTGCAAGCATAAGAGGACTTTTTTTTTTTTTATTTTTCATAGCTCAAAATTTTATTGACAAATTCCCATTCATGATTTGCATTTATGCATACATGATATGATGACTTAAATAAAGTACAGTGTATATCTCTACATCATTGAGAGAAGACCCCAAGTATGTAAGCAAGCACTTAACTGCATTTGTTCTGAAGGTTTGTTAGGACCCTAGCCTAGGCATGTGACATATCTTGCTTTCCAGTATTACCAAAAGCATCTTGTGTCAACTTGGGTGTATGAATTAAAATTTCTACACCTTAGTCTTTACCTGCAAAGCAACAATTTCATACCTCATGTGTGCAGTAAGGGAATATTGATATTGTGAAGTTCCCTGGTGACAGGGTAACAATATCTGATTCTGATTAAAATATGAACTATTAATCCCTTTTCTGATTCTGGTGGGCTCAAAATGTTGTGATGATAGCTCAGCACTGAGATCCAGCATGGAGAAAATACTGGTGAGTACCCAATGCTGTTACCTTGTTTAAACAGGCAGAACTAAACTTGGGGCTGATAGGAAATTTTGTTTTGTTCTCAGTACACCTCTTGTTATTCCTACATTGTCAATTATTGGAAAGATGATTCTGTTACATTCCGTCTAAGTGTAGAAATCTCTGCTAAACAAAGGGAAAATTCTTGGATCTTTGGATGGTTGGACTAGGTCTGCATTTTTTCATTCAACTGTGTGTGAATGTACACATAATTTTGAGATTTATTTTTTAATTAGGGTTGTAGATTTTTTATACTTCAAAGAGGATTGGTCCCTTCATAGACCTTTGTTTTAATGGAATAATTTTGTGTTGTTTGGTTGTTGCTTTTAATTCCTGGGAAAAATGTGAACAGGACACAGTATATCCCTGAATATAATTAATCTCCTGGTTATGATCCTGCTCAAAATAGAAACATTCTTAAAAATCACAAAAAAAGGGAAAAGAATCTTTGTGGTTTGTTGTGGAATTTATGAGGTGGTTTTTTTTGGGTTTTTTTTTTGGTTTTTTTTTTTTTTTGTTTTTGTGGTTTTGGAGCTTTTTTTCTTTTAAGAAATGAAAGAGCAGCAAGTAATTTTTACAAAGTATTAGGAATGTTTGAGTTTTTTACTTGCTGTTTAACGTTAATAAGTCTTTGTTAGCCTTTGTCCATTTTAAATGAATGATGTGTGAGAGAAGAACATTTCAGGATGGAAATAATGAGCCTGTGCTACCACAGATCTTCCCCCATTGCCCTTCCCTCTTTAAACAGCCTGCAGCATATCTTCAGGAAATTTGTATCTTTTTCTCATTCATTTCCCAGTTTACTCCAAATGCTCACAGGGATGAGAATGTGTTCCTGTGTCTTCTTTTGTCTGTGTCAGTGAGAAGTCATGATTGTACATCTGGTCAGTGTATCAGATCCTGCAGATCAGCAGTGTTCTGTAGTAAAAAATGCTAATACTTTCCTTCTTTGCCTCTATTTCTTATGTCTTTAATGATTAAGTCTACAGTGTGGAAATTATTTTTGTATTATGCCTTGTATACCTTGTGTGGCCTGAATTTAGTTTGGTGGGATTTTTATCTTAGTTTTTTTTTGGTTGGTTTTATTGTTTTTTTTTTGGTTGGGTTTTTGTTTTGTTTTGTTTTGTTTTGTTTTGTTTACTAGAAGAGGAACTTGCCCAAGGAAAGAAAAAAAAAGTTATAATGAAATTTAGATTGTACAGACGAGAGACCTGGGAAAATAATTTCTGAAGTTAGGAACTCATTCTAGCAATTATGTAAATTTTGTATAGTATGGTCATGTTTTATTTAAGTACAGTAATAAGGAAATGACTTGAGCAAACCAGCATCTATTCTATTAGTCTTTCTACTACATAAAATGCTGTTTGTGTCCTTGTAAATTAGTCTTTAACTGCTACTGTGTCACAACCATTCACGTTTAATGCTAATGAATTGATAAGAAATGGGAAGGATAGATGAGCCATTCATTCCACTCTGTTTGCTAAAAGGAAACTGGAAGGCTGAGGAGCAGAAACACTGGCAGTCTTTTAAAGTTTAGTTCTGAAAGCTCTGAACTGTAAATATAATACTGAGTATTTTCTTCTATTTGTGTTTTAGCTTTACTTCCTAGAAAAACAACATTAGAGAGTTAGCAATTATTTTTAACACCCTATACAATTACTTTTTTGGGGTATTTTGATCTCTTGAATGCACATTCATATGTTGTTCTCATCTCAATATAAACATTATCCTAATGAGTTTGTTCCTATAAAACATCAAGCTAGGGGTTTAAGGGCAAAATTTTCTCTTCTGAAGACAATTTTCTAACTTTGAACTTGATATCTAGATAAACGTATTCATTGTTGCCATGGTTATCTATAGGCATAACCAAATTTTCACCAAAATCTATAAAATCAAAGCGTCTGAAAGTATTGTGAGATTCCACTGAGGACATAGCAATGACACTGTTTTATAGGAGAATTTCATGGTTGTTATTTACCAAGAACAATGTATAATTATCATGAGATAAATTAAACCACAACTTGAAAAATTATAGTTCATGCAAAAAAAAACCAACCCAGATATTAATGAATTGGAAAAATTTCACTGTTAGAAAAAAATCCTTCAGTAACATTTCTATTCTCTTTAATTATTCAGGAATCTTTGTTTGGAGCATTTTGCATATACCTCATTAAATCCTAATTCTTTTTCACATGTTTCCAAATAAATTTAGAGACAGTCATCCTGCAGTTAAATTGAAAAAGATTAATTTTAGTGTTTGTGCACAGTAGATATTTGATAAATATAGCATTTGAAGTGGAAAAATTAAATCCATATAAGATATACACTATTCTTACTGTCTTTCCTGTATTCCATCCTGTCTTTCATTTATGACTTGCCTCTACATATAAGACAGACAAATACTTTGGCTTTGTTTTCCATGACTTTTGCATTATGTAAAAACAATTTTATTTTCAGAGACTAAAACATGAAATTGTCAAAAATAGTCTGTTTATTTTATTCTGATTAGTTAGGGGTGAGCACCTTTAAATTTTGTGCCCTGTGATCACAGACCTGAGGATGAGAAGCAGACGTGTTCCAAATATTATTGAATGACAATCCTATTTTCATGCCACTTTAGACTTGTCTCTACTGAGACAAGTTACTTCAAAACATAGAGTACTAAAACATGCTTAAATGCTTTAGGGTTCTGCCCATGAAAAATTGGTCTGAGAGAATGCTCAGAAGAATTTTCATGTACAGGACATGTCAAATTTGCATTGTTCCAGCTGCAAAAAATGTGATAAGTTTAAAAAGTATAAATACATTAAGATAACTCCAAAAGATGAGTCCAAAATCCAGCTATTACACAGGACAAATCGCTCTAATTATAAAAACAGTGTGAACTGTTTATCAATAGTTATAAAATTAAAGGAAAGAAAAATCCAAACCAACAAAAAAGTAAACAAAACTTTTCTTAAAGGAGAGTTACTTAGACAATATGAATTTATGAGTACTCTATTTATTCCACTTAACACATATCGCTTGGGTTTTTTGTTTCATTGGTTTCTTTTTGTTTGTTTGTTTGGTTTTGTTGTTTTTTTTTTTTTAATTTATATTTTTAATTTGCATTTTGTTATCAGTTTTCTTTGGTAATACAGCTTCCTAAGCTGTGCAGCTGCAAAGCAAAGAAGATTAAAAGTTCTAAGAAAATGCAAAATTTGCTCCTCCCCATGAATTACCAGAGTCCTGTAACACACACTGGTCTTACTACCCTGCTAAGGCAGAAATTTGGTTTTGCAGGACACACTCTGTGGGGGTGTGAGCACCTCATATTATTCATGTGAGGTACTTTTTGTCTTATAATTGCTTTAATGAGAATATTAGAGAACATGATGTATAAACATAGTAAATTAAATGTATGCAATGGAATCCATATTCTTCTACTTTCAATCTCAGTCTAAGGAAATCATAAATCCCATTTTTAATGTATCATCAATATATGTGTGATAATAACATTTCCACGTGAGAAATTTTAAATATTGCACTATTGTTCTTATAGGTCCAGGGTGAATTCTTGATTAAAAAAATGGAATAAACATGCTGCATTCAAATACTATGTACAGAATCTTCTTATTATGGTAAAAATCTAATTACTTAAATATCAGAATTTTCATATTTTTTCCTTCTTTAGAAAACATGATATATTCCTTGCCAAAATGTATTTGGTATCAAATTTCATATAAGTGGTATTTGATACAATTAAAATACTGCCTGCTTTAATCTGGGTCGAAGTGTGAAGAAAATATTCTTGATTTTGTTCTTAGTCTTGATTTTCCTGTTAATTTTTAGAAAACTTTCTTATGCAATTTGGGTTGATCCTGTCTATTGTTCTTGCAATTGTCTTTCAACCTGAGAGGGTAAAAGAATTGTTTTCATGGTTTTAATTTTATTATAGTTTCACATGACTGTGTCTCTCCATATTCTTTACCTGTATAGGTTGGTTTTGTGTTTTTTTCATGCAGGAACATGTATGCCATCCCTTTTTCATTTTTTTTGCAGGCTGTCAAAATATAAATGTGAAAAAGCAATCTTCATCTTTCATGGTAACTCGGAGTTTTTAACCTGGTTATCTCATAGGAACAAGGTGTGTCATTAAAATATAGGAACGTTTACTAGTGCTGAGTTAGTAGTGTTTGTAAACTGAAAGGCATTGACATGTTTCTGTGCAAAATATATCCAGGTAATGAAATTGTAATAGAATATCCATGTATTGTATACAGAATAGGACAAAACTCAGTAATGTCTGGTGAATACTCAGATCTGGTAAGCACTGAGAGAAACATTCTGAAAAATACAGTCTGGTCCAAATGGCAATGCTTTTTTATTGCTAGTTATTTCCATGCTGTTTTGTGAGTTGCAGTGTAGGACAATACCACTGAGGAAT
This sequence comes from Catharus ustulatus, assembly GCF_009819885.2. NCBI lineage: Eukaryota > Metazoa > Chordata > Aves > Passeriformes > Turdidae > Catharus > Catharus ustulatus. The sequence continues at coordinate 113,173,453 of NC_046222.1, forward strand.
ATTTGATTGTAAAAAGCAAATCAGAAATCTATGCAGATGAGGTCTCTAACCTCTTATTCATCATAGAATTGCCACAGTGTAATAGGTGCAGTTGAGTATGTGTGTGTGAATTTATAACAGCACAATCTTTTTTGAAGTGCAGAGTAATTTATCCTCTAAGACTAATTTAGGAAAATTTTGTGCAAATGCACGCAACAGCTTCCAAGCACTTCTATTGTGACTAAAATTAAACAAAGAAACATTTGTATTGGGAATCCAGTCAAGCTTTTGTCAGTAAACCTGTATTGGGATTAAGACATTGTTTTAGTAAAGGAAAAATCATTTATCTTTTACATATATTTCATTTTTAATTTTAACTTGATTTTGTGTAGCTTTCTCTTTTTCTCTCTTCAACTAAATTTACTTTGGTCAGGTCCAGAAAAGGGCTCCATGGTTGAAGCAGAAAATCGTGATTTGGCTCAATCGATTGGGCCAGAATTTTCATAAAGAATTAAGTATTTACTCTTCTTTCTAATTTAGTTTTATATAGTCTGCATCAAGACATTTGTTCACATACAAATTAAAAAGTTGAAAGGACATAATAACTGAAGTAATATGTCAGCTTCATTCTTCAGCTTTCTTGTCACATTGGCTCGCCAGTCTTTGTGTTGAACTTTTCCAAGTACTATTAAGTCAACTGCAGCATTTTTGTACAAAAATGGTGTCTTAAACTAGTTATACCAAACGATTAATTAATTTTGCTCAATTGTTTAACCACAGTCATCTTCAAAACCTTGGTTTGTTTTTTGTTTGCTTTTTTTTGTTTGTTTGGTTTGGTTTTTGGTGTTTGATGGGGCTTTTTTTTGCTAACTTAATCTTTTATTGGTTATGTTATTTCCTTGGGACAGAGAATCTGACTGGCAAGTGCTTTTCTCAATTCTTATAGGAATTGATTTGCTATGAATACTGCAGGAAAAGAGGAGTTTGTCAATTTAATTTGTTAAAATTTAGAGATAAAAACACACATGATGAATTTTTCATCAAGTAACCTAACTAAAGGAAACTTTCCCATTTAATTATATAACTACAAAGATTTTACAGTTTATCTCTGGCTCTGAATGTGCAATCATTTTATTGGTCCTTTCCAGCCTTCTCAAAACACATAAAGCTGTATTGTCAAAGAGAAGATGGCAATGTCAGCGCCTTGATTGGAATTTCCATTAGTTCATCCAAACAAATGTAAATCAATGTTATTATTTGCTGCACCTGAGTGTATTCCATACCTGCAGCTCATACTGAAAGATAAATATTCTTTTTATCCTGCTGTGCCCTTCAGTCTATTATTCTCATCTGTTATGGTTTCCATATAATTCTTAATATTGATTAAGTCTCCTGGAAGATTCGCTGTTTTAGAAAATATCAACATGAAACTTTTGTTTCTTCTGTTCATCCTGGGATGCATGTCCTGATGTGTCTGTTTCAATGAACATTTTAAGTAGGAAACAGGTGAGACTGGTGAAGTGCTACTATGGAAACTGATTATAAACAAACTGAAACAACCCATGTCTCTCATCACTTTCATGTTGCATAACTACAGAAGTACAGTACTCTTCCACATGGCACATTCAACATTAAATTAATGGTTACTGGATAATAAAGTATAACTCTACATTTAGACAGAAGATATAAATCCATCAGTTCTGACAGCTAAAAATAGGTCTTTAAAATAAAGAAATTTTGAATATATATTTGAGTAATTTTAAAATAATTGACTAATGTCCATGCGGTTCATAAAAACCCATTAAATGCATAATGACATCTGAGGGAAGAGATAACATTTGTTTCCACTTTATATGGATTGCAAATATACTCAGTAGTTTTACATCACATTTAAATAAAAAAATATATTGAGACAGAGTTCGTTTTAAATTCACATATCAGTAGTTTCAGTCCTACTTAAACCAAGCATTTAGAAATCTGTGTGAGAAAAATTCTGCCTGGTAGAATCTTTGCTTATCTGCTTATTCATGTATAAGTATTGGTTCTTGGGGGGAAAAAAAAGAAAATCAAAGACCAATTACCTCCAAATTGCATTTAACCTATTAAGTGTTATTTAGGTTTTCTTAAAATATTATGTTTTACAGTTATCAAATAAGACCTACAATATACATTAAACTATTTGTCAATAGCAATTTCCCCAGGATGGAGGGACAAAACTTTCAGTTTTAACTAAAATTAGTCTCACTGTCTCAGATGCAGAGTTGCTGCTACAACTGATGTCCAGTTATTAACATGACAGGGTTTGGGATCCTGCTGTGCTCCAGCCCACATCAGATGTTCCAGTCACATTGCCTGGAATCCTTCTCATACTCCCACTTTCCTCGTGACTAATATGAATATTGGGCTGTACAACAGCCCCATCTCCTTCCTTTCATGCATGGAACTGCTCACGAACTAAAAGGGAAAACCATAAAGCAGTTATTAGCAGAATTCAACTTGAAAATTGAGAAAATATATGGATTAGATTAAGTGGGGAAAAGATCTAAGGTATGGAGGAACTGAGATTATTTAAATTCTGCTCTGTAGTGATACCATGAGAAAGGAAAATTAGAAAATTTTCTGATTATAAAAACAGTAGTGATTCTGGGACATTTTTTATGCACTCATCATAATTGTGGATTTAGTCCATGATGCCATTACAAAGAGGAGGTGATGCAGCTGTCAGCCTCGTATCCTGTATCTTTGGATACACTGTGTGATTGTATTGCATGTTTGTTTATTTATGGCATCAGAGCTTCAAACATACACAGAATGAAAATCTAAGTGGAAATAGAGAGTCACTCCTGTTGTCCAAAATGTCATGGACTATGCAAAGATACTTTGCAAATTACAAAAAGTAATTTTTTTTTTAGGGCAGAGATGTTTTTTTTTTTGTTTTTGTTTGTTTTTTTTTAATAAATAATATAAAACTATATTTTGTGCTCTTTGATTCCTGAGTGGAAAAGAATACTGTTTTTTGTTTGCTTTATCATTTCACCAGACTTTATATAAATCTTAATACTGTGCTTAATTATTTTAGTTTTATCAGACAGTCTGTACTAGTGTAATGTATTTGCAATCTAAAAGTTAATTAATAGCTTCTTGTCATTGCAAAGAGAAGGTGTAGCACTGTATTTGGATTAATTTTTCTTCACTGATGATTAACACAGAAGCTAGAATGTGGGTAGTCGTTGATACTGCTGTGGGGTTGCATACTCATTATCTCAGCATATTTCCACCAATACCTTAATGAAGGACCCTGCAGGACACACCACACTGCTGGTTTTGGCACACACACTGATTTTTCTAGCTTCAAACTGCAACACTGAATATAATCCAAGTACCACTTCGTCTCCAGGTACCAGTGAATAATATGTGTTATCATACTTTAAATTTTGCCTACTTTTAGGAGCTAATAAATAGTGAAGAACCACCCATCTGATGCTGTCAGTCCCATAGTGTATGCCTACATTCTGAAGATAAACCTTGTTTAAGATGAATTCTTTTGGAAATATACAGATGGAAATTCCCTTGAACTTCCAGCATCTGCAGAAACAGAAAACACAAGTTTTTGTGATTTCAGTCAGTCCACTGGAGTGGAAAATTCCCACTAAATTTTCTTTTTCCACATTTTAACAAAGTGTGCTGAGGTGCAGATCCACCAGATGATTGTCATAATCTGTCACCAATAGGTGAATTTTACGCTGTGAAACAATGTTATTTGAAAACAAACCTTTCTTTTACATTTTCATATGCTCCTTGTGTTTCCATGACTTCATAAACATTATTTCTCACTGGCTAAATAAATATTACACTGATCATAAATTAAGTACATCTTCTTTTCTGTGTAGGAGATCCCTGTCTCTGACATTTTTCCTTTTATGTCCTCAACTGTGCTCCAGTAGGGTTTAGCAGGTTCTAAGGACTAAGGAGGAGACCTCTCAACCTTTGATTTCCTCTCTTCACAACTCCTTTCAGCCTCTTCTGCTCCTCTCTATACTGCAGTAGGTTCTTTAAATTTGAAGTAAAGTTATTTTGACACACCCCAGAAAATGATACGCACCAAAATACACCTGTTGTGTGTGCCATATGTCACTTCTTGGTAACAACTTCGTCAACTGTAGCAGAGAAACACTATTAAACAATGGGATTTTTACCCCATGTATTTCCATTCTGGTCACTCTCAGGTCTTGCAGCTCCTTTCACCTAAATGGAAAATTTTGATGAACTGTGAGCTGCACTTAAGTATCCGGATGGTGTGGTTAACCTCAAGGATGGAGCAGAGAAAGCAGGCAATACTAGCTTTGTTTAATAGCAGCACATCACAGTAAAGTTGATTACAGTTCAACATGGCTGTGGGATTTTATAAATGAAGTAGTAATATAACTTGAAAAGGATGGGGGCTTTTTATGCATTCTTCAGAAAAGATTATCCAGAGATTATATCCTGCAGTACTTGCTGAAGGTTGTTTTATGGTAGACGAGCTGGGGAGCTTTACAACATAGTTTTAATATAGATAAACTACAATTAAAAAATTTACTATGAAAATAGCTCATTATGTGGTAAACTTTTGCCATACAACCACCATCAATTACTAGCATAAAATTTTATTGTTAGCTGCAGCAAGAGAAGAGAGCTGTGTGAGCATGATGTCCTTAGTTTATCATTTCCACTTTTGAAATTAGTCATTCTTTTCCCCTGAATTCCTCAGCAAGACTTCAGCAGGAGAGGATTATAGGAACAAGCTACAGATGCAAAGTTCTGGAGAGAGCTAATAGCATTTATAAAATTCTATTACATAGTTTCTGTAGTAATTTGTTATACTGCAGTGAATTCAGAAATTAAAATTAGAGTTATGTTTTGGTTTGCAAAATGAAGTATAAGTCCATGGAGCAAAGTAACATGCATAAATATATAGACATGCACACATAGTGATTACTTCTTGCTGAATTTCCAATGCACCATCATACTTGAGAGATTTTTCTGTTGCTATCATAACAATTGTTCTAGGCAGGCTCATTATTTTTCTCATTGGCATAGAGATGAGGAAAAAGCAAAACAAATGTAAAATGGTACAAAATTCTTTGGGATCATCACGGGCAAAGTTCTAAAAATGTGTCATGGTAGCTGAATAAAGTCATGACTTGCACCTCCTCTGGTTCCTCTCCAGTACTGCAGATATGCTGTAGATCTGCATACAGATTGTAACAAAGTCCAAATATGATAGGGTCATACATAAAGAAAAATTGGATGCCTAAACTCAGCCCACATGCTCAGGGCTTATTTGAATTTTTTAAATTATGGCATGAATTAATATCCTCTATGTCAGTCTCAGAAAGAGCAGGAGTAGGAGAGTAGGAGTCCTTCAAAAACAAGGCATTTTCTGTCATCTCACTCTCTTTTCTGCCTGCTTATTGTTCACCTTTAATATTTCCACCACTCACTTTAGAGCCATGCAGCTAATTCATTCTTAGGTTTTGTGCTGATGGGGTGTTTATGTTTCTGACTTTTTCTCTTCCCTTGATTGATTCATGGTGAGTGAAATGGTGAAATTATCAACATAATATTTTCCAGAACAATATAAATGAGACTATTATTAATAAAATTGTCCACTGAAAGTAATTTTTTTTTTAAAGTATTTGTCTTCAATTACTAAAAGGTTGGATTTAACTATACTTGCTTATAGGGTGTAAACAAAATAAAAAGCAGCAAAACATATCCCTGAATTTAAAAAAAAATAATCTATATATCTATATCTAATCTATATCTAATCTATATCTATATCTATCTATATCTATATCTATATCTATATCTATATCTATATCTATATCTATATCTATATCTATATCTATATCTATCTATATCTATATCTATATCTATATCTATATCTATATCTATATCTATATCTATATCTATATCTATATCTATATCTATAACATCTATACCTATAACATCTATATCTATATCTATATTTATCTATATCTATATCTATATCTATATCTATATCTATATCTATATCTATATCTATCTATATATCTATCTATATCTATATCTATATCTGTCTTTATCTATATCTATATCTATATCTATCTATATCTAATCTATCTATATCATCTATATCTATATAGATATCAGACACAAATGGCAGATAAAAAGAATATTGTCATTAATGTGTCTCACAGGCAAACATCATTTCCTCTGTCAGTAAAACTGCTGCATAGAATTTCTTCTGTTACTTTTCTAATGATCTTGCAGAGTTACATTTACTCAAGAGCAGCTGTCACTGAAAACCAACCAACAGGACACTGGTACTGCTGAAATACCTGCCCTGTGATGAACGTCACAAGTAGATATCCTGTGTCTCACTCTCTATAATTTTACATTTGGAATCAATAGCTCCAGTCTAAGTGGGGCAGCAAAAGCACCATAGAGGTAGAAATACAATTTAGAAATTACTGGGGTTTTTTTACAGAATTTCCACAAAACTAATACTACAATTTAAAAATACGTCATCTGATTTATTGAGAATGGGTAGGCAATTGCCTACCATTTGGTATGGGAGGCAATTGCCTCTATGAGACATAAACTGACAATTTATATAGGCTTTTAGCAAACTCAATACATGGTTCATGACACAAGCTCCTATCACTGTAAGCAGTGAGAAACAAAATATTAATTTGTCATAGCAGTAAATGTGGGTTGATATCCTTTATGAGAATCTAAAAATAAGATTGATGTTTCTAATACTAATATTGTTCAGTCAAACTCTGAGGGCAATGCTCATGAGTAGAAACAGTTTCAAAATAGGGTCAAAATGCACAAAAAAAAAAAAATATATATATAGTAAAAGTAAGTTTTGGTTTGGTAGGGGAATTTGAGGGATTTACGTAGCCGAAAGAAAGTCCCACAGTGACAGGACCTTTATGGACTACACCTGTTTGGTGCATGTGATGACAGTCAGAAAACATCCTGTTTTGTTTGGGTTGGACAAAAGCTTGCATACCAACCCATCTTTGTACACTCTGTCTAGTCACACACAGTCCTGTGTCTTTACCTGGGCTAGACAACACTGACAGTAGCCTCCCAATAAGTGCAAAATATCTGATTTTTCAAATACTTCAGCAGATGTGTCTTACCTTAGTTCAGGTATCACAAATCGTGGTCAAAGATGGTTTTACACTTTCAGGAGTGTAATAGCAGTGATATTTTACAAAGAGAAAAGATGCCAGTGAATTGACAGTGATTACATTGAGAATTATAGGAAAAAAATAGTTAATAACTCATGTTTTTATGACGACTGGAGCATGCGTAAAATCTGCAGGACTGAATTTAGAACCAGGATGTCCTCTTTTGTCTGTAATCACTTGTTAGACATAATTTGACTTATTGAATGTATTACTCTGCAAGAGGTCTAACTCTGTATATTTGCTTTTATTATTACCATTAAAATAAAATTCCAAATGTAGTAGTGATTTTAGCCTTTTAGAGCACATAGTAGAGAAGGATCTCACTTCCCTTCAAATATGCTTGTTACAACAAACTGATTAAACAAATATCCTGGGATAAGCATAATTACGTTTGTGAACAGAATGGGGTTCACTGGTTTTCAGAGGGACATCAGCTTTCTGTCATTCCTTGTTGTACTGCACTAAATTCCTCTATTGCAAATCAGAAAATAAACCCACTAAGAATTTAAAACAAAGGAAAACATGCATATGTGTATTTTAAGTGTTCCATAACATAATAATACACTTATGCTGGGAATTGGCTCTTTTATACCACTTAAAAATACTTCAAAATCATTAAGTAATTAGTAGAGTACTTACAAAGGGCAATAGTACACGAGCACATTGACAGTATGTTGAGCCACTCAGGGATATTTTGCTTTTCAGCACAAGTATATATTTACTTCAGATTGTATGCTCTGATAAATCCTCCCATTCTTAAAATGAAGCATTTAGTTCCTTATTGGGGTCCATTCATTTCTGAAAATGAGTTATCTTATGTTTGTGTATTTGTAACATCTCCCTAGATTAAGGAAAACTCCTTGCTTTTATTAACATTCATCTTTCATGTGTAGCTTTCTGAGTCAGCCTGTATGGATTGTGGACCCATAATTGGAATGACCTGAGAAAGAAGGACTCTTAGGGGCCAGGTTTCCTTTCTGTTAGCAGAGGTGTTGAAGAAGAAGGCACCTTGCTAACTTTGGGCTTTGCACTGACACTTCTGTTCAGATTCTGATTTGAGCAGCTGGTTCAGGTGTTCCTACACCTAAAAATGGGCCCTAAGCACTGACATCATGATTGAGTGTCCATGCTAAGCACTGACCCTTCTTGTACGGTCAAATGCACACAAGACAAATGGATAGGGCAAGTTTAGAAGAAAAAAAATGTTCTCCATGTCTTGTCCCAAGTGAAAACAGCCCCTGGAAAAATATATTCTGAGTAGGACCAGGGCTTCTTTGGTAATCATGATTTGGTAGCTGGGAGACTTTTTCTGGGGGACCATGAGGCCACAAACTGGTTAATCCTCAATGACTACTGTGGAGATAAATATCTGTGGGTTTCTGACAGAAAATGATAGTTGGTAATGTTTTTAAAAGCTTCTCATTTCTACTTCCATATATGATAGCTAATGAATACACAAGGAGCCCATTTATATTAGACTCCTGATGTTATGAAGATAATAAGGTTTTTTTTATAAGCAAAATGCTGGAAATTTCTAAATATAACTGCCACATGTGATAGTGTGACTTCAGCCTATTACTCTTTAAATTACAGTAATTTCATGATTATAAGCCGCACTGAGTATAAGCCGCACTTCCAGGTTTCAGCAACTTTTTGGTTTTTTGTCCATATATAAGCCGCACCTGATTATAAGCTGCAGTTTACAATACAGAGTGTGATAAAAGGTATCTGTTCTATCACCATCTGTTGAGGCTGGGGGCAGTGATCCTTATCTCAACGGCAGATATTCTGCTAATGGGCCATCCATTGAAACCAGGCAGGGCATTGTTCTTTATCTTTTCACACCCCATCCTTCCTCCAGCCAGTCATTGTCTGCTAATGGCCCATTGAGTCCCACTGTGGGACTGATAAAATTACTGCATCCCATTGGGAGTTGCTCCAGCCAGGGGAAAGAGCCCAACATTTCTTACCAAAATAAAAACAGAGGTTTTGGGACACTAAGGGAGCCCCTTTCTCCACTGGACTCCAGAGGAAAACTGGATTTCTCCACATCACCACTGGACCTCCAGAGGGAAACTGCACCTTCTGCAGGAGCACTGCTCCAACTGAATCACATCTGTCACTGCAGGAGGATGCAGCCACCATTTAATGGGACTGCTACCAACACCCTGCCTGACAGGGTGTCAGGTTGTACGCTGACTTTGTCAGGGTTTGGAGTTTGTTTCTTTGTAGTACTGTATTTCTATTTTAATTTCCCTAGAAAAGAACTGTTATTCCTAATTCCCATATTTTTGCCTGAAACCCCCTTGATTTCCAAATTATAATAATTTGGAGAGAGGGGGTTTACATTCTCCATTTCAAAGAGAAGCTCCTGCCTTTCTCAGCAGACACCTGTCCTCCAAACTAGGACAGCAACTTTTTGTTCTTTGTCCATATATAAGCCGCACCTGATTATAAGCCGCACTTCGGGTTTGGACCAAAATTTTAGTCAAAATGGTGCGGCTTATAATCGTGAAATTACTGTACTCATAATTTCTTAATACTTCAGCATTTCATTGCAGTTTTTACCATATCATTCCAGAGCAGAAGTGTTCAACTGCTTATCCAAAAAGTCATCAAACCCACACCAATGGAACAGCTCTTATTTTTAACCTGTATGAAGAACTTGAAGTACAGGAAGAGAGCTTTATCAGCACTTTTAACACTATTGACTTTGGGAAAAAAAAGAAAGTAAAGTGTCTGTACTCATCTGCATTCCATAAGTCGTTGTGAGTATAGAAATCACCACTTTGGTGATTTTCACGGAGTTCAGATATCATTCTGATTCAACAGAAATCTAAAATATTTGTTGGATATTGAATGTTTATTGGATATTATTCTAAACCACCACTTTTGTGTCATGGCTGTGGAAATACTTGAAGATTTTCCCCTAACTTTTCACTGTAATGGAACAAAAAATGCAAGACGGAAAAACTGAAAATATGAAAAATTATTTTTAATTCTATTCAAGTATTTGGAGCATTGGGTGGTCATTCAAGGGAACTTCCACAAGGTTTTCAATTCAGCTTAGATAACAAGGCATTAAATAGTTATTTGACAAGATAATCTATAACCACTGCATGACACTGAAATTTTAATTTAATTACTCATTTAGACTTTAACATAAATTATTATGCTTTGATGCCAACAATATAGAAATGGAATATATCACATTTAAAAATGTATACTTGTAAGTACAGATAATGTTATATGGGATATGAATATAGTGCATACAATGCATTCCAGATACTTCACAGGAGGTGTATGATTACAGCTGTAAGTATGATAGATAGCAAATGTTAGGTTGTTTTTTGAAAAAATACTCAGGTTTATAAATAATATATGTTCCTTTGCTGATTTTATGAAAACATTACCCTTTGTGAAACCCAAAATATATATTAGAACAGCGTATGGAGAAGAAAAGAATTTTTGAAAATATATTTATACCTTACACAGGGTCTGAAGTTAAATATAGGCTGGGAATCAGTCTGTTCCTTTATTTATCATAGCTGAAAGTCTGAAATTGCTTCAAGAGAAAATGTTAAATAATGAATTTCACAATTTATAGAGCTAACCAACTTTACATCAAATTATTGAAAGTTTCTTCTTTGCAACTGGCATGACATTAAGCAGCAAAGTGATGTGAATGCAAGTGTTTGCAGCAAATACATATATCTTCATCCTGTTTGGTTGAGTACTGAATACCTAAAGGATTTGTGATTAAAAACAACAACAACAACAACAACAACAAACAAAACCCACAAAACAACAACAAAAGAAAAACCCTGCTGATATAATTGCTGACAAACAGCACAACCATTTAAGTCATGTATAATGTATGCGTTATTAACAACTTGGGACCATTGGTAGAGATGGTTTTGAGTTAATTATTAATTCCTTCCTATTGGACTGAGAGAATAAATTTTCAAATTTTATTGCAAAATACAGATTTCTTGCAAAGAAAAATTTACCTATCTGCCTACTTTCTAATATTAAATATATGGATATAATTAATTTTGCAAGTTTTTTCTGTATTTATAAATAATTGTTTGCTTAGAGCTGATTGAATTTTTGGAATAGAAAGGAAAGTATAGAGTTGTTGTTTTTAAATTCTTGCGAGAAAACTCTTACAAGATCTCTGAAGCTTTTTGGTTACCATGACAATGGTTATCAGTTTGTCTTTAATGTAGGTCACAATAGTGTTACAAGTACCTAAATTCAGTCTCCACGGTAAACTTAATAAAAACATAATGCTCTTCTTTTATATATTCTGAATCACTCCAAAACCTGTATTCAAGACAGATTTTGTTAACAAATGTATTTTTAATCTTTAGCAAAGATCAGAGGTGGCTTGCAGCTAATTAGCTGATCAAATTAGTGTGATCTCCATGTAGTATATGATAGCAAATTTCAAAGCAGCAAATAAATTGAAATCAAGATATTTGCTATTGTTTTTATCCCAGCCTGTTGAGTAAATGACAGTATAATTTGTCCTGGCTTTTTGATGAAGACATAATGATCTGAAGAACATCTCATCAAATTAAAAGTACTCAATCTCATCTGTATAACCTTCTTAAGGTTGATACAGTGTGAATGTGATAAGAAATTTGTCTTCTGTCTAAGAGAGGAACTGACCATTCATCTTGGTCAACAGGACACTTCAAGCTGTGTGGCCAGCACCTTCAGGCAGACCTGCTGGAAGCTGCCAGGGTGGCTGATGCTTTCACTCACCTGTGTGCAGCCCAGACTCAGCTCCTGCCCCCAGACATCTATTGCATCATGTACAGTTATGAATATGGAATCCTACCGAACCTGGAACAAGTTCCCTTAGCCCAGGGCATGTTTAATTCCTGTTTATACAGGATGATTTGGGTTCGTTTCTGGGGAATAAACCCTGTAGGAGATTGCTGCTTTAGGGGCTTTACTCTCCTGGCCTTGGGAGGAGCAAGATGCACCTCAGTCTGAGTTACTAGTTCTCAATTGCAAATAACCCCCCACATTTAAATGTCTGAGATACTCCTGTCAGGTTTTTTAATCATTGACATTGTCATAAGAGTTATCTGTACTTAAGGCAGTAGAAAAGAAAATTTTGTCATCAGCCTACCATTAGTTAAGCTGCAACTGGACACATCAGGGGCACTTGGCAACTGAGATGCCATTTTAGGATTATAGCATAGAACTACAGTGTGCTTTTAGCTGACTGAAATAGTGGTTGTTTAATATTTGAATGACCTTTTTCAGGTTCCTGGGGAAGTTCATTGTGATGAATCAGAACACATAATACTTTCAGCATTTATGATTTCAGGCTGGTAGAGGCGTGACTCCATTTGTTGCTCTGTTTATTTCTGATTCATTTCATATATTATTTCAGAATTACAAGAGAGAGAAAGTTCTTTCTTTTCTTCTAAAAGAACTCTTACTCTTTAGGAGCATATTTATTTCATGGGTTGGTGACTCACAGAGGAAATTTGTAAAGAAATGTGTTGAGGCAGCCTTGTAACCCAACTTCAATTCTGTAATCTTTGGAAAGAAAAATTACACTTCAAAAAATTGCTTTGTATCTTTCACAAAGTCAAGAGTTTAGCATAGGCCTTGTTTGGGACTTAATCCAGAGCAGTTGCAGAACTCCAAAATCTCTCTGGTCCTCAGTTCTTCAGAAAATGGGTTATCTGAGTTGCAGCAAACTACATTTGCAAATGTGTTTTTGAATATACATACAAACACATATTTCTACATACATGCATGATCATACGTATTGTGCCGTGGAAAATCTTTACAGATTCCTGCTAAGCCTTCTGACAGAGAGTTCCTGTCCATAGTGACTGCATTTCAAGATCTGTGTCTGATGGTAGAAAACCATGTATGTGTTAGAATTCATGTTTGACCATCTTTCAGAACCAGCCAGTGACCTATTTGTGATAATCCTTCCTTAAGTGTCTGACTTAAAAGCTATTTTGTGTGTGCCTACACATGTCTTTACTGTGATTTCTGGTCTGTGCTTCCCCACTCTTCCAGGGAAATTATGCTACCAGAACAGGTATACTAAAAGCATTGATTTGGTTTGGTTTGGTTTGGTTTGGTTTGGTTTGGTTTGGTCTGAAGTATCATTCATGCTCAGTTAGGGTCTCTTTAAAGCAAAACAGGGATTACATTCAAGCAACAGATCTCCTGAAGTCTACCTAATATATTTTTCTTGTAAAATATATTCTTCTGATTTTTTAGTTTTCTATAAAATTTTTAAAAAATGCTGAAAACACCTGCTCCCAAAACACTCACTGCACATCAGGGAGGAATAGTTGTTGATGTTAATGATTCACAAGTCCTTTCCCTTATATAACCACCTGGTTATTAGTCACAGATGAAAGGATCTGTGGTGTGTGCCCCAAGAATTTTTGTGGATGTGCAGGTGACATTTTCCATCACTGCCATTGCTATGAATATCAATGTTTCTAAGGAATTAGGTATGATGTGGAACAGAAGATTCCTGTTCAGGTCATTAAGAATTTGATCTCCTTTGTTTGTTGTTCTGTTCTTTACTTGCTCTGACTTACTTTTACATTTGCATTTGACATTTCTATCCATAATACCTATGAAATTAAGTTCAAAGTTTTAGTACTGACAAGCAGCACTCTGATAAGCTTCCACATTTCAGAGAAAGGTACAACATTATACAGGAGGTTTTTGCCTTTCCCCACCCCTCACCCCAAGAAGAAAAGACAAAAGTCATAAGTGGCAGTTTTGTCTCTTTTCTCTGAGCAACAGAAGAAAGAAACCTCATATTCAAAATTGTAACCTGTCTACTTAGAAGGAGAGGGCAATCTGATCATATTTGTTGTACCAGAAAGTTGCCTGGAGAGGATTTTTTGTGCCTAGATTAATTGCCTCATGAAGTTAGAGAGATCACATCTTCAGTTACTGCTTAACCTGAAATAGCAAACAAACATGCAAGTTTAAGGTACATCCTTGTGAATGCCGAGAACAAGAAATTATATATGACTAAGGAAAGGTTGCAAGTATAGACAGACTGCAACTGGTTTTAGTTCAAATAAAGTTTTGACTAGTTCCCCTTGCTGCACTCCTAGATGAGACTAGTTCTTTGGATATCGCATGAAGAATTTGAATAAATAACTTACTTGATGTAATTTTATTCTGATGTTCCTGCTGCTCATGAACTTGCTCTTGCTTCCACACCCTTATAATATTTGCTACACATATTTATGAATGATAACTGCATTGACACCAATCATTCTTTGTCCCAGGTGTCTAAGCAAGATAAATAATTTCAAAATACAAATAAGGTTTTATAAGTCATACATTAACTGAGTATATTGTGATAGATAATGCAGAGATTATACATTCTTGTGCAGAAGAATATATATTGTGGAAAAATATGATTTTTTTTGTGTGGAGGTAATAATACATTCAGATATCATTGCCAATTTTTATAAGAATGAATAATTTTCCTGATTATAATTTTATTTGGAGGAAAGTATAGAAGGAGGTAGAAAGCTATAATTAGTTGCAATGTGTCTGCCTATGAATCAATAAATAGTTCAATCATATTTATTATATTTGTTTAATGGCAACTTGGTCCTGTTTCAGAAAACATAAGTGTAAACAAAAGCCCCAGTTTAATTTTGCTGTTGAAAAAACTTATTTCTTTATGTGAAAATTCCTAGGGGACATATATGGTCAATAGCTGTGAAACTTTAAAATGTGTGGAGTTTAATATATTTTGCCGTTTGTCTGGTTCATGAGATAAATAATTTTTTGTATTAAATGCTAAATAGATTTAGGTTTCAAGCTAGAGAGGTATTTTCAGATAGTAATGAGTTGTTTTTCCAAAGGAAAATGAAACGTGTGTTTTCATAAAAACAAAGGATAGAGGATTTTGTAGGAAAGCAGGTGGTGTTCAATATATTCATTAAATGTCTGAAAAAAAGGTGAAGTAGGAGGTGAAACAGATGAAACAATGACACAGGTCACTGTCTGAGGTTATTCAAAGTAATAGAATTATAATTCAGTAAATTGTGGATTTTCTAATTTGATTTGTAAATTCTCTCATTGCATTCTCTTTCTTCTCTTCTGCTTATTTGTTAGGATACTTTGTCATTCCAAATATTATATTTCACCTCTACATGTAGACAACAAGAAAAAAACCATGTTTTTCAATACACGCCTACATCAAAGCATTTTTTTTGCTAGCAGCTTATAATGACACCTCTAAATTATGTGTATTATTTGCCTTTTTATTAATAAATCAAAAGGAAAGAAAACCAAGAAATGCAACTATCTCCTAAGAAATACATTGTTTACCACAGAGTTGGAAAAAGTCTATTACAAATAGCCATTCTTTAGTAGGTGCATCATTAATTCCATAATAGTTTCTTTTTTTTTCCCCCTTCACAAGTAGATAAGTAGATTTTGCATATTTATTGCAGGTTTGGTAGGTTTTTTGCTACTAATTAATTATGTGAACCAAGAACATTTTCCACATGCTTTTCAAACAAGACCCAGCCTAATCTTCATTGTCATTTCACTTCCTTCTTGAGACACAGGATGTTCAAAAAGTATTCATTTTTCTGAAAATCTCCTCTAAGATTTCTCTTCTTTTCTATACTATTCCCCCTCCTCTCCCCCAATACTGCTTCACAAGTTGCTAGCAGCAAAAGCTAAAGTGACTAATTACATTGCAATCTCTGCAGCTGTAGTGTGTTGCAGTGCAGGTGAGGAAAAGTGTTTCTGGAAAAGAGTGGCTCCAGGATCCAGGTCACAAACATGAGTGACCTGACAGAGGAAGAGCACTCGTCCTTGATGGATGTGATGGGAACTTTACCAAAAGCATCCTCCTCTGCCATCCAGCTGAACTTTATGTATGTTGCCTCCAGCAAAATGCAAGTGAATTAATCAGGAGACAGTGGGAAGAAACTTGAGGATTAATGTAATTCTGAAAGGGTCATTAAAAAAGTTCTTAGTGATTCACACAGCATTAAGGAATTATCATGGTCAGAGAGCTGGTGTTTCTAAAACTGGCATACTTCATTCAGCAACAAGGCTATAGGTAAATGCATAAAATTTTTGACTAAAAAAAAAACAAAAAGCAGTTTAAAGGTTTCATTCATAATTTCTGTCAAGATAATTTATTTTAAATTTCTGTTATTAAAATATTCAGAAGAACATGGAATTAGTAACAAAGTTAAATTAATAAATCATAGTTGTTAAAAATACGCTTTCACTCTTGGAATTTGTGGAGTGACAAGACCGTTTCAGGCAAATGCAAGACATCAGATTTTGACCTTTTACCAAACAAGCATTTCTTGTAATTGCAATTGCCTTGGGCTCATGAATGCTGCTATTACATTCATTTTCACAATAATCGTACACGTATTTGAAAAGGTGTGTTGTATATCTTGAATGCTCAACTTGCAATAGTTTGGTATCATTACAGCTAATTAAATCAGATGAGAAAACTGTACTTAATCATGTTAATTACTTGAATGAAGAGATACAGAAATTGGTGGATAAGACCTATAGTGTTTCTTATATTCTCACTTCAAGTACTTTAAGTCCAAACTGTGAGCTTTTTCTTTGTCTTTTTTTTTTTTTTTTAATTTTATATCCTGTATTTTTCAAAGTCCGGGGAAACAGGGATCTCTTGATTTTTTTCCTTCACTTTAATATAGAATTAAGTATTTATTTTTCATTTATTATTCAAGGATTTTTTTTTTCAAAATATCTAAGTCAGTGGTGTCTACCAAATAAAATTTGAATTAAAAAAAACCCCCTTCCATTTCTAGTGAAATAACCAACTTTAGAGGAGCTCCATGATGATGAATTAGTTTGCTCAGTGGACCTGTTAAGTACAGATAAAATAGAAGAACAAACTACACTGTGATTCTGGTCTCAGATTGGACCACATGGCTCAGAGGCAGAGCTTGGTCTCTCTGAACCTGTGGGGAAGTTGTAAGCACTGCTCTTGATTTTAGTGCAAGCTATCTACATCTCTACAGAGCTGTGAGTGCTGAATACAGATACAATTTAAAAATCTGTGAAAATTATTTCTGCTGAGAAGCTCAATGATTGAATGTAAAACACAGAAAAAAAGTACTGAGCAGCAGGGAAATCTTTAAGAAAAACTAATATATTTGGGACATTATTGACATAATTAGTTTAATACCTTATAACCAAATAATTACCAACATAGGAAGGGCAATGTGGGTTTTACACATTATAATTTTCACTTCTCAAAAGCAGGACATTTTCTGATTATAGACAGAAGATAATAGACAGTCTATTATATGTCCATGAATGTCCTACTTTCTTTAGAGGTCAGTGTTATTTGTCTACTTGTTGTTCCAAATTTAGGCATCCCAGAGTTACAGAAAAGTGACATTGTCATTGTTAACCCCATCTGACCATCAACAATTTATTACTTATTTTGAAATAAGTATATAGCCATCCATATATTTTTTCCATATTCAACTCCTGTCTTTTTTCATTTGCATATGTCCAAAACACAACAAGAAATGCACATTAAACCTACTTAAATATCTGGGAGGGATTGGAAATGGAGAAGTTAAAACATATCTGGAGACTATACACACAACAGTTTATGCAGAAGAGTACAAGAGTACAGTCCTCATTAATGAGGTAAAATCATTTTGATAAGTGCATCTTAAGGTTCATTTACAATAATAAAAATTCTAGCATGCATGGAAGTGATCTCAGAATATTGTTCTTAACTTCAAAGTAACATTTTTTGAGACTGATTAATAAAATAAAATCTATTGTATTAAATAATTCTTGATATTAAAAACATATTTTAAATGTTCCTAAGTATGCTCAGCTATTAATAACTTGGCTATCACTTGCAGGCAGTTTTTAGAAAGTCTGTTTTTTCAAAAAATGGCAACACTTGCAGAGAGACTGTCCCTTATTTTCTTTGCAAAAGTTTAGCAGTAAAAACCTGTTTCAGACAAGTTTGGAAGAGTTTCACACTCTTGTGAGTTCCTGTGTCAGAACTCCATCATGAAGCTGTTCTCCCAAGGGCAAAGTAGCCTCCTTCCTCCATCCAAAACATCTTTATCAAAGAAAATAAGCAAGATGAAAAGGAAGATAAAAATTTATTAATATAACAAAAAAATTTTTTTCAAGATTCCTAGAACAAGAGTTGGTAATTTTACCATGTTTGAGCAGGGGTTTTGGACTAGATGACCAGTTCTTTGCAGCCTCACCTAGCTTTGATTCTGATATTTCACACAATAAGTGCACACTTAGAAACTCTATTGGAAACATGCACGTGTGGATGAGGTATTCTGATTAGTATTTGAGTAGGGCACCTGGTACTGAAAAATTTACAGTGACTTCAGTGACTCTTTTCAAAAATATTTATTGCATTCAGCATGCTTTTAATACATTTAAAATATTTTTTTATGAAATATATTTTTAAAAATCTGTCCAGTGTTACACTTGAAAATTTTCTATCATGATTTTTTATATGCTCTTAATTTTTTTTTGCTTTTCCTTGTATTGATTTTTTTTTTTTTTTTTTTTTTTTTATGTTCTCTGGTAAATATGGTTTGGTTTGATTTGAAGCATGTACCAAGGGTAAATCTTCTCCCTTCCCGCCTTTTGCTTTAAAAAATAAGAAAGCAGGAGCAAAAGAGATGTAAATATATCAAGGAAGGTGAACTAACTAACACTCCTTTTGCCTTCCACATCTGCTTCCTAGTATGAGGTCTTCTCCTGGAAAATGACTATGGCATGGCTCCAGAGTTCTTCCACACAAAAAAATTATTTCAATTTCTTGCTTGTTGATTTCTGATAGTTTGAATCTACCCAGTATTTTAAAGACAATTCTACTCTCAGAAAGAAATCTCAGAAAAATGTATCTGGCTTTGCATTTTTTTTTTATTTTAATAATTTATATTTTGGTTGCTATCATAGGTAAAATATATTAATTTCAAATTTATCACAAGTGTGTCTGGCTGAAGAATATCTAACCTGTAGCATATTGATAAACATTTTTGAAATATGAATGAAGTACAAAGATATACATTGTTTTGGGACCCCACCAACATTTGATAAATTCACTTCTATCAGAATAAGTAGCAAAGCAATAACAGGGGGAAAAGCTTCAAGTGCTGAAAATTGCACTTATACACCCAGCAGATAATTTCACTAGAAATGTGTGATGTTGTCATGTTTTCCTCCACTCTTCCTTATGCAAAGTGAATTTGGGAGTGATTTGCTTTGTTTTCTCTTAATTTTTAGCTCTGAATACACATGAGGAATAGTCCTGACAAAGAAAGTACTCTTGAGTTTCCTTTTTTTGGAGTGCTTTTTCATGATCTTTTTTTCTTCCTCTGATGCAGCAGCTTGCTGTCCTGTCTGTGGAGACCTTGAGTACTAATCTTCGTCACCTAAATATTAATAGGACTATTTTTATTACTGAGAATTTAAAAGCATTAAATGGAGATGTCAGACTTTTGGACTGACCATTCCCAGCCAGTGCACTACATAGAAAAGATATGGCTATTACTGCTGGGTAATAACTTTTACTTGCCTTTTTTCTCTCCTTAAAAGACTCAAAAGCCATGTAACAATTGCTACTACACACAGCTGTTCGTGGAAAGAAAATGTGTTCTTTCCTGTCAAAATGAAACATAAGGAAGAAATATTTCTGAGGAGCAATCCTTCAATCAATATGAGTATTTTCTCATGAAAACAAAGTTTTCCTATTCTCTCTGTAATTTTTGTCATCTGCAAAAATTGATACAATTCTGATTTGATCTTTTTCTTTCTCTAGTTCCTGATAAAAACAACTTCATTTCTTACAGGAATGTTACAGATCTATATTTCAAGGTTCCATTCAGGTTTGGGGGTTTTCTTTATCATGTATATATCTCTTTCCACTAGTATGGCATGTAATGTACTTTGAACATTCAGAGAAAAGTCAGGCATATAAACAGTAGCCAGGAATATTTGTATGCAAAATTGATTGTTGCTAACTTCTACACAAACTCTGCATTCCAGATTTCTTATCCATTGGGAAGGGGTTTAGCTTGCTAGAAAATTGCATTTTCCAAAGAAGAAAAAACTTTAAAAGCAAGTCACTTGTTTTATGGGGATTTGGATTCCTGCTCCTAGATTTAGACAAGGATTATGGCAACAAGTGGGATTTACAAAAGCACAGGAATTAAACAAAGGGGATCCATAACAAGTTTCTGAGAATTGACATGACAGTTTGGCTCCCAAATACCTACACCATTTTTGGAAACTGGATGAAGGCTCCTGAACCCCTGGTGCTGGGCTGTAGTAAGTACTGCACAGTGGCATGGAGCTCAAACGCCAGAAGCAGCAAGGATTTGTTAGCAGTGCACCATTCCCTTGCTCACCAGCACACACTACTGAACTTCTGAAGCAGTCCAGACAGTGTCCTTACATGTCCTTTTAATGGGGGTCCTCTGTATGACACTGAATAGTGTCTTGTAGACAAACTCTGAAATAGGTTAGAAAATTCTAGCATATTTAACTAGGCCCTTCACTGGAAAACTTTGGAGTTCGCTTTACAGACAATTAGTATATGCACAACTAGGGTGGATATTTTTATGCACCAAGCATTAAATATGGTTGTGTAATCACCAGCTCTGGTAACATTTCTGCAGACCAAATGTTTATGATGTCTGATCTCTGTTTGTTGCCAAGTAACCGTATGATATGTGCTGATATAACATCTGCCATACCGGGTTTGTAGACAGAGCTTTATTTAAAGCTTGGCACATTAAATGGACAATATGTGTCAGATATTATTGTTCTCAGGCATGTTCTTCTCCCTCTCCTTACATGGACTGTGTAACTTTTTGGTCATTGTGTCCTACGGTAGATCTTGATTTCCTACCACATTATGAACCAGAAAAGGTATGGAAACAAAAACTGCACAGCTGAGACTTCAGACAAGATTTGTGTAGAGATAATGCAAGCCTGAAGTCCTCTGTGTCTGTGCCAGGGTGTCTGCTGTTATAATGGGAGGACCTGTGCATGCAGTATAGAACCAGGCACAACATCTGTATGCTAAACTTTGGAGCTGTGCAGTGCAATTTGCAATGCACCTCCCCCATCCCACCTGCTGCACAGACACTAAGTACTCAGGATATCCAGGGAATTCTCCAGGCTTTCTAAACCTGATTGTCAGGTGCAAATATTTGCTAAAAATTATATAACAAGTGGAGATCTGCTAGAGATATTTTGGTCAAGTCATCTGCTCGAAATAGGATCAGAGAGAGCAGGCTGATGAGAGTTATGTCCAGTTGAGTTTTAAATCTCCAATGATGAAGTCAATAAAGTATCTCTGTGCAAACTCTTCCTGTGAGTGACCACCTGTGAAGAAAATAACATTTTTCTTATGTTCAGGTGGAATTTCCTGCGTTGTTTTTTCCTTTTTCATTGACTCTTATCCTGTGCCTTGCTCTAAGAAAATCATGTTATCTTGACTTCATTCATCATGTTTTTTCAGACATGGACAAGATCCCTTTGAGGGGTCTCTTCCCCAGGTGGAGCAGTCTCAGCTGTCTTGGTTTCCTCTTGTCTGAAACGCTCCGCTCCCTTAGCCACCACTGTGGCCCTTCACTGCCCTTATGCCTGTATGTCAGTATCTCTCTTGTGTTGGAGTGTCCAGAGCCAGGCCCAGCACTCCAGATGTGTCTCATGACAGCTGAGAAAACGGATCACCTTCAACCTGCTGGCCAGGCTCTGCTTGATGCAGCCCAGAGTGCTGCTGGCACACAGTTCTGCCTCATGGCTAGTTTGTGTTCTGTGAATCCAAGGTCCTTCTGTGCCAATCTGATATTCAGCTGCTCAGCTCCAGACCTCTCTTGAAGTTTGGGATTATTGCTCCCCTGAGGCAAGACTTGGTAATTCACCTTGCTGATCTTCATGAGGTTCCTGTCAGAGTCAGAGCATTTCTCCAACCTGTCAAGGTCCCCCTGAGTGGCAGCAACCCTGTTGGTCATCAGCCACTCTTCCCAGTGTTGTGTTCCATTATCCGGATCGCTAAGGAAGTGCTGAGCCAGCACTGATCCTTGTGGTACAGGCTGTCCCAAAAGCTTTGTGCTGCTTGTTGCAGCCCTCCTAGCCCAGCAGTTCACTCAGTTTTCAAGCCATCTCCCTATCCATATACAAAATCCATTGGGTTTGTCAGTGAGACAAACGACTTTCTTAAGTAAGATAAAGAGCATCAGCTTCCGTGTGCAGCTCCACTGAGCCCATCATCTCATCACTGAAGGCTATCAGGTGGACTAAGCACAATTTTACCTTTGTAAATCCATGCTGACTATTCTCAATCATCATCTTGTTCTTAATAATCTTAGTAAAGGTTTTCAGGACTGTTTGTTCCATCATCTTCTTAGGGATCAAGGAAAGGCTGTCCAGCCTATGTGGCCAAGATCCTCCTTCTAGCTTTCATTCAAGATTAGGAGTGATATTTGCTTTCTTACAGTCCAAAATCTCTCCATTTAAAAGCAAAAGCCTTGTCTCAATGGAGTAGGTCAAAAAAGCTGTATAGAAGGACGGAAAAAAACATGCAACCAATGAGAAGTACAAAAAGAAAATAAAAAGTCTTCTCATTATTCATGAAAGTGGATTTTATGAGTTTTCAGGTCACAAGAAATGATAGTATGTCCAAATTCCTGGCAGAACAAAGACAGCTTCGGTAGACTAAATCACTAAAATTACTTGGAGAACAAAGTAATTGTTCTAATCTTACAGGTCTAAGAAAGAAATCGAGCAAAGAGATGAGAGCAGGTCACCTTTTAAATCCGATGATTTTAAAATAGAGAAACAGAATTAAAAGTCTGAATACAAATCCTGAAAGAAAAAAACAATGAAATATGCAAAATCTTAATTGCAAGGCATTTAAATGTCAGTTCACCGGAAGACTTGAAGTGTTCAGGGTGCAAGGGGTCCTCTTCTCTTTACCAGGTCTCCTCAGAGGCTGAGAAATCTTACTTTGAAATGTCAGCATTGCCAGCTGATTTATGTTGGATTTAATTATATATTTTAAAAATTGAGAATCTAGAATTTGTCTTCAATGGGCTAGTGTATATCCAAGAACTATCCACCCTAACTCCAAGAAAAGAAAAGAATAATAAAAGCAAGGTAGGAACAAGTTTGCCAATATTACCATTCAATTCCTAAAATCACTTTTCTACTGATGCTGCCTTCAATGGGGTCCTTTAAATTCAATGGAGTACTTCAATGGGGTAATTTAAATGGCTGAAAAATCTTTCTGGCAGAAGAAGACCTGGAGATGCTGAACATGAACCAGGTGTGCCCAGGGGGCCAGGAAGGACAATGGCACCTGGCCTGGATCAGCAATGGTGTGGTAGCAGGACCAGGGCAGGGATTGTCCCCCTGTGCTTGGCACTGGTGAGGCCACACCTCAAATCCTGTGTCCAGTTTTGGGCACCTCACTACAAAAAACCTGAGGGGCTGAAGAAGGTCCACAAAACAGGGATTGGAACAGGAGGTGCTTAAAAGATCTGTAGATGTGGCACTTTGGGGCACGGTTTGTTGGATTGGACAGCGCTGGGTTAGCAGTTGGACTTGATCTTGAAGGTCTTTTCCAGGTTTCTTTATGATTCAAATTATTCAAAAACACACTCCATTTCCTTGGGTTTGAAATATAAATCTGAGACAGGGAATACAAAGAATAGACTGAAAAAGAGAAAAAAAAAATAAACTATTGCTGAATTTCAGGGGGAAATTTTAATGATTGTGGAAAATATTGAGGACAAGAAAAAATAATAAATACTTAAATTCAATTAAAGGTGTGAAGGTGGGCTGAACAAGAAAATATAGGTATGACTGAATAATTGGACTGTATAAATGAGAGATTCTTGGGGTTATCTAGAAAGAATGGTAGACTAATTGTTTAGAAAATGTACATTTTTTCTAATCACGGAAGATATAACCTTATGATACTTCCATCCCTATATTTTCTGTGTTTTAACCTAGAGATAAAAAGGAAGGAGAACAGGTTAGGGTAACAATGTGAGAAGACAATTTAGGATGATATGCAGAGAAGTTTAAATAGTGTGTTTCAGAATGCTAGCTTGATGATAATGTATTAGTCTCCCTTTTCTTGTAAGTTTGGATAAACCATTATTATTTATATAACTCTGTTTTGCTTCATGAACAGGACATCTTTTCAAGTAGCCTCATTGTTAAGAATATTGTATGTGTTTCTATTTATTTCATACGCCTTATACAAGAGTTATAAACACACCACTTCCCTAAAGACTCTTCTAAACAAAGGCATGAGCGAGCACGAAGATACAGGAGCAGATTCCCTGACAGGTTCTAACTGCAGTGCTGCTGAATGACGTGCCAGTGAGCTGCTTCATTAACCTGAAACATCAGATCGGCTGGTGGAAATGCTCCTTGATGCATCATTTAATTATTTTGTTAGCAAGAAATTTTATTTTCAAGAAATACACTGATAATATACAATCTGAATTTTTGTAGCAACAACATTTCTTTTTATTTCTTTTTTTCCAGATGATCTGTTATCTCTAAGACTCAATTGCAGTGAAAAATTTAACAGACCATACAGATAGACCAGGCTTTAGCATGACATCCTTTTCACAAATCTGCATAGGAAATCTCATTTCCATTATCTTGCTTTAGGAATCAGATTTGTACAAAAACGGTGGTGTAGTCTAGAGAAACTTTAGGAAAGAGAGAAGAAAATAATTTGAATATTTTAGATACTTTAATATTTATAGTTGACTTTTTTTTTGTATTATGCTTATATGGTTTTGGATTTTTTTGTGGGAGGCAGGGAAACCTGTCACTGCAATTAAAAAAAAATATTTTAGAATCAAAACTTTGCTTTATTCCTTCCCTTCTTTATAAGGTCAGTATACAAATCCTTAATCTGCTACACAGAGCAAGAGCCTAATATTTCTCTTAGCATTTAACTACATATACTCTTTCATTCTTTTGTATTTCAAGACTGCATTAACATCTGCTATGGCAGCATTTGATTATTTGTACTTTTTCCATGGAGATGATCTCTGGGAAATGTCACTGTGTATTCAAGAAAACTAACATCTCCTCTGAAGTCATAGGGATAGCACAAGTGTCACATCAGATTCAATTAGAGATGAGCAGATAATGAAAATCCCAACATCTGGCTGCATTTGCTTTTCTCCAGTATTTAGAGTGTTGTTAATCTCAGGGGACTCACAGGCTCAAACATTTTAAAAGGCTTCTTGGAAATATTCTTCCCATCTTTTAGATTTCATTTTAGCAATGTCTTTTCTCAATATGCATCATGAAAACTTTAGCAACCTCTTTATTGAATACAAGTTTATCTGTTTCTGTACTTTCTTTTAGAACGGGCTGGTATTTTATTCAAAGCACTATAAAGGGTTATTCTTGAGAAAAAAATCTTACTGAAAAAATTAAAGATTATAACCAGTTTGGGAAAAATATCGAAAGAAATTGTTAGGTGTCAGATATAAAAAACATTTTCATTTATATGCCCAAAGTAGTAGGGGTGGGGAATTGTTTTGTTGTTTTTGGGGGATTTTAATACGTGGTATGGAGAAGACAATGAGAAAGAAATAAACTGCAAGGAGAGATATTTTTGTCTTGCAATGCAAGATTTATGGGAACATTTCAGAAGATAGAAGCTGATCTTCAGTCAGTCATAGTGGAAACTAAGTCACATTAGACAGCTCATTTACTGTCATATGCCTGTGGCTTCTCACACATATCTTCAGTATCCTTATATGCATCTGCCCTCAGTCTGAACTGCTTGATTCAGCATTCACACAGCGAGGCAGAATGTTCTTACAGGGCTGCTGTGCAATTCATGGCATATGTGACTTTAAATGATGCCCTTGTGAATGAAAACTAATATGAATGTAACTGAGAGTGGAGATTCAAGATTGATAGAAGTCTCAAGCAGGTATAAAGAATTCCCTTTCTTGAGAAAGACTTTGCCATATATTTAGTTTTTAAAAGGCATTGATCTCCCTATTGATAGATCTGAATACACAGGGTTATACCTATGTAAGGAGAAATAAGGAAAAACTAGCATCCCTGATTCGCATTACTTTTTTTGCTCAGGCCACATTTACTCTGAGAAATCTAAGTTATCAGTATCAGTATCCATCTGGACAGTGACTATGTAGATTTATGTTTCAAGATTGCAGCTTCAAGCTGCACATAATGAATTTTATTGCAATCTACTCTAGACTAGTGCTATTGCATTTTCTTTTACAGACATTTCTTTGAAACAAAGAAACCAAAAATAAAAGTATGCATGAGTTTTTCAAGGTACTTCAATTATCAACTGGAACACTGTAGTTTTTCCTTCTATTCCCTTAATTATTTATTATTCCTGAATAAGGCCATCAATGTTAACTTTTAATAAGTGATGGCTTTTCAATGACAGTGCTTTATTTTCAGAGCCCTCTCTGATACTTTAGCATAGCAATCTAAACCCAAATCCACTGTTTTGCTCTAGATTCAAACCTTCTCCACTGATGTTGGCATAAGATAATCATGCTTGATAGTGCATGAATAAATGTTCAGATGAGGTAGTTGGAAGGGTGAATGCACCCCATGCACTTCACAGCCAGTCCCAGGACAGCTCTGAGAGCCTGTGGAGCAGGCAGCAGTGCCAAGCAATGCCACAGAATTACAGGATGGTTTGGGCTGGAAGGGACTTCAGATATCATCTGGTTTCAATCCTTCTGCCATGGACAGGGTCATCTTCCACTAGACCAGGTTGCTCAGGGCCCCATCCAGCCTGGCCTCGAACACTTCCAGAGCTGGGGTATTCACAGATTCCACGGGCAACTTGTTCAGCTTTATAGTCAGTCAGACCTGCTCTGTGTCCTCCTCAGATACCCCTCCCCTGACAGAAGTACCTTGTCTTCACAACTATCTATCTATAAAAAAACTGGCACAACACGTACAGGAGAAAAAGAAGCACAAGCTCAGAAAATTAACAAGAAAATAAATGGGAATAAGGAGTTCTCTTAAGTTCTTAAACACAAACCAAGAGATGGAGTCTTTTTGAACTGTGGGTTGAATTCAAAGAAACAGCACAGACTTCATGAAAAGAACTCCATGTCTCTGATGTCCTTTGATTTCTAAGTGTAGGAATATTTTCCCTTTACATACCAATGAATTCTTCCCCTTTTAATCCTCTGCTAAAGTTACAATATCTTCCAGGGACATGTCAGTCATTTTCCCTAAAAATGGTCTAAGTTCATAAACATAAGAGGTTTAATCTCATTGCATTATCTCAAATCTCAGAAAGATCAAAAGTATTTTCATCCTCAAAACGTAATTTTACTTCAATAAAACATTTGAACCAGAAATAACTCAGACTGGACAAGTAAGGCAACTATTCCTGTGAATTTTTGCCTGGAATGAAATGTCCAGACAATAAACTGGCTTTCTGATTTACACAAAATCACAAAATTCCACAAAACCCTGTCTTCCTCTAAGAAATTTAAACCTTTTGTAGTTATTTTCAGGGGAGAATCCCAGAGCACTTAATAAAACAGACATAAACCTGGATCTTTGGAATTTTAATTTTTCTATTATAAAGCTGATGCATTTTGAGGTAGCCCCATTTTAGTGTCCAGATTAGTGCTATTTTGATACACAGGTTGAATTGAGATTTCCTCATTGTACGTGTTAAAATCTAACAGTTGGCTGGTCTCTCCAAATAACAGCGTTTTGCACAGAGCAAGTGTGTGCACATATCGTGTGGTCACGTTCATCCAAAGCTAAAGCAGCAGCGTAGGAAGAGGAGTATGGAAGTCTGTGGCTGATGTAAAAATATTATCTTCTGGCCAGTTTCCAGCAGGGTGACTGATTGTGGTGGCTCTCACTTTCATTACCGCAAGACAAATTGTTCAATATATTTTAAATGTACATCCAATCTGATAGACATGGAATGTGAATTTAGTCACTTTTTCTCTGAGCAGGATCAATATGTCTGCAGCTGACTGGTCTCTCTGAAGCTGTATATTAATTTCTAATAAATCTTCAAAATTGGTCACTTCACCTTTTTTTTTTACTTTAGTTTACTTCAAGTTTGACACACATTTGTTTTCAAACCATTTATCAATGATGGTTCAGAAGTCAAACATAAGATGAACTGTAAACTTGATTTATGATCAAACTGCTTTCTTTTAAAAGGCACTGACCTATCAATCCCTATTGTTTTTAAAGAGGAATATACCAGTTTTGATTAACTGTGTTGGGATAATGTTCTTGACTCTTAAGTTGGGGGGGGGGGGTATGTTAAGGGGGCATGGATGGTGAAAAACTAAAGAAAAAAGAAATTGAGAAGGAAAGAAAGAAAGAAAAAACCAAGAGGGAGGAGGGGAGAAGTGAAACCATGCATCAGTAGATAATAATATCCAAGAAGTAAGATTCTTGCCAGGAGACTTGAGAATTCCCTCATGCAAGAATAGGAATCTGAGCACTCTGTTCCTCCTGTGTGACAGCTATGTTGATAAGTACTACCTGGTGGGAAGAGGATCTGCTCTTTATATTTTTAAACATATTCAAAAGAATTTTTGTTCTTTTCATACAGTACAGAACAGGAAGTGCTTTGAAATTGTGGATATTTCTGTAGGACAAAAAAATTATTGCCTTCCTGCGTCTATTTATAAAATAAAAGAATAAAAGGTATTTAACTTATTTAAGAGAAAGATGTAGTTGTGAGTTTTACAAATTTTGTTGGGTTCTTGATATTTAGAAAAAGTTTAGGAAGAAAGGATTAAACAGCTCTTGCTGTTCAATTTAGTAGATAATTGTGGGTCAATATATCCATCTGAAAATAATATTGATTTTGAATAGCCTCTCACACAGCCTAGTAAAGAAGTCATAACCTATGATTTTAAGGATATGAAAAAGCTTATAGGAGACACATAGATATGCTCCAGAGTTTCCAAACTAAATGAGGATTGCAGTTACTCTGTGAAGAGTGTACACTTGAGAGGTGTAGAGGCAGATAGAGAAATTCCTGCCTTTGCATCAGTGCACTGGGATTAATATGCCATACAAAGACCTTCAATTTATTTACATACATTTTCATACATTTTCAAGCTAAGAAATTGATCAAATAACAGACAACACAGGTCCTGATTGACTGGGGGAAATTTGAGATCACCTTGGAAAATTTGATATTTTAAGCACATATAGTTATTAAAATTCTTTTCTTTGCCTATATAACTCATATTCACAGTACATCCCTACAGTCTAAAGCTCTGAAATGAAGAGTACCCAGAGATACTTTCACTTTTCTGGACAGGTGAAGAAGTGGCCCTGGGAAATGTGATGCTTGTAGGACAGACATACAACAGTGTGAGCTTGGTAGACATCTAAAGGAATGCAATGCTGGGATGCTTTCCCCAGTTTAGAGCTTTTAGTTTCATTGTCTTACTAAATCTTAACTTTTACTGGCTACAAACATTGGTAACAATCCCTTTAAAATAAGCGTATGACACAATTAACTTCCATTGTAACTTTGTTTTACAAAGTTACCCCTATTGATTAGGGGGTTTTGTACTCCTGGCGATGGGACGGAATGCACTCTCAGCAAAATGGGAGGAATGGGTGACAATGTAGAGAGCAGAGATGCTCCTTCAGGAAGCCTTGAAAAGTTGGAGAAAATCATGGAGTCTAACAAAGGCAAAGGCAATGTCTTGATCAAGAAGTAGAATAATCCTGTGCAGCAGAGCAGAGCCTGGGAATGACTGGGTAGGAAAAAGTTTGCAGGAATGGTCCTGTCAGCCCAGGTGGACAATAAGTTGAGCATGAGTTGGTGAAGTCCAGCAAGGCTCTTGGCAAGAATTTAGGCAGCATGTCCAGTAGGGTGATCCTTCCCAGTCCTGTAGTGTCTGTGAGGCAAGACCTGGGACACAGAAATTTTCAGCTCTTTGCTGTTCAAAAAGACAGATATACTGAACCTAGTGCAGTGTAGGACCACGGGGGGGTTGGCAGCTGGAATACCCGAAGTGGTGAAATCTGCATCCACAGAGAGGTTCCAAATGGGCCTGGATGAGGTCCTGACAGCCTGCTCTAATGGACCTGCTTCCCACTGGAGGTTGGCCCACTCGGTTTCCAGAGGATCCTTCCAGCCTACATGCTCCTGTGATTCTGATACATCAGTTATGTGACTAATTTATTATTTTCAGTAGTATTTTATTTGTTAAATTATGTATTAAATCTCAGAAATTAAACTGAGCACAAATTTTGTAATAAATTCCGTTGAAGGATGATTTATCCCCCCACATCCTGGGCCTATTCTTTTATAAATAGAAAGTTTTTTAGAGACCTGAGATACAGGATCATGAAAGTAATGTTGATCTTCACTTATACTGATAAAAATGCTGGTTTCTAATCTGTTTATTCATTGCATTCAGATTAACTCCACAAGTTACTACATCTTTACTTACAATGAGGGAACTTTGCTCACAGTTTCATAACAGATTTAGAACAACAGTGACTCAGAAGACATTATCTGATGAATAGTAATTGAGTTGAGAATGACAGAACTGCAAAATTAAATTTAAATTCATAGTGGATGTTTAAAAAATGGCAATGTGCTGATGAATTACGAGCCTTTGCAGGGAAGTTAAAAAATGGGAATGACTAATTTTCCAGTTTAAGAAGAAAATATATTTTGAATCCTTTTCCCTTCCACCCACTTTAGCCTTTAAGGGAAAAAAAAATAAAAATTATTTTAAAAAAAGATAAAAAGAATTAACATTGGTGTAAAGAAAAGTAGCAAGCCAGAGATGATGACAAAAAACTTTCAGCTCTCTCCAAAGCCTGTAGTGCAGAATTATTTCCCATAGAGACTAGGAGCTGTAAGAATGAACTGAGAGAAGGTTTATGGACCAAGTACACGTCTTTTATCACTCCACTGAATTTTTATTCATTGTTGGGTCTGATGGGCTAACACCTCTGATACCAACTGAGTGGTTTATGCTTTTATAATATAAAGGACAATCTCTGTAAAGCAGAAACACGAGTTGATAATGGTTCTATTCTGTCATTGTTGCAAAGCTGAAATTAGTGCTGTACCTTGTAAAGAACGTTGATAATTTACTAAAAGACCAGACAAAACGTAGTGAAGAGAATGCAACTAAATTTCTCCTGCTATTCCACTGACAGGAGATGAGTGTGTTTAGTAGATTAAACCCGTACACATATGGGTATGTGTGTGTCAGTAAGAAAAGAAGCATTGATTTTGACAAGTTGAAGGGAACAAATATTCTAGAGCTATATCAAAATGTCAAATGTATTTTAAATCTGCGACAGCCCATAATCTGTGTTAAAAATTGAAGTATGAATTGATGTTGAAAAGCAGAATATCAAAATGTTGCAGGTGACTAAAAAAAGTTGGAAATTTTCCATGAATATTTGCTATCAGTAATAAAAGGGAAAAAAACTATTATTTTTTTTCATATGGCAAATACTCATCTGTCAGACATAGTAAAGAGTACACTTGCTAACAACAATAAAAATAACAATAATCAATGTCACTTCTATGAATTAAGTAGACAATGTTATATTTAGTAGAATATCATGGTTCATATACATGCATGGTTTGAACACACTTCAATAACCTTCAGAAGGCTTTTGACCATTACAAAACTCTTTCTATTCCATTATTGCATAAGTCTACTAATATTATTCCAGAGTAGACCAAAAAGAAAAAGGGAAACCATCATACTAGGAATCTTGACATTATTTTATTGTATCCATTTCTTGGATTTTCAAAACTTAGTCTTTTTCCAGTACTCCACAAAGTTTCAGGATTGGGAATATCTTTTCAAATAAAAATTTCATAAAAGATTCAAAATTGTTTTACAGTAACTTAGCTTATGTTATTTATCTTTTAATGACTATAACTTATGGAAAAGTAATTAAATATCACAGAAAACTATGACATTCTGGATAATATTTACAAAAAGAGAAAATTGCAATGTCAATGCATTTTTGATTTGTTAGGGGGTTTTTTTGGTTGGTTGATTTGGGGAGTTTTTGTTGTTTTTGTTTTGTTGCTTGGTTGTTTGTTGGGGTTTTTTGGGTTTTTTGGTGGGTGTTTAAAGAAATTACATATTTTAAAACAAGAGACTTTAATTTTGGAGCTATATTTACTGTCTAAGCAAAAACATTTACTGAAGGCATCAACATTATTAAAACAAGAGAAAAACCAAAGCCTTTTTGAAATTATAGGTATAAAACCAAGTCAGTCTACCCAATAATAATCAGAACACTACATATGTGCATTTCTTTCTTTTCTAGCACCATTAACAGATAAACCACCAAAGCTTTTACACCCCTTGGAGAGTAAGCTAACTATTCAGGAGACTCAGTTAGGTAAGTAGCAAAACTCTGTTCAATTTGTGCGAAGGAATTTGATGTATTAATGTATGTATGGTAATTATATGGCATGTTGACATTAATAATTTAACTGAAAAGACATTAAACATATGTTGATTCCGTACAGAGATGTATGATATATCATCTACAAGATTGTTGTTTACAATTGATGCTGAATGCTAAGCTTTTGGTTACTGATACTAGGTTTTATCCTGCTGAAAGACAGCAGTTACAAGTGTTGTGGGATTGTAGCAACAAGAGTATCTGAACTTTTCTTTCTAAACTTTCCTTTTTCTGTATGTTTATACATACTTATTGTGGGATTCATTGTGTTTTGTGATCTAAGTTCTGCTCAGTAGACTGTGCTCTGTTGGCTGCTTACAGATTTGCAAAGATCTTCCATAATTACAAAGGTTGTGCTGGGCAAATCATCCAGCAAACAGTAGTGTTATCATAATAGCATCTGATAATTCTGAGTGCATGGATATTTATGTATAGATGAATGAAGAGAAATTGATGCATGAAGAAAGCATTTTGTTTCTCTTTTTCTAGTACAGTGGATGTTGGGTATAATTGATCACTTTAGTATCCTACTGCAGAGGTAATGAAGGCTCCAAAACTGAGTGCATGAGTTACTAGATTTTGCAGGATATAGCAATTTATCTCTTTTGTGGATTGGCAATGAGGGCAACTTGTAAGAAACAAACAGTAGGTCACACTGGAATTATGCCTTGGTGTCAGAACAGTAACCTATTGATAGATTTTCTAGCATGTTGACTACAGGAGAAAATGGAAACCAATCTGGTAGAAGTGAGTCTTGTAGAAAAAATATATATATAAACCTCCCAGAAAAAAATACTGCAAGTAAAGCTCAGTACATTCTGCAACACAACATCAGAAAAAGCAGAAGGCTTGCAAATTAATTCTGACAGTCATTGGCAGAGCATTTTATGGTGATTACCAGCTTATGGCTAATAATGGCCAGAGAATAACTCGTATTTTTTTTTATATTAATAAACTATTATTTTGAATTACTCAGGCTGTACAGATAATTTTCTGATATGCTAATATAAAGGTTTTTTTAGAAACTATTTTATAGAAAAAGAGACATTTAGCACGTGTCTTTCTAGAGTTATTTTCTATTGTTTTGAAGGTATTGCTTCTGATATACTGACTCAGAAAATCTTTCCTGTATGCCAGTCCTAAATGATTTTATGTTGTTTGAACACAAGGCTAGGGAACAGAGAACAAAGTGACTGCACATTTGTTCTTTGACTAATGTTGCTTACTGCGATATTTTCAATGAAAAAAAGAAAAACAAAAACCAAAAGGCAAAACCTTTCTGGGCTTTGATGTTGTCCTGCTAAATATACTGTATGGTGAGACTACTTGCTAAAGGCTTTTTTTTCTATGAGTTTTTTAATTAATCTCAGTTTTGATTTCTCATTGTTCTAAGAAACATATCAAATAGTTTGAAAAGACCTAGGTTTGAAAAAGACACTTTCCAGCAAACTAAATAGCTGTTGGTGAATAGAAAAGAGTTAACTTGAAAATGTCACTTTCAGACACAGATGGGAAAGTCTGACCATAAATTAATGTGAAGTTACAGTACTTAGCCTTGTATCGAGAAGCTCCAAGAATATATTAATTTGTTGTTTAAAAGCCTGTGAAAAACCTGTGAGAACTGGAACCAGTGAAAAAAATTGATAGTTCCCTAACATGAAAACTGTTTTTCCGCTCTTAGATTTAATGCCTTGGTCCTGCTGGAATAACCTTTGAAAGGTCTATGTTTCCCTGAGGAAAACCAGTGTTCATTTCTGGGGGTCAGTTCACACCAGGCAAAAGATGCAGAATATTTTAATGTTGGAATAATGCCAAGGTTCACTTAGCTGTCGAAGCCAGGAGAATCCTGCTCTGCTGAGAGTTGGGGTGGCCACATTTTGTGACCAGTTTAGACACTGCCAGAAATTTTAGTCTTTCAGAATGTATTTGGGATGGTGTGCTTGTCCCTTACTTGGAAAATAAAAGTGTTGGTGGATGCTGGATAAGTGGAATGGGCGGTGTTCCCATTCCCAAAGAAAAGGCAGAGCAAGGAACTGGGAGCTTGGGGCAGTCCAGGATTTCTCTAGCAGGTCACCAGTTGGAGCTGGGGCAGTCCCTACTCTCCTCCCAAATTTCTGTCCTTCTCACCTTGCAGTCCTCCAGTTGGAGCTGGAAATGAAAGAGGTTATGCGTGTCAGGGATGTTCTGGGGCGTCATGCCTACCTTACAGGGATGTGTGTAGCTCCAGGTGCACATGACGCACTGAAAAGTCAGGAGTTCACCTCCAAATCTTCCCCAGCCGGTAGGCCCTGTGGAGTAGTCCTGGGCACAATTTTGAGGAAGACCCCAACAATACCAGAGTATTTCTGTTGATAGAGCTACTGGAATTCAGTTCTTAAACAGAACACCTCCATGCAGTGTCAAAATCAAGATATTAATTTGGCTCCAGCACTGCTGGGTGACAGCCGTATGAGACAGAGTGGCTTCTTCTGTACACAGCAATTAAAACTAATGCCATGGGACCACAAATCTATTGTGTTATCTTGCTTGGCTTCCATAAAACATCAGACCAGGATGTGACTGCAGGAGGGACTTTCTCTGAGAGGTGACTGATGTGGTTTAAGTCAGACTTGCTGAGGCAGAAGGTGAGAAACCAGAGCTGGAGAATGTGCACACCTCAGTCCTGGGACCCACAGGTTGCCGTCACACTCAAGACACCCAGAGTTGCTGGAGGAAAAGGTGTCATGCTATTCAGCTGATATTTGGGAGTGTGTTATGCATGGCTGCAAGTAGCAACTTTAGAGTCACAGGTATTTTGATATCTCATCAGAAAGATCTTTTTATTGCACTGAATAGCAACCAGAAATGCATGAGATAGAAGCACAGGATAAAAATTGAAGGAGAAGTTAATTTCTCAAAGATTTCTCATAAAAAATAGCATGGGAAAGCTAAAGTATGAATTTAAAAAAATCTAGATGAGAAAAGAAAGATTCATTTCTGGACTTTATGTTATTTGTTTGTGACTTCACTTCCAACTTTGCAATCAATTACTTAATCCTGTTACAAGGAAAAAAATGCTTATTACTTTTAAGCTTTTCTCCTGTTAAAAGGACTTTTAGGTAGATATGTGATTACACTATAAACTACTTCTCTGGAAGCAACATCTCCAGATAAAATATAGTGTAAAATACAGTCTTCAAATACTGTGTCCTGCAAAGCTTGGAGCTGAAAGAAGAGGAAGAATGTTTTCAGCTCTGAGTGGTCTGGCAGCAGCACAGGCCAGGGAGAGAAAAGATGACAAAGAACAGGAGGCCAGGGGAGGCAAGGTATGGGAATGAGGAACATAATGACCAAGGAACTGCGTTCCACAATATTCTTATATTCTTCTTACCTTCAACATGCTAACCAAATCAAGTGTACAAATCCCTGGTAACATAAGACCCTTTTGTAATAATGAAAACACAAACCTGAAAACACAAATGTAGACTGTTCAGGAAGGAATTAATTAGCATTGCTCCTTATATATCAGAAATCCTAAAACTTTGGGTAACATTTTTAATTATAGAGTCATGCAGATGTAATATATTTATGACAGAAATTTATCACATCCATTATGTGTAAATTTATTTTAAAAACTATATTCTGGGATTTTTTATTGGCAAGATCTCAGTCTTTTCAGTTTCACCTTTCAGGTTGCAGTTTTTTTCACACCAACATTGTCCAATATCTGCCCCCTCAAGGAAACAAAGAAGACTACTAGCCTGACTCAAAAAAGTCTGATTTTAGTAAGCAGTTGGTTCATGTCATGTCACTAAAGAAGACAAATGTGATTCCACAACAGACAGTAATGGATCTGGATTAAAAATTGCAAAACATGAAATAATTATTTTAAACACCTCTCAAGCTACTTAGCCTCTGTCCTCCCCACTTTTTCAATGTGTCTCCTGGATCTGTACAAGGCTGTAATTTGACATGCCAAAATTAAAAAATAAAGCTATTGTTGAATTATTTTTAGCTAAGTAGGCTTTATGTTAGAGAAGAGAAACGACAACAACGACAAAAAAACCCTAATCAAAAAAGAAAAGCAAACAAACAAAAACAATGAAATATTTCCATCATTACATATATGAATGAACCTAAAAGACAAATTTGTACAGGACCCAAGATACTTTCCCTGAATAAAGTGAATTTTCTTGAATTGCATCCAACCCAAAACATTACTTGTGACCAAATACACAGTCCATACCAGATCTGGTTTTATCTAGGGCATTATTTTGATAAAATTAAATTGACGATCACATAGCGAATTGGGGATTTTTTCTTTCTTAGAATTCTCTGCACAGATTCAAGAAAAAAATTCACTGAACTACTTTTAGTATATTATTTCTAAGGTAGTAAGAGAAAAAAGCTCCCCATCAGGGACAGTAGAATGCTGGTTCATTTATAGCACTGTGTTGTCATAAAAATCTTCCACAGAAATTGACCTTGTTAATGATAAAAGCCAT
Organism: Catharus ustulatus; assembly: GCF_009819885.2. Taxonomy (NCBI): domain Eukaryota; kingdom Metazoa; phylum Chordata; class Aves; order Passeriformes; family Turdidae; genus Catharus; species Catharus ustulatus. Next base: position 113,210,672 of record NC_046222.1, read on the forward strand.
CCTTAACTAGATTAATCAGTAGATGTATAAATAAATTAACTAAAGTGATATGCAGCAACTAGCAATCATTGACTCCTTTCAGGATGGAAATTTAATGGACAGAATATTAAGAATTTTAAGTTTTATTTCTACAGATTGCATGTAAATGCTCTATTAATTCTGCAACACAAATATATTTTCTCATTATATGAAGAATTTCAAGTTTATTTGATTACATCAACTGTCTTTAAACAAAATTGAACTTTTTCTTTTTGATCATGTGTTTCAATTGGACACTTGGTCTTTGATACACTCTATGATCAGATTAAAACAATATGGACAACAGTTTCACATAAGAATAATTAAAACTGTAAAATCAAGATTTGCTTCCCCAATACAATCTGATTTTTGTTCTATTTATCTAAGATCTTGGATTATCCTTTCAAAAAACTTGGGGTGTTTTGAAAAAAATGAAAAAATAAAAAAAAATTAAAAAATGAAAAAATGAAAAGTCTTTTTTCTATTCAAACTATTTATTGGAAAAAGTTAGATTTAAACAAACTAATACTTTAAGAGGTTTTTTTCATTGAAATTTATAACCTCATAGTTCTGAAACATATTGATTTAGCATTATATCAATTCCTGGGTTATACTCACCTAGTGAAACATTAGGAAAAAGCTTTGCTGAAAAACTCACATAGTGAAAGACTTTATTACAGACAGTTCATAAAAAGTGAAATATTTGAAATCTAGTGTAAACAGGTAAAGAATATACATACTATCTGCATATAGAAAACACAACAAGCAAAATTAGAAAAAACCTCAAGCAAACGAACAAAAACAAACAAACAAACAAAACTAAAAGTGTCTTTCACAATTTTTTCCTACCAAGACATAAATTAAAATATAAACCAACCATTCAGGAAAATCTTACACAGGGAAATATTATCTGATTGGGGCAGAAGTTTGCATGTTGCCATTAATTTTGCCATCTTTTTGTCACTGATAATAGGTAGATATGCCAACCTGTTCAAGCCCTGTTATTCTAGGCACTGAGGACCATTATGGGAGAGAGACATGGAAAAATGGAGAGCCTGTGAAGTGTCAGAAGCAGCAATATTAATAACAGCAGCGAGGGTTTTTTAGTCAGTTTAACCAAATTTAGTAAATATAAGTATTATCTTCTGGTTTTTTAGAAATGTGCTGAAGCAGGATCATTTAGTTGGTAAGGAAGAAATTATTTTTAAAAGTTATTTTATTTCTCTGAAGCAGTGCTATTAGGAAGTACAGAATATCAAAATACATGCTTCAGCGTGTATGTACATTTTTTCAGTCAAACCAGACACAACCTGACCAAAATTACATACAGACACTTTTACATGTTCTTCTTTAAAGAGGGAATATAACTTTTGATTTTTTTTCTTGACATTTTCAGCTCAGATTTCAAATTCCAGAGGCAGAAGCATAGCATTAAAGTGGGCTTCCAACAAGGGTCTTGACTTAGGAAAAATAAAAAATCCAGTGAAGGGAGTGATTAGGGAGGTTTTTATCTCTAAAATCTGACTATCCAAAAAAAAAAAAAAAAAAGTGTTTGCAAGATACCCTACACTCCTTTCTTTAAACTTGTAATCTTCAGATTGCATTAATCCACCTATTCTGTAGCTGAGGCTGTCCCTGAAGGGCCTAATATAGTTTACGGAAGAGACAGTAAGTGAGTCAGAAACATTCAACTGCACTAACAAAAAATTTGTGGTTGCAGCTCAGTGACAATGTGTCAACTGATTTTCCTTCCACTCTTTTTCCTAGTTTAATCAAATCCTAAATGGTCAGGGTTAAGGTATTAAACGTAGCATATATATTTTAAAGCCTTTTTTTTTTCTATGTACTTGTGTGTGTCTGAGAATAAATATATATACATATATACCTAATCTCTCCCTTTATTTATTTATTTATTTATTTATTTATGGACAAAATTTGGCATTGCATTTGTTCAAATTTTATCCCACTTTATGAATGCTTGCTCTGGGATGCATTTATATGATTTAATGATGGAAGAGAAAACTTTTTTATTAATGCTATGTTATAATGCACTGAGAAATGTCTGCTCTATAGTGCTATATACCCTACTTATCTGTGTTAAACATCTGAATAGGATTTAATGAAATCAAGTGTCTGTTCAGTACCCCTGCAACTATGTCCATTTGATTCTTTATGTACTGATTAGATATGTGAGAACATTCTATTTCAGATTACTTGTGCAATATAACCAGTTTATTTTGATAATCTGAGAGAAAACTATAAAACCTCAGAATACTTTGCGTATCAGTAAGATAATTCAGAAGATTGGGTTCCTACTTAAGATTTAAACAATCAAAAATTTTATGTTCCTTACTATTGTAATGAAATATACTCAGATACAGCAAAACCTTTGTAGGAATAATCTGTGGCAGATAGTAGGATATAAATTATTCTAACCAAGATCATATTATGCTCACATAGCAAGAAATGCAATTTAGGCCCATATAGTACATTATTTCATGTGAAATTATAGTCCTAAAACTACTTTAATTTTATACATTTGAAACATCAGGAATCATATTGTGCTGTGATAATTTTTTTCTCAGATTTTTTACTTCAAACTATAATGAATGTTTCTGAATTATATGTAGGGACTTCATCACATATGATGCTGAAAAGCAAATAAGTGTTTATCTGCATTTAAAAAAACCCAAACCATCATACAATGGTGCTATGCACAAACAGTAAAATGTTAAACTTCAAATGTCAAACTCAAAGTTCAATGCTGTGTACCATCATTAATAACTATATTTAAATTAACTAACTCCTCCAGAATATCTTGCTATAGGGATACATATCTCTAGTGAGTAGAAAAGTTAATAAATATAAAACTGATCTCAAGAATTACGTATGGTTGAAATGAAAACTAGTAGTTTTTAGTCAGGAATTTACAGTCTTTACAGGAATTAGTCTGTTTTCCAGTTCTAGAATAAATGCTTTCCAGTCTTATTGCTAAAGTCAGCATGTGCTCATGCAGTTTGAAGGAGAAGATTTACATGAAGCTGCATTGAACACTGTCTCTGACATACTGTGGATTTGTATTAACATTTAGTGCTGCACACAGGTTTCATTCTGAAAAATCCATCTAAATCTGCGAGCATTCTTAATAGCAAAAATTATCAGGGATTTGAGAGCTTGTCAGGTCACTAGAAACTAGAAAGGCATTTGAAGGAACACTAAGGGTTAGGGGTGGTAAATGCTTTTGATAAACTGTTATAGTTTAGAATATAGTAGTGTGAACATTTTGAAGCAATCAGCTGATCAAGATCTCGTTTTATATTTGTTAACAGATGTGTAACACTGAGACTCCAGATTGTGCATTCTGAAGTGTAATCCTTGTCTGTTTTCATAGGATATTGTAGGTGAATACACTGGATATATCATCCCAAGATATAATCAACATATACTTGTCATAAATATCCAATTTTTTACCTATGTAATTTTACATATTTAATATCTGAGGAACTTGAAAATAAAAAAAATGATGACAGAAATTCAACTTGATGCTACATATCATAATTGGTGTTAAAAAATGAAAATAATTTCAACAACAGTTTACATATGGCATGTGTTATAAAGATTTATACAGCATTTTTTAGTAATGAATCCATGATGAACTATAGGTCAGTGCACTCCTTTGTTTTGGGATAAGCTCGAGAATATTAGAATACACATGGTTATTAGTTAAAATTTCATATTGACAAAAACGACTGGCAATGTGTTCAGCATTCACGTGCCAGCCATAACTGGTGTCCTGTATCTGTCTGAAAATGCTCTAAAGAGTTATAAGCAAAAGATAACACAGCAGTATTTTCCACAATCTGTCCTCTTTTAATTTTTTATTCTTTAGCCTGAGGTAAAATTCTGACAATGGACTATTTAGGTACTTTTGTTCTCTTCCAAGTTCTTTTGTTCTTTTCTTTACAAGAAAGTAAAATATCACCTGAAACTAAAGGTTTATTGAGTACTTAGTTTTCATGCCAATCTGAAAGTATACACAAATAAAAGACCAAATGCAAAAAACCCCAGGTGTTAGACACTTATCTCGCTGCTCAGAGGTAACTCTTGAACCATGGAGCTAGGGAGTTAAAGAGTTCTTTAACCTTTAAGAGAAGGCATCCAGTTCAGTAAACCCAAAATTTAAATATACAGGCTGTAGGTGTTTGTGAGGCCTTGAGCATTTACCTGGAGCTCTGCACCAAATGTCATCTTCTAATGAATCAGTCATTTCAGCTTCAAGTAGTTATGTGTTAAATTACTAGTGTGATGGTGTAATTTCAGCAACTAGTTTACAAAAACTGAAAATATTGGAAAAGAAATATCCGACAAATGTCATACTTACCATGAAATAAAATGTATCAAGTGACTACTCATGTTCACTACAGAAATAAATGAAGCACATACTTCACTTAACCACATTAGGCTTATTTAGAAAAAAATTATAAAAAGCATTGCAAAATTACTTCTCTGTACACTAATGTAATGAACAGATTGGAGATGTGAGGCTGTAGGGTTATAAGTTTGGTTTCTTTGACAGCTTTCAAACCAATTAATTTGAAGTAATAAATGCTTGTAATTTTTAATCATTCATTCATGGTCAGATTTTCATGAGATGTCTAATAGCATGCATGGTAGATTTCTCCTCATTAATAATCAAAGGAGGACTAGCTTCTTGGTGCTGATTTTATAATAGGTTTAGAGATTGTTACAAAGATACTTATAGGTTTATAGCAGAGAATTTTTGTGGGTTTCTTGTGTGTAGTCTTAATCCCCTATACATTTCCATTAAACAGAGACTTCATCCACCTTAAGTCAAATTAGAGGACTTCTGCTTGGAAAACCTTTTCAATTCTTAATAAAGAAATTCAATACTCATATAAAGTAAGACAACTTAAAAATACAGTAACCAATATATATTTTTTTTAACCTCTGTCAAGGTGCAGCTATTTTCACAGTTGATGCTTTATCATAGCTACAGTATCCAAAGTGTCATTTACAGTCTCTCAGAACTTTGGAAATGTCAGATACTTAAAAAAGCTTATAAATTTAAATATTTTCCATCATGTGATACTCAAAACAGTGAAATTATTCTTCTTTGCAAAAACAAAAGTTACATTTAGAAGAGCAAAATCCAAGAAAAAATACTTTGAAATAGCTGTTAAGGAATGAATGGTATTAAGGGTTTTTTTAGAATGTTCAGAATAATTTACTCACTATAGTGTACACACATGCAAATGTGTTACCAATAATAATAGTTCAACTACTTTAAATCAAAAACTAAAACGAGGACTGAAATGTTATTGTAGTTACTGGAGGGACACGTACAAGGCATAACTCGGTGTATTTGAAAGACTTTTCTGAGAGTGTTGATGACCATTACAATTCATTGACTGCATCTTAGTTTTATGAATAATCACATCTTTTTTCAGAGTTGTTTTATTTTGGGAGCTCTTTATATCAGTCTGACCCTGAGGTAAGGAGGAAAATGGAGGTAGAAAATGGAGTGTGGTTTCCAGGACAGACTGAGCCAGCAGTTCAAGAGGGAAGTGACTATACAGGCTCCTACTTGTACAGCAGAAAGAGAAATTTTGCTACTGTTTACTGCAGTTTCTGGACATTCAAACCCATTAGTTTGGTTTTTTTCTGTTCAAAATTATTCTGACACAGTCACCTTGAAAGAGAAAATTACCAAAAACCACCCCAACATAAAATCCCTTTTAGGGTAAGATGCATAAAACCCATTAAGATGCCTAACTTCTGTTGCTGTCAATACCTTTGTGTTCCTGCTATTTTTATATTATGAAGAGTGTTCCCTTTTCCAGTTGAGACCTCTGTCTCTAATAGGCTCCTGAATTAGTAGAGCCTCTCCAGAGGACACAGTTTCACCTGGCAGCTGTGCTAGCCATTAATGGTGTGATGTTTCATGATTGTTTTAAAGAGGTGAAAATCTGTGCTGCTCTGACACCTGCCTCCTGTCACACTCCTCTTATTTCATCCAGCTTCAGCACTCTTCCTTACAGGGCTGAAAAGCTGTTTAAAGGAAGGAGAACCAATTTAAGCTGGATGACTTTCCATGCTGATGGTGACACGAGTGCAGCAAACCCTCATGCCAATGCGTGGTGAGAGTGGGAATTATTGCCAGGGAGAAAAAGGATGGAAGAAGGTGTTTTGGCTCAAACTGATTATGAAACATCACTCTAAGTCCATACTTGGTCATAGTAAGTTCCCAAAAAATGTCAATATAGATCAAGAGGCACCTGTATGACATAAATCATATCACACCAGAGTGGAACTGCTTTGCAGGTACCTGCATCTTCCCATCAAGGTCACCTTGCCTGGACTTTGGCAAACTGACAACTTCTTCCATTCCCTGTATAGAATTTTGGACTCCTTTTTTCAGACATTTGGAATGAAATGCCTGAACTTGGAGTGTGTGAATGTCTTCTTTCATTATACTTCTATATAACAGGTGAATGAATACCAAATTCCAAAATTATATTAAAATACAGCCTTCAATTTTACATTGAGTCATTGAGCAAGAAGAATTTTATAAGAGGAAACGGAAAAGATGTGGTATATCATAGAAATGTATAGCCCAGGTATTCTAATGTTTTTGCCTTTTTGACTGCTAAATTCATCGAAATGTAGCTCCATTAATTGAGATGTTAATGATTTACCATGACCATGACAAGGACATCATTACTTTGATATTATTTAGAACTATATATGAATCACACTGCTACTTAATTGACTTAATCTGGTATCCAGTTAAAGAAGCTTGAGAACAAAGCAGACATTTAACTGGGATAAAAGAAAAAGGGTATTACTCATATGAACTCTTTAATTAGATATTAATGTTGTTTATCTATTGTTCTTGCTCCATCATCTTTTGTACTCATCAATATGAGTAAAAAGGACATGGGATGATCATTCTTGTTTTTCAGTAGAAGTGCACATGATAGATTAGTGATACTAAGAACAAGACAGCAAATAATTTTTGATGGTCATACTTCCAGCTCAGTAAAATTGAAAAACAATTTTAATTTAGGAAGATAATATTTTCTTTGGTACATTTTCAGTCTATTAATGGTGTCTTGTCAGAAGACTTTCAGGCATTTTTTAGATGTTCCTCTTAGTGGCATGAAAAAGAGAAATCTGCATTTGAAACATTGCTTTGTTATGAAAAAATGCACTGATTTCAATACAACCTGCACAGTAAGGTATTGACTCAACCTTTTCTGTACAATACAGTGAAAAGGTATTGTATAGTTAATGTTAGGATTGAGGGATATATTTTTTTTATTTTTGTCTGACTTCATGTTTCAGGCAATTATCAGTGGAAAATGGTTCCAAATTAATAATTTTAAGAGCAAATCACTTTTGTTTTGAAATTCTTTCCTTTTTCCCTTACACTGGAAACTAGATTTTTCTATGGGAAAATGGAGCTGCTGTGTCTTCATTGCTCACGCCAAATTACCAAAGCCCACCTCTCTGCATTCAGCGAGTCTTTGCATGCCTCCTTTTTCTCAACTCCATCTTCATGTAATTAGAAAATAGAGTTCCAGCCTGAGGCAGACCAAAAGAGAAGAGTGTGCAAGTCAGCATCTCTCCGAGTTTGAGCATCCCCTCTGATGAACTTTGCTTGTCATTTGGAAGTGTTATCTTCATTATGGCACGATGTTATCTTCGTTATGGCATGATGTTATCTTCATCGTGGTGTCACTGCCTGCTCCAGCGCCCACCATGCTGCACTACCCCTGCCCCTATCTCTGGCTTTGCTTTGTGGCAATCTGTTAAAAAGTGTGGGTGTGGACCAGCTCCTCTGAGCTGTCATAATATCCCAAGGCATGAAATGTAATTCATGAGGTTTTGAGCCCTAAATTCAGTATGATTCGTTCCGAATTACCCTAATGGATGAGGAGAAACAAGTGTTGAACTGCCAGTAGCAATTTACGAGCAACCCACGGATGAAATTAAGGACTTCAGTAGTTTGAGATGTCTAAAGAGGGAAGCTGGTGCCTGTATAATTGGTGGTTACTTTGAAGCCACTTAATTTGGGTCTCAAGTGTGACTGACTTGTAGATGAGATGAGTCCCAGTACTTGACCCCAGCAGCATTTCCTGAGCCATGCTTTCAGTGAATGGCAGGTAAAACATTGCTGAAGTTTAAGCTGTGGGGTTTTCTTTGCTTTCCAGAAGGCTCACAGCACGTGTTATCTCTTGCTGTGGCACAGATGTTTTGCAACTCCTTGAACTGTGGTACCACATTTATGATTTAAAGAACAATACAGAATCCTTACTAAATCATCTACTATCATGTTTGTCTATTAAATGTGTAACAGCTTCTTCACAGTTAGTAATGATTAGTTTATTTATTTATGATCAGTAATTTACCAACCCTCAAATGCATTATTTGTCATATAGGCAAATGTGTAGATAAATTTGCCTTGCTTATGAAAATACAACATGATATTATATTTGAATTAAAGCTCTGGGTTTATTTGAGAATTAATTAGGAAACCCAACATAGATAATCATCTAAAAATTATTATCAGCTGTTTCTGCAGTTCATATTTTGCAGTACAGAAATACATGCAACTAGGTTAAAAGAAAAAAAAAATAAAATCTGAGCAAAAAGTAAAGCTTTTTTTTAAAATATTTTTTACAACCTAAACTGGAAAAAAAAAGTGGGACTAGAAAGTCTAAAGAATGAAAAACAAACATACTATGTATCACCAGTTTTATTCTCTAGTAAATTCTATGCATAAAATATTTTTATGAAGTATATAGAAGGATAAACTATTTAAAGCCAGAGTCTACCTTTTTAAAAGTAGCTTTTATAATAGGAAAATCTTTGATTATGGCATCCACATAGAGCCTATGTATATTATAGACACGAATGAGACCAGATTACTGTAGCTGTAGATTTAATAGGCTGTATGGAATAACAATAATTAAAAACCCAAACATTTTCTTATGCAGAGATGAAAATCCACATCCTGCATCATTATTCTCATGGTACTTATCCATAAGTGTGCTTTAAAAGACAAGGAGAAGTTGAGTTTTACCAATTGAGTATTTTCTAAGAGATAAATTTTTTTTTTTAAATTGTTAACTTTTTTTGTTTAAACTTAAACAGAAGAAATACAATAAAAAGACATATTTTTTCCAATAGGTTTCATCCTTCCTCATGCATCTGTGCTACTCAATTCTGTATACTTAAAACATTGATCTAAAGAATATTTATTTTGCTCTAAGCAAAGATTGATGAAGGAAAAGATAAAAAGAATCAATGATTAATGAAGGTCAAGACTTGCAAAGATCTGTGCTGCCTCCTTAAAAACCTAAGATGATAACAGAAATAGGTGGCTTGAGAGAGAATCTCTAATGTGTAGCTAAAGGAAATAACTTGTGTTGCATTAATGTTAGGATTTTTTTCTGTTAATGACTAATCCTGGCAAAAAGTGACTGTCAGAATCTATACATTAATTTTGATTTAAGTAGAAAATGCTATTAAGAATGTGTGAATTATAAATGTTCTTCTTAAAATTTCACTTTTAAAAACAAACTGCTTGGAGTCGTAAGTTAAAGATATCATGAGGTAGAATTCTGGCATATATAAGTAACGATAAAACATTTCAGAAGCATGGTATTGAAAGGCATTATAAGAATTTCTCCAGTCTTAACCTTTTTTTGATTATCTTAAGTCTGTCATCGTCAGTTGTCTTTGCAATTCAAATGCTTTCCAGTACGTAAGATGAGATTCAAGATTGTGTATCTCTTTATGGCCATAAAGGTTTCAGAAGCCTGAGGGCAATTTAGGCCATTCTGTATTGGAAAAACAATATAATTGATTCTTTAAAGACTTAAAAAACACACTCTAAATATTTTATGCTAACTGCATGTAAAATGTACCTTCTCTTCTTCCCAGGCTTCACTGTCTAGATGGCTGTGCTCTTTTCCCTTTGGTAATCTTCCTTGCCTGCTGGAGATAAAGACTTTTACACACAATACTACTACCATCTATTTCCTTCCTATAAATGGCATAGCCATCAAGTTTTTCATGGATTCCAATTGTTTCTTACTTTTCTCTTCAAAAATAGCTAGCTTTCTCTATTTAGACAGTCTCTACCACCTTATCATAAATATTTGTCTTTGACTTTGACAAAAATATTTGTATTATGACTTTCTAGTCTGAGGTCTGCCTTCTTTTACCAATATTATTCTGGAGAGCTATTCTAATGTAACTAATGCAAAGGATTACCTGGAATTCAAACACTGCCTTTTGTAGAGCTATAATACCTGCCAGCAGTGGACTATTCTCCACTTTTCTATCTGAGAAGCATTTTAAAGTATGCAGTTTCCAATTAGTCTATGGTTATACTGCTAGCAGAGGTGGGACAGACACTTCTTGTATCAGTAAAGCAGGAAAGATTTCTGTGAAAGGGCATTCTCTGGAACAGCAGTCTTCACAAGTGGTAGTTCTTGTAATGAAAGGGACTTCCTCTCCTGCTGAAGTTTCACCAAATACCCTGAGAGTAGAAGAGACATTCTCCTTCCCCAGTATCCTCCATAAAAGTGACAGTCGTTGAACAAAATAGAGTCATTATCTCAGAAACATCTTCCTCCTCCCACATCCTTACCTTAACTCAACAGAAATTCAAGAGCTCTGAACATCAAGAACCCTCTTAACACTTGTGCATTTCATACCTGGCAGATATTGCTAAGACAGGTATCATCCTCTTTCAGACCATTTACTAGCGGAATACATTTATTGATGATGGCCAGACAGGGTGTGACTGAACTTATCGAAACTTGATTGGTTCACAGTCCCCACATGAATTTCTATAGGTTTGCTCACCACAAAGGCTGCAAATTTCTTGAGGATATACTTCTATTCTACTCTGTACAGAGTTTGTAGAGCCACATCCAACTAGTCATACCTGGTCATGGCAGTTGCTGCCACAATAGCAATAATTGCTCCGCTCTTTCCTTTGAAAGAGCTTTATATTGCAGTTATTGCCCCTTAGTTCCTCTTTCTTCAGTGCAAACCGTGAACCCTATAAAGGTCTAAACCCTGGGAAGGACATTGTCTTCTTCCTCACAGCTTTACCACTATCTTCCTAGAGGAGAAGAGAAGGAAAGGCACAGAAGAGCAAACTTAATTCCATACAGTAAAAGTGTCACTGAAAATTAAACTGGATAAATAAAAAGTTCTATGCAATCTAGTCAATGCCCTTCTCATTAGAAGGTATTTTACAACTGCCAGGCATCCCACAGGGCTCTACAAAGTTGGAAGCTACCAGCTAGCCTTTGTAGTTTTCATTTGATTGGCATCTCTGGATACTGAAAACTCTCTCAGGTTATGGTGTAATCTCATAATGAGTCCTTGAACTAAAATCCAAATATATGCTTCTTAACATAGCTTTCATTTGGTATTTCAGCATCTTTTCAAAGAATCAGACCATATGTTTGGGTGCATCCACCATCTACCACACTGCCAATTTTAATGGGAAATGAAGTAGAGAAAATCTTTCACATGCAAATGTGCAGTAGAATCTGTAATCTCTGTGATCTGTAATCTCTGAGATTATAGATTTCAAAGACATATTTATTAGTAGTCTGCTCCACACTGATCCCAAATGTTCCTATTATTTACAGGATGAAGCCTCCTTATGTTTAGCAGCACAGAGAACACTACTTTACTTCTAGAAGGGATTAGATGATAAGTAATCTGTCTGGTATGACTGGTACTAAAATGCATTCTATGGAGTTTAGCCCACCTGATTTTTAATGATAATTGTGATGTCCAATATATCATGTCTGGAGTTCTGATCAAATTTCAGTGAACAACCTAAACTTTACAAATAACTGCAGAGGAATTGTGAGTGTCCTTGAAAGGCCTCTAGTCAGACAACTGGCTCTGAGAAAGCTGAAAAATACCTATTGCAATTAGTGCAAGAAATAAGAACTAGATTAGGTGTAGGTGCAACAGGTGTAAACTGAGAGCCTCCAGCAAAATGAAAAATCCAGCCCATTCAAAACCAGTTCAGGCATTAGGAGTTGGAATGCAGGACGCACACAAAATCTCTGCAGGGGTTGAGTTAAAACAAGTAAATACTGGCAAACAGCAGAAAAAGAGGAGGGAATCCTGGAGTGCAGCACAGCCACTTCAATCCATTACAGAATATCATTAGGACAACACATGATGTCCATGCTGTGGTGGAGGAAATAGAAATCCAGACTCTCAGGGGTACTGGATCATGCTACAGGCAGCAGCCAAATGCAGAAAGGAAGGAGGATGTATATTGTTTGTTCGGGCTATGACTGTAACGAAAAGGCAGAAAAAATCTGTTTGTGGAGCCAAGATTACAATAGATATTAAGTGAGAGATTCCTTAATAATATTCAAATTTGCCTGCATAGCTAATACAGATTTCTGTTTCTTAGATGAAAATTGAATGAAATATAAATAAATTCTATTGCAGGACATGTATTAATGTGTAAATTATATTAGACCATGATGGGTATTTAGTTATCCAGTTGTGTTTCTGTTGAATACTTACACTTAAAAGCAGATTTCAATTAGTAAGTATCAGAAAATAAGATGTATGCATAAGAAAATAGAAGAAAAAGAAAGAAAAAAATGGATAAGATAAAGAAAAAGGTGGTCAGCTAGTGCTCTGTTTTTTGAGAATGATTGATAGGACACCCTTCACTTGGTCTTTGAAGCTCTAACATTTCTCTATCTATTTAACTACTGTTTTTCAGTTTTAAGCTTATTACTGTCGCATAAAATTTGTAAGAATGATTGCTCATGACTAAAATCAGCTATGGGGAATGATGTAGATCTTGCCTGAGAGAGCTCTGCACTAGATTTGATGAGAGTGTGCTTGCTTTCTTGTTTCTCTGTACCTCTCTGGACCATGTTGACCATGGCAAATTGCATTTGGTCTGTGATAATCTGTCAAATTCTCTCTGTTGCTCACTTTTTTTTCTGTACTTACTAGCAAAATCTGTGCAATCATCATTCCAAGTAGAGCAGGAATGCCTTTAGAGGCCAGAAGTAGTTCTGAAATTATCATCAGGCAGAGAGGCTGTTCCTGACATTTCAGTGTCCACCCCTGCCCCTTTAGATATATTCATTCACCTACCGATACGCACAAACAGTTCTTAGATAAAGAGAGATTTTGTCAGGCAATTTTTCATGTTGACAAAGCTTTGATAACCTGAGTCCTGGAACTTCCAGAAGCTAATTCTTCATTAAAGTTTTGGTTCAGTTGATTGGAACAGCTGAGATATGTATAAATTATTTTTTTCTTTCCCCAGGAGTCATTTGTGAATCCAACTCATTAACTCACCAGGCAAGGCTTTTACATGGGGTCTAACTGTGTAACCAGTATTTGCTTTGCAGTCCTCACAGAGAGGCAAAGGCTTGGGTTAATTGGAGAAAAGGAATTACTGTCACCTCCCAAGATGGGCCAGGAGCTCTGGACACTTCCACAGTGATCCTGATGGTCTATGGTAGACAAGTGACTTTCTCTTCCCTGCCACACCTCCACTTTCACTGTACCCATTCAGGGCTGTCTCTTCCAGAAAAGTGCAGAAAGAGCCTTTGCAGAGTTACCAATAACTAATCAATTCCTTTCATAGACCTCTTTTAGGTTAATGGTTTCATTAGTTGGGAGCAGTTTCTTCAGTGTCCATGTAACAACTTGTTTTGAAAAATGCTGATGAAAAACTGCCCCACAGGTTGAGGTTTGGTAGCTGCAGTGCACCTATGAGGCACAATGTCAAAGACACGAGAAAATGAGAAACATGGATTCTGCTTATGCCTAAGAGTCTAAATAGAATAGGATAACTGTGATAAAGTCATATTTTTAAAATTAAAATACATATCATAAAAGAGGAGGAAACAAGAAAATAATGGTTAAGTAGTTATTTCCTCTTATGCCTGCAAGTTTTGAAAAATGGGAAATATTTTTCTATTGAAAGCTATGGGAGTTAGTGTTGAGAGTATTGTATTTACTGGTAACACTCTTCCTGCTTCAAACATAAATGAATACATAATAATGGGCTCTTAGCTTTTCTGACATTTTCACAGTATATAAAACCACTGGAGTTCTTTTTCCATTTTTAATTTCTGAAAAGGTTTAGAAAATGCTTTAATAAGTGCAACATTTCAAAGGAATTTTGCATATGTGTGGCTCTTACAGATCACTTTTAAGAGAATACAAGACATGAAAACCGAATATTTAACAACTCACCTCTTTTCCATTAATCACTGAGTTGTCAGGAAAGCACCTTTACAGGGATAAAGGGTTAACATCAGAGTAATAAAGTGCACAAGCATAATGAGAATTCTCAGTTTTTTCAGTGTGATTACTTATTGTGGAATGTCCTCCAACAGTAAAAAGTTATTTTAAAAACACATCTAGAAAATAAGTTTTAATTAAATATTCATAAATTATTTTCATTTTTAACAAATAGCTTTTATGGTTTCTTGTGCATGTCTGTAGGTAAAACATCTATCTTATAGTTCACCCATAATCTATATTTTCTGTGATATTTCATGATTTTCATAGGATGAGGAATGGGTACTTAAAATATGATCTAAGGACAAAAAAAAAAAAAAAGGCAGGGAGGACAATAGCTTTCTATTGACTCACAGTATGTGAAAGATGTGTTCTTCTCTAGGCAGAATAAAAATCTGAGTCAAAGGGAGATAGAAAGCTCACTTATCATGCTGGTGCTGGGGAAAGTTGGGACATGAAGCTCTGTTGGTCATGCAGCATGGAAACACATTAGAGATGCTGTGAGGATACTACTTCCCCATGGAAAAATAAATTACTATTCACTTTTGTCCCCAGCATTTGAAACAGTGGTTCCCCAGATGCACTGACAAAATTCCTTTCCTTATATAAGGGAGACTAAGAGATTTTCTAATTTCTATGTCCCAAAATGTGGGGGTATAAATTACTTTTTTGCACCTACTTGTGCAACAAAGGTAACTCTTTTATGCGGGAGTTCTGGGTTTTCATATTAAATAAAATTTTAAGGTCTTCCATCTTTTTGCAAAATTTTCTCTTCATTGCCTATATAAAACAGTTCGATTTGAAGCACCAATTTCATGTGATATGTGCACAAGGATTTTCTTTAAACTCGTAAGTACTTTCAGGCTGTGTAATGGAAATATTTTAATGAGAACTATACCTAATTCATGATGAAAGAGTAAAAGAAACTAAGTGAAAAACACAGGGAAAGGAATTCCTTTTAGATTTCCCTTAATCTCCTTGTTTCTCTTGCATATCTTAGTTTGCCATCCCCATGGATAAACAGGGCTGATCCTTTTTGGTGTCCCCTCATTTCAATCACCACACACAGGATGGTCACACCTCCATCTGTGCACGTGGGGGTAATGGAGGCATTTTGTTAAAACATTCCAACTCTACCCAGGAGAGTCTACCTGCTGCTGCTCTCACTGAACCTCATGCCAAAATTTCTCTTTTAATAGCAAATACATCCACCTGCTTTGTAAAGGGCCAGATGATCTGTCTGTAGTGTTATCTCTTAGAGTGTCCTGGGGAAGAGAAGTCCAACATGGCCATAAAAGCTGCAGGAACTGCCTGTCATTCTAAAAGGGACAACAAATCACACTGTAATACTGTATTTCAGTTTTTATAGAGGAGCTATGCTTTCAAAGTATTCAACATTTTCATATTGTAAATTATCAGAATCAACAATTGCACTGCGGTCCATTTTTCCTTCAAAAGCATTTAATGTTTTTGTCCCACCTCATTTTCATCTCTTCATATTTGTGTTGGATGGGTAATACTGCCTTCCATGAAGAGTTCGTTGTGTATATGAGCTGCTCAGTAGCAGGGAGAGGTGGATGCTTTCACAATATTGTTCACAGTGTGTTTTTTCATCATCCTGAAGAGATTTTTTTTCTCATCCTATTTCCATTCCTATTGCTTTCTTTGCCTATATGGCTGTTTCTGAAACTGTTCTTTTATTATTTGTTGTATAGTTTGTCTCAGAAAGCTGTTAAACTAGTGACAAGCAATCTATCAACAGGATGGCAGCACAGTGATTTTAAATTTGCATTAGCTGAAAGGTACCAGACTTGCTCACTGCTGAAGCAATTTTGTGACCCAACCATCTTGCATCTCATGCTCTACCTGCAGCCTGGCCTTGTGCCGTGCCTCTTCACTTCTCCAGTATCTAGAGCAATAACCCTTTCTTTCCCACCCTACCAGGAGCTGGGATCAAAGAAGCTAATTTTTTCTTTCCCTATTGATGCAATAAAGTTCTCATCAGCAGCACAAAGGGTGAAATTCTGTGTCTTTTGATGGTTTGGGTAGAATGCAATAACCAGAACAGAGAGAAGCGAAGAAGGGAAACCCAGTGCTGTCACAGGTTATGACAGAATTTTACCTCTGGAGAATCTTCTGCTCTTAAGGACATTAAGGATGAGACAGCCATGGCCTTGGTCACACAATCATTTTCTGGCT
The DNA here is from genome assembly GCF_009819885.2 of Catharus ustulatus. Taxonomy (NCBI): domain Eukaryota; kingdom Metazoa; phylum Chordata; class Aves; order Passeriformes; family Turdidae; genus Catharus; species Catharus ustulatus. Next base: position 113,227,241 of record NC_046222.1, read on the forward strand.
TACCTTAGTCCTTTGTGCAGGTAGTTTGATAATAAACAATGCTGAAGCATCGGTGTTGGTGGACAGATGTTTGGGTGGGCATGCAAGTCATGAAACATCTCATTGGTAACTACCTGAGCACACCCAAAACACAGACATGTCCTTGTGCCTTAGTGAGTGTATGTGTGTACCTCAGACTGCCCATAAAAAGTGAAAAAGGACATAAAAATGATCTAGTGGCTGCTGAGGCTTTTCTGCTATTTGCACAGCTGGGCTCTACCCTGTACTGTCCAACCTCCACTAAAGTCCAGGTTTGGAGGCTCTTGCACTTGGCTCTGTCAGAAAGATAAAACTTTGTGATTTACAGCCAACTCACCAAAATCACAAAAAGCAGGTCTCATATTTCTAGGCTATACTTTGGCTTTTTTTCTTTTCACCTGAATTCCATCTCAAGAAAAGCTGCTTTTAAGGTGTCTCTCTTGGGAAATCTGTCTAAAAGCCATGCATTTTTCAGGGCCAGGAGGCAAAATCAAATCTCCTCAGCTAGCCCAGTGGAAAGGCATGGTGCTCAGCCTTATCTTGTGAAAGATTCACAAAGGTGCTTCCAGGGCCTGTATCCTCAGTAATCCATAGTATTTGATCTCTGAAAAGACATTGCAGGACTGGCCTGTGCATTCATGGGATAATCAGGGCACAGAAGTGCCAAGTGATACCACAGTGGTGGTGTTAAATGTCAAATGGGATGAGAGCATGGGTAGCAGCACCTTCATCTACCTGTTGGCAGTGACTGTTATGAGCTTTCCCAGTTTGGGATGACAAAAAAATCAAAAGCTAAATCAAAGGTTGAAAAAACAGAGGAACTCTGTACTTTTCAACCTACTAATTCCTAAATTTAATAAAAAATATGTAAGTATACACTTGAAAATTTATTTCTGGAAGGGAACAGTCAGGTTTCAGGTTTCTCACTGACCTACAGGATATTTGGGTTTTTTTCATATGTGTTTTGTTATGAAGAGGTAAAATACACTCCCCAACACCACCACCCTCAAGTGAAAAGAGAAGATAATTGTAATTGTTAATTTCCTGCTTCAAGACTAACTTCCAGTGGCTTTAAATTAAACTCAGATAAAACTCCTTGAAGCCAGTATTGAGCTGTACTATAAAACGAGCCCCATTTGTAAGGGTTAACTTTCTTCTTGTTATTTGCCTTTTTTTTTTGTTTCTCTGTATACTGAGATACACCAAATTTTTATTTGCAATTAATTTTCAGCATTTTTAGGCTATGAGATGCCTGGAGTTTTTTGGGGTTTTTTTATTTTATCTAACACATTTCTTAAAAAGAGGTAAATATTTAAATTATGTATTTCTATTGCTGCTTATTGGCATAGAATATATTTAGAAGATATGTCATGTTTTTTCAGCTTTTATTCAGAACAGTTGAAAAAAAGAACCTGTTTCCAAACAGGTTCTCTGTGTTCCCATTTGCATAACTTTCTTGTGTGTCTCTTGCTATGCTGTAATAGATTGTCTTTGAACAGCAGTACAAGCATGGCCCCTGTGTGTGTGTGTTGGCTTACAATTCACTTACAATTCACTTAAAATTCACTTACAGTTGCAGTACTGGATGATATCTGACAGGTGCTACCAAGTTGTTCTTGTGTACATTCACAGAGGTAAAGTTATTGTATTTGTAACTAAGAAACAAGTGGTGGCTAGAAGAGAATCACACAAAACTTTTTAAGGAGTTATTCAATTATTGACTTTAAATTATGAACAACTATGCTCCACATTTTTCCATTGTATTTACATTTCTGGAAATTTACTATAGACCCAGACCAAGATCAATGAAGATCAATGAAATAGACATTCAATGCCTTGTCACTGCACACCATTGCTTTATATGAGGGAGATATCATGTTCCATTACGTTCTACAAAACATGAATTTTAAAATGCACACAACAAAACACCTATGATTTAATAAATATCCAGTACTTAGTATTTCTCAAAATACATTTGATTTAAAATCTCGTTTAAAAAAGAAAAAAAAATTTATAAGATTATAATAACAAGTTTTACTTCAAATAAAAGGTTTCAGGAAATACATTGTTTAAGTGTATAACAAGAAAATACAGATTCCTCTAGTAATAGCTGTGTGCTGAAGAAATTTTTACAACAGCAGAGAAGGCTCCTGTGTGCACACAATCCTTAAGTATTTGCTAGCAGTACCAGTGCAGCTAAAAGTCAAAGGGAAAAAAAGAATATGTCGAAGTTATTCATGGGTCAGTGAGTTAATTTTTCAATGGAAATAATAGAACAGATTAAATAAACAACAACAAACCCATTAAAAACAGAATCTACCTAAAGCTGACAGAAACCCACTATTGGGCAGACAGGTTAAATTTTCTACTTTCTCTGTATAATTGCAATTAAAGATTAATTAGGCTTTAACTTCTGCCCAAACAGGTGTAACAACACATATTACAAGCAAGAATTCAAAGCATTGCTCTCAGATACAATTGCTAAGTATGTAAGGTTTATTTTCCTGAGGGTTCTTATTTTCTTGTAAGCTCTTCCCATGCTCTTAATGTATCGAGAGAACTGAAAAATTAATATAAAATCTATGAAGTTAGAATGCATTATTAATGAATCTTTGCCTGCTTGAGTCAGCAGATTTGAAAGCTAAAACAACAATACCTAAATCTATTTTTCAGAATACTTGAAAGTGGTTTCTTTGCACATTTTGAAAGATCGTATTTCTTTAATTTATTGATATTTATGTACTTAAACATGCAAGCATGAGATGGGCACAGTTATATTGCCTGAATAGTATTAACAGAAAGGATAAGTTTCAGTTGTTCAAGGTATAGATATAGGCGAAATGCTTTTGTGTAACCACTTTTTGTGACCAATTGCAGCCTTATTTTCCCCTGTTTTTGAGACTGAATTACTGTCTCTTAGCTAACAGAATTTTTGAAGTTCAAATGTTCTCTTATTGACTGAAAGGTTATATTGTTATTACAGTGTTAATATACTAATATATTAATTTTATAATTTAAACTAGCAAAAAATGGGCTAATTACAAATGCAGTTCAAGTGCAGGCAGAGATGTGAAAATCTGAGCAGATTATGTGATATATTAATTACATGTAAGTATTGCAGCACAATCAGTAATAGACAGGGTAATCTTTGAAGCACACTTGTACATGTGTTCACATTGAAGCTGTAGCCTTTCTAGTATTTATGACTGTATCTTCACTGATGAAAGCAAACTTTTTACCATGTGCCCAAACAAATATCCCTGGACAACTGATGTGTTTCCCCTCAGTAGCAGAGATATAGGCCAGAGGAGTCACTCAGCAGATGACAATCTCTTCAAGCAGCAAAGCCTAAAACAATTTATAGGTACAAATCCACTGTTCTGCACGCAGTGCTGTGGATTTCAACGCACAGATTCTGGCTTCATATGAATACCCTACTGCCGAACTTAGAGAGGAAGAAAGTGTCTGTTAAAATCATCCTTGTGTTTATTCAGGTTATTGGAGCTGGGTAGCGATAAAATAAGATCAATGTCTGCTTGAAAGCACAGCAGCACTGTGCTGCCTTTGCATTTCAGAAAACATGAGATCAATGAATATGTCTACCTGAACATCTAGGAATGCTTAAGACTTTTTTCTCTTGAAAGAACCAAAAGGATTTGGATCTCCCTTTCTCTGGTTCATGCAAGGGGATTGGAAAGAGTTGATAAACTGTAGTATTAAAGTCTGGCAAGAAGGCCAGCAAAACTGAAATAGATTTTATGAGAGTATATCTTTTATGCTATCAAGAAATAGGATGCTAACTCTCAGACAGGAAGAATAAGCATGGTTTGTACTCTGGAAAAAAATCATGAAACTTGAAGAGATATAAAGATAGTAAGTTTCAAATAGAACACACTTCCTTGTTTTGTTGTTCTTTTCTCAGCTCTAGGCCAGATTCTTTAGAATCATGGCATCATTTAGGATGGAAAAAACCACTTCAAGATCACTGAGTCCAAGTGTTACCTGAGCACTGCCAAATCCACCATTAAAACACATCCCCAAGTGCTCCTGGTCCTGCAGGTACCATGTGATGGCACCCAAGATGAGCTCTTCATGATCATCCTGGCCCTGATGTGTGTCTAAGTGTGCCCTGAAACAAAACACAGGATGAGAAAAGAAAAATCTCTGCTTGTTACTCTGATTATACTGTTTAGCTTTCATATTTCGCTATGTCAGTTAGGGTCTGAAATTTTCTTTTGATGGGATTTTGGCTTATAAATTTCACTAATCAATGGAAGTTTTTATTCTTCACTTACATTGACTAGATAATAACATAGTTTTACCACTGAGAATGTCCAATATCTTGACATCTCATAAAGACATGTCTTTGAAGCTTTTTTTTTCTATTTTTTTCAAATTTGAGGTCAAACTCCATTGTACTTTAACATTTTAATGATTATTCATGGTTAATGCTCAAGCATATAAGCTTTTTGTAGTGAGTTTTATGGGACATGCTGTCACTGCAAGGAGGATTGTCTCTTTTTTCTCAGTTCAGAAAAAAATCCAGAAACATTAGCACAGCATAAAAGCCCTGGCTGTCCTGTCTATCTACCTCCTTTTTGTGGCACACAGATTAATGTCACAGATTGGTTTCTGGCCCCCAGGGAAGAGGACAAAGCACTGTTTATTCTTGGTCAGTAACGCACTGCTTTATTGTAAGAAAAACTCAAAGCTCTCTCTCCCAGTTCTTTGCACATGACCTTTTCACCTTCCTTCTTACCAATGTGCTGTGGGCTGTTTCTTCAAAACTCACAAGGATTTTGTATATCTCTTCATCCCTCCTTTGTGCAGCTATTAAGATGTCTCTTCTCCTTTGTGAGTCAAAAACTTTCCAGAGGCAGCAAAGAGCATTTTGAATAATTTCTTACTCTCCATCTGTCTCTGAAAATACCTGTTTCTCTCCATTGCTTATTTAGGTAGTTTGCCCTTAAATTGCAGATCTATTTATCTATCTCATGTTAATAATCTGAAGAGCTACTTCTTTCCAGGATACCTATCCACTCTGAAAAGCCCCATGGTGATGCAGGATGAGGTATAACCTGCACAGAACTCACAGATAGGGGCTACATTTGCCAAAAAGGCTGGGCAGACACCATGTCTCCTCCTTCAGCTGTCCTCCTGAAGGAACACTTAAGCAAAGTGCCAATGGGAAAGGAAACTTAGGAAACCTTGCACCAGGAATCTGAGAACTGAAATTTTGCCCATGTTTACAGCACCTTCATTTGCAGAGCAAGGCAGTAATAGATTCCATCAGGTGCTTAAATATTCAAATTTACCACATCATAGAAGAATTCAGGGATGCCAGATATAGTGCCCAAAGAGCAATATCAGCAACAAAGCATGGGTTTTTCCTTTCAGAAGTGAAATTTTCATAACTAGAACTGTAAAATCTTCAATTCTGTAAAAGCTTTCTGACCAAAAATTTCAATAAAGAAAAAAGAGAAAGCATTTCTTAGCATCCAGAACCCTCTGGAGTACAATAACAATTCCACAGTTTTAAGATACAAGTGGAACTAAATGCAAAATCATGGACAATTTTTATGTTCTCTGAATTAGTCAGAGTATCATAGCATGAGTTAATGAGTTATGTTTTTGTATTCCATAACACCTAATAGAATTTCCATTAAAAGCAATCAAAATTGGAAATTAGTTAAACATTTTGGTTGGTGAGGCCTTTTAAATATTAGCAGTAATATGAATGTTTAGCATTGCCCATACATATCCTTTTCTTTATATTAGAAATCATTTAAGTAAAATCATAAGTGCCAATGTAAGTAAGGATTTCAGTGGCAGTGATGATCATAAATTATACATTTCTTTAAACTTTGCTTCATGTTTTCTTCTGTTAGTCAATCCTATTGATATTTCTACAAAATATGCACTCAGTAACTAAATTAAATTATATACTCAATGTTTGAAATACTACAAACATAAACTTTGTGCTGCTGACCAGGAATCTTTATTCTCACATGTATGGATATATCGAATAGTCAGCCAACAAATATTGTGAAAACTTGCACCTTTATGAACTCTGCACTCTCACTTGCTGTCTTTGTGTGTTTCTGTGTGCATGTATGTTTAAATCTGAAATTTGTGTTGCTCCACAGAGTTTGCTTGTTTTTTATTTTTTAAAGAACAGAACTGAGTACAGTAATTTCACGATTATAAGCCGCACTAAGTATAAGCCGCACTTCCAGGTGCCAGCAACTTTCATTCTTTGTCCATACATAAGCCGCACCTGATTATAATCCGAACGTTACAATAACAGAGTGTGATAAAAGGTATCTGTTCTATCACCATCTGTTGAGGGTGGGGGCAGTGATCCTTATCTCAATGGCAGATAATCCGCTAATGGGCCATCCATTGAAACCAGGCAGGGCATTGTTCTTTTCCTTTTCACAACCCATCCTTCCTCCAGCCAGTCATTTTCTGCTCTTGGCCATTGAGTCCCACTGTGGGACTGATAAAATTACTGCATCCCATTGGAAGTTGCTCCAGCCAGGGGGAAGAGCCCAACATTTCTTACCAAAATAAAAACAGAGGTTTTGGGACACTAAGGGAGCCCCTTTCTCCACTGGACTCCAGAGAAAAACTGGATTTCTCCACATCACCACTGGACCTCCAGAGGGAAACTGCACCTTGTACAGGAGCACTGCTCCAACTGAGCCACATCTGTCACTGCAGGAGGATGCAGCCACCATTTAACGGGACTGCTACCAACACCCTGCCTGATGGGGTGTCAGGTTGTACTCTGACTTTGTCAGGGTTTGGAGTTTGTTTCTTTGTAGTACAGTATTTCTATTTTAATTTCCTTAGTAAAGAACTGTTATTCCTAATTCCCATATTTTTGCCTAAAAGCCCTTTGATTTCAAAATTATAATAATTTGGAGGGAGGGGGTTTGTATTCTCCATTTCAAAGAGAAGCTCCTGCCTTTCTCAGCAGACACCTGTCCTCCAAACTAAAACAGCAACTTTTCATTCTTTGTCCATATATAAGCCGCACCTGATTATAAGCTGCACTTCGGGTTTGCACCAAAATTTTAGTCAAAATGGTGCGGTTTATAATCGTGAAATTACTGTAAACTTTCTAAGCAGTCTAATTACTTGAGAGTCATCTTTATGGGTTAATGTGGTTGCTTCCTTTACAGCTCTGCACTTATTCATCTCATCCTCTCTCCATAAGGCTCTACATCTTCATCTAACCTGTTATTCCCTTCTTGGTGGCTTCATGGCAGCACCTGCTCTTGTAGCACAATGCTTAGGACTCAAGGCAACTTCTGTTCTGCTTCCAACACTAGGGTGGTCTTTCACTTGGTAATATTCTCAGGTTGCCCAAATGTTCTTCCATTCCCCTTGCAGAGATCTCAGAGAACACCAAATGACATTTTCTAGTTTGTCAAAGCAGCTTCAGGAAATCAGTGAAAAAGAATGAGTGAGAGAAACAGTTGCAAAGTGTCTTTATTAGTGTTGTGAAAGGAAAAGCTACATTATTTTTTAGCTGTCAAGTAGGACATACACCTATGGAAAATTACCTTTTGCCAGATGGTTCCTCCTACATTTATATCAAACTAATAGGTCCATAGGGAGACAAGGAAGCTCCTTGCCACCTTCTAAGTGGAAATTATTCACCTGCAGTGATCCATCTCTAAGTCAAGTCAAACCCTTCCCCTCTGACAAGTGGTGAGAATTGCATTTTTATTGCCTGCCATTGGAGGGTGGGGGGGAGAAATAATAAACATGTTTTTGATGAAGTGCTGATAGTACTAGCCAACTATTTTGCAAACAAAGTCAGATACTAAGCACAATGTAACCTGGGCTTTAGATAGTCAATACTTTTATGGCATGTCTAGAAAGCCCTTTCAGAAGAAGCATAATACCACTTCCTCCCCTCTCTAAATGGATTCCAGCATTGGTTACTTGGGTGTCAGCTTATGTCAGCCAGAAATGCAGCCACACGTGGCAGTTTGAGTGAGAAGCTCAAATATCTTTCCTTTCAATCCAGAGTAGATTTTTATCTGTCTGGTGAAGGCTAAGAGCTAAGCAAGTCTCCATCTGCCTGGGAATTCAAAACATTTAAAATATGGGAAAGTGGTGAGATGATCTGAGATGGAGTCATCATTTTTAGACTCTGGAGGAGGATGGGATCCACTGGGCACAAGATTCTCTATTTTCTCATTTGGAATATTACCCTTTTGTGCTGCCCTTTAAATCCGTATTGTTTCCTTTGATTTCTTTTGCAGGTCTTATGCCCCATGGTCATCTATAGCCGGTCCCATCTAGACTTATAGGCTAATCCCCATTTGGCCTATTTCAGAACTTTTCTTCTGTCAGATAAATGCTTCACTTACAAGATGCAAGTTATGAAGAAAGAATTTTCAGCTTTCTTTTGTGGTGTTCTTGCAGCTAGAAAGAACTTCCACAAAGCTATACTAACATTCTCCTTCAAAATCCACCCTAAAACTCTCCTGTGCTGTGATACTGTAATGAAATTTGGAAAAGATATAACTACTGTGAGAAAACTGTTGTTTTTAATGCCATCATCTCATTTTCCCTTGCATTTTGCATCTGCCTATAACAATCTGTTGCCTCGCATATTAATGTATATTTTACATTTAGGAATATCGAGATGAGGGTCAACTGTGAGTGTTGTAATCTGCAAGGATAATAGTCTGTAACATGCCTAAAATTATTAGACATTATAATAATGCCAATTAACATCATTTGTCAGAGCCCAGAGGTTATGATTTCTTCCCCTGAACTTACAGATAAAAGCTAGAAAATACAAAATTATGATTTTAATCAATTAAAAGAGGAAAGCTGTTTATAACATTACAAAGACAGCAACAAGGAAAGCTCATGTCAATTCCTAATTCTTTCATTCTGAAAAGTCTTGTGTGATTGCTGCTTTTAGAAAACTCAAAAAAAAGGTCTATTTTTATTCATAGACGGTAAAATGTCTTTAAAATAGACATGAGTAAGGAGATTGAACCAAACAGAGTCATGAAGATCTATTCATGCTATTTCTACATGCAAACCTAGAGTACCAGGAGTGGCCAAAATGACCCCCTCCCAGGTGAAGGGAAAATAAAAAAAAGTTAAAAATTCTGATGAAGAAATCTTTCATTTAAAAGTAATGCACTGGTTTGCTCATCTAATAGATGGTATATTTTTTAAAGTGTTTGCTCTGTGGCAAAATTAGGAAAATAACTTACTATCTCTGTTTCAGTCCTGTGAGGCAGCATTAATATCCCAAAAACACTTTCAGAGACTCAGGCAGAATATACCAAAATCACCTGCACTCAACCTTTTTTAAACACATATACTTAGCAATAAATTATTTTGATAATTGGAAAATAATTGAAGTTTTTATTATTTTATTATCATTTTCATGGGTATGTAAATTTATTATAACTACATATAGTATATAATTGAATGAATGAATGATGAACGAATTTTGCAAGCCAGCAGTAAGGAAATGTTTCAGTGTGTTTTGAAAGTTCACAATTTAAAGTGATCTACAGGAGACCCTTCAGCTACCTGCTTTTTCAGGCTGCACAGAAATATAAGTGATGTATATAAAATCTTGAGAGGTGTGAATTGCATAGAGAAATTGTGTTTCTTTCTGTTTACATTTATTGAAGATTTTCTAAAGCTTGCCAGCAGAATTTAATGAATATTTAGGGAAAAAAAAAAATACATGAATTAATGTTAAAACACATTAAATACTTAAACAGGTATTTTTCTTGTTACTTCCAAGTTTTCCTTTATAGAGTACGCTGCTTTTCTTTCAAGCAATTATTGCATAATAGAAGCTGTAATGGCTATGCACAGATAACTAATACACATGTTTAGAGAATATCTGTAAAATGTATTAAATCCTCTATATTTTGCTATCAGATCATGTTTATAAAAGTTTTCAATCAAATCAGTAATTCTGGCTTTTCACTGTTAATTAAGCAGCTAGATGTAACAAGCTACTGAAAGACAATATCTAAGAGAAATGATAGTTTAGATAGTCCTAACAGTGTTGGTGAGGCTTTCCATGTGCCTGGGAGGTGCTTGGCCCTCCAAGGAGCAAAGGTTGGAATCTATAATTGTTCTGAAGGCACCAGAGAATGGGCTGTCCCAAACTTCAGGAGTTTACACTTCTACACTCCACACCAGGTGCTTGACACATTTCCCACAGAGAAGAAGACTCCACTTCCAGGCAAATATAATGACCAGTTTTATCTGTTGCTTAAATCCTTACTTTTATTGCATATCAAAAGTTGAATATCAACTGCATATCAACTAGCAGCTCTGGTTAGGAAGAGGAATATAAACCTACTGATACAGACAATCAGCAAGATCTGAAGCAAGTGAAACAAGCAGTAAGAGAATCAGACTCTTTGACAAAACTCACAAAATGAAATGTAGTTTGATAAAAACATGTGGGTTAGAATAATGGCCATATCTGCAAAAGTTAATGTAGTACTACTGGAAAACAATGGGAAATGTTTATGAAATAAAATATTCATACTTGCTATAGTTAAGAGATAATTGGAATTTTAGAGAAGTTGGATTTTTGAAAATGTCTTCCTCTTTAGTCATCAAACCACTCTTTCAAATAAAAGATATAAATAGATATATGGCAGATGATCTCTGATATAACTATTATTTTGGGATCGTCTTTCCATGGAGCACTTGGAGCAGGTTAATATTTACTGGCCAGTAATGAATTTTATTTTTTTTTTCAGAAAAACAACTGTGTATTTCTGAAATATGTCAAAAAGATTAAACACAAAACCTCCAAACTTTTAGTCCTTTTGAAAGATAGGTCAGTCTCATAATAACCACAGTATCTGTGTTTGCATTCATGCTGAAACCATCATCCAGGAATCAAGGCTTCCTTGCATTGCTGGTCCATAAGAAAAGTATTAAGGTTATATCACACTATAACATCCTCTGAAGAAAAAGAGTTTGTCTTAGGATTAGGTAAGAAAACAAGTTACAGTAATTTCACTATTATAAGCTGCACCTGATTATAAACTGCACTTCTGGGTGTCAGCAACTGTCTGGGGTTATGACACAGAGTGTGATAAAAGGTATCTGTTCCATCACCATCTGTTGAGGGTGGGGGCAGTGATCCTTATCTCCGCTGCAGATATTCTGCTAATGGGCCATCCATTGAAACCAGGCAGGGCATTGTTCTTTATCTTTTCATAACCCATCCTTCCTCCAGCCAGTCATTTTCTGCTAATGGCCCATTGAGTCCCAATGTGGGACTGACAAAATTACTTCATCCCACTGGAAGTTGCTCCAGCCAGGGGGAAGAGCCCAACATTTCTTACCAAGATAAAAACAGAGGTTTTGGGACACTAAGGTAGCCCCTTTTCTCCAATGGACCCCAGAGGAAAATCAGATTTCTCCACATCACCACTGGGCCTCCAGAGGGAAACTGCACCTTGTACAGGAGCACTGCTCCAACTGAGCCACATCTGTCACTGCAGGAGGATGCAGCCACCATTTAATGGGACTGCCACCAACACCCTGCCTGACAGGGTATCAGGTTGTACTCTGACTTTGTCAGGGTTTGGAGTTTGTTTCTTTGTAGTACTGCATTTCTAGTTTAATTTCCCTAGAAAAGAACTGTTATTCCTAATTCCCATATTTTTGCCTGAAAGCCCCTTGATTCCAAAATTATAATAATTTGGAGGGAGGGGGTTTACATTCTCCATTTCAAAGAGAAGCTCCTGCCTTTCTCAGCAGACACCTGTCCTCCAAACTAAAACAGCAACTTTTTGTTCTTTGTCCATATATCTGCTGCACCTGATTATAAGCCGCACTTCCGGGTTCGGAACAAAATTTTAGTCAAAATGGTGCAGCTCATAATCGTGAAATTACTGTATATCTCCTCTAAGTCATACAGTCCTCTAATTTCCCTACTCTTGCTTCCCAGAGGAATAACTTTTTCACCTTTGTCATGGAGTATCCTTGGAGATACTCCTGATCCTCTAGGATTCAGAATGTATTTGTCAGTGTTCATGATTATTCTTACATTGAATTCACTGCCTTAAGGAAGTGAAGTCTGAAGCCTATAAAACCTCTACCTCAGCATCCCCAGACCAAGAGCTCAGATGTGGAATGTGAATTTTAGGCTTCTTCCTGGGGCAAAATAAAGAATATTTGTATATAGTCTGGATCTCAGGCACCTAATCTCTCCAGAAGTGACTATTATTGTATGTGAAGGAAAATTTTATTTATTGACTTCTTTCCAATACTCTTCTCAAATGAAAATAACTAACTCAGAAGTAGAGAACTACATGTTACCACACTTTCTCCCTCAGTTTATAAACTCTGTGCTTCTTCAGAAAACAAAAATTGTGCTTTAAAACTAAAAGCCATTACTTAAAGTTTGTCAGGCTGGAAGAAAATAGTTTATCAATTATGCAAGACCAAGAGATTTGCTCTATCCAAAAGCACCTCTCTGGTAACTTTCTTTGCAGTACTGTTTCCATTTCCCCTTCATCACGCAATCCCTGAGGTGATTCTGCAGACTGCAGCCCCACAGTGTGCAACAGAGCACTCTGGTAGTAACATCAAGCGTTTTCTGTTCAGCATATGACTGCTATCAGACAATGATAACACATTTTCCACCTTGCTCACTACTGACAGGTAGAACTGGTGCTCAGTCCCCCAGAGATGGGATGGAGTTCAGGATCAGCTCTTTACTCAGGTGTCCTGTTTTTCAGGACATCCATTGGAATTCCTTTAGCAGCAGTTTCCCACAAAGCAGATCTGGCTTGTTAGGAGAAGAAACCACTAGAAAATTGAGGAAGCCTCAGGACAGATATTAAATTTAGGAATGTTTTATGTGTGGAAATAACCAGAGTAGCAACCAAAGAGTAGTCTCCAAATATCAGAGATTTTTTTTCTTTATTCCATTAAGGACACGCTCCAGGATGTGCCGTTTGTCATCTGTGGAAACAGAGCTGGTGTCACTGATTGTCTGGTTTGAGCCAAACAAGTCCTGTCCCACCATGAACAGGTCAAGAGACTGATTAACCAGCTTACTGACAGTGTCACGTGGCAGTCCTCTGTTCTTGATGGAGTTTATGAAATACTGGGAAAAGAGATCTCCTTTGGAATGGAATGAAAGGAAATTATGTTTGCAGATGTATTCCTTTCTCTTTTTTTTTTTTTTTTTTTTTTTTACTGTAGTATAGTTTCCATCTTCTTTTACACGAAAGTCAATTTATGAGGAAACAGTTTGGAGTATCCAATATATTCCTATTCTTCAAGGAACGTTTTAAATAAGGACTTATATAATATTTTTATTGGGTTGTTTTTTACTATGGAGTTATCTGGTTTTGTAATATTTCAATTAAGAGTTTGAAAATATTTTTTAGAATAGATTCTCAGATAAATACAGATGTGTAAATGATAGAGGTAGAACACTGACTTATTGCCATACATTCATTTTCAGTTAGTAACATCTTTTTATTTCTGTAAAAAAAATCATTTTCATAAATCACAATAAAGTACGATGTAAAATTGTTCACTTATATCAAATTGAAAGTCTCTCTGATAGCAAATTTTACCTATAATATGTGGTTTTTTACATCAGGCTTTACATTGCATGTTAGTTTTATGATTATTTTGAAACTTACTGCCATTTTATGGTATTAGTCATTTAGAAATGAAAATGGAAGAAAATGAAGCATCTTATTGTTAGAAATAACTTTCTTCTGTAAAAGTCAGCAGGTTCCTTTATCTTCCTGTGTTAACACTTTTTTCATTAATTCCATATACTTACACTTAAATATCTTGAACACATAAAATAAAAAAGGATGGTATTTTTCCTTTGAGAGTCACAGAAAATTGTGATTTGTCACATCACAGAAGCATATAATATCAACTCTCTCATCATGAACTGAGTATAATTTAGGCTGCCACAGGAATTATGTGTCTGCTTTTGTATACTTTCTGAGATTAAGCACTTTGAGAGCCCTGATATCTGTCTGCATATACAAAGTTATATTATAGTTGTTTTTCTAGAGATATATTTGTAAGTGCACATACATATATATACACTTTATATAAAAGCACACATATCTACATAATTTTACATATATGTATATACATATGTCTATTTACATAAGCTTGTGTGTATATAAAGATACAAATATTTTAAAATATGCATTAATGGTGGTATAAATCAATAATAATAATAATAATAATAATAATTCTACTACTACTACTACTGCTACTACTGCTGTTGCTCTTATATGATGTATTACTAAATATAAATATAAATATAAATATAAATATAAATATAAATATAAATATAAATATAAATATAAATATAAATATAAATATAAATATAAATATAAATATAAATAATATAAATATAAATATAAATATCTTGTTGGGAAGAAGTCACATGTTTTACCTTCAAAAGTCTTTAAAATGTGTTATAAAAAAGAAAAATCAGTTTAAGAGGAGATTAAGGAAATGTTTTTAAGGCCCATATCTAAGCCTAAAAGAGACATGTGGAAAAAACTAATATTGCCTCCCTAAAAAAGCTGGTAGAAATTCCCATCTGGTATAAATCTGTGCACCGCAGGGACTTCAGTTTACTTTGTCTGCAGCCTGTTTTCCAGTGGGGAGCAAAATTATTTGGCTCCAGTGTAAAAAACTGATTATTGATATCCTAGTTATATTTTACTGTGTCCCTATTGGTATTAGGTTTGCAACAGAAAAATCCAAACCTTCTCTCTAAAATTATGTCTCTTTCTGCTGTCTTCATTCCTAAGATTATATATGTGAGATTAATAGAGGCAAATTCTTTCAATGTGTTCCTTTCTCACAAGGAGTAATATATTGTGTCTTTAACGTAGATAAAGCATAACTACTCAGAAAAGCTGTTTCAGCTGTTGAAATGTCCATAATTTTTATTTATTTCTAAGTAAAATCTCATGCACAATGACTTTTGGGAACACACTGAGAAGATATTTCTTGTCCTTCTTACTCTCTTAATCTCTCAGCAGAGAAGATTAACTGCAATGTAACCTGTGTACTAGAGATTGAAGAGGAGGAAAGCTGCTCCCATTACAAAGCAAAAACATACATTAGGAAAACACTTAAACAACATTACTGGCTGTCAGTATTGTTTTTCTCTAAGTTTGGATGAATACCCCATCTGTTGGCTACAGTACAAGAAGGCTGATTAGGTAATTGTCTTAGACTATCATGATGTCTTAGCTGAAATCAGGATGCAGTTCTTGAAATTGGAGTGAAAAAATACTTTGTGCTTTTGCCAATAAGAACACAAAGCCATCAAGTCCTTCAGCTGTCCTTTGTCAGCTCTTGGGCAAGATATGGCGCATTCCAGCCATAAACTTACTTTTTGGCAGCTGTATATATTTTAAGTTTGGAAGTTTTTATACTTAATGGTCCAAAGATCACTGATGAACATAACATGGTACCATAAAATCAGTGCAAAGCAGCCAATAACTAAGTGTTTGAAATCAGTGTTAGAATATTTATTCTTAGACTGCAGTAAACTGAAACTCTTCTTTCTTTTGCTGTGAACAGGCTTCACTGGGAAAAAAGCTGATCAGGAAACTTAGGAAACAGAGATATTTTGACATTTTGAGGTTAAACTGAAAAGACACTTCCTGGCAGGGAGCACATTTCATGTTCGACAAAGTGTTGCATAAGTACTGACAATTGTCACCTTTTCCCATCCTTTGCAAAGTCAGAATGACTAAAGCTGCTATCATCCACACTGAAGGAACTGTGCTCTCTATTCTGTAATTCAACTAGGCTCAGACTTGTTTACTTTTTTACACCTGTTTAGGAATCCATCAATGATATAAAATACTTCAATAAAATACATCAATGATATAAAAACTTTAGGCATTAAATTGTCTAGTGTGGTCAACATCTTTCATTCAAAACCACTTGGTGGTCCTATAGTTTCTTATATTCTGATACATAATGTCCCAATGTTCTGTTGAAGCACAGCTAGCAAAATTTACTGTTAAATTCACGGGTGCAGCAATGGAAGTGCATTCACAGACGCAGCCCTTATGCTTTTCTAAATGCAGCTTGTACAATCATTGTAAAGTAATGGTGCTGTACTTTGTATCCCATTATGGGTAATTATATTTTATCACTTTCATAAGTTACTGACATAAAAAAAAAAAAAATGCAAAAGCATGGAGGAACACAGAGGGTTTGGTAAATGTGGATATCAACATGGTGATACCTATTTAGTGTGAGCCAAATAACTGGCTTCAATATAGTGTGGTTTTCCTCTAACCACAATCTATGAAGTCAGCTCCGTGGCAGAGCTTGGCTTCAGGACATATGTTGAAATCACTTTAAAGGGCAGTGAGGGCAGAGGAAAACTTCTTGCTTGTGCACTGTTACCCAAGTGCAGCACGCCTGTTCCCAATGATCTCTCATAGAGCACTTTTGCATAAGCAAAATCAGAGAAAAACTTGAGTGAATTTGGCCATGCTATGGTGAGAAACTTTGAACTGCACTTAAAGCAAAATAGGCTGTAACATGGTGAAAAACAAGATCACTGAATACAAATCATCTTACTGCTAACTTCAACAAGGAAAAAAAAAACAGAAGAAGCAGCACAGAACATTCTGTACTTGTCATGATCCCTGATTTGTAAATGTCTCATAGCAGAGTTCTGGCAGATGCTTTGTGTAAGAGTGATTGACTCCAGTGAAGTAGTTAGCCCAGCCCAGCCCTCCTTAGTGATCTGAAACTGCTTCTCCTTTGCTGCAGGCTGGGTTCAAGCTCTTGTAATAAATCATGCTGATGCCTCTCCCTGAGATATACAGGTTGGACAACGGGGTGTCTCTTCACCTCCTGTTGCAGTTCACCAAAGCTGTTAAAATACTCTAAAGAGTAGCTCATTTGTCACATTGGCCTGGTTAGGAAAAATGCTTTACACAGCTGCCTTACTACTATACAAGAAACTCATTGTTTTCTCAGCACTGAAACCTTCTAGGACTCCTGTGAATCAAAAAAAGGATTACTATACATATTCCAAAACCAGGCAATTTATAAAGAAAATATGTTGACATCCTTCTAATCAGCTTGTAAAGTGGAGTATAATTTTTAATTTTCATTTTTTAACTGGATTGATCTTTCCCAGAAATTCCTCAACTGATTGAAATATTCCACATTTCTATGTGTCTAGGTTGTTTTAATACATTTTTGTATACTAATCTATGATGACTGCTTGAGATGTCTGAGATGTAGAGTCCTAGAATCATAGAATAGTTAGGGTTGGAAAACACCTTAGCAATTATCTAGACCTTAACAATTCACAACTTTCCTGCAATGGGCAGGGACATCTTGAACTGTACCAGGTAGTTTTGCTCAAAGACCTGTCCAACCTGGCCTTCAACACTTCCAGAGATGGGGGTAATATTGCTTTATCACAGACTGTGTGAATATCCTTAATTGCTGGTAAATGTTGAGATTTTATATCAATTAGTGTATTTGATGAAAAGGGGAATAGCCACTGAGACATACATGCAATCCAGAAAATCATGCAAGAAACTTATTTATAAATTCATATGACAATCAATATATAAAGTAAAATTAAAAGAAAAAATACATACAAGCATATAATGAATAGTTACAAATGCTAAAATTTTCAGAAATGCCACACAGATGAGATCTCTATTCTAAGATGAATTGGTAGTGGTTTGTTAATTTGGAATCTTACTGGTTACATCCTGATTGACTTGGAATAAATGTGTTTGTTCATGTGCCATTCACATAATATTTCACCTGACTCTGGTTGAGCTGCATTTTTCATTGGAAGAGAATTAATAGTCACAGAAATACTAATTGCTGTTCTTTTTTAGGGGTTTAGATGCAATCTTGTCCATTAAATCTCAGGAGTTAAGGCGTGAGCCCAACAATTTAAAGATGGTCTTCGTTTGGATATGAATATTTTTGTCTACAAAGTGGACAAAAATTAAGAACACCCAAAATATTTTTCACAAGACCACTGTTGAACATAGAGTTGATTGGTAAAACTTATCTATTTTGTCAAATTATCAATCAGCCATTAAAATTCTAAATGTTACTCAAGTTTTCCAGGTAGTGAAAAGGGAAGAACATAAGAAAGATTGGACATCCCGTGGGACAGATGACTCATTCAGGAATTGCACTAAAGCTGATTCTCAGATGAGAGCTGACATTGGGAATGTGTTGACCCTTGAGGATGGTATCTTCACAGACAGCGGAAGCAGTGGGCCATAAATTTCAGGATGGAGAGGACTGATTTTTAATTTAATGGTTTCTGAACAGCTTCTTTGGAAGTCTGAAGAGCCTTGAGTATTTTCTCACACACATAATTCTTAAATGTTTTGTTATCTTTCACACTCATTATAAAAACATCATTTGTGTATTTGCATAGAAGAGGAATGTTCATTTTAGATATAATATTTATCACTTTATGGAAAATTGGAAAAGGGTTGCATCGTGGAAAAGGCATTGGGAATTTACACAAGTTACCCGAAGGAAAAACAAACAAACAAGCAGACAAACAAAAGAGATATGTAAATTGTCACCTTAAAGAGGAAAAGAAAAAAAAAAAAAAAAAGAAAAACAGAAAACCAAACACCAAAAAACCCTCTGCAATGGAATTCTTGCCTTGTACAGCTTATATTTCAGCCTAGGCATTTAAGAATTGATAGTCTGTGAAATAAAAGGTTTGCAATTTACTAGACAATTTATATTTTGTCTGTAACTTTTGCAGGCTCTCACAAACCGTGTAACACTTCTGGAATAGGTGTGTAAAATATTACAGAAACAGTAAAGATTGTATTTTTTTCTACTTTCCCTATTGTATCTTATGTTAGAAATTGCAAGCTATTTTCCAGAGCTGGTATTGACAACAGTACATATAAATGAAACCATAATTTTTTAATTTTTTCCATGCATCTTTTACTGAATACTCTCTCTGCCCCCCCTAAAAGGATCAAAAAATTAAAAGTTTTGCAGTTATAGTTAAAAGCATGATAATATGAATTAGATCTCTCTTAAGAAAAAAAATCTCTTAGTTCTATTATATGATGTATTTTTAAGTTCTGCAAGCAGTAGAGCCTCTCTGTGGTGTCAATATCCTCTAGAAAAAATTCAGCTCTCATTTGTAAAAAATGTTATCTCCTTTTTAATACAGTTTTATTAGCTATAATTGCAGAGATGTATTATTCATTTTCTTCACCAGCAAAAAATTACCAGAAAAGCAATCCAGATTAATTGTCCAGGAGTATTTAAATATTGTTGTAATAAAAACCAGAAGAAAGCTTGCCCATACCTGTTTTTTTTTTTCTATTGGGATACCCAGTTCAGGTTAGCAAGACACAGCCTTAAAGTCAGAGCAAGGTAGGCTAGAGAGGGAGTAAGCAGGGTTCCCACCTTACAGCTTTCAGATTAGTGCTCTCCTCTAAGGAAAACTGGAGAGCCTGATGGCCCTTGTGCTTATTCCTGTGAGCACTTCCATACTATCCCAACTTAAGAAAGGAGTTTGAAGTCATGCTACAGTTGTCCACAGTAAAGAAGTGGTCCCTGAAGTAATATTTATAAACTTTTAATAGTTGCTTATTACTGTCTTTCAGCGCCACCCCATGCTAAGTTGTCTAGAATAATTTAAATTATTTTTACAACCACGTGATACTTTTATGTTTTTGAATATTATTTCAAACAGAACAAGGGTTTAATGTAGGAAAATGAAATATCTCCTAAGCTTTAGGAAAGAACAGCATGTCCCAGGTATGTTCTTGAACGGCACTCTTCACCAGGCACGGGTCAGTATGCGTTCCTTACATAGATGAAAATTTTGTCATTTTGGCTGTATTCTTGCCTTTAATTACTGATGACTATAGCATGTATGACTGTCAGAGTAGGTGGTTTTATTTACCAGTCTTGCTTGTATTCTGTGTAAGTTAATTATTATTCTGACAATACTGCAGCATACTGATTAGTGGTAATAAATGTGCTGGAGAGTTTGGAGTGAAGGTATCTGATAAGAACCATCAAAGTGCTTATTTGTCATCTATTTATTTACTCAACCTAAGTAAAATTAGTTAATTAATTTTTAGAAATGTTAACTCCCCCTTCTCCTTCTGGTTTTCATAACAATTCATTTCGTGTAGTTTCTCAATTCAGCTTGTTTGAAGCAAATTCACTTTATATAAAAGACTGATCTCATTTTGTTAGTGTTGGAAAACCATTTACAGGCAACAGAAAATTGTGCCCAAAATTTATTTTACAGATGAAAGTATCCAACGGTTGTCTGGTTTTGTAAATGTCTTTGTTGATCATGGGTTTAGTTCCATTTCTTTTGGTGGTGTTTTGGTTTTATTTCCTCTTTGGAGAAGAAGCATTCCAGTCAGTGTAGTAATATTGGACAAGTCTGGGCCTTGGACATGTCTAAGTCCCAGACTTGTCCAATATTACTACAAATCAGTAACATCAAATAAATTCCGATCAGTAAAGAACCCATAATCAGTCATGGACCTTATTTCTCTATAACTGACTGAAAGGAGGTTGTATTGAAGTGGGGGGCAGATCTCTTGCACCATGCCTGCAGTGAGGGGAACAGAGGAAACGGCCTCAAGTTGAGACAGGGCAGATTCAAATTAGATATATAAAACTATAAAAATCCCTTTTAGGGTGGTCAGGCATTGGAAAGAGCTGCCTAGGAAGGTGTGGAGTCACCTGGAAGTGTTCCAGAGGTGTCTGGATCTGGTGCTGGGTGATGTGGTTTAAATGTGCATGAGGTAGTGTTGGGTTCACTGTGGGACCCGATGATCTTAAAGGTCCCTTTCAGCCTTTATGATTCTATTAAATGATTCTATGATTCTGTGGTTCTATGATTCTATGAGCTGTGACTACGTTGGTCAGGTTTTCTAAATGTAATATTTTTGAGCTTTGTTACAAGATAGTTCCTCAATTAGTGATATTCAGGTTTTCTGATACTGAATTTTGGCACTTAGACAAGTACATCAATACCTGAAGAGCAGTGAGTACCTAAAGTGGATGATTTATCCCTTCCTGACACTGTTGTAAAGTAGTTGGCTGAATTCCCTAAGGAAATATATTATACCCTTCAGTGACTACTGAGGTGTCCTTGATTGGCCAGATTTGGCACTTAAAAGTCAGGTGCTGTTAGCACTGCATTTCCCATCTGAACAGGCTAGTGCAATTCCCCCAAATTACAGGAAGCCTGCATTATGATACAGCTTCTGTATCAAGTCAGGCATTTATGTAGCAGGATGTAAGCATGATCTACTCAACCAATGCTGTAATCATCCAAAAATCTCTCATGTGGAGAAGAAATTCCTTCAAATGACCTCCTCCTTTGGGAGCAGTAGGACCTTCAGGGTTTGTCCAAGAAACTCTTGGGACCTGCACAGTGACTAGGCAGGGCTTGGTTTAAAAATCCTGTTGCATTAAAGGACATAAGTAACATAAGTAAGGCCATAAGTAACATAAGTAAGGACATAAGTTGTTTTGCCTAATAGCCAATGTTGTTGCTAATTTTGCAGAATAAGTGGTTGAGTACCTTCTTAAAAAGTTGTACTTGCTCTGGCTGGGATGTAGTTAACTTTCCTCATAGCAACCCATATGTTGTTGTTTTGGATTTGTGTCTAAAACAGTGTTGGTTGGTAATGTTTTGGCTCTCACTGAACTGTGCTTGCCCAGCACTGAGGCTTTCTCTTTTTCCCTCTCTGTCTCCTTCCCCGCAAGCAAGCAGGCAGACTGGGAGTGGGTAAGAAGGTGGGAAGGGACACATTCTGAACAGCTGACCCACACTGGTTAAGGGGATATCCAATACAGTATTAATACCATGATCAGCAACAAAAACTAAATTAGAGGAAAACAAAGAGATTTTCATTTTGGTTTCCAAGGTGGCCTTTGCTCAGAACTGGTTTGGTATCAATTTGCTTGTAGGAGGTGGCAAGGGATCTTCTTTGCATTGCTTATTCTTTTTTTTGTTTTCTCGTTCTTTTACTTGAAAAATTGTCTTTATTTGACCCACAACTTTTCTTAGTGTTTTTTTTGTTCCTATTCTCACCCCTATCCCTCTGGAGCAAGGATTGAGTGAGCACTGGTGTAGATGCTTGGCTGCTGGTAGTGTCAACCCAACATAGATCTATTTGGCTCTAGGGATTCAAGATAATGACAGATCTGACCAAAGTGTGCTAGACTGGATTTAAAACTGTTATATGAGTTTTGCTCTGACTTGGAGGGCTGCTACTTTTTATTGCTGGTCACAGTGTTGACTTATTTGCTCCTTCACCTGACCTATTGCTGTTATAATCCAATTTTTTGAAAGATGCCTCTGCCTGAATAAAGGTGCAAATGAGATCATATGTCAAAATACAGGGTGTTTTTTTAACAGTAAATGTGAGGTAAAGAGACATAAAGAAATAGGAAAGGAGGAGGGAGGGGAGAGAGGGCGGGGGGACAGAGATCAAGCAGAAGATAATTACCACCTGGTGGATCCTGGAGCACTGCTTCTCTTCCCATAATCTGCCACAGTGGAAATTTCTGTCTGGATGCATTAACTAGGGACTGTTCACCCCTGCTTCCAGGGCCTTCCAGTTACAAGATCCTCTCTTCTCTGCCTATCTCAGGTTGCTGCTGTGGTAGCTTATGGCAATTCCTTCTGTGGTCTGACAATGTTTAATGCAGCTGAGACCTTTAAGTCTCTTGCAGTTGCTCACTCCCTTTCTTACTGTACATTCAATTCCAGGGATTGTTTGTGACTGCTTTCTGTTTTTGCTGTTCACACTGGTTTTTAGGTTTTTCTCTTCACTTGTAAAACTTTCCCAACTCACAACTTTTTTTCTTCTTTTTGCCTTCCCATTGTCTCCCCTGTCCCACCACAGGGAAGGAGTGAATGAGCAGATATACAAGTAGTGATTAGGTGCTGGCTGGCATCAACCCACTGCACAAGCCAATCCTTTAAACTCAACTGTTATCAAACAAATAGAATTATAAATTGACGCTGTATTCCTTATTTTACACCATATTGATATCAATGAAACCAGTAGGACTTCTCAGTTTTGTATCAGAATATTTTTTTAGTTTCTCCAATACCAATATCAATGAGCAAAACATATTTGTGGCAGTGAGACCATGAGCTGGACCATGAGCTGGACATGGAGCTGGTAGTGCGGCACGGCATAAGGGCAGCCTGCAATGTCCAGAAACAATTCTCAACAATGCTCAGAAGAGAAATAAATTTTTTTTCTACTATTCTTGCTGGTTTATACTTTCTCTGCTTTCACTGCACCCTACACTACAACATCATAAGCGGTTTAAGCCTACAACAAAGAGGAAAGTTAGTTGTAACTGGCTCCAGTTTCTTTACTACATTTCTTTCTGAAAACCTAAAAATACACATTTACCTCTGCTTTTGCAGATGTTTTTAAATACACGTAAATATATTTATCTGTGTATTTATATATAGTCTAGAGATATTTTAATTTATTCTGTAATATTATGAAAAAAATATTCTTAGTTTTCCCTAAGTATTTAAAATAATTGAAATATCTTAAGTTCTTATTCCAAATAACTGAGATGGAAACTGATGATTTTATCAAAAAGAATTGTTCAAAGTGGATTTTATTTGGTTGTTGGTTTTCTTAGGTTTTTTCCCCCTGGTCAATTAAAAGTAGAGTGTAGTTTAAATTGCCTTGGAACCATGCTAAAGCCATTTGCTATATACTATATTGCAAAAAGTAAAAGGGTCATGCAAGGCCAGCCTTTGCTGTAAGAAACATTTGATGTTTGTGCCAAATTTCAGTGGACGATGACACTAACTGGCTTTTCTATTAAAAATCTTTGAAGTAAGAGCAAGTGTCATAGTTTAACCATGGAAAAGGTGCATGAACATGAAATGAACACAGACTGAGCTTTCTTTTCTCCTTCATGTTAGATGATTAAGCACACTGAACTGCAACACTCTTGTAAGTTCTGACCTGGAGAGACTCCTGATTTGACATATGTTTTCCAAAATACATAGATATTAAGAAATTTGTAAAATAAAGTTGAGGGGGGGAAAAAAAGATTCCTTTATTAAGTTTGTATGTGGTTGTGTTTAGTTTCTTCTCAAATAGAAGTATCTTTTTCTCAAAGTGCATTTTGAAATCGTATTTTTTTAATAACACAATTGCAAATACTATTTTTTAAATAAATTAAGCCTTAGAAAATACCACTAGGGAGTAAAGCTACCATCATCTTGTATTCAATGGTAAGTAGCTGCTAGTACATATATAGCTGTGATTTTAATTACAAATAGGAATGACTTCAGGAACAGATTATTTATTTAGGAACAGATCGTCTGAGATCTAAACGGATCTGGCAGGGCAGCAAATAATAGATCTCTTGGTTATGGACAGATCAAGAATGCTATTGGTATCTGTAAGTTTGGGATTAGTAGGTGGAAAGAAGTGCCAGAGTAAACAGGAATCCCTGTTCCTCCCCCTTCTCTCCTGTCATATTCCCTCCAATGCATTTCCACCAACCCACATCTGCTTCATTTCCACACACCCACATTCCCAGATTACTGAAGTCAAACCTGTAAAGGCTTTTCCATCACAGGCAGACCAATGAATTATTTTGCACAGCTGTGACATTGTGTTTCCCATATTTCAGGGATAAGAAAATGAGTGAAAGAATGCACAGCCTTGTTCCCATAACACACTAGGAAAAGAACAATATCAGGAAGCAGGGAATGAGTGCTGTTCTAGAGGCCTGAAGCCTCTAGAACCTCACAGAACCTCCTGTCTAAACAAGAAAACACACAAATGTGGTGAATTATCTTCCCTGGAAATAGAAACCTTCTCTGTTCTAAATAGATATGAAATATTGTTTCTAGAAGTACAGTAATTTCACACATATAAGGTGCACCCTTTTGACTAAAACTTTGGTCCAACCCCAGAAGTGCGCCTTATACCCCAGAGTGCCTTGTATATGGACAAAGTTCGGAAATTTGCCAACCCAGAAGTGTGAGCCGCGAGCTGAGCCGTGAGGCGTGGTGGGCGCAGGAACCGAGCTGTGCCAGCCGGCACCGGGGGCGGGAAGGAGTGCTGGGGCCCGCAGCACGGGGAGGGCGCCTGGGGTAGTGTTTAAAGGCTATGCCAATGTGTGAAAAATGTTTGCAAATTGAGCACCTGCCAGTAAACTCCGCGATAGCGTGATTCCGTTACTAATTCGTTACTTTATTGGGTGTGGATCCTCGCTGCAAAAAAAAAGTGCACCTTATACTCTGGTGCGCCTAATCGTCGTGAAATTACCATAATTAGGTAAAAAAGGTAATCCACCAACACATCCAAGTCATCATCAAAATGCCCTTGGAATTTGCTCAGACCACAATTTTCTGTGAGATTCTTGTCCTAAATATTTTTTAAGAAATTATTCCACTGGACAGTCCAGAAAAATGCTGGGTTCCTTGAAGTAAGAGCTAGAAAGAAGAGCAACACTTTACAATGTGTAGGGAACTGAAAGTGAGCTTCTGTCATGATAAATACCATGATTGACATTGTATGACCATCAGTAGGTTAGTTCATCTTCCTTTGCCTCATTTTTCCTATTAAGAAAACAGCAATGATAATTGACCTGTTTTTGAAAATTTAAAGATTCATTCTTAAAAATTAAAACCATAATAAACACAGAATTAAAATATGGGTGATATTCTGAAAAGCATGATGAGCACAATGATAAACTGAGAACATCAAAGGACCTGAGACAACTCAAGCATTGTTTTTAGGTTCTTGTCTTTGTCATTTCAGGGATTTGTGTATATGCACACATGTGCATATACAAAATCAGCAATTTGCTGTGTAGTTTTAATTCAAAGCATTACTTTATAAAAACGAGAGAAAAAAAAGCAGCAAACTCAACAAAAATAAAAATAGCCAAATGCTATAAAGGTTTATTTTCTGCAACTGCACATACACATCATGAAAATAGCAAATTTTCCATGGCTGTTTGTATTGCATAAGTAATAGTTTATTAAGTATGCATTGGAACATATATATTTATATGATGCAAATATAGTATGGATTTGGTATGAGCTAGTAATTTGCTAAAGTCAAGATATTTGTAGAGGACATGATTTCCTGACAGCTCCAGCTTGTCACCACATTTTCAGTAAGCAATGCAGTGACAAAGTTGGCAGTAGTAAGATCAGCAAGTGTTCTTACACGATAAGAAGTGGCAGTTGCTCACTCTGATCCTTTGAACAAGAAATGCACTGAAAGGATACTGTCAGAATTGGTAGGCTTGAAGTGTGACCTGCCTCAATAGTATTTCCCTAAGGCAAATCTTACTGTAAAGATTGTAAACATTTAAGGCAATGGGGTTTGAGGGAAGTAATACAGGGTTGCAATTCAGGAAATTTTGATTTCTGGTCACTGTGCCCCTGACAGTATGAGCCCTGACACAGGGAGAGTGGTTTGGGTTAAGCTGTACCCCTGTGACATTTCTTTATTTTGGTGGACATCCACTTTACTCAGGGCAAGCATCTGCCAGATTTCCACAGCATGAACTCCTGTGGCAGTAGGGCAGGCACCACTTCCACGAACTGGTGTCTTTTTCAGCTCCAAAAGCCGCTGAAAACCTCCAGTCACTTCTTAGCCAGACTCCATGAGAAGTTATGCTTTTCCCCCGCTTTTCTCAGGAGCCTGGGCTGCACAAATGTACTGACTAGATTTTATGCTTTCATCTTTCTTACTCTGCAAAATGTGTGCAGTAAAACAGGGCATGCGTTAATGTGAGAACTGGTGTAGATGTTTGCACTGTACAACATATATTTACACTTTTGAATTCTCAATTTCTCTGAAAAACTTGATTTCTTACAGGCTTATTATGGCTTTTCTTTTTCACTAGAGAAGAATTTTTTCTTTTACTCTTCCTTAAATCTGATATTACTGAGTTTAAATAATTCAAGGTCAAGAATATCCTACTCTCCTCAAATCTGTATAAATTACAGGTATTTTTTGAATAGATAAATGATATTGCCCCTATTTAGGCCAAAGTTTCTGTCTAAACTTATAAGAATCTTTGAATGAAATATGATAACTCTGGGAACAACAATGTTAATAACTTCAGTTTCTTAGATAGACTTATCTTTTTACTCTGCTCAGAACATCTTTCCTATAATATTATGTGTCTGTAACTTTACAACAACCATAAATCAGAAATATGAGCCATGACACAAGTATTTCTCACCAATTATCATCTTTAGAAATGAATAGATAAAAAAGAAAGTGCTATATTTTTGAATGGTGCCTTAAATTATATGTCCACAGATACCCATTTTTACAGTGAAGGTAATTGCACTAATTCTTTACTCCAGCACACTTCCAAATTAATAGTATATATAATTACCAGGGTAGGGTAGCCTCAAGTTTTATAACAAAATTTATCAATTAAAATCTATTTTGAAAAATATCTTTACATAAAAATGTCAGAGCAGTTATTAGGGAGCTGCAGATTTTGGCTTCCCTTGTTGAAATCTTCCTGCTTTAACATTTCTGACTCATTTCAATGATTTAATATGTCTATAAGATTACAGACTTCTTATGGGAGGAGTGTATCCTAGAGAACTGATAATCTTACCCCAGAAACAGTTAATCATGGATAATTTGCACATACTGTTATTATTTATATTTATTGCTGTGATGATGCATGGAAACAAACAAGAATAGCGCTTGATTGTACCAGACAGAAACAAAGCAAAAAGGGAAAAAAGCAAATCCCAAGAAGGATATGTGCTTTGCATCCAGCAAATTTCAGTCTGGATGAAATACATGCATGGGAAATTAATATTTCACAGAGTGTTGTGTAAGCAGAACTAGAAGAAAATTGACATTAATTCCATTGCTGTAAGTGGGGGAAAGAGGAAAAGGGAGAAGGTAAGAACAGGATGGGAAGGAAAGGAGTCAGAGAGGTGGGATTGGAGCTATGGGGAGCACCCTGGTACCTGACTGGCACAGACAAGCAGAGTCCCTGCCAGCATGTGAGAACAACAGAGGTGTTTCTTGGGTGGCAGGCATCACCCCAGAACAGCTGCCTTCAAAGGTCAGGGCGCTGCCAGCACTGTAATCATCTCCCTTCTTGCAGGTGATGGAAGCATGGCAGGAAAGAATGCAAAAATAAAATACTGTGTGCAGCATTCTCAGCAATCATCTGAACAAATGTGGATTTCTCAAAGTGATCCTCAGCTCAGTCATTGCATGGTGCTCTGTTCCCTCGCCTTGCTTAAGGGATTCACGTCAAATCCATTTTTTCAGTTGTATTTATTGTTTCCTGGCAACCACCCACCTTGGAAAAATAAAACCCTGTGCCATGAGAAAGAATGGAAGGCCATCTCCTACCCCCTCTACCCACCTCTGGCAAAGCTTTTTATGCTTAATTCCATGCACAGTCAGTCTATATCTAAGTTACTTTCCTGAGACAATGGTTATGTAAGTTAGGGGCATGTCAAGTCAGTTTGTTATTTAAATTCTACAAAGCTAATCATATGAATAATTCCGATTTATAAAATTAAAGATGTGAAGTTTTCCTTTCATTTTCTCAGCATGTTCATGCAGATGGCCCTTTTCAGAAGGGAAAATGAAATGAATTTTTAAAAGATTACTTCATACAAATAGCTTTCTCATATAACCTGAGAAAATAGGGGAGAAAATTAATTGAAGCATAAAATGAGCGATGACAGAATATTAAACAATAAACAGATTTTGTGAGTTACTTAAATTTACATATTTTTTTTAAATTATATTCCAACAAAGTGCATAGGGAAAATATACGTAGACATTCATCCAGGAAGTCATCCTGCAGAGTTCATGGGGAGTTCACCTGCATGAGGAAACAAAGTTTTTCACTACAGTTTGTGTATGTTTTTGCTCAGGTGTGTGGAGGGATGGATTTCTCAATCTGTTGTTTCTTTTCCTTTCATTGTAGTCAAATGTTGTGTCTTTCTCACCCTTTGTTATACAGTTTTTGGGCGTAGCTTGCAAGCACACTTGAAGAAAGTTTCAAGAAGGTAAACAAAAAGATGTCAGCAGTGAACCACACCAAAATAAAGATCTTTAGTTCTTTGCTCTCATTTAAAGACAGACTGTAACAAAAGCATAGAGGAGAGCAAATATGTATTAGTTCCCCAGTATATTCTAAACTTTATTAACTTGCACAGCTAGGACTTGAATCCTCAAGTTTACCTTTTTCAGGGAACAAAAAGGGACTAATGCAGCTACAAACAACTAGTATAAATTACAGTAATTTTTGAAGAGGATGATTCACATAACTTCCTGAAATCAGGCAAGGACCACCAAAAGCTTAATGAGCCACCTAGCAGTAGAAAAAAAATGCATAGAATCACAGAATCATTTAGGTTAGAAAAGACCTCCGAGGTCGTCAGGTCCAACCTTTAACCCAGCATTACCAAGTTCACCACTAAACCATGTTCCCAGGTACCACATCTACATGCTTTTTTGAACACTTCCTGGGATCCTGACTCCACCACCTCCCTGGGCAGCCTTTTGTGATGCCTGTCTACCACTTCAATGAAGAAATTTTTCCCAATATCCAGTCTAAACATCCCCTGGTGCTACTTGAGGCCATTTCCCTTCATCCTATCAGTTGGTCCTTGGTGAAGAGACCAGTGTCCCCAACTATCAAAAATTCCTCTCAGGTAACTCTACAGAGCAATAAGGTCTCCCCTGAGCCTCCTTTTCCCCAGGTTTAACACCCCCAGCTCCCTCAGCCACTTCCTTAACTGGCACCAGCCTCAGTGGTGCATCCTTCATGCAGGGATGGACTAATTTAAGCTGGAAAAGGCCTTCTGAGATCAAGTACAACCATAAACATGTTACACCATGGAAACAGCACCTCTGTGAGAGTGTTTGGGTACATGAGTGTCCTGCAGATCCTCCTTGGCAAACTGTCCTGTATGGAACAGCACAGAGAGAGCTGAGATGCAGCTGAGAGCTCAAAGAACCACTGTCTACTAAAAGGACAGAAAGAAACCTTAGAGAAAAGGAAGGATCTTTCTTCCCAGTTTTTCTAAATACCTGAAGTTTTCTTACCCTTCAAAGAGGCAGGCTAATAGTAAGAAGACAGTTTAAACTAGCATGCTATTGGTGCAATGAAGTTTATAATCTATGGCAAAAGATGCTGGATTATATTGACCTAGCAAGGAGAGGAACAGCTGAGGTGGCAGTTTTGATAACAGCTGGTCTCAGTGATTTGCAATGGGATTTAGATGTACAAGTCTATTTCAGCTGGTGTCACAAATACATTGAATTTAAAAAAAAATAAGAAAAGTACTGCAAGACTATGTTTGGAGGCAGGAACAGCAGAAGCTTTTATTTTAAGAGGCTATGTAGACTAATCTTATTTACAGCGGGAAGAAAAACAAAAGTTTACGTCATGTGATATATAAGATCGTGAATCATATAGACTAAAATCTATAGCCTTTTCCAATAGCAGATGGAGAAGAGGTCATTTAAAATGGAAACACAGCAGATTCAAAACAAGAGCCCCTACTTTATATAACGTGTATAGTCTATGGAACTCTGTACTATATAGAGTAGTGCTCAAACAAATAAAATTCTAGGATTTAAGGTTGTATTTATGTAAGACTACTAATAGTCTGTGAGTTTAAAATTAAATAGACTGTTAAGCAAACTATTTCAGGGTACTGAGAGAACAGGAAATTTTCTCCCCAACTTATTTTTTCTTTTCATTTCTAAAATGAAGGCTCCAATTTTCCATTTAAAATTTACTTTTAAAATCTTTTCATATTCTAGTTAGCTACTGGGTCTTTTGTGGCTGCCTGCGTCCAAAAAAAATAAAAACCACCGGAAGTTACACTGAATTCTCATTTTCTTAGTACAATAGAAGAAAGATGTATGTTTATGGTAAAATGGAGAACCACATAAAGGGAGGAATCTTAAAGATGAAGATGAAATTTCCTAGTGATTAAAGACATACATGATTTGTAGTAAGAGGGAACTTGGTGTACTTGGGCAGCTGACAGATGAAGAATGAAGTAAAGCATTCTAAAGAGTCTGATACTGCTTGAATTTGATTTTTGATTTGTTTTTTGTTCTTTTTTTTTTTCCTTGCAAAAGGCAGGGACAAAAAGATATTTCCAGTTTGACCACTGAAATAAATTAGTTGATTCTGACTCATGAGGCCCCACGATTCTCAAGAAAAAATGGAGAAAGAACATCACAACAGAGACTGGAAGCCTAAAGAAAGCAAATTTTAAACTCCAAGGACTGGTATGTTAGACTGTAAGAGGAAATACTAAGTTTTGAAAAAAGGGAGGCTCAGGAGAGTTTTGAATCCCTTAATGACACTATATTGAGGACACATTAATATTTTTCAATGCAAAACATTGGATCAGAATTTTTAAAAGGAACCATCATGACTGAATCACTAACTCTTCAACTACATGAAACTCAAGATTGAAGTAGAAACAAGTTTAGTTTGTTAGAGATGAGCACAGCAGGATGCTCATAAATGTGGACAGAAAATCAGAAAAACACAAAGATTACCACAACTACCAAGAGACAAAAATGATGTTATGGAAACATTTTTTAATTCTAGAAGGACCAAAGCTCTGTTTCTATCACAAATGTGTTTTATTGTTGCAATAGACAGTAATGCAGCTTTTTTCCCTTAAGCTTTGGATGATTTTGGATTTCCGTGTTTGAGCCTGGCTAGGACTAAAACTGATGCATTTTTCTGTTGAAAGAAAATTCAAATTATGCTTCTAGTAGTTGTCTTTTTTCCAACTTGAACTGAAAAATAGTCCCCTTTTATTTTTACTCCAGGTAATGCATAGTGGGAATAATCTGAAAAGCATGAAATCCCTACCTTATGTGGCATAGGAAAAATGTATTCCTCTGGAAGAAAAATATCAAGGCCTGGATTAAGGAGATCAAATTTTAATGTAGTTGAAATTAATTCTTTTTCCAACACACAGCAGTAGTGTAATTGACAGATGATTATATATCAGCCTTTGCCAAGAATATTGCTAAGCACTTTAAGTCTGGCAAACTCTGTGTTACTTTGTGATTGGTAGAAAAATCTATAATTTTCTCTTGGGGTAAGGCCAATCTTTTATCAACTCAAATGTTACACCATGCTCTTTCCTTCACAAAATTCCAGCTGCACACACTGGATGTACTCCTAAAAAGATGGATTTTAATTATTTTTAATAGAATTAAAAACTTATTTATGGAAACAAGCCGACCAAACTTGATTTTCCAACTCTTAACATTTTTGAAGATATTAAGACGATCTTGACTTCACCTCTGGATTTCAACTCACAACTGAGTTATTAAATTAATGATAGCAATTCATTATCAAGGATCTTAGTGAGTCACTGAGCCTCTGGAGCCCTTTCCCCTCTCTGAGTCTGAATCTGAGCAAGTTTCTGCTCGTGCAGCCCAAATACTTACACTCTGAAAAGCTTTTGGTCATATGCTCTTGAGATTATTTTGTTTAGTCTAATGGGATATTTGGGATTATGAAAGCTTTCTAAGAAGTGTGAACCATTATAGATAGCAATTGCTTGAAGAGTATCACACATTACCATATCATGCTTGTACTGTAAGATTATCTATATACATATGTGCACAAAGGAAACTGCTGAAATCAACCTTGTGAGAATTTAGTATATTTAAATAGTCAGTTTTACTGTGTCATTCAAATAACAGGGTAGCACTCTCCTTTCCAGAAGGAGGTAGTGACCATCTCACGCCATAAGGCACATCAGTGGCTTCCTTTATCAACCAAATAATTTTGCAGCGATTTGTATTTAAGAAAGAATCAGTATCAAATCTCATGAATTTGTTACTTAATGCAAATTTAAATAAGTACTCAAACTTTACTGAATACTCATGCCTTTTATTTTTTTTTTCTTTTTTGTCATTGATCTTTTTACCTCTGGGATGATTTTGGTTCAATGAACCAGGAGGAAACAACAATGAAGTGTAGTGGTCTCATTAGTTTGGGCATGGTTTGAGGGTTTTATAAAAGGTAAACATTGTTCACCCTCATATGTACAGGCAGGCTGATGAAGCTTTGGTAGTTTTTATTCAAACCATGGAAAGATATAATTTAAGTCAAGTAATAATTGTGGGCCTTGACCAATTTGACACTGCATGCCTAGAGGGAGTTACATCTAATCTGCTATTGAACAGCTGGGTGCCATCTCATCCTCTGATATCTGAGCTGAAAATGCACTGCTGGTAGATGGACCAATTGCTTCTACTGGAATGAGAAACTGTATACCTGATGCTAACTACAAGGGTATTTTGGGGTTGTAAAAACAAGAAGAGAGAACCATAGAAGGGTACAGTTAGTTACAAAGGAAAATTAAGTGACGGATTATGGCCTCCATTTCTTGCTAACCTGCCTTAGTTACTTTTTACTGATCAAAATAATTACAGTGCAGTTATGCATATATTCAAACACATCATTTCCTGTCTCAATCAAAAGGGAGAGTGGGTAAAGTAAATGAAAAAAAAGTCTCTTTGCTGTGAGTTGCCATCCTTTAGGACAAATAATCCATGTACAGTAATTTCACGAATACAAGCCGCAGCAATTTGACAAAAATTTTGGTGGAAACCCGGAAGTGCGGCTAATAGTCGGGTGCGGCTAATATATTAATAATTTTCTGACATTTACAACCCCAGACGTGCCAGCCAGAGTGCCGAGCCAAGCACCGGCCAGTAAAAGCCGGCATTTCGCAATTGTTACAGTGTTACCGTGTTGCCCTGGCTCCCTGCAGGCAGCACGGGGGGCGGGGAGAGAGGCGGGAGAGCTCTCTTTCCTCCTCTGCTGCAGCCCAGGGGAGGAGGAGGGGGGGGCGCGCCGTCATTGCCGCGGCCCGGGGAGGACGGCGGGGGGGGGGGGGGGCGCCGCCATTGCCGCGGCCCGGGGAGCCAGCGGGAGCCCTGCGCAGCCATTGCCACGGCCCGGGGAGGGGGGAAGAAGTGCGCGCCGCCATTGCCGCGTCTCGGGGAGCCGGCGGGAGCCCCGCGCCGCCATTGCCGCGGCCCGCGGTGGGGCGGGAAGTGCGCGCCGCCATTGCCGCGGCTCGGGGAGGAGGCGGGGTGCTTTGTCCGCGCCCGCCGCCGGCGCCACGGGCGCAGGAAAGCTCCGTCCCCGCCCGCCGCCGCGGGGCAGCGCCGACCCGGGGTGACCGAGCCCAGTGGCAGCGGCGGCGGGCCCCAAGCGGCAGCACCGGGCTGGGCCACCTGGCCCCGTCAGCGACCCCTAGCGGGCCGAGCCTGCACAGCCTTAGCTCAGCCAGTAAACCCCGCCCTGCCGCGGTTCTGTTACTAATTGCACGCGGGTCCTCGCTGCGAACGACAGAGCGGCTTATATTCGTGTGCGGCTTATCTATGGACAAAAACCGAAATATTTGCCAACACCCAGAGATGCGGCTTATAGTCAGTGCAGCTTGTATTCGTGAATTTACTGTACTTCATGTAGAAAAAAATCACAAATGCCTGCATAATGAATTACATTTCTTTGAAAAAGTACTTCTGGAATACTAGTGCAAAAATTCTTCTGAGACAAAATTTGTAAAGCAGTTCATTTTTAACCAAAGGACTGCTTTTCCCAAAGTACACCCACATTCTGATTATGATCAGAAAGTGTATTTGACTGCAGAGAGGCCAGATTCACATGTCATTAAAAGAACAAGCATTAGTAACCTTTTCTTTTCTAGAAATACTGCAAATGCTTAATTAGGATTGAAGTTGTCTCTGGAGTGACAGTACCTTTACATATATCCTAAATGACATTTATTACCAGAACCTCATGCATTCAAATGCAAGAAAATCTGGGGAGCAACCTTAGCTGTGAGCGCTGCAAAGGAAGCTCAGTAATGAATCCTGGCAATGAGGCTCTAATCATTGCTTTCATGGCAATTATGCAGTGTACTGAGCAGGACTTCAACTCACAGAGAAAGATGGACAATGAATACTGAATTTTAACCTGCCTTTTAAGACATTCTAAACTAATTTAATTGGGATCACATAATTACTCAAAAGGCAATCTCAAGTGCATTATCATCCTCCTGTGTCAGCCTTCCATGCCTTGTTATCCTGTTAGAGTGTGTCAAAAAATTGTCACAGGAGACTGAATCTTACAGAGGATAATAACCCTACTGCTGCTTCTTCAAGCCTTAAACCTGAGATTTGAAATAATGAGAGGGCTCTGCTGCTGGGAAGAACCTTTTTTATTTTGGGGGATTTTTTGGGTTTTTTTCTTAATCTAGACCACCCATTTACATCTGTCATAGGGCTTTCAAAACAATATTTTGAACAGTGGAATCTTCATGGCTTTTGTTCACTGATTTATTATGCATTATTTGCAGAGATATCCAACAGTCCCTTGCTTTCTGTGCTATATATATTCCTAATGATCCCTTTCCATCTCAGTAGAAAAGAAAGAACATGGAAATTATAGCTCTTAGGATGGCATCTCATCTGTTTTTTACAGAAAGTTTACAAGTAGAATATATTCTGATTTTTCTTTTCCCTTTAATTTGAATCCACAATGAAGTTTGATAGCATACTGCAGCAATATAAGTCTTGGTGTTACTATTTGTACCATTTGTTACCAAAGATAGAAAAAGGCAAATGAGCATTACCAACTAAATTCCTTGTTTACCTGTTATTCATGCCCACTCCCAAAAGCTTTGAATTCTACCAAAATGAAGGAATCTGATGGAATAGCTAAGACAAATAATTTTCAGACAATGTCTTCCATCAAACTTGGCTTTTATGTGTCAGGAAGCAAGATAATAAAATTCTTCTGCCACTGCCATCAGTATTTGGATTGGGAGCTTAATGATGCACAGGGACATTGTCATTGCCACTCTGTCCTCAAAACTGAATATTAGACTGTCTTTCCTGCATTTCTGTTTACTTGGAAATTATTAATTTCAGTGGCAGCAACTGTAGCCCTTCCTGAACTACTCCCTCCCCCATTTCCAGGGGCCGTAGTTAACCATATTTTATCTCCACAGACACTTTAAATTCTAACTCTACTCCTCAGCTGGAAGTCATTGTGGATTCTTAAATTTTACCTGCAAGTTCATTGCTTTGCATTCTTTTGCCAGCCCATACAAAGTTCTGTAGCATGCATGGTGTGGGATTCTGAAAGGAGAAGCATTCCTCTTCATTTTGCTAATTTTCTGGGTGATGCTTTTAAAATCAGCTGAAAGAGAAATGAGCTATTGCTGACAGCAGGCTTGGGTTGAACAAAAGAGATCAATCTATAGCCAGATCAGACACTGCTGCAAGTGCTCCCAGCAGCATTCATATCTTTTTGCTTGAAGTGCTTCCATTTGGAACTGCTATGCACAGATTTTCTTCCTCTCCACTTTTATCAGCAATGGTGATTTAATGTCAGGTTTTAAGGCCAAGTACATCAGCATAGAGCAATTTTTAAATGAGTGAATTACTCTGTTTCCAAAATTTCTTTTCAGACAGAACACCCTAGGTAATCAGGAACAGTTACAGATCAGGTTTAATGTGGTGACTGGGCATAGCTTTATGACCCATAAGTGAGAGTGGATGCACACTAACAAAGCTAGTTCAGCATATAATAAGCTCAGAGATGAGTGAAGAGCATTGTTGGCACACAGTGCTCCATGTACAACCCAACTGAATCTATCCCTGCTGCACATCCAGAGAAATACCTCCATGTATTTCTGTGACTTGATGTGACAGTGAAAATTGGTAGAATTTAGGGGCAGAATTGTTGGAGTATCAATAAACTGCGAGTCATGATGGTATTTCTGGTGTGGTGAGAAACAATTAGGATCTCCCAAACACAGAAAGGCTCAGAACCCTTCGGAAAGGACACTGGCTTCATGCTATTTGACTTTTTAGGGAAGGGGAAGGAAAATCAGAAAATGTGTCTTCCATGGACTCACTACAGAAATGACCAGAGAAGGTCACTGTAGACAGAACCTGATACCATTGTATAGCTATTTTTTTAACACTCCTGAGCAAATAGGGTTAACTAATCCCATTATCTAGGAAAAAAATAAACATGTCAGTTATGTGACCAATGAAAATTAACTTGCATTGCAATTAAAAAATAAAAACTACTAAATTAAAAAAAAACAAAAAACACCTGGCATCATTACTGGTATTTGTTTCCTGGCCAGTACATAAAGGAAATAATTATTTAATACTTTATAACTTTTTCAATATGTCACTAACACGTGATGACATTTTAATAAACATAAGTTATATGACAGTGACACAGGCAGTCCCATATCCTTACATAAGCAGCAGTAAAAGTTTGGAACTCTTAATATATAAGTACAGTAATTTCACGAATACAAGCCGCACCAATTTGACCAAAATTTTGGTGGAAACCCGGAAGTGCGGCCAATACATTAACAAAATTCTAAAAGCTGCCAACACGGAAGTGAGAGCCCGCGGCAGCCCCAAGCCAAGCTGGAGCCCGGCCGGCCCCGGCAGAGGTGGGAAAGCCTGGCAGAGGCGGGGCCAGCAGTGTGGGGGGTGGGCGGCAGAGCCTGAGCCAGCAGGGCGGGGCAGGGGGGCGGCAGAGCCGGGTCAGTAGGGCGGGGGAGCCTGGGAGAACTGGGGCTAGCAGTGCAGGGGAGCATGGCAGAAGCAGGAAGGCCGGCGGGTGGGGCTGCCTGGCAGCGGGGGAAGCCCAGCAGAATCGGGGCCAGCAGCGTGGGGGAGCCCGGTGGTGCGGGGGCCTGCAGTGCCGGCCAGGGCGAGGAAACGCGGCGGCGGTGCAGACGGGAGGGGGCGGCCGGCGAGCCCGGCGGCGGCGGTGGCAGCCCGCCGGCGGGGCTAGGGAACGCGGCGTGGCCGGTGAGCCGGGCGGCGGCGGGCAGGGCTAGGGAACGCGGCGCGGCCGGCGAGCCGGGCGGCGGCAGCCCACCGGCAGGGCTAGGGAACACGGCAGCGGGGCGGTGCTGATGGGAGAGGGGGGCCAGCGAGCCCGGCGGCGGCGGCAGCACCACCCGGCCCGCCCCGCCGAACCGTGCCGCTGAGCTGGTCCACCCGGCCCCGTCGGCAACCATGAGCGGGCCGAGCCTTCCTGGCCCCGCCCCGAGCCAGTAAAGCCCGCTATGCCGCGATCCTGTTACTAATTGGCCAATTTGTGAAAGCTGCGCACGGATTCTCGCGACGAACGAAAGTGCGGCTAATATTCGGGGTGCGGCTTATCTATTGACAAAGACAGCAACATTGTCAAGGCACCGGAAGTGCGGCTTATAATCCGTGCGGCTTGTATTCGTGAAACTACTGTAGGTACAACATCCTTCAATTTCCTGAAAACTGAAAACTCCTACTTTTGGATTAAATTAGCCATAAAACAAGATAGCTGTATGACAATTATACTATTTCAATAAATTTTTTGCATTTCTTGAAATAATATTTGAAGAAACTGCAAACCAAACCAAATTATACTAGCTTAAAATGTTTTAAAATATTTTTACTTTTTAAGCACATGCACTTTTAAATCTAAGCAGCTTTCCATCGCAAAATGAATTAGGAAATTATTTCATTGTTACAAAAGTTTGGTCACAAACTCCAACAATTACCAAATGAAATATGTCAACAGAAAAGCAAAACTTTAAAAAAAGCTGTTGTCTCCCATCCTCATCTTTTTTCAAACACATTCTAATTAAAATTTGTATTATGGTAAATTAGAATTCATTGCATGTAATCAGCAGAAAAAATTATTTTTCTTTGTTTCTTATTGCTTTGCTTTCTATACTGCTTTGTGTTGCGCATTCATTAAACATATAATAAACTGTATTGATATAAGCATGTGAAAAAATATTTTGGGGTTTCTCTTCAAAGGAGCTTTCTATTTTAACAGGTATAACTCAGTCTCCAATTGTTTCTTAGGTATAATGGTAATAGGAGTAATTATATACTCCTTTATCAACATATTCTTAGTCGTCACTCACAGTTATTTACATGTAAATTCAGAAATGGTATTTTACTTACTGCTAGGTAGCTGAGCAGTGTCACTTGTATAATTTATAACAGCACTAATTAAAATGAATGAGGTTTTTATAATGTTCTTTTTAGTGTTTACTGCATGAAATTTATTAAAATATTCATTCAATGCAATAACAGTAAAATCCTTATTCAAAGTAATAATAGGCATATTTATTTAATTCAATGTTAACTTGCTTTCTGTTAAACTGAATGTAGATTGAAAACTCTTTAATGGCACCATGGTGTTTTTGTTTATCTTCTTAATGTTTTCAAATACTTCTCTGGAGGAGTGTCCTCATAGAATCATAGAATGGTTTGGGTTAGAATGAGGCCTTGGAGATCATCCAGTTCCAACCCCCTGGCAGGGATGATTTCAACTACACCAGATTTCCCAGAGCCCCATCCAATCTGGTCTTGAATTTACCAATTCTGCTTCACCTTCCTGGTTATTCATTCCTAGAACCAAAGCTTTAAAAGGACTTTTTGTGTAATACAGCTTACTGTGTTTCCTCATTTTTTTCTTAGTTGCTTGAGGAAAAGGATGTTGCTGATACAAATTCCAACAACAGTAGATGTCATTGTCTTTAATATTTTTTTGCTAAATGTTATTTTCAAAGTGCTATTGGTTATTTTCTCCTAACTACATAAATGGCTCTTGTCACCTCTTTGCATCTGTCACTAAGGATAATGCATTGCTCTCCTTTATCATAGTCATGACAGGGCAATATCAGCATTCAGTGTTCAAGATTACCAACTCTTCCACCATAACCAAATGTAGAGGACTGTACTTTAATAAATTACTTATCACAAATACTCTAAATATACATTCTTGCTGTGGGACCATTCTATTAGCACAAAGAGTCAAACTAATTAGCAAGAACACTCATGTAAATGAAGTTGTTCATCCTAAAGAACTTTGCATAATGTCCCTATGATTAGCAAAGCAATTAAAATAACAATTCCATGTTATTATTAATCTTTTTAATAAATTCTGTACACTAGACTTAGTTAATTTTTTGAGTCCTAAGTCAAAATATTTCTTTGCATTATATTCAAGATTTGATATTGTTTCTTGGTTATATTATTAGTTTATATATTTTTAATAACTCCAGCCAATTAATTGGAAAATTTTCTATTACTTCTCATATTTAAAAACAAACATTTATAAGAATACTGCCCTAATATGAAAAAGTGGCTACAGAATGGCTGCATCTTTATGACTCATTTGTTCTAGCAGGAGAGAGCATTTGCATTATGAATTTCTACCCAGTGTCTTTTTACAAGAGACAGAAATAGACAGTTCTGAGCGTAAACATGAAGGAATGAAAGTACTTTTCTTATGCTCATTCTCTCACCTACTCACAGATTCATGCACAGGTAACAATGCAATGAATTCAAACCCTTGTTTGCTACTCACTGACCCCAGGGACAAAAAGTTTGAGTCTACAGCTGAAGAGGCAAGTACACCTCTGTACTGTACCTGTAAGGATATGTTTTTCAGGAGAAAACATTTCCACAGTCAAGTAGAAAGATATAAGGTAAGAAGTACCAGCAGCCAGCCTTTCATGAGTTTGCTGAATCCCCTTTCTTTCAGGCCATAAGCCTAACGCACTGATAGCTTTAATTTATCAGCATTTAGAAAATAAAATCTATCTACAGAAAGGAGCTGGTGTAACATTCCTTCCTGCTTTTTCTCATATCCTCTCTTCACACAACCAGTGAGCCCTTCTCAACATGAGAAGGAAAAGCGGATGGTGTTGCACTGAAAGATGCTCCGTGTGGGCAAACAGTGAATCCTTTTGCTTTGGAATATCACAAAGAAACTCAAGGTGGGGGAGACCTGCTGGGAAACAGCTCTGCAGAAAAGCTCCAGAGAGCCCAGTTTCACATGAGCCAGCAGTGGGCCCTGTAACAAATGCAGTCCCAGCACTCTGGGCTGTGTTGGCAGAGGTGGAGCCAGCACATCTCTGGAAATGATCCTTTCCCTTCACTGGGCAACACCAAGTCTGCATCTGGAGTAGCATCCAGCTGCTAAGGAAAAGAGGGAGAGTGCTCTGAGTATAGTAAATATGTCAAGATGGACTGCTATCACCATCAGTCAGTCCTCTGTTAAAATTTTTTCATGCCTTCTCTCAGAGGACTCCTTTCAAGGCAACTCCACACAACTCTGACTCTTTTCCTCTGCAAGGTTCCTTCTGCATGACTGGCTAAACTCAAACCTGTCCCTTACCTGGCCACCTAACCCTTTCTGTCCCTCACACAGCATTATCCTACCTTTGCCTGTCCCTTGCACATACACCTGTCCCTTACCTGCTCACAGCTGGCAGACTCCAACTGCAACTACTTAGTGGCCAGCTAGCCCACTCTTTTATAACACCCATCCTCTCTGGGCAGGCAAGGCT
This sequence comes from Catharus ustulatus, assembly GCF_009819885.2. Classification (NCBI taxonomy): domain Eukaryota; kingdom Metazoa; phylum Chordata; class Aves; order Passeriformes; family Turdidae; genus Catharus; species Catharus ustulatus. Next base: position 113,268,771 of record NC_046222.1, read on the forward strand.
GTTTCTACTCCTCAGTAATCAGCACAGCTGTAATTCATTGGGAAGGATTGCCTTCTGCACTATCCTTACAAATCATCTTCCCACACTGGAGTTCCTGGTAGGACCTCCCAAAGTGGCCTTTGTTCTGCATGCCGTGGAAAGAGAGAGGCTGTGTCCCATTTCATTTCTCCATCACTGTGATGGGCAATTCACACTGGTAAAGCTCATCCAGTATGAAAAGGGAATTTTCTCACGATCTCCTTGTAGCTGTCCTAGTTCCCACTCCACCGAGTGGATGCCCTCTGAAGGACTTTTACAACCAGTGCTATTTCATTCCCTTAATTTCTGTCAAGAAGGGAGGCAAGTCAGCTTTACACAAAATAGCCCAAACCCAAATGCTGAAAGAGTATCCCCATTCTAACTAAACATTAAGATCTACCTTGAGTTCCCTCTGAAAAGCAGTATTAAAAAAGTGTACAGGGTAGCCCATATTTTGCTCTGGTCATTAAGAGCCCTGTACAAGTTCTTCAGCCTTTTCTCTGATCAGTAAATTCCTTTCTTTGCAATACAAATCAATATGACGACTGCTTATCCCAAAAACTTCTTCAAAATGCTTTCTATCTCAGGAATTAGTGCACTGTATTGCTCTCCCTTAACCCATGTCCTTAAAAAGCCAAATGGTTTTCATTTTAAAATGGCCCTATCATCTGAGGGCAGTGGAAAAATGAGCACTGGAAATTTTAGACTCTGAGATACTTCTTCCTTTGCTGACCAAGTTGAAAATTTGTATCATATCATAGTACCTAGCACAACACATCTTTACATTGAATCAATACGGATGTGTTGGATACCGAGGTGTGCTTTGATCTTATTTTCTTTTCCCCAAAGAAAACTTAAACAGGGTATGATATATATCTGTAGTTCTTTTTCAGCTTGCTCTTTAACTTAGATGACATGACATACTGTGATAAGGAACGCTGCTCCAGAAATGTGGGATGGAAAAAGAAAATAGAATAAAATAGCTAATATGAAGATGTTGGGGCTTGCAGTCTAGTTGGGCTTTTTTCTTTTGAAATTGGCTCTTGGAAGGCAAACAAAACCCCTAAACAGTTTTGAATATCATAATTATGCTGGCTGAGCATTTGGGGTGAGAATGTGAGTATCTTTAAGCCTATACTCTGAATTCTTTCTCTCTCTCTCTCTTCACACACTTCTTATTTTAAAAAGTTCTTCTTTTTCTAAACCGACATCTTTGGGCAGTTTTTCGTCTTTGAAAACCCCATTTTTCTATTTACCTAACTCTGCTTTAAAGCAACTTATTCTCCTCTTGTGAATCATCTGCTCCGTATAAACCTCCCAAGGATCCATTTGAATAACCCATGACAGATTAAATCTTGCAGAAGTGCAGATTTTGTAGTGTACAGAAGGTATTTTGGGTGTGGTGCAGAGCACAGGGGAGGTAAGGGGTGGGAGGACATGAGGACAGTGATTGTCCCAGCATCTCTGCTGCTCAGGTGTGAGGGTGACAGGTGAGCTTTGCCTGCTGAACAGCTTGAGGACAGCACTGCTTTACCCCAACAGGAGATGAAAGGAGCTGTGTGCAGCATGACCCTCTTCATTTCACAGGAAGGTCAGTCACAATAACATTTGTTTGCAAGGAGAAAGTTTTAGATTTTTACTTCTACTGCCTGCTCCAGGGAATCCACGCCTAAGGTATTTCTGAGCTCAGATCAAATGTTTCTGTTTCATCTACAAACCTTCCAGTGTTTCCATCCATATTCAGTTTTCCATTACATCTTCCAGTTCCTATATCGCTTAGAGAAGAAAAAAGAACTTTTATAATGTCAATTACTTCCAAAGTCAAAGGTCTTGGCATAAAAAGTTTGCAACAATTTCTCACATTTTTTCAATAAGGAGGAAGGAGGCATACTGCCATTTATAGAAATTTATTGCCAGCATAGTTTTTTTTGCTCCAATGTCTCACCAGATGAGCTATATAATTAAAGGCAAACTCTTCAGATTACCTATTCTTTTTCACTATCTCAGACTTTACAAGCAGGAAACTGCTGAAAAACCTTTATCCTCTTCAGAGATGTCATTACTGCTTCCCAGATTCGTTCCTATTGCGAAATCAACAGAAACTCTAGTGCTACAATTCAAGCTTTTCAGAGGGTGGTAAAATACCACTGGAGAAATGGAACTGTAGAAGATGTCAGCCATCTGTTGTTTAACCCAACCAAAATGTATTTATTGCAATTCTTTCATGAGGACTGTGTCTATAGAAGCCAACACAAGTGCTTTTGTTGGCAGTAGAAGGCATCCTTTAATTGTAATAGGAAGAGGAAACATTCCTCTTTTCCTGATGATACAGAATTTGGAGAAATAGTATCAACAAACCCAGAAACATCCTAAATGAAGAATTCAGCTAACAAACACATTGTACTCTCGTGTGGCTGACAAGATGTTCTAATATGAATCAGTCAGATGTTAAGTTATAAACAGAAGTCTGCAACACATTCTCACTGACTCACTCCATTTCATCCAACATGATGTTGTCAGGAGTAGAGAAAGATGGCAGCAAAATGAAAATCAAATGTGAAAAAGACCTAAATGTGAAAAAGATGCTAAAAAATGCATCTGTCATTATTAAATTTCAAGACTTCAAAGACCTTTGTGCAATTGTCTTTTTTAATTCAGAAAAAAAATTCCAATATTAAGTGATTTATTTATTAAGGTATCAACAACACTTCCAAAACAAGTTAATCACCAAAATGATAGACAGATTTTTCAAGCATGGATTTGACTGATGACAACAATTAGCAGCATAATAACATTTGTTTCGAGTCCAAATTTAAATTGGAGATTCAAGAGGCTGTTGTTCTTTGGAAACCTATCTAAGTACATCACAAGGATTTTTTGATACTTCTAAAGTGAGAAAATTCAGCAGTTCTCATTGTACTGAAAATGAGCCAATATTTTCAAATATGGAAAAGCAGGACACATAGAAATATGTCATAGATTAAAACATTCTTTAAAAATAACCTTACAGAATAGCATTCTTTTAAATGGCATTACGAAAAAACCCAGGTAGATTAGTGCGCAGCTTTTTAGTACACAACTATGCTTAATTTATTCTTCAATTTTTTTTCTCCTTTTGTTTGTATCACCATAGGAACTTTGTTTTTCTCTTTTTGTTTTTGTTTTTCTCTTGTCCCTTTTTATTATTTCATCTGGATAAAGATACATTTTACTTATAGGAAAGTGTGAAAAATTGTTCATTATTATGTTATTAAAAGCGTTGGGAAACAAGACAAATTCTGCCCTGGAAGCTGTATTTCCTACAATAATAATTTTAAGATTAATTTGAGCTTGTGTTATGAAATTCTGTCTCCAATGAATGGACAGAAATATTGCTATTGATGCAAATTGAACCAGGATGTCATCCATGAACTAATTTCCTGCTTAACAGAAAAGCTGATGTAAATATGGAACTTACAACAAGCCCTGCAGAGGAACTAGAGTCAAGAGCTGGGTGAAGAAACAGCAATCTGAGTTTTGATTTTTTTATCAGCATGAAGGGAAGCCAGGGAAACAGGATGCTCTCCAAAGTGGTACCAATAAAAGCTGATTATCCCACACTGTAATGTGTGCACTGTATATGCTGTCAAAATATTTTAAAACTTTGATTCCAGTCTTAGTCCCTTGTCATTAGGAAAGTTCGGTGCTGCCATCATTGTAATTCTCTTTACATTTCTAAAGTGGACCTTTGAACTCTTGGTTAATTGAAACAGCGTGGATTTAATCAGAATCTTTCTGGTTGTGAGAGCAAGTTGGACTCTAGTAACCAAGAGATTTTGTTCATTCTTGCCATAAAACTACCACTAAAATTGCAACTTGTGTCTTCTATATGTTGAGCATCAGTTTTTATCCATTGGAGTGTTTTATTCCTGTGAGCTTTTCTGGAAGAATCATTGAAGAAGTGGGGTGACAGCAGCCTTGTGGTTCTGTCAGTGGTGTGAAGATGAAATCCAACCCACTCCAAGAAAGGGAGAAAAGATAAAACCAGAAGATACTGGAGATGATAGAATGAGTCTCAGGAAAGCAGGTTCATAGATAGCTTGTGTATAAGACAGCAAAATTCCTGGATGCCCATGAGCAGAAGCAACAGACAGAGTAGCAAAGGCATGGGATACACCTGAATCTGTGCTGAATGTTAGGGACATGTGTCCTGTACCTGCCCAGACATGAAATGCAGTAAGGTGATCATAAAGTACTTTTTGTATTTGAATGCACTTAAATGGAGATTGCTCCCAAATTAATTAATATATTTTAAATTTGTTGCATCTACAGGCTGTGTAAAACACCACAAGTGCTTTCATACATAATAAATTGTTCAGTACATTTGTTTAATGTCTCATAAATGTCATTAAGTACCTCTCTCCTTTCATCTGCTTGTTGCTTCATCTTTAGCTATTTGATAGGACAGTGTGTGTAATCCTATATATAAACCCATTATTTTCACTTTCATAACAAAAAATGAAAGCATGAATTTGGTGGTTTTCTTGCGGCAAAAAAAATCTGACAATGAGAGGCAACATTTTCTGTTCTGCTTTGAAGACTGTTTTTTCAACAAGTAAAACTTCCTAGATAGCACATTGCCTATAGTAGAATTTAAGCCTTCCAATGTCTCCACTTAATGTCATCAAATAGGGTACACCTGAATGTGAAAACCATAACACCAAGTTTTATTAATATTTGAAAGAAACTGCTATTAAAAGCAAGAGTATGGTTCAAAAGCCTATCAAATGAACAAAAGTATAATCACACAACCTCTTGATGCTTATTTGATTCTGCTTTGTTTCCATGGTAACTATAAATAGCTAATTGTAGCACTCTTACAAATATTTTTGCCTCTTTCTTCCCTAGCAATGGATGCCAGTTGTTTTATGGAGGGCAAGAGTCTGTGCAGGAAATATTAACAAATTGCTTTATGTTGTTCAGAAGTCCAAGCTGATTTATTTATATAATTAACCTTTATTATAGCTTAATTTATCCTAAGTTAATAATTATAATAAATAGCATTTTGTTGACTAGAAGTATCTAGTGGCTTTCCACAGGACATGACTTTATTATCCATCTTGATTAATACCTTAATTTTTGCTGTGGAAGCTGGAATTGTTCTCACATGAGTGTTTTTTACTGATGATACATAAAACAGGAGAGAGAATTAATATGTGGTAATATTGCTACAAAGAAATAATAAAATTTATATTGAGATATAGTATTTATGGGAAGATTAAAAATTTAGCCTAAAATATCTGCTTGGAAAAAACTGAACAAATACACTTCCAGCAAAATAACACATTTTCAGTTCAAGACATGAAGCAAGTTCTAGCAACATCCTAAAATGTATTCCAGGGACCATAATGATGGCCAGCAGGTGAAGTCAATCTTCCATGTAATGCAGGTGCTCTGGAGGTTTACAAAACTTTATTCTGAACCTGACAGGAATTACTTATATCTCAGCATGGAGCAGTGCAGAACTTGCATTCAGTCTGGGATACTTCTCTAGGACAATGAAACAGATGAGCATCCTGTGATGTTTGCACAAGAAATCCTTACAAATAGCAGCAAATATTTGTACTTGGAATTCATGGTGTGGTTCTGTACGTTTCCTAGCAGAAATGCTTTGTTTCCTCTCACTAGACCCAAGATCAAGATACCTAACTCCAGCAATGCTTATGATTTATATCCTTTACTGAAATCAATACTTCCAAAATAGACCCCACATGGAGCACCTTAAAACTCTACAGGGCTTCAAATTCACCTTTGTCTGTGAAAATGGTTATCCGTTAGCACCATGCAAAACTTTAAACCTGGTGTAGCACAACAGGGGAACTGGAGGGCTGCACAGCCCCTGGAATTCATCCAGATTTGACTCTGCTCCAAAAAGCATGTGCGTCGTATACTAAGATGTTATTTGCAATTCTTTAAGGAGTTCATGACTTTGCATAGTTTCACATGTAGAGTACCAAAATTTGTCAATCTTGTTTGTGGTTTAGAATCTCTCATAATCTGGCTCTCACAGAAGTTCCTCAGCATGCATAAGCAGAACACCCATGAGGAAAAAGTCAAAGAAACAAGAACTGAATGCACACTTTCCAGCAAGTGAGGATTTCAGTTTCACACTGCTTTACTAATGAGAAAGCAGCTAATCACTTTTTTATAAATAATTGTCAAAAGTCATGAGGAAAATAAGAAAAATACCAGTTTTTTGTCACTGAAGCACTTTCTAGTAATTTCCTTAGAAGTAGACTATAAAATATACAGTTCACCCACCAAATGTCACAAGTCCCTAGATTTGCAGCAGCTTTTCTTACCTATGTGAAAATTAGAGGCTATTTCAGAATAAAAAAGGCAACAGTTATATTGAATAAACATCAGCTGCTGAACAGCCACTTCTTTCTAAGGACCACGTGGAGGATGGATCAGCAGAAGCCTTTGGGCTCTTCTTGGATGTCTAATATAAGAGGGAATGCAGAAATTGGAAAGTAATAATGTTCATTCCTTGCAGCTCTTTTGTGTGGCTGTGTGTTCATAAGGAATCTGAAGAAAGGGAGGTGGCTCTCTTTCCAAGGCCTTGACAAGCGTAAAGTCCCACAGAAGCAGAATATCTAGACCACAAACCTGTGGCAGGAACTAACTACTGTCCTTTGTCCATTCCACAAAATACATAGTGCAGCAAAGGGAGAAGGAGATAGGGAGAAGTCTGGGACAAAGGAAAATAAGCTCACCAGATTCCTCATTCACAAGAAGGAAACCTTTATTATGCTGAGGAGAGGATCAGTCTAGCCCTCAGGAAGATGGACAATCATTACAGCAGATGCCAAGAACAATTTTCCTTTATCACTAGACAGTGAATTGTAAAATCATGTTTAAAATTGATTTGGAACAAAACCAGTTCAGCCATTGATTCAAACTTTAATTTACATCTAAGCAGTTGTCTTGCAGCATAATTCATTGAAATTCTGTGAAGACAGAAATGTTTCTCTAAAAAATCCCCTGCCAGGAGTAAACACCATAACTAGTAGCTCTCTGCTGCTTGGGTACCAAAATATGGGTGATAAAAATGTTATAAGAAAAAATCTGAAGATATCTATTTTCCTTTTGGCTTGCCTATTAACCTGGAGGAGAAGTAATGCTTTCCTTTCAGTTTGACTGTAAACAGAAAGGTTTTATATACAGAAAAGATATTCAATACTTCTAACTGATTTCTTGGACTGGTGTTTTTAGTTTAAAAACTCTTTTTGCCAGAGCTATTCAGCATATCCTTCAAGTCCAGCTTAGTAAGCATAGAGTTGTTTATGCATTTAATGGCTGATAGTTAAACCCCCCCAATTTAAGCTTTTACATTACCCAAGTGGAAATTTTTTTAAGCAATTAAGCAATTATTTATAATCACTCCATCTTTTCCTGGTTAATTAATAATTTTTATAATCAATAAAATATTAATTCTATTTAAGGCTAAATTATTGTCTATTCAGCTAATTAATTGTTCTATTCCCAGAACAATACATGCATAGGAGCAGGTAACTTTTTTGGCATTTTCCATATACACAAGAATTTCTTAATATGGTTCTGTTTGAAAGTTATTTAAAAGCATAGCTTAAAGGAATCTCTATCTAAAGTAAAAAATTTCAAAAGAGCCTTTACCAGTTCCCAGAGAGGAGCTGGAGGTCACAGGGCACAGTCATCTGAACTTGAGGTTACAAAGTGATTTTGTGGGTCTGAAGCCACGCATGGACTTTGTTTTAATAGAGGTGAGACTAACAAGGAGGTGGTTAGTGCTATCCATGATAGCAAGAACTTATCAAAATTCTTTGTATAGTTCTCATTTAAAGAGTATAAAAAGGATGTCAGCAGTTGGGAAATTATTTATAAAAGAATTCAAAGAATAATGTAAGGTTGAAAAACCTGTCTTAACCATAAAAGAATAAAAAAAAGTTAATCTATTTAACTAAACAAAAAGAAGGTTAAGAGGTGAATTGTTTGTACTCTGCAGCTGCCCACATGAGGAAAGTATTCTGCTGGTAGAAGGCTCTTTAATCTTGCAGATGAATGCAGAATGAGACCCAGTGGCTGGAATCAGAAGCTTAATAAATTCAAAGTCAAAAATGAGGAAGAATTTTCAGCAATAAAATTTAATTATACTGTGCAAAATATGCTGAAGTTTGTAGCGTATCTTCCACCATTTAAAGTCTTAAGATTAGCTGTGATTTTAAAAATATGTGCTCAAACACCAGCATTATGGGCAAAGTGAAGAAATCAGTGGTTGAAGTTTTTAGAGCAGTTTTGCAGAAAATCAGATTTGGATGATCATAATAAATAAAATACTATGAAACTTTTGAGGCTTATATTCTGTTGTCCTTTCTTATAGTGAACATTATTTTCCTTTACAATTAACCTCTTTTGAAGCCATTGGCATTTCATGTCCAATATGAATAACAGAATCTGGCTCTCAAGAATACTGCTCTGCAACCTCTTTCTGGTTTAGTACCAGTAAGAAAAATAACATTTGAATTTGTAAGACATATATTCCTCATGTGTATTATGATTATGACAGAAATTGTTGTACAGTCTTTAGTGTTAGCTCATTATTTGCTCACTTCCATTGTACCCTGGCACATCTTTGTGCAGGGTAATGAGTGACCTCTGCTCACTGAGAACAAAACCCTTGGTGAAATTTTAAACCTGATTACTCAGGATTACTCAGTCCATGGAAGCATCCTGAGTTCTACTCAGCAAAGCCACTGGAATCTCCTTCTTCCAGGGTAACATTTTGGTTGACCCTGTACTTCAGTGCTACAAGAACTGGATAGTGACACTTTTTCTGGGTCATTTACAGTAGACCTGAACATGATTTCCCAGACTAGGTATTCATCTTCTCCAGATAGGAATGCCACATTTCTGCCTTGATCATATATATAAATAGAATTGCACATACGTGATGAGCTTGTTTTGCTACTTCTTACATACAAAGCATGCATAAAATAAAGAGGGCTCCATAGTGAAGAGGGCTCTGACATATCTGGGGTGATTTATAGCAAGCTCAAAGGAAGTGATTTTAGCATGTTCGTGAAGTTTGCCTTGGTAAATATGTTAGCAAAATTGCAACAGAAAAATTATTCACAATAATTGATAAGTGTTAGACGAGTACAGTAGGCCCAACATATCTTAGAGACTTCTTAGAGAAGTAAATACTCAAATATACACTAACTGAAGGAATGGACAGATGCAACCCTGCTTCTCCTCCCATCCAGGTAAAATAACCCAAACTAGGTGGAAGATGAGTTGAGTCAGAGGACAATATTTATTCTTTACAAGATCTTTTTTTATGCTCTGGTATGTCCTCTTGTAACTGGCTAAACTAAATCCAGTTGATATTACAGTGCACAAAAATTCTCTTGCAGTACATAACTTTACATGTGCAATAATGGCAATTCCACGGACAGGTCATTTTCATCAACTAAACTGCAGCATATTCTGTAGTTAAGTATTTAAAACAGACTCCTGAAAAAGGTTAAATTGAGTCCACAAATTTCACTTAACTGATTAAAATTTTCCATTGAGCAAATGTGATGTTGCCTATTTGTGATAAACAAGATGGTATTCCAAATGCTTACCTTCCACTAAAATAAGAAAATTACATTGTAATTTAGAGGGCAGCTTGCACTCATTTTATGGGACTATTTCCAGAAGGCATAACTAGCAAACTGACACCATGCTTTTGAAATAGCTCATATACTTTCTTGTTAAAAAATGTACTGCACAAATGCCATTAACTTGTCTCTCTGTTTTATACTTGCATTATAATGCTGCTCTATCTAAAGCATGCAATGCAAAAACCAGCACACAGCCCAAGTCATATACAAAGAATATATTCAGGTATTCAGATTATATATTTTATTCTTAATTTAAATAATTATTTTAAATTTTATGTTTACTTAGTATTTCCTTATTTTATTTCCTAAATGCAAAAAAAATAATAATTGTATAAAAATCCAATCCTATTAAACATTTATTGTGCAATTCAGCAATAATATCTTCAGATTTGGATATTATTACATAATTATTTGAAATTATATTAACTCACATTTGAATGTTCCACAGACAAGTAACTGCAGAAATCTACCCATCAAAATCTTGCATACGTTCACAGTAGAAATTGCCCTTCATAATGACTCTTTGGGTGTAAAACTTCTGCCTCTCTAAGGTGGTTCTGAGATGGTCAGTGGTGGTGTGGTTAAACCCCTTTGGGCAGACAAGCACCACACAGCACCTCAGTGGGGTGGAAAGACAGAAGTGAGAAAACTCATGGACTGAGACAGGAAAAACCACATGAGCAAAGCAAAACAAGGAATTCATTCATTCACCACTTCCCATGGGCAGGCAGGGGTTCAGCCACCTGCAGGAAAGCTGGGCTCCATCAATGAAATGGTGGCTTGGAGAGACAAATACCATAACTCTGATAGCTCCCCTTCCTTCCTGACTCCCCGGATTTTATTTCTGGGCACGATCTCTGTATGGTCTGGGATACCCCTGTGGTTGGTTGGGTTTGGCTGTCTCAGCTGTGTCTCCTCCCACATTCTTGTGCACTGCCAGCCGAAAGGGGAATGGTGCAAGAGGCAGAGGAGGTCCTGACACTGTGAGCTCAGCTCAGCAGCTAAACAGCTGAAACAACCCTGTGTTATGAACTCTGATTTCAACACACAAACCACAGCAACTTACGGCTGCTAAAAAGAAAGTCAACCAAAACAGTGAGAAAATATAGTTTTGCCTAAGTTTACAATAATGGAATAATCAAGTTTAGTAGTGCAAATTCTGCAAATACAGTGTCAAATCCAGCTTTTGTAGACACTGGCTCTTTGGTGACAAAATATTTGATTAAAAAAAAAAAATTATGCCATCAAGCAATGAAAGCTACATCATTCAAGTCCATTAATGAAGGCCAGCATATCTGTCATGTACCATTTTCACCTACTTGGAAAGCAGTCTAGATCTAACTTAATATCCACTAGGGAGTCAGGTTGATCTACTTTGCATACATATAAATTTCCAGTTCATATTCCCGTATGGCAGCAAATTCCTGATGTGCTTCTTCTGTGGAGAGGTGGGGAGGTGTGCTGAAAGCTTAGGATTTACACAGTTTTTTCCATTTTGCCACTTTATAGGACAAAACATGGAACAGAACCAGATTTTGAAAGTAATTTTTACTTTCAGTCAATAGACTTTACAGTGAAGTGGCTGCCAGGTTTTTCAGGCATGCAGAGCTTCATCACCTTGATATATTAATGTTTCTCAATATGTTTGGGGTTTTTTTTTTAAATAGGATACTATTTATTTCATGCACTGTGAGCTCTATTTATGGAAAGGAATATTAATCTTTGATAGTTGAATATTTGATACTACAGGAAAAGAACATAAACATTCTTGAGAAACCTCCTCCTCTCTTCCATCCCCCTTCTGCTTCCCTGCTCCACCCCCTCAAACTTGATAGGATTCAGTTTCCTGGTTTTGTCTATCTGAAATTTAAGCATTGCTATATTTTCAGGGGCAAGAGAGGGACATGATCCAATGGAGGTTTACCCCACCTTAGACATGAAAGGTTGCACTTCCCCCAAGAAGCAGGTGTTTACTAATAATATCAGAAAGAAGCTAGAAATTTTTTGAACAAGATACACATTTTTCAAATGGCTGTCAGGCACTGTGAAGAGCACATGGAAAGTCCTGAGCTCCTATACCATCTGTATTTGCCCATGGTGAAATCAGCAGGACAGGAATCTCACCACAACTTCAGTACTGCAGTATCAGGTGCCTGCATCTGAATGAAATTCCTCCCAGCTCTTTTTGGAGCTGGCCAAGTTTCTTACCATGGCTGCCTCAGATTACATCCTGCTGCTGTGTACATCCATGGGATCTTTTCCCTCGCTGTTGCTGGAATGCTCTTTGTTGTCCCACCTCAGAGTTCACTCCACATCCTACCCCTCCAGTTTTTTTATGAGCTGTTGTACATTTGTGTCACTACTGTTGTCCTGCAGCAGGAGACTCGTTGCCCTTTATCGGATGCCAGTGCAGGTAGCAGTGCATTATAAGGATCTGCAGCAAAATAGTATCTTAGCAATTAAAAAGAATTTCAATTTGAATTTGGGAAAAAGGCTTTTCTGTTTTAGAAAATTATATGTTACACTGCAATTGAAATTATTAAAGGGAGCACTTTTTCAGCTTAGGGGCTTTCTCATTATCTTGGATTTTAAGTATGATTGTGGGATTTCCAGCAGAGAGAAGCAGTTGTGAACAACATTTTGCTACAGTTATTTAACTTTTCTCTACATGTGCCATATTCAATGTGTCCATTTTAAAACCAAATGAGGCATCTCTGTCTTCTTTAGAATCCACAGCAAACCTTAGATGTGCCAATTTTAGTGTATGCTCATTTCTGAGGGAATACGGTTGCCTAATTTTTATTACATATTAAAATTAAAATAACAAAAAATAGAATTTTGCATAATAGCAGGAAATACACAGGTGGCTGAAGTATTTTTATAGTTCTTTTGCTTGGCTCTTAAAGCAAAGAAATATACTTAAGAAATAAAGTTTTGAGAAGTGTGTTATATAACAAAACCCACGCAGAAGACAATTTGGGATGGTCAATTCATTAAACTCTGAATATTTTGCCTGCAATCTATTGAAACATTGCCAAACAGTTCTCTCCAGTAGTGGCCATTCATGATACCAGATTGAAAACAAGGTGTCATAAACACAACAAAAATAAAAATAGTTTTTTAAAACCTTCATATGAATCAAGTTCTGCCTCCTACAAAAGGTTAGGCACTACAAGGTGTAGGGGATATTCAGGCCTTCTGTAGGAATAATTGCAATATTTGAAGTAGCACTTAATTGCTACCTCTCACAGGAAGCTTCAGTTTTATTTGAGAGCAGTTATTTTTTCATTACCAGACACATATGTGACTACACATCAGTACCCAGAATTCTCTGCTATACAGTGAAGTCCTTCAAGATCCAAAGAAAGGGATGAAAGTGATCTTAACAAATTAACAGTCTGCAGTGTAAGTATTTTCTTCTGATCTCTTGACCTGGATGTCCTTTGGAGAAAACACAATTAGTGTCCAAAACATGTCAGATGTATTTCATCTTACAAGTGCTAATTTAATTCCACTGACCAAGAGTCAGTTAGCTTTGAGGCTGTGCAAATGTAGACTTTGCAGAAGTTAAAGTAACATCCAGTCTTAGTTATTCCTTTGCTATTAAATTCCCTGGCTCTTGGCATGTTTTCCTTAAGGAAGCACAAGTGTGATTACCTGTAACTCAGGAGAACATCTCTCCTCTCTTGTCATGGAGCAGTGGTTTAGGCCACTTAAAGAATCTTTGTCAAAGGTACTGGTCAAAGCAGATTTTACTATAAATTTTTGAAAGTGTATGTTTAAGAGACAATGGCAAGGTTCACTCTATTACTTACTATAAATGAAACATGCAAAGGAAAATCAAGTTAGAAGCATTTTAAGATGACTCAGATGGAAACCAGGTTTTCCAAAGGGTAAGTGTGCAAAAGGGTTTAACAGCAGGTAATCATTGACTAATAAAACATTTACAAATTGATTTGATAGAGTTTACTACAATTGCAACAGTGATTTAATTCTAGATCAGAGCAACAACATTCATATTGTACTAGCTAGAGGGCATCCTAGCTTTTCTCCACACTCTAAAATACAAAACAGTATTCAGTAACAAGCATAATGCAATGGAAATTAGCAAAGTTGTTATGGGGTGCGGCATCTGATTTAGAGTTTTTGTCACTGTTGGTGACCACACGAATAAGGTGTCCCACCAACACTGATTTCATTCTTCTTCACTCATTCTAAGACATACTATATCTTCTCTGTGTCCCAATGGAGATGTATTAGATCTTTCTACCCATTGTTTCAGGCATGTTCTAGCATTGACATAGGCCATCATGTCTCAGTTGTTTCTTTAGCAATGTAAGATTGATATCGGTGTGGGGTAGGCAGTAAATCTTTATATGATGTGCTGTAAAATTATAACAGTTGGTAGGTTGTGACATGAGCTGAAGAACTAAAGTCACTTCCCACAATTCTGGTAAAGTTACAGATATTTGAGTGATTTCTCATCTCTACAGTGCTGTTTTTGGTAAGGAAACTGAAGTGCCACAAATAGTTCTCATACAGACACATCTATACAGGTACAAGTACAGTTTCAGGAGTTTGTTAGTGATCTATTTCAGAAAGGCATTTTTTTCAGTGTCAAAGACAAATATCTTTTTTTCCCATAAAACACATGCACCAACATTGACAATTTAACATTGCTTTCCATTTTGTGGTTTGTCCTCCCTGTTCTATTGGTTAGAGTATAATACCATAGTGATTTAATCCCCGTGCAATGATTTTCCACACAACCTTCTCTTCTCCAGGCTCAACAGACCCAAATTTCTCCACTTGCTTCATAAAAAAGGTGATTCCATCCTCTTATCAATGTCATGGCCTCCTCTGGATTTACTCCAACAGTTCCATGTCTTTCTTGCACTGGGGACACCAGAATTGTGCACTCTACTCCAGGTGGGGTCTCACAAGAGCAGGATAGAGGGGCAGAATCCCTTCCTTTGTTGTGCTACCTGTGCTGTTTGTGATGGATTTTGTTGGGTTTCTGAGGTGGGAGTGCTCAGATAGAATTACCTTGGATATGGTTTATTTTGATGTAACACCAGCTAACCTCAGGATACCAGCATGGAAGGCCTCCTGTCACTAGCATTTTTACAGGACATTTGCTACTGTCATTGTCCCAAATTTGGCTGCTTTAGAGTCTGATGCTGTTGGGAAACCTGCAGCAAATAATAGTGCTTATTGCTGTTGTTTGAGCTGTTGATCCTTATATACAGTGTAAGTTTTTGCTCTAGGACTTGTACAGTTTTTTCTCCCTATCTTCATATTTTCTCATTCTTTTGTGGTCACTTCTCCCAGTAGCAGTTTTGCTGAGACTAAAAATAATACAGGATAGGATACAGTGGGAACCTGCTACTTATTTAATATTACTTTTTAAAAAATATATATTTTATGACACAAAGTTTTGATTGTGTTCATCCCCGTCCACTGGGATTAAAAGTGGCCTATTATTTTCCACTGTCTCTCCCAGCGAAAGATTGGCAGTTCTTGAGAAAAGGAAAAAAAGATGTGATTTCATAGAATTAGATTGGTAAACTTAGAGCTATCATCCCTATTCACACCATCCTTCAATATTCATATAAATTATGACCTGGATGTTCAAAATCATCTACTTATGTGTTCTTTGTCTGCACTGAGGGGTTACAAAGGTACCTTAAGGGAAAGGTAGGGCTGCTTATACAAAGTTTGACAATATGCAAATGTGTAGGCACTCAAGCTATCTGGTGCTTTTAAATATCAATTTTTCTGATAATAGATCTGTCTCATCCCATATGCATTCAGTACTTCCCTTTGTATCAAAGAGCAAAAAGCCTAAAAATATCTAGGGAGACAATGCATAGGTTTTCCTAACTAAAAGTGACTTAATCCTTAGTCATTTTTCTGGAAGCAATTGTTATAAACCCACTCACATTCCATGCACTAGACCATCAGAGAGAGATCTGCAATACAGTCTAATTTAAATCTTCTGAATGCCAAAACGGTTCTTTGCCCATATTTAGCTCTTGCAAAGTATAAAAAAGTGAGATAACTTTTGTCTCTAATACTTTTTCCCAGAACTATAAATTTTACTATGTCATCTTTACCACCACAATTCAAAAAAAAGCACCACAAAATCTTTACAGAAGACACTCGTATTAGTATTACAGATTCATTATTTTGTACAGCTGAAAAGCAGCTCTTATGTCCTCTCTAGCAATATGTAATTTCAGAATCGTGGCATCTTTATCCTCTGACTTAGCTGGAGAATAACCAACACATTTGAAATATATAATGTTTATGGGATTCATTCATCTAAGTTTTCTTTTTTGTATACTTATATCATAAACTCCATGAGGTCTATCAAGATTTAAGTGTACTACTTAATTGTGACTTCCTTCAAAAAAGAGAAATTTCTCAGTTGAGAACAGTTGCCAGTTCATGTCGGACCCATTTAGACTTCACAGTAGTGTCTCTCAAACTTGTCTGTGGCGAAGTATGAAAGAAAATATTTGGATTATTTCAAAATCAAATCCCTAAAAATCTGGATGGAGATCTCTCTATAAATTGTATTCAATTGACACATACTTACCCCAAATTCCAGAAACTTGTATCTCTTGCCAGCTGTACATCTTCATATCATGTTCCTAAGAAAGATGTTTTGGACAGAATGTTAACTTGCATGTTTATGCCATTTTTACTTAACTTCAAAAATCTTTTCTTGTCATTGAAAATGATGACAGCTTATTATGAAGAAGCTTCTTTTCTGGATCACCAGTGGCTCTTACTTCACTTTAAATGCTAATGTAGTTTGGACAGGATCAGTGCAGACATCTCTCTCAAGTCATTAACCTCTGAGTAAAATGTTCTTTCTTACCTAGTACAGCAATACAGATATTTCAAATGGCATTTATTTCTATTTGTCAAACATACACTTTACCAAATGATGTAAAACAACAGTTATCATTGTTGCAAACTTAATTTATATAAATAAAGGGGATTAATACTTTTTTCATTACTGAGACCAGATGTAATTGTAGATTAGTGTCTCTGAAGTGATGGCCACATTTATGACAACAGACTCCAACTTTTGCCTTTGAAGAACCTTATAAGATTCTCTTATTTCCAAATACAAGACCTGGCCTAAAGCATAGAGCAAAAGGAAGGGTAGAGAAAAAAATAATGAGATCTTCTGAAAAATGTTTCTAAGATTTAGCATGTTCAATATACAGATAAACTAGTTTATCACTGATTACATTACACAATTAATATCAATTTCAAATTTTTAACAGGAGGATGACTTGTTTCTCCAAAGCAAAAACAAAAAAAGCAGATAGCTTTGCATTGATACCATTTTAGTCAACTTGAATGATACCAAGAAAACTGCTATTCATTTTTTCAGTTTTACTGTCATTTTCTTTTTCTCTGTTACTGGTGGAATTTGAGTCTGAGGGCTGAAACAGCCTATTTTTCTCTCCTGTTTTAGAATCAAAAGCTGTTGTATAACTGCCACTACTTGGCAACCTTTGCCTCCTGGCATGCAAAGTTTCTCCTGCAATGTCTCTTGCTTTATTGTCCTGTGAAGTAACACCAGCCAAAACAGTGGGAATTCAAACTTCTCCATGCCATCAGAGAGTACCCACAGGATACTGACAGTCTATTTTAAACTGTTTATAATTATGCACAATTTTAGTTCCTCCAGCACCTGCATGGATTTGTTTCACAAGAATACCATATGCCTTTTCCTGCATTAAATTAGTTTAGGTTTAAGAAGTCTTAATTTTATAAAAGAGAATATACTACAGCCATTACTGGAACACACCATGCCACTCGTCAAGCTGACAACCAATATATCGACAACTATCTATAACTTCCATTGTCCTTGTAAGAATTAGAAAATATTAAAAAGTAAAGAATAATTACCTCCTGTAATCCACCATTCTTGCCAATGTTTTCTAAAGATCTGAAATCTGTTATACTTTTAAATGTCTAAATTTTCCATCCTTGCCCTAGAAGAATATTGCCCATCTCAGAAGAAATGCTAATTTATTTATTTTGTCTCAAAACTCATATGTGTTCTCATGTAGCCTTTTAAACTGATGGCTTTCTTGCTTTTCTGAAGTGCCCTTGTGTCTCCTATGTATCAATTTCACCTTTAACTGGTTTCCATAAGAGATGCTATATCTGTAGTTAACATTCTGTTAAAGTACAAATTTACCAACCTCCATACAATTATACTGTGTTTTATGCTCAAATCAAAGCTGAATAATGAATAGTAAATTCAATAATCAGAAAGGGGATTGGAAAGGACTTCAACTCATAAACAACTTTTGGTTTCCTATTAACATGCAACTTGCTGTCAGGAGTCCTACTTATCTGCTTTGGCTTTTGATCTAAAATGAAAAGCTGTATTTTTGCCGCTGAATGGTTTAATAATACTGACAGTTGAAAGATAGATACAACATACACAATCCTAATGTTTTCCTTCCAGTGTGGGGAATTCTGAGATTTAAGAAGCCGAAAATCACTTTCATACTGGAGTTTATAAACTGAAATCAGAAGCTTGGAGGCAGTGAGTATCTCTACCTTAACAAATAATTTGGTGCAATATCAGCAGTCAAATAGACTGAGCTGGTTTGTGTCGAGCCCAAAATTTTACATCTTTTTACATTTTGGAGTTTTACTTCAGAATAGGTTTGTGCCCATCCCTGTGAGTGCTTGCCACCTCCAGGTGTGTGGCTCAAAGCTGCCCAGAGGGTGCACACATAGGGTTCTCTTTGAAGGGAGTTTAATTCAAGCCTTCTCTGTAAACTTTGCCTGTACATGGTAAATGGATCAAACAGCCTGTAGAACTGCACAGCAGCTCTGAACAGCTCCATGAAATCCACAGGAAGAACTTCTTCATGGGCTGTAGATTAACTGTTCATCAATCCAGTCCTGATCACATTTATTCAGTCTATAGAAAATAACAGAGGACAAGCAGATTTAAATGCTGGCAGGAGACTTTTACAAGCTTTGAGTGCATGGTCAAGCAAGAATCTCCATACCCTATGATACATTGCAAGATTTTCTTAATCGCAGAACGAGCATGGTTTCTGCTTCAGTTTTGATCTCTGTAGCCCTCTATTTGTCCACCATGAAGCCTGGGTGCTGGGCTAAAGGGGACTTTGAACTGACCTAGTATGAGCAATCTCAGCCCCAGCCAATCATGGTAACCTATAAAACAGAAGCTTTTGAAATGTGTGTGCAGATTGCCAGTTGCCACTGAAAGACTCACTATTATTGCAGCTTTTTGTTCAGTCTGGAACTTACCAGAAGTGCAAAAGATTGCAAGAGTTCTGGAACTTTAGTCAAGGCATAAGCACAAAGAAAACAGTACCACTGTCTTCACAGTAAAGGGCTACAGAGTCAGTACAGAGTTCAGAACACCAAATACATAATAAATAAATATAAATATATATATATATGTATATGTACAGTAATTTCACTATTAAAAGCCGCACCTGACTATAAGCCACACTTCGGGTGTCAGCAACTTTTCGTTCTTTGTCCATATATAAACCGCACCGGATTATAAACCACACTATTGTTCACAGCAAGGATCCGTGTGCAACATTCACAAAGTTGCCAATTAGTAACAGAATAGCAGCATCATGGGGTTTACTGGCTCACCGGAGAGCGGTGCCGCTGGCCATTGCCACCAGGGCCAGGGAGCGCCGCTGCTGCCCCGCCACCAGGGCCACGCGGGCTCCGGTTCGGCTCAGGGCTGCTGCGGGCTCGCACTTCCGGGTTGCCAAATTTCTGAACTTCGTACATATATTGGCCGCTCTGGATTATAAACTGCACTTCTGGGTTCAGACCAAAATTTTAGTCAAAATGGTGCAGCTTATAATTGTGAAATTGCTGTACATATCCATACATATATTTATATTGATTTATTATGTATTTGGTGTTCTGAACTCTGTACTGACTCTGTAGCCCTTTACTGTGAAGACAGTGGTACTGTTTTCTTTGTGCTTATGCTTTGTCTGAAGTTCCAGAACTGCCTGGTTTTCTCTTCCAGCATATTCTAGTTCATGTGTCTCCAAAAAAACAAACCAAACCAAACCAAACCAAACAAAAAAAACCAAAAACAAGCAACCAATCAACACCAAAAGCCTCTCTAGTTAATTGTGCAGACCCTACTCCATGGAGAGATAAGTGATGGTGGATTTTGAAGTCTCACTAAAAGAGTATTGAAACAACAGTCTTATTTTTATAAGGAGGAAAGTATTACTGCAATATAAACAGAATAATCAGCTTCAAATTCAACTTTTGAGGAAACTAAGAGGAAATTGTGGATTTTGAACTGAACCTATAAGATAGGTAGGGAAGAATTCACTAACCTCTATGACCTTGCAATTGCAAGGCCACAGGTCTCCCAAACCCATCCCATGAAGCACTTTGGGCAAGTGCAACTGAAATGGCACTTGATGCATTTTTGCTGCTGTTTGAACTGAGCCACAGGCATCATCACCTGTCTTTCCATCATGGAGTGGTCAAATTCTGAGAAGAGCCAAGTGCAAATTGTTATGCACAGATACTTTTATCAGCAAAGTAATACCAGATCCTTCTCTACTTGATTTAATGCTCCTCTGCAGTCAGACAGCAAACGAGCTGAGGTCAAGTGCAGATCACGCAGCAGAAATGTGAGTAAGACATGGATGTGAAAAAGAGCAAAGTGTCACTTAAGTCATCAAAATGGTTTAGCTAGTGATTCAAGAAAGATCATTTCATTTAAGCATGCGCAAGTTTATACTTAGGGCTCTCAATTTTTTCTAAGCATGAACCATGTGAACATAATAACAGAAAAACTATTGCAATAATCACTTATATTAAGACATATTTCAGCTTAAATATTTTTATCCTAAAAATTTTGTATGTAGTATTTAAAGTGAAAGTCTTTGCTGATAATACCATAGAGAATTAAAAAGAAGAACTGGCTATTTAAAATCTCAAATGGAAAACAGAAGCCAGTTTGGCCTAGATCTACAGTACTTCACTCCAATTCCTTTTAATTTATCCCAATTAGCAGGATTTGCATTTTGTGATTTGTTTGTATAGAAACCTTTGTGACTGATCTTGGATTAAAACAGAATCACGGGTCTGAAATCTGAAATGCAACCAATAAAATGGATCATCCCAAGACTTAGTAAGACCAGGGAAGAGGAAACTGAAGTAAATAGAAGGACTGTACTAAATATAGGATAAATATTCTCTTTTGTGATGCAGGGGTACATAAGTAATGCTGTCATTGGAGCAGTAGAAAATAAATAGAAGAAAAATCTCAAATTAATGCTCCAAAATGTTTCCACTATCTAGATTGTAATAAAATCTTATTAAAAGACAGAAAAGCAGGGCAGTTGGAAGAATTGTAATCATTATGATTTCAGATGTAACACAAAAAGTTCAAATAACAACTTGTTTCAGAAGAACTGGTCATTGCATTGGGCATTATAATCAATTTTTTCTGCTTTTTATCTGGATACTGAATAATAGAGGGGAGGATGGAGTAAAAGAAAAGGAACGCTCTGTTCCTTTGCTTTTGGAAATACATCTTGCAACTACCTCTCTTTAAAATCTGGGAGTTTCTAGGTACCTTCATAAGGAAAATGTCCAAAGGCATCCTCTAAAAAGCAGGTGTCTTTTAAAAGTGCACTGGATACATGCAATTATTATACAAAACATGAGTTAGCTATTGCTTTTCTTTTCTTCTGTCATTGCTTAAGTTGTGATAAACATGCAACACTTCTCAATAGGTGCTTTGAAACATTGCACACTGTGATTTCTTCCATAAGTTTATTCAAAATACCCTGGTCATGAATCTAGTTTGTCTTCCTGGGAAAATCAAACAATGTATTCCATATGGAGTTTGTTTATATAAAAGCAGGTAAAAAAGGAAGTTGTACAATTGTTATACATATTTCCCTGATCTTTGTAACAAAATACCCAGCATATAAGAGGTTCAGAAATTAGTATTCTGCTCAAGGCGCACCCACTAGCTTATTTTCTCAACAGTTACACAGCTTGATTATTTTTGATCAGTATCTCCTCATAAATTGTAAAATTTTACCTTATATTTCTTCAGACATTGCAATTTTGTTACTGATATTGAATGTAGAGATTAGGATATCTACATGTGCGTGTCTAGACATGAGCCAGGCTTCTTGCTACCATAGTCAATGCACGTGTAGACAATACAGTACACTCCAATACATTATTCATCTAACGGTTAATTAACCACCAGGACAAACTAGTCATACATACTGGCTTTTTCATGACTCAGGGAAAAAAAAAAAGAAAGAAAATTTAGATGATCAGTGTTCCTTATTCTCTGAAAGGTGAAATGTGTCATGGGAGGACAATTATTCTGTGTTGCCCTTTTGGGGACTGACTAGAAGCTTACCCACAATGGCACATTTCATGCTAAGCATTTTTAGCCATTTTTCCATCAATACATTCTTCTGGGATATTCAGTGGTGCCTTTGGTACTTACACTCAGATGTAAAGAAAACTAAAGAAACATGTTTCATGGCTGAATGGGTTGAGAAAATCTTAAAAAATTTACTTAGATATGGGATCACTTCTTTTAGTTTTGCTAACAAGTCTAAAACTCACATGAGGTCAATATACATACAGCTCAATGTTCCCTTTCAGATACCCAAAATACACATAAGGGCTTGTTGGGCAGACCATCTGAGTCATGATGACCTGTATGGTTTCTTTCCACTCCAAAACATGTATTTTACCCACCTAAAAGCATCTTGGAAAAAGCACTTAGAGACTGAAGTGCAATCCTTATTAGCCGCAAAATCATACCCAGGGAGGAGAGGCTGTGCACCATCTCCTCTTTCTCAAGCACAGATTGAGATATAACTTTCCTGCTCTTCTGTGTATTGATCTTTATGAAAGAAGGCATAGATGTAAGGGATACATTTCAATTATTTGAACATGCTTGTGTGGGTTTAGCTGTTCTTCATCTAAGGCTTACTTATTTGAGAGAGAGACATTAACAAGAAAAAAAGATACACTGAGCATCACAAGATAGCCTATTGGTGAAAAAAAATGCATTTCACTAGCACTTATCATGACATCAATAATGTTCTGAGGTAATGACATGCAAAAATCAATCAGTCAACAGGAATCTAATCCACAGAAATGTAACTTAACAGCCCTGACAAAGTATGCCTAACATGAAAAATAAAAGACAAAATCTTTCCTTTTCTTCTTCATTGCTGGAACTGTGACAGTAATTCATGCAGAGAATTTAAAAGTAATTGTGTTTCCTGGAGGAAACTAGTTTCAATGATTGAAGAAGATTGTTCTAATAAAGTTATTCACCTCTTAATTGAAAAGGACAGCATATGCAGAAGAATTACTGTAAATTACTAGATTTTGTTTTCTCTTGTATTGCACCATTTCTCATGGATTTAAATACAGAGGGGATCGGTCTCTTTTTGTCACTAATACTTCACATGTAGCATGTTTTCAATATTTTTGTTTTTTTATCTGATAATGACAACCACTTTGGTTAGGATATTGTGTTTACATAGAGATCTGAAAATATGTCTATCTGAATATGTATATTAACTTAAAATTCAGCTTCATAAAGCAGTGAGCTATTGATTCAGTGTCTCCAGATAGCTCTCCTTTACAGGTAGCATAAACATCTCATTTGTCTTTAATACACAGTCCTTTTTTATGGAAATTTGTCACAGGCGTTCCCAAATTATACTTGTGATAATGTATTTTGCTCATTTGACCCTCCATTTTTTGCAAAGCATCATCTATGAAAAAAAGTTAATGAATCTTTAATTGACTTATTTCTTATTTCATGTAAGCAAGTACACACATTTTATACTCTCATATAAAGGAGATTTCTGGGTGCTTTTCTATATATTTTCTGCTTAAATTGATTAAAAATTTATTTTTTATTAGGTACCTCAGTGGCAAGCATTAGCTTTAAATCCACTGTGCATGAAGATGTGTACTTTTATTTTTGTCCCTCTGTAACTCCATCCATACCAAAAAATGATGCATTGCAAAAGTGTAGCCATTTTTTCAGACCAATTTTCTTCCATGGAATCACAGAGTCACAGAATATTTTGGGTTTGAAGGGATCTTTAAAGGCCTTCTAGTCAAACCCCCCTGCAATGAGCAAGGACATTCCCAGCTAGATCAGAGCTCTGCACAACCTGGCTTTTAGTGTTTCCAGGGCTGGACCATCTTTCTCTTCTCTGGGCAATCTGTCCCAGTGTTTCAACATCCTCATTGTAAAAAATTTCTTCCTTGTATCTTGGGAGCTTGTTCTGTGCTGTCCTAATAGCTGGTTTGATCGAACTATTGATTTTCTCTCTGTGAGAGAACACTAACTTGCTACAGGATCACCACAGTTATTCCTCTACACTGTATTCAGCTACTGACAGAGAAGCATAGGCAGAACAACATATTGGACTTTCTTGTCCTTTTTTGAACAGATTTTTTTTGCTCTGTTCTATTTAGCAAAAGGGGAAGAAGGGTACAGAGGCACTGCAGCCCTGAACTTTGACCAAGAGCATTATAACAGTTCTTCAGCTCTGATTTGGTTATAATGAAATGTATGGAAATATGCACACAATGGGCAAATAAATAACCCCAGTGGGCTCCTTTTTGCATTCAGATACACTTATGTAAATTGAAATGGATTTAACAGAAGCAAACATCATATATCCATATTAAACCCTTGTAAATGGGATCAGAAACAGCCCCAATTTTCCACTGTTATATGTCAGCAGTTCTCCATAATTTGTTGCAACACTTGGGAGATTTTCAAGAAACACAAGTTCAAACTTAAATATCCCCAGATAATTGACCTTCTTTTCTTTTCAAAATCTGTCCAAAAAGCTCTTTCAACTCCATTTTTACACAGACAAATTCTTTCCTCATGGAATCTGTACTTCAATAAAATAGAAATAATGACAAAATATTTATTTAAGGAATGGTGAACACCACTAAAGCATCAAACAGGTTCAACAAAATTATTAATTTCATTATTTCTTTTTATTTTTTAATAAATGAGGTGTTGTCCATACTCATTGTTTAAAACTCATTAAAAGAAAATGCCTTTTGTGTCGATTATTCACAAATACTAAATAGTCCTAACACTAAATAGACATGCTCAATCTTTTTTTGTCTTTGTACACCAAGGAAATGAACTGAAATGAACTAAAATGAAGCTTCATTATGAAAGATGTCTGAGTGAACAATTAAATTATATTTCAACACTCAATTTAAAAATGTTCCAGAGTCTGACACTGCTTAGTTATCACCTGATATTTTGGATGTTCTTCCTTGTTATTGTTCACTATAGAGATGCTCTCATTGGTTTCATTACTTGGGCAATTAATGGGACTGACTATAAATTACTCAACAAACACTGATAAAATAGAAAAATTTTGAGTCAGTGTGCACTGCAGCTAATATGCATAGCTAAAAATCAGTAACAGGACTTTAAATCCTTTTCTTCATATTCCATTCTGTCACCTTCATTATCTTGAGGTGATAAAGAATGAGGGTTTGAGAATAATGTAAGTAATTTTATATGCAGACTGAAGTGAAATTTTCAGTTCTCTTAGGACACTCTTTCATTGCATAATACACTGATATGAGAAAAGAAAAAAAAAACCCAACAAATTGATTGAATTAATTTTTTTCCCCAACATCTTTCTTTTATCCTTCAACAAAAAAGAAAAAAAAGGCTCACAAAGATCCATCTCATGTTGCATTACAAGGATGTCAGAAATACTGTTTGAACTGCTCAGCTTCATGCAGAGGTTAAAGTCTAACTTTCAACTTGTTCATCATTAACATTTTGACATTCACTTAGCCTGTCGGTTCAGAGAAAGATGAATTCATTAGAGATAGGTAAATAATAAAAAGTTATTTTCTCTCTAAATTAATATAATGATACACTTTCATGATGAATTTTCTAAATCATTTTCAGCTTATACTTTCCTCTCTATGGGTTCAATTATCTCTGTCATAAAAAAGAGCTTTTTCATAGACAACCTTTAGCTATTTTTCATGGCCTAATTTAACTATAAAGCTGTTAACATTACATTTCAAAGATGGTGATAGATTGCCTTTTAACCTATTAGAAATTTTCAGATTAGATGTTCTAATATTCATAGATATAACCTTAAAAATTAGGAAAGAAAACTCTGAAAACATAAATATGGCTCTAACCTTGAAACCTGACTGGGTTTCAGATATGAACCTGTCATGTCCTACCAGAGCTTTGTCACTGCAAGTTCTGTGATGTCTCGAATCGGCTGAGACATGTGAAGGCCAGATTGTTCTGGGACTTTGGTTTGATGCTTCTGTTGTAGCTGATTTTATGTCCAGTTCCCTCAGGTCTTTCAGATAGATTTTTTTCCTTGCTATTTACTTTTCCACTAAAGTTACTCCTTTCATTTGTTTTGAAATGGGGATGGAGCTTGGTTGCTTTGGAAAAAAACCATGCTGGTTTTGCTTTGCCAATTTTGCTCTCAAAAATTGGAGAACATGTTTTAACAAAATAAATAATGACATTCTTACACAATTCACTGAATTTGCTTTTGAGTACTTGAATAATAACATTCATCATAGGGGAACTGAGATGTTTCTGTGATGGAAAAGATTCTCTGAATTAAAAAAAATATTCCTAAGTTCACAGAGATTCACAGAGATATCTTACGCAGACAGCTAAAGAGAACGATCTGTACACCAGCACTAACAGCCAAGACTTTTTCCAGGTGACTCATGCTCGTGAGTCAATGACAATATTACTTCCACCTGTGAACCATTTTCTCAGAGAGCAGAAAAAGAATCTTTTATGAAGTGATAAAAAGGAAAGAGGCAACTTTTTATCTATGCCTGTGAAGACTTCTATTGAGCTAAGACTTTTGTTAGTCAAAAATATATGTTATGATTATCAATTTTACCTGCCTGACATGATCACTGTGTCATAGTCCATCCTACTTGCCTCATTAGATTGGCTTTCATTATGGCACTTGCTTCAGCGCTTAGGGGCAGAATTCTTTGCCTAATTAACCTCTTTATTTGATGCTTTTTTCCTTTGTGAAAGTCTCACTGTGGTATCAATACAAGGCTGCAGGTATCTGGGGTGTAAAGAGCAGTAGCAGTAACCTGGAACTCACTCAGCTGGCAAAGAGGAGCGCAAGGCTCAGCAGCAGCAGCGCCTCCTGCACACAAGAGCTGCAACTCTTACAGATCTTCCCAAAATCAGTCTTAATGAACAGATGGAAAAATGAGGTACCAGGCCACCAAACAGAGTGTAGCTTCCTTGTGATCACCCTTGCTGGATATCAGGACTTGTGGCAGGTGGCCTTGTCCCCCTGACCTCGCAGCAAAGAAACTCAGTACCAGCCAAAGCAGCCTCTTGTGGCTCTGTGAGCAGGCTGCCAGCTGCCTGTCTTCCTCCTGTGACTGAGGAATTGCAGCAATGGACAGTATTATGTGTGATTAAGGGTGTAAATTAAATCCATTAAGGTAATGAGGGCTAGAGTTCAAGATGACAAACTGAAGTATGTCCTTGATTCAGGATTCTTGTAATAAATTTAATTTCACACTGTAAATGTGTCTTCCAGTGAGGTACAGACATATTTATGGTATGTTTTCAAATGTGTTTCTAAAATGAAAATATACTCAGACCACTTAGAATATGCAAATTTTTTCCCATTTAATTTTTTCTTGGAACCACTGTTTCCAAAGCACTATGTGCTGAAATTCACACATGTTTATGAACTGAGCATAGATGGCTTTAATTTCCTGAAATTCTGTACCCCCACTGCCTGCTACTCTTTCCCTTTTAATTTTAGTGCCCTTACCAAAGAAAACTTCCTCTCCTATCTCTTGGTCTAATAATGTAGCTCATTCTCAATCCCTTTATTTGTTTTTTTACTCCTTTCCATTTTTTTCCATCGACAAAACCCTTTGCAATCGCACTGATATCTCTATTTCGAGTTTATTTTCATCTGCTAGTACTTTACTTCTTCTTTTCCCTTTATTTCTTCTCTTGATTTGACTTACCTTCCTACCATACTCTCATTCCCCAGCTAAATCAGTCCTTCTTTTTCTGCTGTTCTTTTCCAGCATTCACAGACCACTCCCAAGCTTCCTTCAGCCAGTCATTTCTTGTTGTCTTGAATAACCATCCCATCCAGTACTGCCTAGTGTCTGGAGTTGGGTGTCACTGAAAGCTCTTTAATAAAATGCCTTGGAATATATTTGTACAACATTGTGTAACCAACCAAGCACAGTATAGAGCTATTTAAACTTAGAACAAGTGCATATAAACATCTTGGTCTGCTGTGAATATCAAGTCAAGGCTCAAGATCATAAGGTAAACAGGAGGAAGAAATTGCAGTCATTCTCCATTATGCTTCTATCACATGTTTTCATCTTGATTAGACTCACAGAATTCACATCTGAATTTTTTTAACAGGGCTTTTTAGCAGGCCACACCATCTAACACCTTGGAATCTGGGTAAAGCCAGTGTTTAGCCTACAAGACCCTGTAGAATGGTTTTAGGAAAGTATTTAAACACCTTTACATGTAGCATGAATACCCAAAGCACCCTTATGTAAGAGCACCTAAAGCTGGACACACAGACACCACTACCTTGTCCTGAACTGCAGAGTGCTCAGCACTTTGGAAAATCAATGCTCTAAGTGGTTCACAGTTAGAATTTAGGAATCATCTTTAAGGTACCATTTTTATATTCTTAACTACAAGGCTTGGAGCAGACCTTTAATGGAAAGTTACACCTATTTTTCTCAGCTCAACAGTCTGAAAGCTGACAAGGTGAGACATGCTTCTATCCCTGAATAAATTGCGACATGTTTACTCTTGGGAAGATTTAGTTGTCAATATCATTCTCTCCTGAAGTGTTGTGCCATTTATAAGGAGTTCATTATAAGGGTGAAAAATAAGGGGAGTTTGTGTCCTGCTCAAATATGGATTTAAGGAACATTAAAAAAAAATATTAAAATCTAAATATTTAACAGTATTCTTTTATGCCTGCTTCAGCTATTACTGAAATAGAACCAAAGTGTGTTTACAGATTCCTGCACTGAACTCTCACACAACTACTGTCACAAATCACATTGCTTTTCAGCAATGGGTCATTTCTAGCACTCAAGAATGGAAAGTTGTTTGGAATGAAATATTGCTGTGAATTCACTACAATTTATTTGTTGCCTTTAATATGCTCTTAGGTGACATCTCTCTTTTTTGGCATTTTACAATGTCTTGCTTGGGTGTTTTTTGCAGTATTACAGTAAAAGGGAAGCAGAGCTTTTTTTTTCCCCAAAGGTTTATTTTTAAAGTATAGAGAGTTTGCACTAAAAATTCAGTTGATGTGCAAGTTTTTTGGAGTTACTATGCATTATAAATTTGGAATCTGCATTTTTTTTTTTTTTTTTTTTTATTTATTTAATGCAACATGTGTGATGAGATTCTTACTGTTTCTAGTGGAGACTTGCAAAGATAGAGAAAGGGAAGGGGAAGCTCAAGAGCTCAACTCTTGATGTAGAACACTTCTTGTCCTCAAGCTCAGCCCAGGATTTGACTGTCATATACTTAAATAGACACTATATATTGCTAAAAGGAAGAAGAACTTATTCCAAACAACAGGCAGTTTTCTTTTCTTTTGGTCATAGTAGCTATAAATCCAAGGCTCTACTTCTCAAATTAAATCAAATAATTTCATCTAGCTAAGAACTCTTATTTATTCTCTCTTAAAATACAGGTCTAGCTGAGGGCTTTACACATCACTGAAATAAAGATCCCTGTCCCACATAAACTTTACAACCATGCAATACCTTTTTTCTTTTCCTGCTGCCAGATTTTAATCTCAGATGCTATTTTCTTCTTAAATTACAATATTGGTTTATACCCCATGGGGTATGAAACAAACACCTTGAGCATGATGAAGGAAACATCATAAACCTTCAATGTATCATTATAACAGTTCCTGAATGAGTTCAGAAAAAGAAATTCTCAACTAGATAATTCAGATATAAAGATGTGAGTTTGTTTGCCCATGCTGGGAATTGAAAGAATCTTCTTGAATCTAAGAAGAATGAAGGCTACAGACAATGTATAAAAAGTTCTGACTGATCAAGGACTATTGGCGAAAATGAACCAGACTTTCCAGTGTTACTGGCTTAGTAGGAAGGAAATAATAACTAAATAAAACTAATAATAACTAATAAAACTAATAACTATTATAAAGATTGTCAACTCCTTTACCAAAAGCAAAGTTGAAATACCCACCTGGAGACTGCGGCAAATATTCTGAGAATTTAGGCTTTTTCAGCTCCAGGATCTTTGTTCAGAATTATTTCTATTATGAAGCTTTGCTACAGAAGATGTCATGGACTTAAAATCCTATACATTGTAGGACCAGATGTCATTGTCAAGACATTGTTGAGCAAACTCTAATTTGAGACTTATGCTTACAGAAATAATGCATAGTACTACTTAAACATAGTGCTTCTACTTAAACATAGTGCTGCTGAAAAACGTTAAAAGGCTGGACATCACCTGCTGATGGCGAGTAAAGAGCAAATCTTCTGGTTTTCTTCACTTCCACATATGTCTTTGCTTTTGCTTTTTTTAATTGCTTTGACACACAAGCTTTTACCATCTTATTTTCTTCCCCTACTGTCTGGCTGATAGGGAAACTCAGGACTTGGTGGCAGCCTAATGTTCAACCAAGGTCAACCCACCACAGCCCTTTTTGGTGCCTGACATGGGGCATGAGGAATTTGATAAAAGGATAGTAATTGGGAGAGGTAACAGGCTAAACATGCACTGAACAATGCTAGAGAGCAGAATGAGGAGTGAAGAATCCTTCTCTGAGGGGGAAAGAGGGGCAGAAATATGTCATGAACTGACCATACCCCCCTATTTGCATTCCCCCTGCACTGCTGCAAGGAGACAGAGAAATCTGGAGTGAAATTGAGCCTGGGAAAAAGGAGAGAATGTGTTACACAGTTTGACTTTATTTCTATTTACCCGACTCTAATTTCAGTGTTGAAGAGTTAATTTCTCTAAACCAAGCCTATTTTTGCCTGTGATGGTAAATGGTGAGTGATCTCCCCACCCTTATCTCAACCCATGAGCCTTCTGTTATATTTTCTCTTTCCTGTCCAGCTGAGGTGGGGAGTGACAGAGAGACTTTGGTGGGCACCTGGAGTCCCGCCAGTGCCACCCTACCACAATGAGTCAAAGGTTCAGCTCATCATTTGTGGTATTATCACTTTCACTCAGACAAACAGCCTTGGCTGGAAGGAAGGGCATTTCTCAGGGCAAAAGTGCCTGTGTTAGAGCATGAACAGACTTGGACTAGCCCAAGAACTGGTATTAGCATTAGTAACTGCATTCAGGGTTGAAGACCTCAAATGCAAACTGCTGACACTCCTGTAACATGTTTAGGACATGATCTGCCATCCCTACACAGCTGTGTCACAGTGGTACCTCCTCCTGCTGGGAAGTGACACCAGGATTCCTGGATTGCATGGAGCAGGCACACCTGCTGCTTTGGGGGCACAGAAAGATTTCTCCTAGTCAGCCTGCTCTCCTCAGTTAATCCAATAGAATGGTGTAAAATGCATTAGTTTGGCTTCTATTAAGGATCTTTTATTAGGTCTCACTATTAGGTAAATATATTAAAAATGGAAGTATATTCAGTTTCTATAACAGATCAAAACAAATCATGAATTGATAGATAAATATTTTGCAGAAAAAAATATATTCCAAGTAACAGAAATCTCAGATGGACACAGAAAGAACAAAGAAAGAATTTAATATCAGAGTAGCCTCAACACAACCATATTTTTATCAGGGAACAAGCTGAAAGAAACCAAGTATCTCAAAGGGGAAAACCAGCTTTGTTTGAAGCATAAACAAGATTTCTGACCCTCTATAAGTTAATTAAATTTCAAGGAAAACAAGCTATAAATGGAATAGATTACTTTTTTTGTTCCTAAATGGTAGGCATATCTGCTCTCAGAAATGGTGTGATGAGACCGGGACAATTTTGTCAGGGCTTTTCATCATCAAAAGGAGGTCGTGGCCTCGCCTGTGTGCTGCTTGCAGTGCCAGTTCTGCAGTAGAGAGAAGCTGATGGTCATTTCATGAAAGTAAATTTCCATTTCTCCAATATGTAAAATTTTAACAGAATCTGGGAGCAAGCATTTCATAAATAAGAACGCATGAATTAATTCACTTACTCACTTATCTGTCTGCTGCCCTTCTGAAATATTTATTGCCTGAATGAGGTGTCTGGGTGAGCTGCATATCAAAGTTATGGGGCATTACAGGTCTCATGACTTCTTCCTGCCTTTGATGGCTCAATAGCTGCCTCTGCAGGGCAGGATCTGAGCTGTAAAAAGGACAGAAAAGCTGCTGACTCACTGTCATGGTTTAACCTCAGCCAGCAGCCAAGCCCTAGGCAGCTGCTGCTGCCTCACTCCACCAGAGAGACTGAGGAAAAAAGCAGAAATGTAAAAGCTAGAAAACTCATGGTTTGAGATAAAGACAGTTTAATATGGAAAGCAAAAGCTGCACGTGCAAGCAAAGCAAAACAAGAAATTAATTCACTGCTTCCCATGGCTGGGCAGGTGTTCCTATCACAGGTAATGGTGACTTGGAAGGACAAACCCCAACACTCCAAACATCCTCCTCTTGCTGCTTCTTCCCTCAGCTTCATTTGCTGAGCATGGCACCATGTGGTCTGGGATATCCCTGTGGTCAGTTTGGGTCCCCTGTCCCAGCTGTGTCTCCCAGGCACTCCCAGCCCTCTCACCAGTGCAGCAGCATGAGAAAGAGAAAAGGCCTTGGCTCTGTGTAAACCCTTCTCAGCAATAATAAAAACATCTCAGTATTTTCAACCCTGTGTTCAGCACTAATCCAATACACAGCCCTTTAGCAGCCCCTGGGAAGAGAATTGACTCTACCCAAGTCAAAACCAGCACACTCACTCCACCCCATTTATAATTAATGACAATGGCATATTATTGCTCCAAGAGCACATTCAAATGGAGTAGGTTGTGATAAAGAAAATGCATCTCTCTGTGAGCTATGCAGGGAACAAGTCAGGTCAGAAATACATTGGAGCAGGTGAGAATTTTCCTTCCTTAAGGCAGGAGGCAAAGGAAAGCTTTTTAGGTCTAAGTTTTGCCAAAGAATCTCTTACCTCAGACTTGAAATTCTGGTGATATGGAAAGCTGCTGGATCTGATTCCCACTTAGTGACTTGTGACTTTTGATGTTGAAGGGTAGGGAATATGCTGTCCCAGGGCTTATGCACTGCCAACAGAAATGTGGCAGTCATCCCGCCCAGCTAACACAGTAAAAATAATAACTACAAAATTGGTGCAACTCTGTTTTCCCTTGTTACATTGGGAAAACAAGAAAAACATAGTTTATACTTTTTAACATATAAATGGCTGAATTCCTGTATGGCATATTTTATGACTAAGAAAACTAAAACAGGGTTTAAAAAAAAAAAACAACTGGAAAATGCTTGAGGCAGAACAAAATCCTCGCAATTTGTTTAATGTGAACTTTCTAAAACTAGCTTGCCTAACAGTTGATGTTGCATCTTCATACAAAAATGGATGACAAAATCCCCAGCTTTCTGTGTCTGCAATTAGTACTAATTCATTGTAGGTGTAATGGAAGTCGGAAAAGTGGAGAAGTTGATTTGGAAATTTTGCTTTCTAATGTT
Source organism: Catharus ustulatus (assembly GCF_009819885.2). Classification (NCBI taxonomy): domain Eukaryota; kingdom Metazoa; phylum Chordata; class Aves; order Passeriformes; family Turdidae; genus Catharus; species Catharus ustulatus. The sequence goes on from NC_046222.1 coordinate 113,302,296, forward strand.
GTGTAGAAATCTTGTCTCATGAAGGAGGAATAATGCATTCTGCAAGGATCAGTAGTGATCTATTGAGACAAACCAGGTTTTTTAGTATGACTGGAAACAGGTAACAAACACATTTCCAGTTCTTTCATTTCCATCTCTTAGTTAAAAGTTACTGTGAATTCTTGATCTTTAGTGGAACTTTTAATCTTAACCTGAAGGTACAAGGGCTGCACATCCTAAGGAAAGGGTGCTGAATTATGGTTGTTGCCTCTATTTGCTGACAGCATGAGAGAATTAAATTCGATGACCTAAGACATTTCTTTCATTATGTTCATTAATTACTCCTGATCAAAATCTTAAGCAATTTTCTCTCCAGTGCTTTCACTCCTTGCTTTCATACAACTTCAGTTGTATCTGAAATCTATGAAGATCTTGAAGGATAGACACATAATCCATTCTTTGTGCAAAATATTTTATGAGATGTATTTGATGCTGTGACCTTATGTTTCAGAGGATTCTGTTTAATTCAATACATTCACATGTAATGTGCTTCTTCTTGTCATCCTAATTTGAATCCCTGTATTTTTAAGATTTCATTATCCTTCTTGAGGACTAGGATAATGTTATCTCTTCTGTCTTCTAAAAATAAAATTATATGAATTCTAATGAAAAAGTTCCTTTTGCCTTCAAAAATATTAGTAGTCAGGACATATAAAACTTCAGAAACTGGTAAACATAAGGTAATACAGACCAAAGGGAAGACCAAGGAAGCAGAAAGGATGACAAACAAAACTACCCAGAACATTCCAGATTAAACATGAAAAATTACATATTCTGAGCATTTGCTCACTTGAAACACCTGTACCCAGCCTCAAATCTAGAAAATCAAATAAATAACTACAAGAAACCAAATTTTATGTGTGAAAAACTTTAAGAAATGTCTTCTGTATGAGACACACAAAAAAACCCCACCCAAAGCCAAACCAAACAAAACTGAAATAAACCCCCGATAATCTCAAACCATCAAAATAAAAGGAATAAGTACCCAGAAACACGGAGAGAGAGAGGTTGTAAGTGTGTGTATGTGTGTGTGTGTATGGGTTTGTTACATTTCCCTTGGCTTTTCTCTACAGTTAATTTCAGCAAAATTTTTTGTCTTTTTTTGGGTTATCATTTTGTGAGGTTTCATCCTATTGGCCCAAAAACAACAAAGCTAAAACCCAACAGATAACTGAGACAAATTTTGATTATGTGTGTTTTTGTGGCCACATAAGCTGAAGTAGAAAATAAGAAATGTGCAGTAATTTATGGACTAAACGTGGAGAGACATTTTTATCTTTGGTGGATTTGCATTAGTGATTTTTTAGGGGAGGAGACAGAGAATTCTAAATTAATCAAAGCCTGGAAAATGTTCTTGTTGGAGACAAGAGCAAAGTGATGTGTAGTCAGTGACACACAGGCAAACAACTGAGTATCAGATTTTTCTTATTTCAATAATTTGAAATGAGTGTTGTTTATAGTTAGATGGACAGCAACAGTGCTGAAGATCTTTGGTTTTAAATTATGCATGCATTTGTTAGAACTCAGTAAACTGTGCATAATCAAATTGTTTGACCTTATACTTGTCTGGTCTTACATCTCTCTGTCACTCTCACTAGGCAACACATAATACAAATGGAAATATAACATGATTTCAAGTCATAGTATTTGTCCCATTAATTCACATCTGCAATAATAAGAATAAATTGTATCCGTGCTGAAAAAGAAAATATTGATCATCTTTAAAAATATGCAGTTATTAGCTTTGTGGCACCCCCATCCCATTAAAAACTTGCTTAGCTGCAGAAATTGTAATTCATAACTGCAAAAAATAAAATTACTTGTAAAGAAGACTATGTTTAGATACACATTAGAATTAAAGATTTATAAGGTATAGATCATAGAAATAAACATTTTCCAACTTGGAATAAACCAAATATTGCATTTTGAGCTGGACTTGTGATGTAGTCAATTCCTAAATTTGATTTTCACCTTTTCATCTACACTGAATTAATCTCATCTCCTAGGAGAAAGACTAATGCTGTAAAGATCATACTAGAAAATATGAGAGTGGCAACATAGAAGATAGAGGTCAAATATGAAGAATTATTACTCCAGCTAATTAATCAGATGCAACTCCTTTTAATTATCCAGAATAAGAAATGTAAAGAATAAAATATCTGTAAATAACTGGGCAAGCCAGTGAGGAAGAAAAAAGCTATTCTTTTTCAGGAACAGGATCTGACTTTATAAACCTAGAGGTGATTAAAATATTGCTTCTTGACATTTTAGTCTTTTTGAGGTTGACAGTGTTGATATGTGTTTTGTTGTAAGTGGCCCTAGCTTGAAGATGCTCACACTGGAGCAGAGCTCAGCTCCTTGAGGGTAAGGTCTCTCCACTGGGAATCTGGATTCAAGTTCTGCTTTCAGCAGTAGGGGTAGTGTATCACTGACATCAATAATATATATCAGTTTGTATCCATTGTCTCACTTGCACTATACTTTATAAATTTATGTTTGAAAATACATAAAAGTTTTAATGCCAGTGTGTTATTTTTAGGCATTTTCCTTTTTTCATTTATGGACCAGCCATGGGAAAATAAGTAAGCATCTGTGAGAGATTAAACTGTGCTCTTTAGTGCTCTCTAAAGCCACACTAAAGCCATCTTACAATCATCTTATATTCTTTTTGGCTTGAAAGCAATAGTAAGATGTTAACAATGTGAAAGGCAGCAGATATAGCTACATATTATATCATAAGAAGCAACAATCAGAAAAAGGGTATGAGATGAAGTACCAGTTTAGAAAGCTGTAATTTTGACTGGTAATTAAACTCAAGTGTTTCATTTTCCCAGTCAGCTCATCAGTGACTCTAGAAAATAAATGATCTGAAATTGAAATCTGTTAGGTGAAACAATAGTAATTAATTACATTTCTCAAGGGACAATATATTCCCAAAGCCTATTTCTGGATAACCTCTTGAACAATAGATACTACAATGTACAGGTGGCAAACTGGGGAGAACAAGAAAAAAAAGATAGCTTAATCTCTGTATTCATGAAGCTTCCAGCATGGCTTACAGTCTACCATCTTTTTCTTAGAAAACACAGAATTAGGAAATTTTTCCTATAACATGACACCAACTTGCTCATGTGAATGTAAGACACTGTTCTAGGGATTTGCTGCAGTATTTCTGCTGTTAATTACATGTACAGAGAAATTGGTAATAAAAAGGACCTAGTGGGTCAGAAAGTAATATTTATTTGCAATGAGGGAATTCTCCCAAGACAGCACCCTATTATGTTTTTCCTCTATATTGGATTTAAGGCTTGAAGTGTTGGGAATTCCCCTTTTGTTCTGGGAAATTAATTGACTCTCCTTTTCCTTTTTTTCTGTCTAATTTTTCTTCTGATTAATTTCCTTCAGTTGCCTCAAGTTATTGTGTTTACTCCCTGCATGACTATAAATCCTTTCTCAGTTTTTGTTTAGCTACTCTACACATATTAAAATTTTAATCTATTCTTGTATGTCAATCCCTTCAGACCTCTTACATGTTTCAGTATTTTCCTCCATAATCCTTCTGCTCTGTGTACTCATTCCAGTTATCAATCATCCAGAGTGAGTGTTGAATTTAAAGCCTCTATTGTCAACCCAGAGATTTTATAGAGTGAAGTAAAGACATCTTCCAAAAGAGAACTAGCAGTTTTGAACTGTTGAGGTAAAATATGAACCAGTTCTTTCCTCCCTGCAGAAAAGGTGCAAAACTGCACTTTTAATGGGTACCTCAATTTGTGTCTTATGATAATGGCCTTAAGAGAAGAAATCAAATGAAGCTTTTCATGATGAGAGACTTGAAAAGCAGACAAGAGATGTTTCACAGGAAGATGGAAGAGAAACAAACATGCTGCCAACAAACACCTCCCAGGACAGGCACCAGAAACAGCCACAATAAGAATTACAGATTTTTGCCTTCAACACTCTATGATAATTTGGATTAATTTTTTCTGGGAAATGGATGAGCTTCTGGTCTGCAGCAGTGGTGGATTTATCTAACTATATCAAGTTGGTTACCAAAGCACCCCAGCTGGCAGGAAAAGACAGGCAGAAGTTTTCTATTTAGGCAAGAAGAGTTCAATATCATCCTTCTGCTCTAGCCCACCACTCAGACTCCAAAGTAGATTTTTTGCTATTTTCAGTAAGCCAGCATGCAAATCCTCTAGAACACAGGGCCCCATGTGAGTGTTCACAATGCCCTGATCGAGCACTAGATAAGGTTGGCCATGAGAAGCAGTATCTCTAATCAAATTACCAGAACTAGCAATGAAACAAATTAACAAACAAATAAACAAAATCTTTAATAAAATACAGAGAATCTTAGTAATTAGTCATGGAACATCAGCATTCTATTCCTCATTAACATATTTTTTTCTGCCTTTGCCATTGGAGATTACTCTTGTCCTATCTTCACCATATGGTCCCTCCCATAAAGATCAGACAAGCTCACATTACCTGAGAATCCATTAACAGCTTTAGGTGTGGGAATAATAAACATTTCTCTAAGAAAGGTCTTCACTACCAGCCTATACCTCCTTAAAAACTTCTTGGTTTGTTATGGAAAAAAGCCCACCCATCACTCCCATATCAAGAATACTATGGTTTCAAATTTTCAATTCCATGAAATTAAAAATTTTAGCAACATAAAAGAATAATAGAATCATTTAGGCAGGAAAATTAAGGAAACCAAGATGATATTAAGGCTCTTCCTAAGTGTCTGAGAATATAATTTTACCTTTAATTACCTCCTAAAAGATTGCGAATTAAGAGAAAAAATTAATATTATTCATATTCTGTTAATTAGGACACTTTTATAGCTAAAAACCAGTGCTAGAACATCATTCACACTTAAAGTATCCAAAGTCATGAAATAGCTTGTAAGGAAGAGTCCCTGGTGTTTCATGCAGATAAGTGTCATAAAAAGATGAAAAAGCAGAGAGTTTGTCTGAAACCTGTTTTAAATCAGTGGCCTTTGGCTAGAATTCAGCAGTTATGAGACAGATTTTCAACACAGGATTCCTAAAGATTTGGTGAGTCCAATACACCAAGATGACACAATTTGTGTGGCACTCAGTGACTGGAAATAATCATACCAACACATGCAGAAGCAGTGTTCCCATCCTCACAAACTGTCTGAAGAGCAAAGACAGTATGGCATAAGCAACAAGACTCAAATCCAAGAATAATAAAACATATTTATAAATAATTCAGTGGACAAGAATATTTCTCTGAATTTCTAAACCAAAACTTTAGTAATAGATCATTAATCCAAATTTCCTACAGGATTTCAAAAAATGAGGCATATCAAAACATCTGAACAGACTTGCAATGTTGGATTTACTGTTTGTTTATTCATTTATGTTTTTCTTTGTATTGTGTTTGTGCCCTGGAATAATTGCACTAGGCAACAGGCAAATACATTGTAGAGTTACTGCTATTTGCCAGGAATGCTTGGATTGTAGTGTAAGACAAGAAGCACACACAGTGACCTTTGTCATTGAGCTGTCTCTTTCTCAGGATACATCACAGATCTGTGAGTAAAAACAGAAAAGTAAAAGGCATAAAAGTAGCACTGAAAGTACAAGGTTGTGTGATTTTAACATTATATGAAGAGCTCTGATGAAGGTAACACTTAAACATATTCTTAGCCACTGGTTAATGGCATTAATATTGTTTTATGAAAATTGGATACAAACACTATAAAAGTATAAGATTCCAAATTTTAAAAATTAATAAAATTCCCTAAAGCAGTTTTTAATCTCATAAGGTCATTGAACTTTAAGTTTAGCCAATTATTGCTTAATCTGTATCTCCATTTACATGAAAATAATACTTAAAATATTCTAATGATCTGAAACATCACTGTACAAATTCAGTGTTTCATTCCTCCTTCATTCTTGAAAGTTCAAAACTGTCTAAAGACAAAATATTTGCCAATATTCTTTAGCTATCCCTTCACATATGTTAATACCATAGGAATTTCAGATGCCACTTAGCAGAGTATCTCAATTAAGAACGCACATAACCTACAGCGTTCTTCTTCCACACCTCACAAAATACAAAATGTTGTATCCCTCATAAGGAAGGCACTTCTTATTCAAAGGAACTTCCCTCGACAAAGAAGAAATTAATTACACTAGGCATATTATTATTTTGAAAAATTATGGAATAATATCACTCAAATTACAGAAAAGGAACAAACTGTGAATGTGACTGCAACTACACAGTCACAAGTATCTATAGAAATTTCCCCTTAATCAAATATTAATAATTTGGACATCAGAACTAGCAGCTTCATGCACAAACTTAATTCAAAATTATGTATAACTTTGCTATGAGAAGTTAATTGGTAAAGTCATATAAATTCCTGTTTTAAAACTGACATATGATCAAAATCCAAACACATAGAAAACTGACGTAAATACAGATTAGTATTGAATCCCAATGATTTACTATCATCATTTGAAAGTTTTTTAACTGTACGTTATTCACAGACTTTGTTAGCCTCCAGTGACATACAGAAGAAAAATCTGACTTTGATGTTTTAGGTGAATAATTTATTTTCTGCTTTTGGTGTCCTCAAACTATTACCTAGGAAAATCGGATTAAAAAAATCAAATGGGATTAGAGGCAGTCTTTGGCAAATGTTGAAGTTGAAGGAGTTCATGTTGTGATGAGAGGAAAGAAAATAATTTTTGTTTTTCTGCTTGATGAAGAGAAGATATTTAGTTTCTTCTATGATTTCTTTTAGGCATCTGGACAGTGCATTAGAACAAATTCACTTGAAAACTGGAACAGGATTAAAGCTTTTTTTAAACTGGGAAACAGAACTAAAACATTTTTTGTTTGGATTTTCTGAGCCTAAGAGGTATCACTGAAAAGAAAATAAAAATAACTGCAAACTAAATTTGCACCTTTATTTTTGTAGTTCTGCACATGTTTTTAAAAAGTATTGTCCTTGTGTTTGTTGAAGAGGAAACATCCTTAAGTTAGCAATCTCACTGCTCAGAAGGGTTGAGTGGAAGGAATTTTCTTGAATCCTACTTTTATATAAACAGACTGATTACTGAGCAATAAAATCCTGCCAAAATGAAACAGATTCATTATGCTCATTTTGCACAGACATTAATGGCCTCAGATGATAAAGAACAAAGGCCAGAGTAAGATCACATGTATGCAACCAGTTTTGTTTGCTAAAATAGGTATTTGTTCATGTATGCAACAGACAATGTGAGAGAAAAGGAAAAAAAATCCCATTTCTGGCGCATGGATAAGAAATCAGATAGAAATTTTTCTGATCAGATAAAACCATAAAATTATCCAAAATTTGCTGCAATTCATTTTGAGCTGCCTGTCCATTTCCAAAGTCAATAGTAGCAAACAAAATCAGTGGTTCACTTTGAATACTCCTTCAGCCTAAATTGACATGAAAATTTGCAAGCCTTTTTTGTATTTTTGCACAATTATAAGACTGGATGAGAAAAATTAAAATCCATCATAATGAAAAATTGCAAACAACAAAAGCAAATGGCAGATTTACTCCTTTAAATCAGAGGAAGTTTTTTTAAGGGAATTTACATTCATTGATTAAAATTTTTCTGAGAAGTCTTTGCTGCTCATATAAAATAGAACAGAAAGTCTTGTAAAGATCATCTTAAAATCCACTATTACTTCAATAAAGATTTTTTTCTCTATTAATTTGGTCATCATTTTTCCTATTGGAATATTTAAAATTCCATTATGGTTCAATATTCAGCTTTGTTTCTAAGAAAGTTTTCATTTTTTTTTTCGTTTTGGTTATAAAATTAGCTTTTTGAAGCATTCCATGTTGCCAGCTCCACATGCCATAGAATATAAAATGAGGCATAGGTCTTGCCCAAAAAATTTAAAGACAAAGTAGATGGGCAATGACCAGAAAGACATGTTAGAGACAATAGTTATAATAAATTTTATTTTCTGATGCTCTTAAAAAGGTTCATATCCAGATGACTATGCTAGTCTAGTATTTTTGTAGTTTCTGTCAGTACTTCAGAACCGAAAGAGAAAGTTGTACAGGCAAAATGAAAGATTAAATTTGAGATGTAATTGGAAAAATGCCAAACATAAATCCTCAATGGAATATTAGGGGGGTTCAAAGAATTGTGGTTTTCTCCTTTTTCTGCACTATGTTTTTGGAAAACTTTCTGGATGGTACATAGAAGGTCTAGAGAAAGGCAGCCACTCTTGGGATGAAGATATTACTCTGGTAGAAAGAACAAGGATTCTTGATTTGGCACCCAAATAAAGCAGAGAGTGGCAGCAGCATGTAAGGAAAATAACAATCTGACCTTTGTGGTTGCATGACTTTTCAGCCCAGGAAGAACAGAGAAGGGATTGTCACAATTGCTGCTCCTCAAAGGCTGTTGACTCAGACAAAAAGTGCTCAAACCAACTATTAAGATTAAATTGGCAGGAAAATGCATTAATACAGTGGTGATATATTGCTGGGGTTTGTATCTGTTCTTTCTTAATTTTGAACTTTACACATACTGAAAATTCTAATAAACCTTTGAAGGCGGTGGCGTTTTCAAATGGCATACTATCACAACCTTGTTTCAAATTATTTTCTCCCTTACTTTACAGCAAAGATTGAAATAGCTATCTCTGTAATTTTCTCTTTTTATATTTTCTCTATTACCACACAGAAAATAAGATGCTTGTTTCTGACACTTTATTTGTTGATTTATAGCATATTCTTCACTCACACAAATACCGTCTTTTAATATATCAGAACACAAAACCTGACATGACATAAAACATAATTGATAACTTGCAAAAATGAAATGACTGAAAAGTGGTAGCCCTATGGGTTGAACCTTTGAGGGACTGAGACATCTGAAAAATGTTAGATTCTGCACTCTAAAGAATATTTCCAGACTGCTTTCCAAGTTCATATTGTTTAACATAGAAATTCAAATAGTCCAGCTTATATACTGAAGGCATGTTGTGAAATCAATAGAATTTAGCCTCAGCAGCAGCTGTAAGATTTGGCCTCTAGACAGTTTAAAAAAAAAAAAAAACCAAGAAAAAATATTCAGGAAAGGCATATATTTTATGGGTAGAAACAGCAATGCTAATTGAATTCTACAAAGAGACTATCATTGAAATGTGAAGAGCCTTTGAGCAAATTTATGGCCACATTATGCCTTCTTTTTGCATCCCATTGTGCTCATCTGGCTCATAACTTGGCTTCAAGAGCCAGATCCTCAGCTGCTATAAATTGGTGTCATTCCACTGAAGACAGAGAAGCTGCACTGATTTATACCAGCTGTGGACCAGGCATGTTCATTCCTTCTATTTTTTCCCACTATTTGAATGAAGGTGTAGCCAGAAAAGCTACTATGGTCTGAACAGCAGATGAATAAACATAGCTGGAAGCATATCCAGTATGGCTATAACATTTCTATTGTTTAAATAAAAAGAGAAGACCCAAACTACAACTGCAAGTCAATTAATTGGACATTCAGAGACCTCCCTCATTCAGAGACCTCCCTCCCTTATTAATCACCCATGATATATACATTCAGCTCAGAATCATTTCAAACTTTATTTTATTTGTAGAAAACCAAATAAAAATGTGAATTTGTTCTAAGCACATTTAGTTCCTGTAAGTTTGGGTTTGCGTTTTTGGTTTAGTTCTTTGTTTTGTTGGGTTCTTTTTCTTTAATAAATGAGTCATCATATAGCTCTCTGAATCTCTGTGTTGATTTTTGGAACTCAAGGTCTTTTGATAGAACTAAATTGCATTAGTCATATTAAAATATGAATGGCATACATTTATGAACACAGTATAACCTTGGGTAATGCACATTGGCTTCTCAAATCAGAGTTCTCAGTTTTATTACTCTCCTTTTCTTTATATCCAGTTTCATATGAATTTAGTGAACAGGATCATCTTAAACTAAAAAATGGAAATTATTATCACTCTTCTTTTTCCTTCATCCTTCCTTCATGATGAGGACTCTAGGACTTAATTAATGTATTTTACAGCCGGACTGTTTAGCATGACTCACACAAAGTTAAGGTTTGTGTATTACACCCAGAGAAAATAGGACAACATTTCCTGATACACTCTCTGCACTCTGACTACACATTCAAAGTTATAGATGTGCTTAGAACAGCAGCTGTTGTCTTCACTTCTTCACAAATTAATCTGTGAGATCTGTTATGCATCAGACTGCCTCTGCCTGGACAGACCCTCAGCATGGTGAAAAGGGCTCCTAATTTCTGGGTGACACATCCCATTCTTTGATACTCAAAATTAAGAAAGCCAAAAGTGTACGTCAGAACACTGAAAAAAAAATGTTTCTGAAGGGCTTTGATTGAAGGTGTCTTGAAATTTCCTGAAGTAACACCCAGTTCTTTGGAATAGTCAAAAGCTGTACTCAAACAGTGAAGTGCCAATTCAGTGACTGGCTTTTTTTTTTTTTTTTTTTAACCTTTAATTTTTATCTATTTTAAATGCATCTTTTTCCATTGGAACAAGTTATATAACAGGACAAATTAAGGGGTTAATTTGAGGCAGGCTGGTACTGGCCCAAATGAAAGGTTCCAATGACACATCACTGGGAGCAGGGGTTCTCTCTTTAAAAGTATGAGGTAGAAAATAAATATGAAAGAAGTTTTTTAAAAAATGAAAAGCATCCCTTTGTGTGGTCTATTGCCTTTAGATAATTAATAATAATAGATTATAAACTATTAGTTGATTTAAATTGATCAGTTAATGAATCATTAATACTTAGGTGGATGTGATTAGTTACTAAATAATTATTAACCCACTAATGATTAATGATGATGATTATTATTGATTATAAATATAAATTCCACTTTTAGTGTCTCTCTAGTAAAATTATTTATCCCTTTCCCTAAATATCCATCCCCACAGCACCTAAAGTGCACATCAATCAAATTACAGGGAAATGAGCTCCTTGTTCTCTTTAAGAATGTATCTAAGTGACTTTACAATTGTTGGGTAAATGGATGGAGCCTTTGGTTTGTCTGTAATATCCATTTGGATACAGTCTCTGTCATTCCTTTTGGATTTTTTTACCAACTCTATGCCAGCAGGACATGATTCTGCTGTTGAGGTAATGTGCTTGTAATAATCTAAAATGCTGCTTTATAACAGACGTGTGGAAATGTCCATTATGTTCTGCATTTAGCTTGCCATTCAAGGAAAAAAAGGCAATTCAACACAGTATGAAATGACAGCTATTAAGAGAGTAACAGATGAGACAGTAAAATGAAGCCTGCTGAATTTTTTTTTCAGGAAAATTCTACAGATTGAGCTTTCCATTATAAAATTCAGAGTTGGAGTAATAAGGTGTAACCTCAGAGTTTTGAACTCATCTGTTATGCAAGGACATTATGAAATTTGAGAAGGGAAAAAAATCCATTTTAGGAATTTGGATGAGACCCCTTTGAAACAGGCCCATAAACTAGATGGTTTAGAATCAATATGGCTGGATCCCAAGAAAATATGTATATGGCAAAAGAACCTTCAACACCAAGTAGTAAAACTAAATTATATCTATGACTACTACATAGTGACATCAAATTTGGATCTGGTTTAACACTGGCTTCACTGAAACTTTTGAATTTTTGCTGTTTACCACTCCATCAGCCTCCAGAAACCCAGAGCCATTGAACCTCTCAACTCCTCTGTGACCATGATGTATTCAGTACCCCTAGAGGAAAAAAGAGGTGCCAGCCTGGAGCACAGATCTGAATTGTACCCATTTCTATATTTGGTCACCTCAGTATTTATTACCATCTGAAGGACTTAAATGCCAAAAACAGACATTTTGCTATCTCCAGCTACACACACTTTACATCTAAAATGAGGCTTTGGCTCATATTTGAGTTCTGTCTAGGGAATCAGAAGCTTCAACGTGGCAAAATCTTGGCCTGTTGTGCAAACCAGGTCCAGGCGTGTTTGCTCAGTGTTCCACAGCCATCAGTGTCTCTGGTACCGCAGGGTGAAGTTTCACCTTATTTCTTGTGTAGAGTCCATGAGGGACAGAAATGTCCATGTCAATGTAAGCAAGCACTGGAGCTCTGAACTCCATCCTGTGGGCTGGATCTCCATCCCCCCAGGCGAGGTCAAAGGCTCATGGCTGAAACTCTTGGGTGTTTCCCCCAGTGCTGCTAAAATCCTGCTTCAAGCTGCACACACAGAGCTATTCAGAGTGTATAGAGTGTGCTCACCCATTGCCATTCTGAAGATGTGCCAGTTCTTTGGTGTATGAAATGGAAAGTGACAGTGGGTTATAAAATTGTGATGGATGATTTAGGTGACTGTATTCAGCTGTAAGCAATAAATGCTGAGCTCAGCAGAAACTACTAAAGGCAAAACTGCAAGTGATTTACTAGCAATTTAAAGCACATGAGATTTGTAATGCATAAGGCCCTCAGGCCCATCACTTCTCTTCAGTAATGGGAAACAATATTTTGGTGAAAAATGGCATGTTTAGTTTCAACTTTTTGCTGCAAAATATATGGGTAGCCTAGTTTTCTTCATTTCTAGGAGTGGTAGCTATTTACATTTTATTCAAACTGCAAGTTTATGCTCAAAAAAGTTGGCAATATTAATATTTCTTGAATGAGTTTTGATATGAAGGAAAATCAATACTTCACAATAACTAAAACAGTGCAGTTTTAAAACTTCTGGTCTAAGTGATTCACATTTCATCTTATGTTCAATAAACTTGCATGAGATTAACTTCATAGTGAGCCACTACAGCTATTCTTTGAAGGGAAAAAATGAAAATGTCATCTATTTCTGCACACATACCAATAGAGTTGAGCAGTTCAAATACTAATTCTCATTTAAGAGGGCAGTGGTGGGTGAAGGGCTGCTGGCATGAAGCTGGATACTGATATCACATATTTGGTGTGACAAACACCATCCAGCTGGGGGCTTATGCTGAAATTTTCCTAATATACCAATTTTTAAGTTCATGAGACAATCTTCAAAATACTGTTCCATTTTGAACGTGAGTGAGCATGTGACAACAGTGCAGTGAATGTCACTGTGGGTTTGGAGGACCAGCAATTCAGGAAAAATCCATGTCTTTGTTTTCCAAGTATGTGTGACCTCAGCTGTGGAAGGCACAATAAGCCTGCCATCTTAAAACAACACAGTCTGAGGCAAAAGGCACTTCCACTCATCAGAGCTATGTCACTTTTCCTTGGGTTATTTTCAACATGGATATCTTATCTTAACTCATGAGTTAGGACCTCTTCACTGTCCAAGGCTTAGAAGGTGAGTTCTGCAAACAAGCAGGTGGTGACCTAATGACTTCAAATCCTCCCCTGGCTAGCAAGGATCTGGAGTCTGGTTTCTCCTATGGTATCAGTAGCTGAGCACCTGTCTGGTGATAATCCAAGATGGAGATGGATGATTTGTTTTGGTTGTCTTGGCTTGTCTGAGTGCTGCCCTAAATGTCTCACCTTCTGTTTACTCCCATGTCAGCTCTGCCTACCACACATCTTGTGTGCACCTCTGCAGAACAGGCTGTTAGTAATAGAATAGCTGTTCAAACATCCCAAATTCCAAAGGTGGTACAGATGTCCTGAAATACTTCTGGATTGGTAAATGAATGAGTGACAATTGTATCAATTCATGTGATTCCTAATGAAGACTAAGGCTCAGAAGTAGCCAATGAAATTATGCTTCTATTTGTTTTTTTCCCAAATCTCTAGTTAAGAATTTCCTTTACTGAAAACTTGAACCTTTTTAAACTTTATTTGTCACAGCAAAACTCTAAAAATTTATCTCTCCAGAAATAAGAGTTACTTGACACTACAAATCCTTAGATTGGCAGCATGAGACAGGAGGAAGGAAGTTAAAGCTATGAACAAGATATTTATGCTTTTATCCTGAATCTATTGAAACCATGATAATACATCTATCATTTCTGTTCTTCCAGTGAAGCTCCTCCTAACTTGGTCAATGGAAAGGATTAAGATGAAAGGAAATTAGTAAAAGCACTTTCTGTCTAGTGGCAGTGTACACACCCACTTAAAATCAAGTATCTATACAAGGAGCTATAACTTCTGAGAGGCAGTTTTCATGTCCTACAATGACTTTTCCCCCATATTGTTCAATTGGAATTAAAAAACATCAAAATCACAAAACTTTCAAGAACTGAAACCTCAAGGTAAATCAGATCAGTCAAAACTTTTCACTATCGTTTCTGAGGGGATCTTTTTCATTTATTTTTCCAGCAAAAGGTTCACCATTTAAAAGGTTGTGTTGGACTTTTTCATTTGGAGTAATTTAAGAGTGGCAAAATGTTTAGATAGTTAAACAAAAAAAAATATTGAATAGTAAGAGAATAAAATTATTTTGGATAGCCTTTCATGGGTACATGAAGTATTTTTGATCGTCAGATTCTGCTTTTACAAAAAGCAGATCGTAATAATCAAGTTTTATGGCAATGGGTGACAAAATTTTACAGGACTTCTAGAGAGAAGGCTGATGTAGAAATGACATGAGATGTGGCTCTTCAGAGGTTAGGGATGTCCAGAAAGGGCAGATTTCACAAATGATATGGAAGAAAATAACAAGAGTTAGGCACATTCATGGCATCAGGAAGAACAAGATCTGGATATGTTCACAATTGCTTTCCTTCTTTCACCCACAAGAAATTGCCATCATTCAAAGTGTTTTTTTCCCATGTGTGAGTGGAGAAAACAAGTGATATTTTTATCAATTTCTTCTGCTTCGGATTTCCTCATTTTTAGAAGTGTCTAAACAGCCAAATCTTTGAAGATGTAAAGCAATTTTCTTTTGACTTCTTTAATGTAATTTCCCCTTTTACTCTCCCCATCATCTAAATTCTGTGGAGCTTTTTTTTTTCCTTTCTTTTTTATTTTTCATTTTTATGAACATGTGTATTTATAACATTTTAAATCAAAAAGATTGCATCCTGCAATATTAGATATCACTATTCTTCAAAATTCATACTTCAATGTTCATAAATAGGAAAGAATTTGCAATTTATGTTCAATAATTGGAGTGGAGCACCTGCTAAAGCAGAATATTAGATTGTTTTATAGAGTGACAAATGATGAGACACTGGTCTACAATGACTTTTAATGTAAATTCATTTCATATTACTGTGGAGTCTCTAGTTGACAGTGCTTGTGCTGACATCTATGAAAAGAATTAGTGTGCTCTAAATCCATGGGTTTTTGCTCTGTATGTTCAGGGGTTTCATGCTTTTAATGAAGACTGTTGAAGCTGTGACCATATAGAATTTGCTTTGAATAAAAATCTTTTCCATACCAGCAGATTTCTTTTTTGTTTCTCCCCATGAGCAATATAGCCACAGCAGTTAGTTACTGTCATCTCACACTCTGGAGCCTGCTGAGAGGTAACAGCCACATTTTTCTTGCCTCTTCCCATGGAATTCTGCCTGAAGTCTTTCTTCCATGGAACACTCTATTACAAGTTGCTCAGAAACAGCAGGGAAGCTGCCAAAAGATGCAGTGCCCAAAGAGGAGGGACCTGTGAGTGTGTGTCTGCTTAAAATGTACCTGGGGTTCAGATGAAACTCTGGCATGTACAGTAACATTTCTGTAAGTGTTTAGACCCAGAGATATTGTGGCAGTTATTTATCATATTAGATCAATCTATTTCAAACTTTCTGTTATAATAATATAAAACCAGAAGAAGATCCAGATGTGATTATAAAGATTTTTTTTAAAGAAGACAACAATGAAGGTAATAAATTTCAAGGAACAGAAAATTTTTAGATCTATTTCCCTCAAATCCCCTATTTGTAGGATAGATATCAAGTTCTGCTTTGAATTTTAGTAATGACAGTAGGACTCAAGACTAATGGTGCCTGTTTTCAGGAATGTTGTCATATGTGAATAGTATTTGAATAAATTTACCTTTCTGGGTGGGATGGGAAGACAGAGGAGGATTAAATGGGTTTGTCTTACATTTTTAACAGTCATTTGAAATGTTTCACACTTTAATAAAGGGCACATTAAATACAGACATACTTATAATCTGAAGATTTATCCTGTAGTCACTGAATGCCAGAACTGTACAAATTAAATATTTCAGAGTAAACTGCATGCAAACAGATTGTTTCTTTCTCTTTGCATGCACAATTTCTATTTGTGTGCACATCTAAGCCTAATATTTTTAAGTTCCTGCCTTTGGTAGCTTTAAAATAGAAGACTTACTGAATTATTTAATTTATTCTTTTGCTGATAATTATGCTTCAATCAGGAAAAAAGAATATTAATAACGTATAGATTTAGACGGACTTTGTGATTGGCAAGGAGAGTCCCCTTTTATTATGAAAATCTGTATTAAGTAAACTCATGCTTAAAATATGAAACTGTATTTCTCACTATTTTCTTAACTTGTACAACTTAAATATGGTTGATGAAGAAGAGTGTGGTGTACTTTATATTACATAATTAATTCTATGTGTTTTGACTACTTGGAATTCTTTTAATTAATCTTATCATCATAAAAATGAACTGTTGCCAAATATTTATAATTTATTGTTTTTGGAAAGACTGTGCTACTTTTAAATACTCAGATATATGGTATGTCTAACATGGTAAATTATGCTTTAAAAATTGTTTTTCACAGCTATGTTCCCACTATATGGACTAAAACCATCATGAAGAATGATGAAAATGCTCATGAATAAGAATTTTTGAGTTGGATTTAAAAATAGGGTTTTTTTCCTCATGGTGCTGGAATTAGCCTGTGATTTTTTTTGTCATGTATACCTAACATTTTTTGGTTTTATGTATAAAGTTCATTTATTCTTAATTAGGCAATGGTCATTAGGCAATGGTCATGAGTGAGACTGAGACCACTCTTGGAAAAATTTTAGAAACAAATGAAAGGATTCTTCCAGAAGTTAAAAATGATTGAATTTGTAAATTTTGATGAAGTCTTAATTACAGAGAATCTCTACTGGGAAAATTCAAAACTGTGAGATACTTGTCCAACCAAACAAAAAAAAATCCCAAACCAGCAACCAAAAAAAACTTTGCTCAACCTAAAGAATCTGAATAAGGCAGTAAAAGCAGCTAAAATTTGAGCAAACACATACACCAGTGTACACTTTTAATCTATTTATATAATTTCGGTCTAACCTTTTCTTGAATGAGTTGAATGCCTGTAATAAGGACCATTACAAGAAAGGACAAAAATGTGATATGGGTTTTCAGTAACTGTGTGGTATTTTTATAATGTTTATTATACCATCACTGAGATGTGGATAGAAATTAACTTTTCCCTCAGTTTGATACTAGATCAATTTAGCTCTTAATTATTCACTTTCTATTGTAACCTGTGATTTTTACCTAATTTATTTTATTTGTGTGAGTGCATCAGAGGAGTGAAATGTTTAAAGGAAATCCATGTTCTTCAGCACAGTGCTGAATCAAAGCTACAATCAGAAATAAAACAAGAGTTCATCTACAGAGTATGTAGACTTTGTCAATGGGAGAGAGTGGCATCCTACCTCTGTGCTTAATTGTGGCTGCTTGAGTTTCACCAGACCCATGGGTTGTGCTCACAGCTCATTGGAATGGGGAAATATCAGCTGCACGTTTGCTTCAGCAAATTACCTCTGTTTATGTGAGATTGTGGGAAAGTTCTGGTATGTCCTTAGTTACTTCTGTGGTTACACTGACAAGTTCTTTGTAAATTTGCTTTGTGATTACGATTTTTCTGATGAATCACAGGGCAGAATTCCCAGTATGGCCCTCCAAGTGCCGGGGATATTTTTCAACCCAGCTTCTGTAATATGAACCAAAGTGCTCTGTATACTAAAAAACAAAAACAAAACCAAAACAAAAACCCCACAAAAACCCAAAAACAAACAAAAAACAAAAACAAACAAAAAACCCCCAAAAAACCAAAAAAACCCCAAAAACATACACATACAAAAAAACAAACACAGAACCCAACAAAAAAAGCCCCAAACAAACAAAAAAACACAACAAAGCAAGACACAAAACACCAAAAAAAGCCAAAACCAACTAAGCAAACCTTTTTTGTAAACTAAAATTCTATCTAGCTCATGTAGTGTGTCTCAATGGTTCACGAGATTTCAACTCTTTTTGTCTATTCTTGTGATATTTAAAAACAATTCTCCTGGCTTTATATAGAATAGAAGTACTAAAACAAAGGTCAAATAATCTCAAGATCCTGAAAGCACAGTCACCTGGATTGAAAATATTCTGGGATGCCATATTATGTTCCAGGCCTAAGGATTCATATTCCATTTTAGTTTTGATACACCACCAAAAAAAATTTTATGGAGTATTTTGTGTTATTGTTGGTAACAGATAAACTTCTGTTTATCTGTTAAAATTTTCCTAGTAATTTTCTGTTAACTAGAAAAATTGTTTCATCTGGGGAGATATTTTGCCCAGAAAAAATCAGCAAGTATCTGCAGAACATTTCTTGCCATGTGGTCTTTACAAATTCTTGGGTTCAGAGAAGTCAAATACAATCCATACAGGCTCCTCCATGATTTTAGACTCTGTAATTCAATGTCCACCCTGCTTTGCATTGGCACAAGATGACAGTGACAATGCAAACATATAAACTATCACAGGTCACTCAGATGACATAGTTCAAGGGAAACTTGAACTCACAGGAGATAGCTTAAGCTGAGCCTAAAGGTCTTGAAGGAATGTAAAGTGTTGGGTTGTGTTTACACATCTCACCCCTTGACATGAATCAAGTATCTGGAGGTGCAATACCTGTCCCTTACTCCTTACTATAAAAATTGCCATTTGCATGAGTGTAGGAAAGGACAATTTAGACATGGGAACTTAAAGGAGTCTGTTCTCACAATAATTAACACAGTTCAACACTTGTGATTTGAATCTGCCAAGGATCAATACTTGGCTCAGAAATGTGTGCACTTTTTAGGGTTGAAATTGAATAACCTTTTTAGGAATAATTAGTGTAACAATGATGTAATGCAGTGTCTCACTTTGGAGAAGCCAACTATGTCTTTTGCACAAAATAATAAGTTGCATTTCCTTTTCAGTTTTCTAATCCTCTTTGAAAAATCTTTCCTTTGTCAGGGTGGGTCATTTCCCAAAATAAAATAAATTAGAGTAAGAAATACTGAAAAACTATTTTTTGAAAAAGTAAGAAAGACATCTCTTGACATCTTCTACCCTTCTTCAGCCAAAATTCATCTGAATTCACAAATTTGCATCTTTCTCTCTTTCTATAACTAGACAATCACTGAAAAAAAATCTGTCAAGGTAAGCTGAAATGTGTAAAAAGCTTTGTGCACATCTGAGGAAGCATGCATCAGCATGGTCTATATAGCATTTTACTGAGAATTCTGTTCTTTGCCATCTCCTGAGTAACTGAGACAAGCACAATCCTAAATGAGAGTCAATGAACCCTGTTTAGGCTGTCTCTGTTTGAAAACGACTCCATAGTGGGTATTTCTGCCTTTTATCCACTCCAGTTTTTTCCATTTGTAAAGAAGTTCCCCTCTCTACCAACAGGATTACAAATTTCACTTTATTTTTATCATCATCCTTGAATAGCTCCAAGCAATTTATATGCATGAACCTTTTAATTGACTTAACATGCCTTTCTTAGGAGGATAGGAATTAGTTATGAAGCATTACTAAATAGGTCAATTCCTACGATGTTACAGTCTCTGGATAGTCCTCCATTTTATGCATAAAAAAGCGAAGGAATTTCTCCCAAAATCTTTAGTGTGTAGAAACCTTATTTTTTCTGTGAAATCAGAAGAAGACAGAATTATTTAAACTGAGTTATTACCCATAGCCCCACAAGTAGATTGTATACAAGCAAGGTACAGAGATTACTGCAAAAGATCCATTGCCCCAACATTTTTATTAGACAGCTGGGAAGAGAATGGGAATACATATTTACTTCATGAGGGCAAATATTCCTACTAAAAGTCTCCCAAAGGGAGTATATTTCAATCTACCAATAAAGGGGATAAATTCTAGAGAATTTTACAGTGAATTAAAACTAATTATATAGTATTTAATCAAAACGCATTTGTCTTGGCTTCTTTCCAAATTATACAACTTTCTTGCTGGTCTTTTGGCTAGGCTCCAGTAAAACATACTGACTATGTTAGAAGTATGAAAACTGTATCCTGCAGGAAGGAAGTGGACCTGGTGGTCTGAAAGATTTTTGCTGTAGCCACTGTGTTTCCATGACTACCTTTAGAATTAGCAGGAAGTGCTCATCCCCTAACATCAGGAATAAAAACCCCTCTTGCAAGGTGTGAGTTGATTTTTTGTTTCTCTCTCTTCACAATTAGCCACTTTCTCCAGCTAAGACTCAATCATCCGTCTTGGGTCTCAAAGGAGCTATTGTCATATTTCTTTCCCCAGTTCACCACTCTTTTTTGGTCTGTGGTCATCACAATGGCATTTGGTGGGGAAGACAGGCAGCACTGGACAGGACTCTATTTGGTAACGTCAGCCAGAAATAGAAGAAGCACATCAGTAATTGTTGTGAGCAGTGAAAATGATTCAGAGACCCATGGAGGAGTGATTGACAAAACCCCCTTGTCCTTAGTCCACATAAACACCCAGATTCCCTCCCCCCACTGTCCACTTACTATAAAAGACTCCAAAGTTTTGCACCTGTGCATAGGAGTTATGTGGATTCAACTCATGCATTTATCTCACAGCAATAGGAGCTTTAAAGGGTTTTATATTTCATTACACTATTACAGCTGTTGAGCTGGGCAGTGGTAATCATGAGGGTTATTTTGCCAGCCATAAACAGATGGAGCATTACTGTGCAAAATGCTGTGGTGCTGTGAGGACAGTAGACAGTAGGTAAAATCCCAGACTAGGATGGGAGTTCCGCTGGCAGCCCAGATAGTTCTTCAGCAGTTGGTTTCTCACAATATTAGCCACCATAAAAGTGTATTAATTGTGTCCAACTGAACAGAAAATATAGACCCAGCCATTTGTATCAGAAAAGTTGTTGTACTATTTAAGAACACTGCAGAATACCTTACGTGGTCTATACAAAAAGAGTATAAAAATACAAAATGTTATCCACAGAAGATGTGAAACTAATAATTTTGTAAAAATAAAAAGATAAAATTTTATGTAATTTGGGGACCCAAATTTTCCCAATGGATTGTGGAAAAAAAGTAAAAACAGTGAAACCAGGGGGGGAAAAATAGGAAGCCCCTTCATGATTGTAGGGAGGCTGGACTTGATTGTTTTGAGAGAGCCCCTCCAACACAAAATATTCTATGAGTCTATGAACTAATAAAATATGGGAGATACATCAGTTGTACAGCATGCAAGTAAGAATGATTTTAATTAGAGGTGAACAGGACAAGTGTTTGTCCTAACTTTTGCATGAATGTTTCCAGTTCTTCATGTCTTCATCTTCTAGCAAATATTTTCTCTAATCAATGAAATGCCATCAGATTACAGTGGTACTATTACAATACAACTCACAAGAGTAATCATGCTTACAGATTGTATTTTAAAAGATGTATTGAAATAGTACCTGAACCATTAAGCAGCACATGAACATCCATGTAAGAACATATACCTATTTCTCTATCATATTTTTCATCTAAATTGTAGGTTAATGACATCCAGTATTCATATAAAACAGAGCAGTGACTAGCACCCATTTTAATTCCACGTATATTTCCATCTCTAATACAATGAATTACCTTACAAAATGTTTTTCCTGATTTTCATCTTTACTGCTTTGCCTTTTTTTCATTTTACCTCTGCCTTTCTGGAACAAAAGCATCCCAAAAGCACTGTGTTTACTACAAGTCAGTAGTGAAAAGAAAAATAAGTAAAAAAGATACCTGGCATTCTATAACTTAAACTGCGAAGATATTCCTACTAGAAGCAGGAAGACTTCTAGAAAAAAAATTAAATTTTTGGTGTGTAATGAGCATGGGAGAGATTATTCTCTTTCCCCATGGAGGTTATGATGCAATGCCCCCAACCTACAAACAGTTATGTAAATGCTAATTTGAAGCATATGAGTCATCTCAGAGTTTACAAAGTGTTAAGCACTTTCCTCATTGCAGAAGTGTAGCCTAGACAAGAGTGATAACAAGGGTGCTTTGCTAAGGTTTCACTTCCAATTTCTTTAAAGCACTTTCCAGTGCCTAGCCATTCTGATTTTATTTATTATTTTCCTAATAAGTTGAAAGTAATATTGCCCTACAGATTATACTGAATTAAACTTGACACCCTTTATAGAAATGCATTAATAAATATTCTCCTTTCTTCACACTTCTTCAAGTAGCCTGCCAAAAATAAATGACCTCTTTGAGGAACAGATGAAGAAATAGTGAACGAAGAAATGAGCAATCACAAATGTAACTAGCAGTGCTTGTTTTCATAGTGACATTTACTGGCCTCCACCAGAAGGAGGTTCCATTGCAATTTAAATCCAATTTGCACAGCGAAACCGTGTTTGTAGACCTACGGTAAGCAATGCATGATACTCTTATAACACCAATGGGGTCCAGAATAAATAAGCCCTGGAACAGAAGCAGTGCAGATGATCCAATACAACAATTTACAGCTGTATTGTCTTCAGGATTTTAGCTATTATTTTCTGAATATTGGATTACTATGGGACATAGTCAGGCCTACCATTCATTCAGCTGATTTTGAAGTGTCTCTGTTGTGGAATCTCATTGACTTGCTGCCTTTTTAGTTGAATTAAACTAAACAGAGGACTAGAGGAGAAATTTCTCTGAGCCCTGGTGACAGGTAAATCGGAACAGCAAGTGACAGTAACTGTCCCAAAGTCTTACAGAACATATGCAATAGAGCTGGAACTACACCTAAATGTCAAGGTCGGTAATTTTTGGGAAAAGATGGTCTCAGCCAGAACAAATTGGCTTCACAGCATTTTGGTAAATCAAACATCTTACATTTATGGCAAGTCAGTAAAGATCACCAAGGTTAGAAAGCCCTGGTCTTGAATATTGATAGCCATGTGGGATGTTTCCTACCTGATCAACAGAGCTGGAAGTGTCAGCTTCCTGTGGGCTACAATTGTCATCTTGGAAGATCCTTCCTGTCCAGCATGACCAGTGTGCAGTCTGGTCTTGGTGCATTCTGGGTCTTGGGATGGTCAACAGAGAGGCAGTCAACAAGCTACAGCTTTGAGAAGCTCAAGCTGGACTTTCAAGGACTGTGTTTCCAGGCAGAAAGATGTAAGACTTTCCAAGATCATTGATATGAAGCTTGCTAGCAGGAAAACCTTGGGATCCCCAACACCAAGTAATTTACTCTCCTTAAAAGAATTTTAAAACTCTGGGAAAATAGGTGGTCAAGGTCCAACGGGGTTGCCAAACTTCTTCCTGCATCACTTGAATTCAGATTCTGCAAGTCCTGGGAGAGATCCCAAAATCTTGTTTAACAGACCAGCCTAGCTTTTGTGACTATCCTGGTCTAACAGCTCTAAGGTGCTGATCTATTAAAATTAAATAAACTAGCACACAGGGAAAAAAATCAATAAAATAAAATGGCAAATTTTTTTGATCAGAAGTTCTGTCTCCTGAAAGTCTCTGCTTTTTATACCACTGTCTAAGTCACAGAAAATTAATTCTGTTGAAGCCAGTGTGTCCAGTCTATGAATTATTCATTTATGAGCAGTTGATAAATAAAACTGTAAAAATCCTATCAAAGATGATTTTATTCCTGTCTAACCTATTTTACAATTTGCCTTTGTAATTTTAAATAATCTATTGGAGCTTTTCATGTTCCCACTTAGTGAAAGGGTGAGCTAGCAGCTCTGGATTTTGTGTCTTTCTTGGTGAAAATCTGTGGGTTTGCAGTTCTTTGCACAAACAAGAGCTCATCTGCAATATCTCCTATGGCAGCAAGATAAGTTTTTTATTCATAAAAATGACATATGAATAACTAATAGCTTTTTAATATAAATACCTCTACAATGAATATAGAAAGCTGAGGGGTTTTTTCTTCCTTCTAAGTCTTCATTTATGCGGAAAATGTCATGTCAACCTTTTTCTTCTGCCTTTTCGACAAATGCTCTTTTCAAACTTAAATTTCATATTCATTCTAATATGTAACATGTGCTAATCATATTAGGAATGATTCATTTTATTCAGAATGGCAAACTGCTGCTCTTAGCTAGTTCCTAGTAATGCCACTCCTAAACTTACAGCAGAAGAATCTTTCTCAAGGATGAAGGAAAGTGACTGTTCTCAGCCAGTTCTCCCACATGTCTTCTGCACTGTTTTGTTTTGTTGACTTTGTTATTTTTCATCATCACATTTCAGAGTAATTTCAGAATATTTAATGATCTCTTGTGTTAAAGACCTGGCAGGTTCCAACCTCCCTAACTTTATGTGTGAAGACAGAGCTGTATTTCCATGTATTTCACAAAGGTGAATTTACATGTTAACAGAGTTCTGATGCCTTGAGAGGCTACCTAGAACAGAGGCTAGGCAGTGTTAAAGGAATAGAGTGGGTATTTATTTATTTAAAGTCTTCAAAAGCTACACCTTGGGCACTACAAGAGCCTGGCTGTGGCTACACCTAAGCTGGATGGTGGGTCATGAATTTTTCACACTATTATAAGTTTTCGTCCATTTACATATTGGGGTTAATTGTTCAATTACAGCTCCAGGATATGAAATCTCCTCTTCCCAGATTGGTCTCCTCAGTTCTCTGTTTATACTTTTTGAGCCTAAAACTGTATTGGTGTCCTTGGTTCTTGGGCTGGAAAAGGATTGTTTTGTCTAACTAAACTGTGAAGAGAACACTTTATATGAAGTTCAGCATTATACATAATGCAGTACAGAATCTGAAAAATTTGACAGCTAAAACTTAAGGCATCAGTTCAGGCTGCCTCTTGCCTGTCCTGAGTGCTGCAGATCAAGGCCTGGAGTTGTCTCCAAGCAGGGAGGTCTTGGAGATTGCAGAACACTTTTAGGATGGGGAGGAGGGATGAAACGAGGCAGGATGGTTGTGGGAACAGGACAACAGGAGTGTTGAGGGCTTTTGTTTTGAGGAGAAGCAGCAATATCCTTCTCTTTCAGCTCAGTCTTTTTTGGAGCCTGGTTTTAGGCTATTGCATTGTCACTGGGCAGGTGCCAGTAGCCCATCCCTGAGTTACCTTATTACTATCATCCAGCTTTCCATGCACATACCCTCAAAGAGGTCAGTCCTAACCTCAAAAGCAATCTTTTTCTGATTCTCAACCACTACTTCCACACAATACTGACCTAAACATTCAGGGTGGAAACAATTTTTAGAAGAATTCCTTATTGCAGTATAAGGGGAAAAAATGAGCAGGACATTGAGAAGTTATTGCTGTTCCTATTGAATTAGCTTTTTCCTCACACTCATCAGGACAGGTATTCATTTTAGAGACTAGCTGAAATGAAATGGAAAAGATACGGGACCAAACACCCTTTGTCAGCCTATTACCTGCCTTTGACACCAGGGAAGTGCTGCCTGCCACCTCAGCCTTGCAAAAAACTTCTCACTTCATCTTTAAATTACCATCTAGAACAAGAATGATTTTGCCTCTTTTCCCTCTGTCTTTTATTATTTTCCTCTGTTTTTTCATGCTTCTTAAATGAACTCATTATTTAGCAATTGAACTTCAGCATCTCACACTAAAAAGTGTTTTAGGACAGCAATTTATGTAAAGTATAGTTTAACATACTTGCTATCCAAAATCTAATGCATTTTAAAAAAATCCTAAAGAGCTCTCTCCAAACTTGACTTTTAACTATCTTTGATTATACTGAGAGATGGAGAAAATAAATGATAACAAGTTGGAAGGAAAGCACTCAATTGGAAAGATCACTTAGCTTCTTCTTCTACCAAATAAATTTACATCTTTTAAATTCTGATATAAATGCATGTTTTCTTGAAAAAACACATTGTTGAACTTCCATCAGAAGGTCTAATTTTTTCTCTTTCTTTTTGTATCCCAGTGCTAATGGAGCTTATTCCTGATCCTATTCTATATGCACATCCTGTTAGAACAGAGAGTAACTGCTAACAAAGGACAGATAGATAACCTTGCTTTCTGTTATTTGCATTGCTGTAGTTAAAGCCTGTCAAAATTTTCATCATAAAATTAAGGTTATTTTCTGGGTCTATTATACCTAGATATTCACCTCTCATGTTATTGAATGGTGCAGGTATAGGTTGCTGGGGTCATAGATCTTTGCTGTGATTCAGTGTGGATGACTGCTTTCTTTCCCACTTTTTGAGTTTGTGGATCAATGATCCTAAATTACCATTACAATGTTTTAAGGTGGAAGGTTTTTTTGCCTCACTAGTTCACCTCAGATGATCCATATGACTTCTTTAAGTATGGATTTAAACTCCATTGAGAGTGTACATTATGCACATACAGGAAACTTGCTGGATATGTGATCATGCAATACTATGTATAATAGTATTAATAGTATATAATAATACTATGCAATGTTAAGGCCATCCATTTTGGACTGTTTTATAAATAATGCTCATTTTCATGTGTGCATTTACAACACATTTTTAAAGCGATGGATGCCATTCAGATGGCAAAGGACTGAAAGTAAACACTCTACTAAGCACTTTCTAAAAATCCATCTATGTTTCATTATCCAGTTGTTTGCAACAGCATTTGCAAATATTTGCCTTGATAAAAATCAAAGCCTGTGGCTGCAATGATATTCTTCAGAGGTGGTGATGGGCTATGCAGTGCAAGGGTTAACACACCCTCTTCTTCTTCCTTAGGCTTGGACTAAACTTCTAGCTCCAAGTGCAAATGGGTTTTGCAGAGTTACTCGGGTCCCTTGTGGGCAGGCATCCCCACTAAAAGCCATCATGCAGCTTGGGGTGGCTGTCAGCCTCAGCTCTGGGGGGCCAGGGTGAGAGGTGGCACACACACCTCTGCAGGGACCTGTGCTAATACAGGCACCAGCCTGCCACCTCTCTCCTTGGACAGTTTGTATCATAAATATTGCACAATGAATATTTGTCTCTGTTCTTGTAACCAGCAGCTGTCGTACCTTATATTTCTATTGTCACTCAAATCCTGCTTTTAGTCCTTGCTTTGAGACCTCCAGAAACTGTTAAAAGCACAAACAACATTGTAGAAAGTGCTCTGTATTCCCAGGGCTTGAATGGAACAAGGTGAAATTTTCCTTCATTTTCTTCTACTTTTTAGAAATGCTCTAACTCCAATGCCTTTCAGAACACTTAGAAAATACAAAAAAACAAAACCCACAAAACCCCAAACAAACAAACAAACAAATAAAAAAGGGAGGAAAATCAAGAACAAAACAAAACAAAACGTACAAGGAGAAATTACAGCATTGGGCATGCAGTAGGAGTAGGATGGGTTGTGTAGATTGTTCAGGAAGTTCACAATGATATAAGTAAAGAGGATTAATATCTTGCTAGCTGACCTCAGGTATTTGGCTTCGGACACAGGAGCCCTAAATCTCTCAGAAGTTTTGCTGGCTGGACCCTGTGCTGTGCAACCATGGAAATTACAACTAAAGGAGAATGAAGATGGACTAGAGAAATGAGGTCCACATGGCTGCTGCACGAAGATAAATCATTTCAGCCTTGCTGCTGTTCAGGCTTTCCATTATTGAAGAGCATCTCCTCCTGACAATAATCTGCAAGAAACCAAAATAATTTGATGACTAATTGTTCTTGAGAAGGAAGTTGTTTTGGGAGAATCACATTTTATGATGTGCAGGACTGCACCTCCTTCAAACACAGATGGGAACGTGAGGCTCTGCCTCTTCCTGCGGTTCCTCCAGTCTGGCCAGGTCATTTTCCCATGAAAGAGCAGCAGCCAACGTGAAGCCAGACCTTGATCAGGTGTTATTTAGCAGCACACCAAACTCTTCCCCCTCTGGCCTGTGAGATACACGAATAGCTGCTCTTAGCAGAGGGGAGTGAAGTTCTCTGGTCTTCACCCACATCAAAACCAGTGAGACAAGAGGTTGGGAGAGTGGGCAGGCTCTGCCATAGAAGAGGAGCTTTCATACAGAGTGAGGACCTAGAAGGTGGAGCGTTGTGGCCCAGGAATGTGTGGCAATAATCCTGCCTTTGGCAAGAAATATATTTTTTCCCTGTGGGAATTCTTCTTGTAACTCAGGTCTTCTGCTCCTCAGGTCAGAAAGCAAGGTACAGCATCAAGAATTAATGCTTGCTCCCATTTATAAACTTTTTTACTTTAAAGTCACATAGCACATATGCAGTGATGGCTGGAATTTTTTTTTTTTATTCCATTGGTGGCATTTGTGCAGCTGCCTTCACCAAGCATGGTCTATCAATCTGCAATTTATTGAGGTATAATCTAAAAAATGCCTGCCCACCTTTCATGTGGAAGGGAAGCCAATCAATAGCAGTGGATTATTCCAGCATGTGTATGGTACAAGAGTATAGCACATTTGTCATTGAGAAGCAAATGGGTTTCTCCATTTGCACCTTTGTGAACCAGAGGGTTTTGTTCTAATAGATTTTGTTTCAGTGTTTTCTAAAGCAAGCACGTATTAACTAAAAGTTAATTTCTTAACACATGTAAGAGAAATAGAAAAACTACATAATGTAACAACTACTGTGTAAAAGCAGAAAGTCTAGTGCTTTTAGGAACAGCATGCATTTCCATTTTTATGCAGTAGAAACATTTGATGTGCTAGGATTTTTAAATAATATAAACAGATACTAGTCCATATGATACTTAATTAAATGGCAAATTGTTTCTAAGTATTTTTTCTGTCCATTGCATTGCACCTTTTTGATTTAATGTAGTATGCATATATATATCACTCGTTTTTTATTCTTTTGTTCAAGTAGAAAAACCCAGTATGAATAAACATCAAATCCCTTTCTGCCATCAGAGGTTTTACTGCAGTAAACTGAAAGTTGGTGCTGATTTTATTCATCTGTTTTATTAGTAATCAGTAGGTTCATTTCATCAGGCCTCCAATTTTCAGTGGCTCTTAATGGCTTTCCTGGTGAAAATTTGAACAGAATAGTGGTGTCACATATTTTAGAACCAAATTGAAGTATTTTGATTTACATAATAGATGTGGCTTATTTCAATTGAATTTATCCTGTTGTGCCACATTGCTTCATGGGAGCAGTAGTTTTTCCCATTCAAATGTTTGCTACACTAGTCTGGGTCTTTTCCAAATGACATTTTCCATCACATGATCTGATCTGACAGAACAGATTAATTCATGAAAATCTTAGAACTGGTGAGGTTTGCAGTGTATGCTGAAGAGAAAGATCACCAGAGGAAGACAGAATGTTTAATTATTTGTTATTTGTAAGCTGGAGTCTCAGTTTCCTTAATAAGAACCCAGGTGTAAGTGACACTGTGCATGTTGCTTTCAAAGGCTCTATTTTTTTTTTTTTAATATTCCATATGCAGCCCATCTCTACAGCATTTTTCAGAATACCTCCTTTCCCAAACAATTCCCTGCAGCCTACTCAGTCTGTGAAAGACTTGTTTATGAAAAACCAGCAAAGGGAGGAAAAGAATAATCAGGCTGACCAATGGAAAATAAACCCAGAATTTATTATTTAGTATATATGTGTGGCTCCAAAGTTGAGAATTTGATGTATGCACTCAAATTACCTAACTATGATACAAACATTGCAGTCCCTCTCTCCAAAGCAGTTAAAGAGCAGCTATTATAAGACATTCCAGTAAAACACATTTTCTAATGCTTTTCATTAAATTCTGTGTCCAAAGATAAATCTGCATGAACAGTTAGGAGCTGAAAGAGCCGCAAGAAGTTGAATTTGTGTTTAACCTGAATTGATAAGGTTGTTCCTTAAGATTGTTGATATTTACATTTAGGTGTGATCTGACATGTTGTTTGCCAAGTTTGGGAAAACAAGTAAGTTATTTACCATTATCTAGAATCCAGAACATCATCTGCTATTCTTTGTACAGAACATATTGTGCAGTGCACCTGGAAGAAGGTACTGGTTGTCATGATTTATGAGCAGAGTTTTTTGACATGGACTGGCACCCACAAGAAGCCAAAGCAAGCCCACTATAGCCTGTTCAGAAAGAAGAAAAAAACAGGAGTTATAAAAAAAAAACTCCATAGCAAGACATTTGAATGCTTTCATCTGCTGGAACATCACTCTTCAGGTTAAAAAAAAAAAAAATAGGCAATTTTTGCAATTGTATCTACAGTTTTCACAAGCAAAATAAAGTGGAAAGGAAGCTGTGCTGTTGTATGCTATTCAAGAAGATCCTCAGCAAGACATGCCTAGCAACAGCTGTATTCTGGCAAGAGAGCCACTGAAGTCCCTCCTTTGAGCCTGCTGCTGCTTTACCTCTGGATTCTGTTTGGGATGGAGAAATGAGGAGTGAGAACTGTAATGGCTTGAAACTGTCTTTCCTAACCAGTAGAGAAATTATTCTAGCTTTGTAGTTTCTTGACACTCCTGGAGCTTATAGGTCCTACTGTATTTCTTACCAGCAATTATTCTTCAGCAGAGGGATCCACATTGAATTTTTTTTTTCTTTTTTTTCCCCTAATATAAACTCTCCAAAATATGAAGGCCTTAAGCAGGAAACCTCTCTGCTTTTCTAGGAGTTTTCCAAAATATGGCTCAGAGCAGGACTCTGAAAAGCTAAAGACACAAGGCCTTTCTGGAGGTCAGTGACTGCTGAGGGGTAATGGTAGCCCCAGGTGTGGGACTTGGGGACTCTTTTCAGGCACAGGACAAGAACATTCAGTCCCTTATGGGAGCCCTTTTGGACTCCTTTGTGAATTGGGAACTTTGGGCTGTCAACTAAAATTGTTTTTTTTACCATGTATCATTAAAATGAAAAAAACACAACACCATAATCAAAGGCAGTGTGGTTTAAAGAGAATCTGGAAACAAAACACTTAATATTAAGATGTGCATGGTATGAACAGATTTAAAGCTCCTAAGACAGAAGTCTGTAAGAGGAAACAAACATGTGAATTCTCACATTTAGAGCCACCTCTTTCTCTTTTATTTTTTTCAATTAGAGATATTTTGTTACCTAGGATGTTTTCTTATGACCTATATCTAAAAACAGTTAAGCTTCTAAAAAATAAATTATCTTTTGATCTCACAGAGAGGGCACAGTAAAAAAAGTGTTCATAAATGCAATTGCTAAAAAAAATAGAAATTATGAGCTTCTAGAAAAGTTAGGCTTGTAAAACAATTGTTGTAGTTTTCCTTTTCATTAGCAATACTTGCTGTACACTTGTGATAGTTGTCTCCCACCCCAGTCTCTACTTCTGAAGAGGAAGGAGTGAAAAATACTTGCTGAACAGCTAATTTATCAGCCTGACATTACCATCTATCAAGAGGAAAGGCCTCCTGTTAGGAAAATCAAGATTATTGGTCCAGGGGTTTTGTTACCTCTTGTGAAATGAGGGCAAGTTTACAATCTACACACCTGAGAGATGTTCTGGACGTTTTGATTCCCAAGTCCCATACATCACTTGTTTTTCTGCAGCTTCTCTGGTGGTTGCTGTCTTCACTGACTCTCTCACAGTCCTGCTGCTAGAGCCCATTCAAAGCAGAAAGGATTTGGGTTTCTTTTCCTTCACAAGCTACGAAAAAACTCACTACAAAATTTTTATACTCACCAGTTAATCTTAGATCTCACCATATACGTTTGAACTCAGCACCTTACAAAGACTCCAGAGACTCCAGTGTCTTAGGGCTGCTTGCAGCAGGAACATGCAGACACCTCCAGGGGTCCTGCTGCTGAGCTGTAAATCGGCAGATGGGAGCCCTGGAAGGCAAAGGGCTTCTCATGGTAATGGATAACCCTGAACAGGTGAATGAGTTCAGCTATGTGATGAACAAGGGCTTAGCAAAAAAAAACCAAAAAATAAAACACAAAAAAAAAACCAAAAAAAAAAAAAAACCCAAGAAAAGTGTAATTAACAAGAATTAGTGTTTTTGTCTTTTTCTTCCCAATTAAAAAAAAAGTCAGAAATTGAAGGAAGGGATTTGTTTAACCTCTCCCCTAAATAGTCATATTTACAAATTCTGTAAAAGTTCAGAAACTACAACCTCTCTGGTCCTATTGAGAACCTCCTGCTGATGTTTTTTTATTGTGAAGGAATGGTAGTGTGTAGTCTAGGTTTACACCATTGTGGCCTAAAGGACATATCCAATTAATGTGATTTAGATTCCAATGCAATCAAAATTTCACTCTGCAGCACAGCAAAATATGGACAGACCTATTAATGAAGAAATATAGGTGTGTAATCATATTCAGCACTTTGTATGATGCTTGCACGATAACACTTAGTGGAATGATTATGTCCAGCCCTCTCAAACTTACATCTGCTGAATTCAAAACAGACAGCATTTGTACATTGTATCTTCATGATTGTATGGATGCAAGATCTGATGACTTGCCAAAAACTTCAATAAACTATTACTCAGTGATGAGATTAGAATTTTACAATTCCCAGGTTGCAGCTATATTACAGAAAATAATATTTGGTTTTGCTTTGCTTTTTTGTTTGTTTGTTTAATTTTCCCTAACTCACTATATGAAGCTGGACATTTACATTATGTTAAGGGAGTACAAGATCTCAAGATGCAAGAATATGTATGGAAACTGGAGGGCAGATAGCAGTAGTTGGTGATTTGTGCATGCAAGGAAGGAATCCAGAGGAATCTCTGCAGTTCACTCTCTTCTAAGAGAATGCTTGCAGATCAAGGGTAGATGACCATATGATCAAGTCACACAGCTGAAAACAATTTGGCAGCTTTTTCTTTGTGTTTTTGGGTTTTGTTTGTTTGTTTGCTTTTTCTCCTTAATCATATTTGCATGAAGGCTTTCAAATACTGTTGAATTGTTTTAGGACTTCTCTGCAAAATGAACAGAGATTCTACTGACCTGCTTGCTGGCCTTGTCAGATGACTTTGGCAAAACAAGTGGGTCATTGATTTGTTTCTGTCAATGCTGATCTGTCACACCTAGGAAGTTACCAGCTCTCACAGCCCTCCAGTCGGAAGACTGATGTTTTGGCAGTGTTTTTTCTCAAATGTGAATGGAAGGAATAGTATCTAATTTCTGCGTGAGAGATTTTGATTGCATCTGTCTTGACCTTTTATAATTTCATTTTGAGACGTT
This sequence comes from Catharus ustulatus, assembly GCF_009819885.2. Classification (NCBI taxonomy): domain Eukaryota; kingdom Metazoa; phylum Chordata; class Aves; order Passeriformes; family Turdidae; genus Catharus; species Catharus ustulatus. The sequence goes on from NC_046222.1 coordinate 113,335,564, forward strand.
CACATTACAAATAAATGGCATAAGTGTGTAGGTACTGCCTAGGTATTTCCTGTACATAAGTTGTATAAATGGCTTACATTGCACAGGAAAAGAAAGTCCAACATTTCAGTGCACTTAACATTTTCAGCCTTTTGGCCCTCAGTATTACTAGATGTTGAACACAGCTCTCAAACACTTCCCTGACATGTCTTTGAGACATCTTCTAAAAGGAGGTTGCAGAGAATTTTTGATTATTATAGTTGCTGCCAACAAAGAATGGTTGCTGTTCACTGAAGAATCCGTCACATCAAAGGTGAGGAAGGTGCTCTCGTGCTGCATGGTAACTTTTTCAAGTAATGGTGCAAGTGGAATCTCAGCTGACCACAGAAGATGGCATTTCAGCAATCACAAAACATTCTCTGTTTCCTAATTACAACTAGCTCGTTCTCAGCAGGCTGATGTTTTTAATGAGAAGTTATTCACTAGGAATTTCCTTTTTTTTTTTTTTTTTTTTTTTATGTTTGGAAGTTAGACAGTGCCCTCTGCTGGGAACAGGCTCCCCTAGCAGTAGTTTGCAAAGCGCCCCAAATGTTGACAATTTGTGAAAATGAACACAAAATCTGTGTTTTGCTGAAGATATTTGCTGGTTTTAAGGACCCACATCTTGTTGTGGTCCCTTCTTTCATTCTGCTCTACTTGGAAGAATACTGTGCAACTAAAACTGGTATCAGTTTGGATGGCAAAGAGCTTTTGACTAATTAAATTTGAACCCAGTTGGCTTGAGCCGACTGTGTAACTTTTTCACAGTGAGCAGCAGGAACATTTAGTGCCATACATTCCAATTTTTTCAAAAATAAACTTTATACTGTGAGAATATATTCATCAGAAAAAAAAGAGTGATAGAGGAAAATGCAACTGAATTTACTTCTTACGTGTTCTCTTGCATGTCTGTATTGCATTATTTCACAGTTTAAAAATTTATAATTATACTGAGAAGTCAAAAGTGTTATTTTTCTTTTTATCCCTTCTTTAAGTTGTTCGATTTTTCTTTTTGTTGTTTTGAGGGGATGCCAATAAAAATAACAACACTGTGAGTTTCACTTAATAGTTCTATTCTGATGCCTTTGGATGTTTCCAGGGTCCATTAAAAATTACAAACCAAAAAGACCACAACAAACAAATCCAAACCAAAACAAAGCAGTTTACCCAGGATGTAACCTGAATTTACATCGTACAGCAAAGGGGACAGAAACAAATTAATTTCCCTAGTAGTTTAATTGAAAACATTTAGTAAAATTAAAACATTATATTAAAATCTTTCAAAAACAGAATATAAAACTGTAGTAATCCAGCATTTACAGAAAAATTTATACTGATGGTATAGAAAGAATTATATATCCAGTCATGAAACTTTTATGACTTTCAGATCTCTTCTCCAGTTTTTCTCAGCACAGAAAACACATGGAGAGAAACAGTTGCCTAAGGTTAACTGTGAGGGATTTCTATTAATTGATTGACAAGCTGTTTATACCTTAGCTCAAAGATGAAGCAAAACAGCTCTTGTATTTACTATATGTTTCATGTTTCCGACAAATCTGCAGACTTTTAAAAGCAGATTGTCCATGCAGAGCAGCTGCTCAGTGCCAAAACAGAGATTGCCTGTCTGCTCACTTCGAAGGTGAATTTCTAGGGAAAAATGCAGCCCCTCCTACAGCACACACTCACTCTCATCACAGCAGCTCTGGAGCAGAGATCAAGATGTGCTCCCAAAATGCTCTGTCCATCCATAGCACTGCCCTGCAGCCAGCCTTTATTTACATGTGCCTGCAGCTGGAAGCCTCTTTGCTTCACCAAGGGAGCTCTGTGCCTCTGCATGGAGCTGTGAGTGCTGGAGTAACAGAGCCCCTTATTAATGGTCACAGCTGGTCATTAGCTGATCACTGAATCTTCCTGGATGGCCACCTAATGAACATCCCACTGGCTTATTGTGAAGATTGGTCAAGATAGACAGCACAGGTAATTTATAGCTGTAGCCCCAGCATGCTAATGGCCTTCCCTGAGTAACTGCAATCAACACAGTACTACTAAGTGGCATTACATGCTTCCTAATTTATTTCTCTGTTTATTTATTTCTCACTATTTCATGTGAATGGAAACTTCAGATTCTATGCTTAAAGATATGTTTGCATGTTTTATTTAGGGGGAAAACTTTAAGAATTTAATAAGAAAAACTAAGGAAAACAACCTTAATCTTAAAAACTCCTTTAAAGAAAAAAAAAATTTAAAATTGCCCTTATCAGAAAATTTTTATTTTAAAAAACAAAATCTATGCTCATGGTATTCATCTATAAAAGGCTGAGAAGCCCACTCAGAGCAAAAATCATCTCTCAGGGGTAAATGTTAGCTGCAGGAGCCTGGATAGCTTTGATAGTTCAGCACCTGTGGTGTCTAATCTCTGTGAATCATGGATAAATTGGCCAGAAGTTATAGTCTAGCTGTGATCTTGCCAGCTCTTAAAAGCTATAAAGTTTCAACCAAGCCTTGGCTTAATAGGAAAGCTCTGGAAAAAGCCCAAGAAGTGGCAGTGATGCATTAGGTAGTACTCTTCTCTCCAAGTCTGGAAGATAATACCACAGGGGTTGTCCAATTATCACAGAAGCCTGCTTTGGCTTTAGAGATGCAGGTACCTTCTCCCATTTCAAAGAGTGCACAGATTCCACTGTGGCCAAGACATTCATAATACTTCATCTTTTTAATATTTTTAAATTTTTTTTATATTCTTCATATTTTTCATTTTCACAAGTTCAAGTGTCATAATTATGATGCTAAACCAAAACAAAAGCAAACCCCCAAAACCCAACAACCCCACCCACCCCCACCCTCCACTTGGTGTATACCTGCAATGCAACTGCTATAAGAAGCTGGGTTTCTGTGGCAAGGAACCAGGAAATTTATCATGTTTCAATACAGGTTTTCATGCACTTGACCCACCTTAAATGGTGTCCCCATGCTCATCTCATTCCCAGCAAATGACTTCAAGATTGCAAAAATCTTTCCCCCAGTGATTCCAAATTGCAATTCTTGAGCTGTGAAGAGATTTGGAAATTGAGTTTCTGACCATTGCTCCCTGGGGTGTGAAAACAGGAGCTATGTTTGTCTCTAGAAAGAGAATATTTGCCCTCTCATTGAAGATACCCATCTTACATTTGGCAACTTTGCTCCAGAATATGTGAGATTATTATTAAAAATTCTCATTATTCAGACATTCCATTTCACAGTTTTTTATAATGAATGTGTCCCTTCTCTCCATCCTGGTTTCAAGTACTGGAATACTCTTGTCTACTTAGCAGGTATTGCTTGCAAAAGTTATGGCAGCAACCATACCTTCCTGAAATGACAAAAAGAAAATGAGTTCCTAAAGTTCCAAAACAGATAGTGAAAGTAGCAGAGATGGTACTTGCCTTGATGTTGCACATTTGGAACACAAATGTTTGATTCATACCTTGCATAGCATGGATGTGAAAGTTCAAGCCAGACAGGGGAGTCATTTATAAGACATTTATTGAATTACTTATCTTCTTGTTGCACAGAATCCTGCATTTGTTTTCACGCTAAAAAGTAAATATGATATTCAAATATTAATGTTGTGTGTTTGAGAAGGACCAGGTCCTGATCCAAAACACTGTATTTTTGAGGAAATTAATTGAACCCAGATGGACTTATGGCATCTTGGTACAGGTGAAGTAGTGCTAACAATGTTTTTTTCCCAATTTTTTGCCCAGGAGCTGTGGTGAGTCCACTTTAAAGTCCAAAAGAAAAAAAAAACCCTGAAAGTGTCAATAAAATATCAATTTGGTCTCAGAAGTAATATAAGCTCCATGGAAATACTCTCTCCAGGGGAAAAAAGACCTCTGCTTAAATCCCAACATTTCCTTAAGTTACTGTGTAATTATCCCCTAAAAGAATGCACATGGTACTTTAAAGGAGTTGGTGCATGTTGAGACAAATCTCCTTACAGCAGTGAATGGGAGACCTTCAGCTGTGTCTGTCCTCTTGCTTTACCCAGTCTTACCAAAACACAAAAAGTGTGCAAGTTGCCATTTCAACCTGTGTATGTGCTCAAGATAAGGCCCAAAGCCAAGTGATACAAACACAATGTAAGATTCTGTAATGAAAGTAAACAAAGCGAAGACATATTAGGTTTTTAAATTCTCATTATAAAGATTAAATAAGTACAGTAATTTCAAGATTATAAGCCACACCATTTTGACTAAAATTTTGGTCTGAACTCGGAAGTGCGGCTTATAATCAAGTGTGGCTTATATATGGACAAAGAATGAAAAGTTGCTGTTTTAGTTTGGAGGACAGGTGTCTGCTGAGAAAGGCAGGAGCTTCTCTTTGAAATGGAGAATGTAAACCCCCTCCCTCCAAATTATTATAATTTTGGAATCAAGGGGCTTTCAGGCAAAGATATGGGAATTAGGAATAACAGTTCTTTACTAGGGAAATTAAAATAGAAATACAGTACTACAAAGAAACAAACTCCAAACCCTGGCAAAGTCAGAGTACAACCTGACACCCTGTCAGGCAGGGTGTTGGTAGCAGTCCCATTCAATGGTGGCTGCATCCTCCTGCAGTGACAGATGTGATTCAGTTGGAGCAGTGCTCCTGCAGAAGGTGCAGTTTCCCTCCGGATGTCCAGTGGTGATGTGGAGAAATCCGGTTTTCTTCTGGAGTCCAGTGGAGAAAGGGGCTCCCTTAGTGTCCCAAAACCTCTGTTTTTATCTTGGTAAGAAATGTGGGGCTCTTCCCCCTGACTGGAGCAACTTCCAATGGGATGCAGTAATTTTATCAGTCCCACAGTGGGACTCAATGGCCATTAGCAGAAAATGACTGGCTGGAGGAAGGATGGGTTGTGAGAAGATAAAGAACAATGCCTGGTTTCAATGGATGGCCCATTAGCAGAATATCTCCCACGGAGATAAGGATCAATGCCCCCACCCTCAACAGATGGTGATAGAACAGATACCTTTTATCACACCCTGTATTGTAACCCAAGACAGATGCTGACACCCAGAAGTGCAGTTTATAATCAGGTGCATCTTATAATAGTGAAATTACTGCAATCCTGTACATTTATATGAAATTTCTGTTCCTTGCTGCATGTTCTGCTAATGGTTTTTCCCATTCTAATGGTTTATAATGTTCAGAATTAGTTCACATTTGCTTTTTTCAAGTTTCAATGCTTAAAACTTTCCTGCTAAAGTCGTTTAGCAATGAGCACATCTTTCTACCAGATATCCCTTGGGAATAGGACTCTCCAAGAATATACCAGCTTCTTTGCAGAAACCATTACAAGGCTGAACTAACACAGATGTAATTGCACCTAACTTTTATCTTTTTCAGAGAAAACAGAAATATTTTGTTATGTTAGCTCCTTTTGAAAAGACGTAGTCTCTGATATCCCTACCAAACAGAAAACTTTTTGAAAAAAAAAATCCTGTTTTTACATGTAATTTATTTTCATTTTTATTGTATTTATTTTCAGAAAATGTATTGAACCTAGTGTCAAGAAAAGCAGATACTCTTGGAAACTTTCAACAGCTTGGAAACTGAAGAGCTCTTTGAGTATTTTGGTTTTCAAAAAGCAATTGATTTTAGATTTTGAAACAAACATATTTTCTTACATTCTTTGCAACAGGCGGTTCTGCTAATCTAACCTGCAGAGCTTTCTTTGGATACAGTGGAGATGTCAGTCCTTTAATCTACTGGATGAAAGGGGAGAAGTTTATTGAAGATTTGGATGATAGTCGAGTCTGGGAAAGTGATATTAGGTAAAATAAAAAGGTTTTTTTCTCTTTTTCTCTATATTTTTTGATAACTAATGTTGTACTTTTTATCGCAGACTAACTAAGGAGCATATTGGGCCTGATCTTTGTTTTTGCATCATCCATCCTTTTTAACTACATCAGTAGAGAACAGAAAAATGTCCTCCTCAGCCAAATCTGATGCTAGAGACTTACAAAAACAGAATAACTACCAAAAAGAGCTGTAGTGTTGACCAGCTGGAGTTTACCTAGTGACTTTTTCAAAATATGGCAATCTACAAAAACAACCAAGAGGACACCCAGTAAGATGAAATAAAGAAAAACAAACATCTTGAGAAAATCAGATCAGAAAAGTATTTTCAAACATGAAATAAATGGCTAAGTTTTGCTTACTTAAATAAATGGCAAAATTTGACTTCCCTTTTGGAATGCTTTGATTTCTTCATGAAAAAAACTGAGTTTCCTGGGATGTTATCTGGTTTGTGAGAGCCAAGCATCCTGTTATGTGGGCTGCTTATATCTGCTGAAATACTTGTTTTGGAGAGAATCTGGCAATTCATGCCATGTACTTCTACTGCTCCTAAAAGTGCTGCCTAATTTAGAAATTAAGGACAAAAGTGGATTTGTATTGAGAATTACATGCTTGACATAGCATACTAAATCCTATCCAATATGAAGGATCTGCTTGGATCTAAAGAGATTCCTTTTCCATTTATAACTATGTACGTATGAATATCACTGTTTCTATGTACCATAGAAATTAAAACTGAGAAATTCAGGCAAATCTCAGTGTGCATGCTGTGGTTTAACCTCAGCCAGCAAGTTCCCCACAGCCACTCACTCCCTCCCCTTAGGTGGGGAGAATTACCAGAATAAAACTTGTGGGTTGAGATAACAGTTTAATAACTGAGACAAAGTGAGAGATTATAATAATAGCAATAACACTAATTTTAATAGTAAACATATATTATTAATAATAATTATATTGAAAATGAGACATAGAGGAATAAAACCCAAGACAAAGAAATTATGCACAATAGGATCACATTTAGAAAAGCCAGGAGCACCACAGAGACTTTCAAAGTCATCATCCCCAGATATATGCTAAAAGGAAGTGTATGTTACCCCAGTGTACTTCAGGTTTATTCTGTAGAAGTCAAGACCAATACAATAAATGGCATGTGGCAAATAAGATCAGATGTATTTTCTGCTTAAACTTTTCCCAAGTCCTTCAGCCAGTAACTTGGCACTCTGATGACTGACCAAAAAAATGACAAGAAACCTGTTACAACTTTCTTGTTTTGTGGAGGGAGGAGCAGAAAAGCTCATTTCCACTTCATTTGTCAGGCCTGGAATAATTTGTCATTTGCTTTCCTGAGTTCCTGAAACCACTGATGGTCTTCTTAGGAGGGAAAGAAAGTAATGGGAAGACAGGTGGAGTCTTACACAGAAAGTCTTTCATTTATAATCTGTCTGAACTAGTAGCACCTGATATCAGTTCTTCCTACTGTTTGATAAAACATTATCAAATTTTATAATGCTTTCTAGAAATTCTCTATCAGACCATGGCATGAACACATTGTTTCTGAGTGGCATGTTGAAGAGCCTCAGAAAATGGACAAATGTTGTGTTTGGCCCAGACTCTGGTGTGACTCTAAACCCCCAGAGTTACTATGTTCAGTTTTCTCTCTTCTACCATTCCAAGACTTCATGGATCAGGGTCTCCATCAAAGTGTGCAATGATATATTATCCATGTGCATAACATTCTGCTTAAAAAAGACAATGAACTGCAGCTCTCATTAACATTTACAAAGCCAAACCTCCTCATTAGAAGTGAGGAAGAAAAGGGCATGATATAATTAAATTAAGATTGCATCAAACCATAACCAAATTTGAAGCCAGAGTTGTGAGTTGAGAGTTGTAAGTAGCATTATTATGTCATGATTATCTAAAGCTTCACTGTGGTACAAGCAGAACAGCAGCGATGGTTGTTTCTTTCTCAGGGTTCTCAAGGAACATCTCGGGGAACAGGAGGTTTCCATCTCGTTGATCCTTGACTCAGTTGAAGAGGCAGACCTAGGAAATTATTCCTGCTACGTCGAGAATGGGAACGGACGCCGGCATGCCAGTATTCTTCTACACAAAAGGGGTAAATATGCAGCTTTTCTCCATGAAAGGGTGAAATGTAGGGCTGGTCAGTTTGTAGAGATTCCCTCTGATGCAAGCATGAATTTTAGCTTCCTCAGAATTAATAGTCAATGATTATTTTTCCCCAGGAATTTGCACGACTTGCAAAATGAAAGAGAAACAATGTTGTTAATTATGGTTGTCACTGGAAAAAATACAGTAACGCCTTTTAATTAGATATCTGTAAAAGATGCATTTAAATAATTCATCAACTTTAAAATTAATAAAGGCTTGATAGAGAAAAAATAGTAGGAAACCACAGGTGATACAACTGTAATAATTTTCTGCAAGAAAAAATAAATCAAATTTTAGAAATACCAAAAAGAACCCCTTCCACTTCTATCAGAAATGCCACCTAAACCCCATGCCAGGAGGGGTTCCTGCATAGCCTGACATGGACATTCCTTCCAACACTTTTGTTTAACATCAACACTTCTGAAGTGAAGCATGATGACAGAAGGTTCCAAGATCCTTCCTGTTTCCCCTCTCCACTCACATCCCGTGGTTCCAGCCTGCCTGATGGCCGCAGCCATCTCCCACCGAGATGATTACAGGAGGATGGAGAACCTCCTGCAACTCAAAGCTCCCAGATCCACTTTGTCCACTTTGCCTCCCAGAGGGTGCTCCACATGCCTGGGATTGTCACCCCCCACCCTCCTGCAGCTTCCTGTTGACTTTAAAAAGCAAAGAATAAGGAGGAGCAGTGTCTCCATTTTTCTGACATTCCTGTGCTTTTTTTGGACTGTTTGTAAAAGCGAGCAAACCAGGATCTTACTGTGGTGCTAAAGTACTTGTGGCATCTCAATTTATATCAAAGCAGTGATATTTTCCCTAAATTTAGTTTTGTAGCACGCAAAATCTGTCTAAGCTTAGAAGGAAACCATAAATCAAAATAGTGTGACCAATTTATTTAAACATGTTGTTGAGTACTTCCAATTACTGGAATAGAACTTCATTTGTGGCCATTTTTCTGAACTCTTGTCATTGCTTCTCAAAAGATGCAGATGTGAATTACCAGATGTTCTGCTTAGCCTGACATTTGTCATATTTTCTCAAATTTACTGAGATGAGAAATTAACTTATTTAATAACTGAACCTCAACAATATACCAGCTAGTGTTCATGTACTCTGGTTCAGAGATATTTGAACACACAGCAAGAGCATAACCCAAAAAGCCCACTGAAATCCAACAGCTTATTCTAAATAATCAAATTACTTAATGGAATACTGAAATTGAAGAATTTTTAAAGCTGGAATTACTTTAAAAGCAATAGTTATTTAACTGACACCTATGAAGTCACATGCTGATGGTGAGTCCTTATTTTTAATTCCATGCTAGCAGTAGCTCCAAGATTGTAAACTTGTAGTTATTCTCTGTTCTGTGACCACCAGATTTATAATTTAACTTTGTGCATGCATGAATTTTGCAAGAATATTAGTTTTCTTAGAGAGCTCAGTAAGTCAAACATACCACAGTATGTGGCCTCATGATGACATGTTTAAGAGGGAGTAATCTCAATATTTAATTGCCCTTATAAATAGTAGAAGGACACAGATAGTAGAAAAAAGTCCAATTGTTTTTTTCCTCTTTAAGTAAAGCTGAATCTAAAATAGATCTGGAAGCAAAATCTGTTGTGCCCTCAAAAGACAAAAGGTACCAGATACAAGCCTTCTACACATTTTGCATGTTGACAACTGTTTCAGTGAAATGATAAATTAAGCATGACAGATAAAAATTTGAGCTAGTCTCTCAGGTCTCCCAGGAAGAGCAGTTTTGCACTGCTTGCTTAGTCTCCTGTATATCACCATGACAACCTTCGGTTTAGGTTTCCTTGTTTGGATCCATATTTAGCCTCTGCTAGGAATGAGTTAGCTGTTTATTAATTTCTGATTATTTGGTTGACTTAGAACAATTGGGACCTAACAATTAGGTAAATTTGTTTCCTGAACACCAAGACATTTGCAGATGTATTAGTTTTGGCTGGTTTTCTAGTTAATGATCTTTTTTTCCAGCAGTATAACTACAAAGTGATGAATCTGGAATGTTCACTGCATACCTGAAAAAGAAATTATAATCCTTCTTAAATTTTCTGTGTGGAGCATTATCACCAGGATCAGAAGGGACAGCAAAGCAGGAAACTCTGCTGCTGAACAAAGAGAGTTCCTGGAAAAAGAAGTATTTAGGGCTGAATGCTGCAGTGGGCACTCAGGCACAAAGTTTAAGCCTTTCAAACACCCTTGTGAGTGCTGCTTCACCCAGGTCAGTAGAGCCTCTGTACCCCTAAAATCCAGGGGGAGATTTTAGACATCCCTACACTTACACAGGCCCTGAAAGCATAACAAGTCAACAGTCTAAATCTCCCAAAAAAGCCTGGGTACATCTTCCTTGGTACTCCCCCTGGTCAGCCCAGCAGGGACACACTCCCTCCTCCCAGAAACCCCAGGCAGGGTCCATCAGGGATGGTCCCAGCCCAACCCAGAGCCTGGCACAGCCGGGCAGGGAGAAGGGGATTCTGCTCTTCCCCTGCCATGGCACTGGGATGGAAAGCCAGAGCTCTCCTCTCCTGACATGAGCTAATTCCAGGAGGGGAGCAGAGCACGGTGCCCCTGGACTCCACTTGTGCAGGAAAAGTGAAGACAGTTTCAGCTTCCAGCACTGGGAAAAGCTGGGGCCCTGGTACCTCCCTCTAGTGCAAACACCAGAGCTCTGTGTCTCAGGGAGCCCAGCCTTATTTTCTCCTGAACTTCTTTTACTTCCTGACACCAGTGGAGAAAACCTCTGATCTATGTTTTCTGCTGCCAGCTAACCATTTTTAGAGTCTTAAATTTCCTCAGATGCTGTGCATAGGGAGCATTTAACTTGAAGCTAAAGGCAGTAGAGTATTTTAAGTGTGATAATGCCAATGCTGTTTCCTTTTCTCATTCATTCTGACAAAATTTGTAAAAAAGGATAGGAAAAAGAGAACTATCAGAACCCAAAAGATTTAACTTTCATCCCTTTCCTCCACCTTCTGACCAAATTCGTCACCCTTACCATAATCTAGTGATTTTCTCTTTTGTGTGGGGGAAAAAAAAAATCTACTTGTTTTAATCTAAGGTTGATTTTGTTACTTACTGGTGAGAGGTGCCATTGATCATTCAGAGCAGTTACAGGTTAATCTTCAGCCAGGTAGAGGAGCCTTCTAGAAATTAATTCTGAGAGTGGTACTGACAGCAGCTAAGCAGAAATTGATTAATGACAGACCACAGATTGCAGATGATCTAACAGGTGGATCACAGACTACAATTCTATTTTTTTTGGAAGTTTTTTAATTAAAGAAGAAAAGTTTATAGTCTATCAATCTAGTAGATAAAAATGCAATGCTTAAGGAAAAAGAATGCTCTTCTACAATGTTATTTATTGACAACTATGACTTTCATGCAAAATAAAAATCTTCATAATCTTATTTTATCATAGAGTGTGTTGCAAATATGGGTTATTATCTAATTATATGATTATTTTTTGAAAGTCCTCTCTGTATGTCTGCAAGTAGAACTCTACAGCAAAAGTAATCTTAAATTCTATCTTCACATTATTCTTTAAGCTATATAGATATCATTTTAAAAGTTTAATAATATACTGGTGTTTTTCCTGGGACAGACGGCAGAACTAAGGTAACATGTTTTCATGTATTTTTCAAAGTATCTACTTTCCTTTTTTCCCACTGTCATCTACACAGTATTATCATCTAATTTCCTACCCTTAGCCTCTTTTATGGTTTAAGTTAGTTTTTTCTCCGACATGGGTGTTCTCAGTGGGCATATATGAATCTTGTTGACTGTACAGTAATTTCACGAATACAAGCCGCACCAATTTGACCAAAATTTTGGTGGAAACCCGGAAGTGCGGCCAATATTCCGGGGCGGCTAATACATTAACAAAATTCTAAAAGCTGCCAACACGGAAGTGAGAGCCCGCGGCAGCCCCAAGCCAAGCTGGAGCCCGGCCAGCCCCGGCTGAGGTGGGAAAGCCTGGCAGAGGCGGGGCCAGCAGTGTGGGGGGCGGGCGGCAGAGCCTGAGCCAGCAGGGCGGGGCAGGGAGGGCGGCAGAGCCTGAGCCAGCAGGGCGGGGGAGCCCGGGAGAACTGGGGCTAGCAGTGCAGGGGAGCATGGCAGAAGCAGGAAGGCCGGCGGGTGGGGCTGCCTGGCAGCGGGGGAAGCCCAGCAGAATCGGGGCCAGCAGCGTGGGGGAGCCCGGCGGTGCGGGGGCCTGCAGTGCCGGCCAGGGCGAGGAAACGCGGCGGCGGTGCAGACGGGAGGGGGTGGCCGGCGAGCCCGGCGGCGGGGCTAGGGAACGCGGCGCGGCGCGGCCGGCGAGCCCGCCGGCGGGGCTGGGGAACGCGGCGCGGCCGGAGAGCCCGCCGGCGGGGCTAGGGAACGCGGCAGCGGGGCGGTGCTGACGGGAGAGGGGGGCCAGCGAGCCCGGCGGTGGCGGCAGTACCACCCGGCCAGCCCCGCCGAGCCGTGGCGCTGAGCTGGGCCACCCGGCCCCGTCGGCAACCATGAGCGGGCCGAGCCTGCCTGGCCCCGCCCCGAGCCAGTAAAGCCCGCTATGCCGCGATCCTGTTACTAATTGGCCAATTTGTGAAAGCTGCGCACGAACGAAAGTGCGGCTAATATTCGGGGTGCGGCTTATCTATTGACAAAGACAGCAACATTGTCGAGGCACCGGGGGTGCGGCTTATAATCCGTGCGGCTTGTATTCGTGAAACTACTGTAAGTTAATGAGGGGTAGTTAAAATAAGTTTGGGGTTTTTTTCTGTCAAGGAAAAAAAAAAAAGATTTTCACTGAAATAAATTGTTTAGAGAAAGACCTTAAAATTGCCCATGAAAATATGTTTGAAAAATATGCAAGATAATATTTCCTAGATGGAATGAATCTTGAGGAAAACTGCCTTGTTTTAAACTCATTATTTCTTAATGCATAAACATCATATTATTATTTCCTGTACAATATAATAGCAAATTCTGAATAGAATGTAATTCTGAATTATCTTCATATGGTTATTAGTGATAATGGAATTGCTGACAAACACATTCCATTGCGGTGCCATTCACATAATAGTGTAAATCTGGTTTATTACTTACAGACTGGAATGTGTTATATGCATTTTCAATCAGTTGAACACAATTTCACACAGTGGTAGCGATGAGTGACAATTAAGACTTAGAAGAGAAAAGAAACTATTTCTTTCTAACCTCTGTGAAGAAACCTCAGGTGTTATGACTCCTTTTACCAAAAAGCTTCACAATGCTTCTCAATTTCTCAAAGGAAACTCATCATATGAAATATAGAACAATGAGTTATATTTCAACTTCTGCTAGTTGGACCTGAGTACTTACTCAGTCCAGTGAATGTCTGAGTCTCAGTGGAAGCAAAACTGTTGAAGAACTCCAGCCCACTTGGTCAGTTCTGACCTTACACATGTCTATCTTCCACTCTGTAAAGCATTCGGTTTTTATTCTGCACTGCAGGAAAAGCTTTTCCAAGACCCTCATTAGGTTTTAGAATTGGAATTGAAATTGGATTGGATTTGGTGGAAATTGATTTTTTCATTCACCTGTGGCCATTGAAGAAGTCTTCAAGTTATCACTGAGCTCAGCAATGCCAAGGTTCATTCACCCAGGAGGTTCATGGCAAAGGGCCAAAGGTCAAATATCAGTTCCTTTCTTGTCCCAAACTTGACAAAAAGTGACTGACCTTTTACACTCAACCTCATCTAAAATCAGTCAAGGAATAGAATACTGAAGACCTCTACCTGAAGGAAACTCTTCCTGCGATCATTCTTTTAATCAGTCAGGTTTTTCTCATCCTTTAGAAAATTGGACTAAGATAATTCCAGTAAAAAGATTTGTAAGATTACTTAGCACATGCCCAAAATCTAACTTTCCTCTGACAAATCTTAGTTCTGACAACATGCCAAACAAGTTGGTTTGTTTAACAGATTACTTTTTAAAACAACTTTTGAACAGCTTTTATCATAGTTCTTCCGATTATGTAATGTCTACGTGCAAGTCTAACCTTGATTGGCAAGGATGAAAATATTTTAAAATAAAATGTCACAAATTGTTCCCATAATCCATGCATAACTAAATTAATCATTAATGCTATCCTCAGAAAAAAATTGCAAACAGTATGTTTTATGATCTTACATCGTTGCAACTCAGTACTCAATTTTTTCCCCACATTTTTTGCATCCCTTGGTGCTTCTTACATTCACTTGTTTCAGAAGATCTAAACAAAGTAATAGTGTGGGCTTGTCTGATTTCTGTAGTACAATTGACAAGTAGAAGCTCTCCTATTAAGGAAGATTCAGGTCATAAACAGTTCATTAATTTGGGGAAGATAACCAAAGATTACTGCACTTCCACACCATGACACTTTTTTCCTTCAATCTATATCATAAACTGCCTTTAAAATGTGTTGCTATGTATTTAAATGTAGAATTTTTCAGTAACACTGCAGCATCTGTATTTTCCCGACCTTATCCTCTTTTGAGCTAACATACTGTTGGAGATAATGTAATTGCTCTCCTACTGGGAACTGGTATCCTGCACTTCTCAGCAGAAATAAAAATGCCATCGGTAAGAATATACTTCTATTATAATAATTTACTATCTCTCTTCTAATAACACTGGAAATCCAACAGCACCAAGGCTCAGATATGTTTCCTGCCATACTAATGAATAGATTAACAAGATCCCTGCATTGCATTTGCACACATGTATGCTTATGTATATATTGTCCCAAACCTGACTAGTTCTTTTTCATAAGGGAATCAGGAATACATATTATTTATTTTTATAAAAAATAAAGAAGGACAACCAGGCCCCAAGAGTCCTAATAAATAAAATGAAACTACTGCACTGAAAATAATTTTGAAAACAATGACTAAATTTAGTTAGCTTCAGTCAACTCTGCAGATATCCATGGGCACACATGACCCATGCTGGCAGAAAGCATATACTTTGTGCTAAGAAATAATTTCATAATCAAGCTAATGAGTAGCCCAAATCCACTTCTACTGCTGTCAGAAATTCTATTGTCCTACAGTATCAATCAGTAATTATTCACAACACTATCTGTATAGGATATCTGTATGGGATATTCATACATATCCATCCGGGTACCTTTAGCACAACCAGATTTTTTGAACAATTTGAAACAAACAAACAAAAGTCTTAAAAGGTAGAGAATATATTTTATACATACATGTATTGGGTATGTGTAGCCTGTATAATGCTGTAGTTCCATATGCTATACTTTGGGAAGATAATTTGTTTTATAGCTATACTATAACAAATACTGTGCTAAGCATGGGGAAACAAAGAAAGAAAAAAAAAATAAAAAGATAAAAAACCCCATATTTCTTCACTTTAAAACTGGGAGTAAGGGTTTCTTTCTTGCTAACTTAAACTCTACCTACTCTTTATGGCTGGTCTCTGAATTGAGACTCAGAGAAGTAAGTGTTCCTGTGTCAGCCAGTTTCCTTCTTCCTTTAGAAAAAACACACCTATTCCTAACCAAACCTGCATGTTGTAACACAGCAGTCCCTGCTCCCTTTCCAAATTATATTCATTATCTTTATAGTTCCTTTAGTAATTGAAGTCTATGAAAGTATACCTAAACAAACTGAGAACTGCCTCTAACCAAACCCTATCTCTTTGTAAGTTAAATCATCCAAGACAAGCAGAGAATGGAAATCAGTTTAGGCCACAAAGTTGTAAAGATTTATTTATGTGCTAACCTGAAGCTCTGTGAAAAGTCCTGTTGACTTCAGAGGGATTACTTACAGTCCATGAAGTTGAGCAATCTGCGTAAGAGATTGCAAAATTGAAACCTTAGATAGATTGTAATTGGATTTTGAAAAAGGCTCAGAAACTGAATACACAGCTATAAATCACATGTGCTCAAAGAGTTATAAATCACAAAAAAAAAAAGAAATCTAATTCTTTTTCTTAGTAGTTCAGCTGTATGAGGTCTAATTAATGAAAAAAAAAAATTTAAATTTTTACACATCATAAATGTAAAGTCCCTGAAGCATGTCATATAAGTCAAAAGATATGAATCTTTGACAGAACACTTTTATTTACTTTCTTCTTACAACTTCAGTTATGGTAAGTGAATTACCTGTATGACACAGTGAAAGGAAGTTTATCAAATATTAGAGCCAGGTGAAGATCAAAGATATAATCTACAAATGTGTCCAATAATTGGGGAAAAAGAGATATAAAATGAGTACATTTATTACAAGCTATATGTGCTAGATATTTGGAGAGGACATGTACTTTGTTTTAATTAACTGTCTCTTTCACTGAGTTGCTTGGCCAAAGCCTCTTGATAAGGAAAAAAATTGTAGCCATTGGTCAAAATGCTTGTAACAAATCTTGTTTTAAATTGAAGCTATTTATTCAGAAACCAATCTACTACTGCTGCAGCAATCAATGTGTTTTCCTTGGAGTAGAACTGCTCCTGTGCTACTGGAAGACTATTGTTAATTGCCTGTAACTAAATGATTGCTGTGCTTCTGGATGTAACTCTCTGGCACTTGCTCGTTTGTTGTGTTTAACAGAATGCCTGTCGCCCCAAGGGTTAGCCGAGTAATTTTCCTCTACTATTTTCTATATTCAGTCTCAGCTCCTTAAGGAGGGCCAGGTCTGTAATTTGAGCAACACAGCACAGGGGCTAAATAGATTTTAAAAGGTTTGCACTTCTCATATCTTGTTTCTGATGTGGAATTGTGGCGAAATTGAATCTTTTTAGTATGTAGCCACTACAGGAAACTTGAATTTCAGCAGGAAAAACAGATCACACTTCAAAGGGAGTGTAATGCCTGCTGCAGCAACTGTGCCCAAATCACACTGTAAAAGGCAGAATAAAGCAGCAGAAAAAAATGTTATTGTGAAGGTAACCATGGGCTGCAACCTTGCTGCTAGTCTTTAACTTGTCTTTAACAGCCACTGCATCATTGTTGGAACTACTGATACACACATCACCTACACCCTTGGCTCTTACAGAGCATTTGTTAGGAGTGAGCTCTGGTGGGGAGGAACTAGAGCACCTTCCACAATTCACATTGGGAAAAGCATTGGGAAAACAGAAATGTGAAATGGCTTCAGTTACCTGAGGGGCCAAGAGCAGAGGCAGGACTGAGCTTCTGCTTCTTGAATCCAGCTCAGCACAGAGTAACACCATTCCTAAAATCCCCGAGGCATCTCAGAGCCAGCCAGGGGCCTTTTAGGGCACAGCTTAGCATCCTACAGAAACACAAACTCGAGGACTGAAAACAATCAACCACTGTGCCCAGGCCAATCCCCCTGCCTTCCAGGGTGCTGCAGAGATGTGTCTGTCCCCGTTCCAGCACCTTGGGGTGAGCTCAGGCATCTCGTGGGCTGGGTGTAAGGATGCAGCAATCTGCTGGGCTAGCCACTGCCCCTCTGCCTCTGAACCCTGACAAACTGCCCCCAAAACACAGAGTGAACATGTGCTGATAGATGCTGTCCAGCACAGAGAAAAGCACAAGCTGGCTCTGTTAGATCAATAGACCATGAAACTTCCTTTGCAAACAAATCTGTTTAAGAAAGAACCACTTCATCTGTGTACGATCACGATGGCTCAGCAGCAACACATGAAAAGGTAATTGCTAATATGTTTCAGGCTGACTAGAGAATTTTGTTGTTTGCTTTGATGACCTAATTAAGAACAGTTTCATGTGCTTTCAGAGAGATTTTACTGAAGCAAACATGAAGGCATAATTTTACTTTATGGGGAAACATATAACTAAGGGGGACTCTGATGGCAAAAGTGATGCAGTGCATTAGTCTGATTTCATGCACAATGACAGAAGACAGATGAATACCTGCAGTTATTTCTTTCCATTTAATATAAAAATCATTAGTTTAGAGAAAACTTCTGTTTTCCAGTTGTAGAGATTTTCTTTGCCATTAGTGAGTCATAACAGCAGGCACATAAATAGAGTACTTTGCACCTAGCAACCTGAAATATTAAAGCCTTTCTTCTAGTTACCATTGAGCAGCTTCATCACCTGTATTACAAAATGATAAACAGGGTATAGTAAGCCAGTGCAGAGTAATTTTCGTTTCCATTTATATTCTAAAATACTGTATTACTTGTCTATGCAAACCATATTTTGTTGAATGTTTTTCATAACATTTCCCTCACTGGACCAGAAAAGAATTGGGAGTTTGAAATAACCATGTCAGTCTTAAAAATATCTGACACAAAGGAGTTTCCAGCACAGTTTTGGAAAGAATGACATGGAATATAAATGCCTTTTTATTTTATTTTATTACACTTTTAGTGTCTTCTAGAGAGCAATGAAATCTTCTTACAGTTGCCTCATAATAATAAAAAAAGGTGTGTGATTCTCAGTAGGTGCTGTCGAATAAATACGATTGTCAATTTTTCCTCTAACCTTTTATTTCTCTAATTGAATTGTATTTTGCTGGGTTATTAAATCTGCACAACCACACATATACACAAAGAAGGTTACTCCAGGTCCACACTACTTCACTCAGACAAAAGCTGCCCATCAGAAGAGGACACAGTGAAGATAACCCTTGTTCCAGCACAGATTTTTTATGAAGCAAACTATTAGATTTACAAGCTCTGATGTTTTTTTCATTCTTCAAATCTGAGCGATTTGGAAAAGCGTGGAAGGTCTTCAGACTTGCCATCTAGTGACTTAGAATTACAAAATTGTTACCCTCCTTTTTTTGACACTATCAGTTTTCAGTCAACGAGCAAATGAGAGTAACAAAGCTCTGTGAGCTTCCTTCAGACTGGAGGAGGGAAAATTCCATGGTGACATATTCCCTTTGGCCTGAAATGTGGCTCCACTGCTGGTGGTGGACACTTGTGGGGGCCTCAGGAACAGAGCTCCATGGTGATGATCTCAATCCATCCTGTGAGCGCTGAGGACACCAAAGGCTGGGTCTGAATGGAAATGTCACAACAGACAAGCCAACACTGTTTGCTGTGGCTACACAGCAGTTAAGCCTACTGGGGAAAAATTGAGAATAAACTGCAAACATCTGGGAAACTGCTAAAAATATTAACATAAATATAAATGAGATGTGAAGTTATAGGGTTCCTTGGATAATGTGTCTTCACATCTCTCAAGCATTTTGTGAGGATTTTGAATTATTATTTTTATTTTCATTTTGGAAAAAAGAATAAAATACTTAATCTTGTCCAGTTTGCCTACATCCTATTTGTGTATGGAATAGGGGAAGAGCCGGTTTTGCATTATAGTCCTCAGAAAGGAAACATTCACCTTTGCTTATACTCTAAGTCACATTTATCTAGGTAAAGTAAACTCTGATCTATCTACAGAAGGAAAAAAGGAAGAGAGTTATAAAATATATAATATATATGCACATACTCATAGACAAACACACACATCCACAGCAAAATTTATTTTTCAAATTAGCAATTCATATGGTGCATCAGAGGGAAAAAAAAGCTTATTGAAGAATAAAAACCCCATCAATTAGGTATTCATTCAAGGGCTTTATAATGGAATAAATACATAAATAACCCATTATTGATTATCTTATTTTAATGTTTAACAGAAGTGCAAGGTCTGCTGCTAACCTTTCTGTGGTTTGTAATGTGGTTGTTACAGCATTTTGTAATTCTTTGCAGAGCTGATGTACACAGTTGAGCTTGCTGGTGGGCTTGGTGCTATTCTGCTGCTGCTTGTTTGTTTAGTGACTATCTACAAGTGTTACAAGATAGAGATTATGCTCTTCTACAGAAATCATTTTGGAGCTGAAGAACTAGATGGAGGTAAGGCAGCTTCTTAGCACTTTTTCTACCTTCTAAGAATATCTGTCTTTTATTTCTCTCCACCAAGGCCCAAATTTCATTTAAGTTCAAGATGTGTTAACAGCTGCAATTTTAGGTGCTGACTTGAATTCCATTTCTCATGCAGCACATAAGCACAGTCACTGCTGAGCTGATGTATGTGCTGCTCTCTGCAGCTCCAGAAGACATACGTGTCTTTTAGATTTTTATTCCCAACACTGAATGTAAATTGCCAACATCTATGCATTAAAGATTTTCTCTTCCTGTATTGAAAGCCAGCTTTACTTCTCTGTGAGCAAGGGGGTGTTCTCCCTAATTGTATTCAACAAATAGGTAGAGGTTGAAGTGAATCTGAATTTATTGCTTGCTCAAACTGATCAGTTTCAATGAACTATACTGAGTGTTTGGGAATGTACCCAGTAGTTCACTTGCTTGAGTTCATTTATTTAATCACTGGACAGGCTGCAAATGGTCATTAAACTTGCTCTGTGTTTCAAGGACATCCAGCCTAAACAAGAGTAATCCACAATATATGCACAAGCTCTGTCAAATGTTACATACATTTTCATCTTTATCTTTTTAAGGACTGAAGGAAAAGGTTTTCTTTTCCTCTAGCCTTACTAATCAAAACTGTTGTTGAACAGCAAATTGCATTGAGCTGCAGCCTCTGATTAATTAGATTTGGTTTCTTGGGTCGGAGTTTCTGATGTTTTGGGCCACCACTATATCTTTGGTGAGATGACCTTTTTTCCTACAGAAATACTAAAAGTTTTTTTATAGGTCAAGGTAATTCTTCCTGAAGGCAGAAGCCACTGTGATATATTAAAATAAATATGTGCTGATAAACAAATGATGGCTAAATGTGACACCGATAAGGAAAAGAGCAGTTGCAGAATTACAGGTCCTTATATAAGACATCCATAATAAAATCACTAGGGAATGACCCATTTCTGCCTCCCATCTAAAAATGCACAAGGATTCAAAATAGAAAATTCTCAAAACAACAAGCCCAAGAACATCAGAACATTTTGTAACCTTCTACAGGATTTACAAAAAGATGCATTAATGTAGCAGTTCAGTGAGGAAAAAAGTCAGGTTATTCTATTTATTTTACTGAGGAGGAAACTGAGGCCCAGAGGGACTGTGAGTCATGGAGTATTTTGACAGACACCTTTTTTTTCAGAAACTGAGATCCTCTCCTATCCACAAAGCAGCTGGCAGTTTAAATGGGCATGCTTACTTCCATAAGTGATGTGAATTTAATAATAGTCATATTAGAATATGTAGAAATAGACACTTAAAATAATAGTTGTTTAGATAGAAGTAATTTACTTTTTTCTGTCTTAGTACCAATAATTCTTGCTTTTATTGTTGTCATTTATAATTTTCTTTAATAATTCCAATTCATTTGTGGACTTACTCTGCCAGGTGTTACACTCTTGTCTCTCTCTTATCCCAAACATTAGTCACTTGGGAACAGCAATACTTGAATCATGGATTTTAAATATCAAAAAAGTAACCTCTAAAGGATCCTGTTTTGTGATTCAAAAGGAGGAAAACTAACATCCACTCAGTTTATCCTTCTCAGCAAAGGTCATTGTTAAAGAAGGTCAAGCATGGATTCTCCTTAGAAGATCAGTGCAAACACTCATAGCTTGGGCGCTTAACCATAGCAATATAAAAAGAAAAATACTGCTTACAAATTCCTAATGAAAACATGTAGCTTCTACCGTGTTCAATATGCTGGGTAAAACCCATTGTGCTAATTAAGTGACTGCAGCTGCACATTTCACTCTGTCTCTCTCACTTACACTTGTGCAAAAGAAGGAAGATGGAGTGAAAATGTTCCACAGAAGCCCAAGACACAGCTTGTACAGAAATAAATTGCAGACATACACCGAGATCCCTTCCTTTAGCTTAATTTGTTATTGACAGACACCAAATGCTGAACTCTAAAATCCTATTCTAACCTCATCTCCTGCAGTGCAGCAGCAGAGCGCCCACGTTCTATTCATAATTTACACCATGTTCTGTCATACTTCAGGACAGCATGGAGATAAGCAAACATCAAAATATCACAGTCTTTTTTTTTTTATGTGCACTGTATTGTACCCAGAGAGGATTTGAAACACTTTAAAGATGAGGTCCAATTAAAGTTTTCAGTTGAAAATCTATTTTTAAAATTCAATGCTTCATTTCTTTCAGAGAACAAGCCCTTCAGGATGTCAAATCTCATCACAATTCCTTTTTCCTTTCCAAACCTGAGACACATCAGTTTTTCTCAGGCTAACATACGCATTTTTGTGGGAGGCATGGGTAAATTGTGAGAAGTATTTGAAAACAAAGTATTTAACCCTTACAGCTAATGCAACTCAATTTATTACTTTCTGCAGGGATACTTGCAAATGCAATAAGTGATCACAACTGACGATTCCTCATTTCTCTAACTTACAGTGTTGAATTTCCCAATGTTTTTTCTCAGCCTAAGGACAAGACTCTCCTGATTTCTCTCTCTCCTGCAGATACTGCAGCTCAGTCCTGGGAATGTGAATTGAAGCCCACCTTTTATGTTTTCATGGTTGATTCCCTGCCTTCCCTACTAATTTGAAATATCGTAATATTGCTGCTTCTCCTCTCACTCCATTCCTGTGCTTTCCAACCACACCAGCTGGCTCCACACCAGGGAATGACGTGAAGGACACCACAATGTGTCACACAATCCTTCAGTGCAGAGGAGCACAGGGTGCCCCTGTCTAGCCAGGGGACCTCCTGTGAATGTCTGACAGCTCCCTCGGTCCCTGGAGCACAGGGCAAGAGAAACACTCTGACCCTTGGCAAAGCAGGGGCTTTTTTACCTGCAGGTGTTTGGCATGACCTTGCATCTCTGAGCCATAACCCACCACTACCAGTTTGGTGGCCAGAAACTCCCAAATCTGTCTAAGAGGAAAAATCCAGTGCAAGATCTCTCCTCATACACAGTAAAGATGATAGCTTGGAGTGCTGTGGAAACAAAAAAATGTCCTGTA
Source organism: Catharus ustulatus (assembly GCF_009819885.2). NCBI lineage: Eukaryota > Metazoa > Chordata > Aves > Passeriformes > Turdidae > Catharus > Catharus ustulatus. Next base: position 113,358,454 of record NC_046222.1, read on the forward strand.
CTGTTCTGAAAACAACAACATTTTCACAAATAGATGCTTCAATGGGAACTTCTGAGGGCTAATCTTTGTCAAATGTCAGGTACCCTTTTTAGTTTTGCAGCTTTAAACTTAAAAGCTTATTTTAAAAAGCCTTGTCCATAAAGCACACTTTAGGGACTCAAACGATATTAGTGAAAGGCACTTTTAGAAATGATGATTTCTTCTATTTTATTGTTCATTGAACTCCAACAAAAGAGATTTTATACCATACCATTCTCTATGGAGCATTTTAACAGTTGCTTTTCATGTATTTTTATTTTCCAAGGACCTTCTCTTGCTGCTGTTCCCAGTTTTTAAATTACTTTATGAAAGGAAGTATTGTACTTTAACTGACAGCAAGAAAATGCAAACAACAATTTATAAGTACCTGTGATCAACACATGCCCTGAGTTCTTTCTAGCTTGCACTCTGTGACCTTTGTATCAGAAGAGATATTACTACTGTATAGAAATCACCCCTTTATCTGTATATAAGCTGACTTCCAGGCACCCTAAAATCAGTGGAAATTTTCCCATTATTTTACCTGGAACAACTTTCTCCTTTGTACTGTTCCTGCTCCTCAAATTGTGTGAGGATCAGTCCCCAGGCACGACAGCCACATCAGCCACAGTGAGGGTGCAGAGTCACTTGTCTCAGTAGTGCCAGTTATGATCCTACCTCAGAATGGACTGGATGCTCACAGTGACCAAAATAGCTATTTTTGATTTTTATTTTGCTATTTCATGATCTGAGAGGTTCCAGTGCATATTTGGATGACTGTATGCCAGTTTTAATTTACATTGTGGAAAAATCCAGAAGTCTGTGCATGACAGGCAAAAAGCCATTGGACATGGTCAGCTAGGCATAAGTACTCAAAAACTTCTACTTGTGTTTGTGTTTTAGATTCTAGTTTCAGAGGCAAGACTATATGGTACAGTTAATAGTAGAAACAGTTTGCAGGTATCTGCTGCTACCATTACCGGCGTGGATTTTTAACCTTTTAAATTGATGGAAGTTTTCAGCAAGGAAATAATAAGCAAAAGTGAACACAAGGTTAAAATAAAATTATTAAAAAAAAAAAATAGATAAGAAATTTTACACTGAGGTTGGAAAAACAAGTAGTAAATGAGGACAGAATCTGATCAAATGTGTTGTAAATAGTTTTTTGATTAAATTTACATATATATCCTTTCTTATGTCTTTGCTGAAAAGAAGTCAAGTTTTAGGCTCAAGAAAAAAAAGAAGAGTGTAGGCAACTGCTAGCTAGAAAGTGAGAGCTTTGTTTAAGAGCTGAAATTATGATCTTCACAAGGATGCTTGGAGCCTTTAGGTTCCATCAGCTGTTTCTAAAATATTGGACAGGAACTCATTGTGGTGTCAGTCTTCTTCTCAGCTTTCTCTACCATGGAAACCTTGGTGAATTGAAGAAGCAACTCCCTTACAGGGAAGGTAACTGGGTCCAGGCCTGGGAGTTTCAGCTCTGAAAGAGGGAAAGTGGCTATTTTTATTTGTTTGTTTGTTTGTTTGTTTGTTTGTTTTCCACCAAATTGCTGAAATAAAGCAAAGGGGTCCTAAATAAGAGTAAAATGTGCTGATCTCTCTCAGTTCCAGAAGTGCTGTTTGGATATGGTACATGACATCTATACTGTTTCTTAGCTGGGCTGTTTGCCTTTTCATTAGAGATTAATTTCTGCTTCTTGCTGAGGGAAAGCAAATCAATGCTCAAATTAGGAGACTGATGAAACTGGTTCTTCCTTGTAGTTCTGTTGCACTTGGGAGTCCTTATGTAATCATAATTTTGTCCTTATTATTTAGCTGCAAAAGACTAGCAAGGTTCATGGATGAACCTATGGGAATGCCCAGTTAATATCTTATTAACTGTCCAGGACAAGAGCAGGTAAGAAATATTTCTTAGTGGTTTCCTGGGTTTCATACCAGTGAAACTCTTAAGCAGCAAGGAATGACAAAGCTTTGAGATTCTTCAGGTTTCTGTGTGACTAAGTTATTAACTTTCAAATATAACTTTTACCATTGGTTTAAGCACCACCAAAGCACTTGTGTTAATGATTATGCTATGCAGGTATAGCTAGACTGAAATTACTGCTGAAGTTAGTGACTTTGCAATTACTGAATCTTCCCTGGGGACGCACAAAATAGGTTTGCAATAGCAGTCTCACCACTCATTTATATATTCTTATTGGCTATTGGCAAATTGTGACGATAAGAAATCCTGCTCTATGAATATCAATTTCAAATTCTATTAAAATCACCTTAGAAAAATGCAGCTCTCTTCTTTCTAAACATTATAGGTTACAAAAAGAGATTTTTCTCTTATTTAATTACAATTTTATTGCTGGAAAACTGTTTCTTTTAACTCTTCTTATTTATGCTATTTATTTACATCTGAAATGCAATTCAAACAATAACAACTCAATTTATGTCTCCACTGAATATGGAATTTTCAAGATTCTGTGCGTGAAATGTGCTCATTCGAAGGAAAATTCCGGCTTTTTTGTCTCTTCCTTTTTCAGAGCATCTATTTCTTTTATATATATATATTAAAATATGAAGTATTACCAAGATCATCTTTATATTCCAAACTAAGAGATAGTTATATGTTAGAAATTTCGGATGTAAAGTAGAAAAAAAAAAGAAACTGCCATACAATTCAACATTATTCTCTTGCACAAGAATATGAACTATCATGAGTAATGCTGCATTTAAAAAATACTATGCTATGGAAATAATTGTGTGTGTAGTTCTTAATTTTTATTAACATTAAAAGGACTTGACATTTAAAAAGAATAGAAAATGTTACATGTTACATCAGTAACAGTAACAGTAAATAGTGTGAGGAAAAGTATAAGTATTTTGAAAGACCTAGGATTTGAGCATTTTATTCAACTCAGCATTAAATGATATTTTTTCATTATATTAAGGATAACCTCTATCCCAATGTATATATTAAATGTGGACCCCAAAATAGTGAAGCAAATACAGTTTAAGAAATGCCATCATTTTAAAGCAACTACAGTCTCTGATAAATTTTGAAAGCTTCTCTGTAACCTTTCCTGAACATAGCACGTTTTTCTAAGACAAAAGTTTCTTGTATCAGTTTGACTCCAGCTCCCTGCAGCGTTTGGAAGGATCCAATCTTCTATTTCCAAAGCTGTCCTTGAAATCCTGAAACACTGAGTTAAATCAGTGCATTGCTCCTAACTCCTGTAGGAGTATCTGAGTATTTAGAGGGGAGCAGGTGCTCTGCTGAAGGAGAGCAATCAGCTGTCCAGTTCCCTGTCCATCTGGAAATGGAAGATCTGAGCTGTGGATGCTCAGCTACCTCCAGTGCACTGAATCTGAGGATTTCAGGATGCACAAATATATGAGCTGACTCAAACATCTAGGTCTTAGGGCTTCACTGAAATACAATATTGTGGGATTTCTCCTTGTTTTGATCTCTTAATCTATCCTGTGGTGAAATGTATCATGCCAGATAAAAGTCAGAATTTGTCACTGGCTTGAACATGGCTGATAAGAAGCAAAATTACTCTAGAATGTCATTATTTGTTTGTGTTGTCTTATTTTTCATGCATATATATGATTTTTCTGTCCCCCATTAGCAGAAATATCTTCAATGTTTAATTCTGATAAACCCTCAAAGACCCAAACGGACTTCTTGCAGTGCAACATGGAAATCATCAGAAAACACATACATCTATAATGCAAATTTGATGTTAAATGTGTTTGCTGGTCCCTGTAGAAGTGGAAGTTTTATCTTTCTTTCTGTAGGCACCAGCTTATCATTTCTTCATGTGTAGCTGTTAAGAGAGCATGCATACAGATGAGTTCTTAGATGTCTGATAGCAATTTACTTACCCAAAGATCCCATTTGCATGTGAAAAAGTAGATGCATATAGAGTCTGGGTTTCATTTTATGCTTACACTGAGCCTTTAAGTGACTGCTGCTGAGCACATCCTTGGAATAAGAAGAAGCATTTACAGCTTCATCCCCTAAAAATTTATATCACTTCTGTTGGATTAACATTGTAGAAAGTTGCAGGGAGTATGATGGTGTACTCTGCATTTAGATGAGTGCCAAAAAGGAACGGGTTGTATTAAAGAATCCATGTTCCAATGATGCAGAAGGTGCCTTGGCTGGAATACCGGGGCACTAAGTGAAGTAATCTTTCTGTGTGTGTTATTAATGAAGATGAGATTTGACCCTCTATTTACGCCTAAGGTCTGTCTAAACCTGTGGCTGAGTGTAGCTCTGTGACCACTGCTCACTTACAAATTTCTCACTTTCAACTCCATAGAATGGTTGAAATTATAGGACAGTTTGTAACTCACAGTGTTTTGCCTGGAGTTTTGCAGTGCCAGTTGTTTGGGGCTGACAGAAACATTTGTGGACTGAATGCATCACACATCCAGCACAAGCTGCATTTGTCCTAATTGTGATGAACTAATCCAGAGCTTCTCCATTCCTGATGCCTGCACACATCTCTGAAGATATGCTCTAGGCCCCAGCCATTCTTGGCCCTAAAAATATTAATAAAACTAGGAGGGAAAGATATTTTCCCCATAATACAGAATGATGCAGCTGTAATTAGTGGAGATGCTTGAGCCTCCATGATATGAAAAATGTGTACATTGAATAAATGCATAAGTGAGATATTTGAATATGCAATAAAACAATGTCATAGCACGAATAATTTCTCCTCCAAGTAAGAATGTGACATGTTCCAAACCATCTTAACAGGCAATACTCCACCTTTAAAACAGTTTGAACTCTGCATTATTTCTTATTATTTATCCCTTTGAGAAATTATGCAGTCTCATATTTATTCAAAGACTTTGAACAGAGCAGCACTAATCGCAAGCGTGTACCATGGTCATGACCAATAATGAGGTGACAACAGAATGTTTCATTGCAGCACTAACATTTTGTCAGTTGTAATAATTTCCCTATATATTTGTTGACCTCTTTTGCTGGGTTAACACTGTCTTACTGCAGAAACAAAAACCTGCTGTGTATGTCCTTCTATATCATTCTTGATCCAATGAGTATTATTTTAAGGCATTGTCAAAGGCAGGAGGTGCTGCTCTTTTATTGAAGGACATTTTTTCATAAATACTCCAAAAAAATAATGCAAAATATGAACCATAAAGACTTCTTATTAGTTTCTTTTTTTTGGCTATTGTTTTGGTTGTTGTTTTTTATTTGTTTAGGGTTCTTTCTCTGTGGCTATCACAATCCAATAGATAAAGTCCCCTAAAAGATGTACAGGGCACAAAATGAGTACATGGCCATTTCATGGGTTTAGAAAGGTTAAAAGTAGCAACAGACAACCAAATTTGCTCTGTCATCTTCAAATGTCAATGAGTATGGTGCACATGGTTCCTCAGAAGGGAGAGGACTGTTCAAGATTAGCACTGCTCCATTAGTTTCATTTACACTCTGCATCCTCCCCACAGCTGGCAGGTTTTTCAAAATAATGCTACCAGACTACAAAAAGGTGTAAAATTAAGAAAGAAATATAATATCACTTATGACAGACAGTATTTAGAGTATTCAATCAGATCTCTTTTACAAGCAATTGATATTCTGGGTAGTCTGTTCATAATGTTGTCAAGAGACTTAGAAGGATGTTAACATTTCATTACTCTTGTCATTGATTTTCCTCTGCTTTCTTCACAACAAAAGTCAAAACATGACCTCTTATTCCACTGAATTAGTTCCAGAGCACTTGGCATTATTGACCTCCTGATGAAAATTAATGGTAGCTCTTTTGATTCAGTCTTTTAAGTAGGCACACCAAGCACATTTAAAATACAGGCATGGTTATTTCTCATGTTGAAGTGAAGTAAGACACTGTTAAGTAATGAAATGTGCATTAATGCAACATTAAATTTGCAAATTTAAGTGCATAAAATTCAAGAAACTTAAACTGCATTGTCAGGAGCCGATGCTGGAAAGATTTAAGCTTGGCAATAATTTCAGACCTGGAGAGAGAAGCGTTTTACAAGGAATGCTACATGTACACTTAGAGCATTTTAGTCCCAGGTCCTAAATTTATTGTAAAATTCTGGAAAGACTGAAATGCTGTCACTATGCAGCAGAGACATTTGCATATTATATTACGTATTTCCATGCTCTTCTTTCTCCTTTCATGCTAGAGAAGAATTCAAATTCTTCTCAGTGACTTTTGATTTTTGTGCTCATGAGCTATCATCCTGCAGTTGAGTGGATTGACTTCATCCAGATTCTTATATAAACTGGCTTCTGTCTGTGGATATGAGCCCTCCTTCCTTGCATCTATGTAACTAAGGATAATCTCTACCAGGTAAAACAGGAAAGCTGAATGGAGGCCTATCTGGAGACTGGGTGAAAGCTTTCCATTTTATCTAAACTATTTCCTATTCCTGGAAAATTCTCCCAGAAATAATAACTGGAGAAATATCTGGGAAAACTGCTAGAATAAGGAATAAACTAACTTAATTTCCCTCTTTCCTTAGACAACAAAGACTATGATGCATATCTATCTTATACCAAAGTGGATCCTGACCAGTGGAATCAAGAAACTGGAGAGGAAGAAAGATTTGCTCTTGAGATTCTACCAGATATGCTGGAAAAGCATTATGGATACAAGTTGTTCATACCAGACAGAGATTTGATTCCCACAGGAAGTAAGTAATGTCTTTATTCTCATGTGATATTGAAGAAGAAAATGAGTGACTGCAGTGATTGTTTTAGTCTTTTTTCTCTACCTACCCCTTCAGAATGTCATCTTTCCTCCTATGTCTTAAAGAATGATGAGGATAAGCCACAAAATATTAATGTGCATTTCCCAGATAAAAGGATTATTATTTAGTAATTGTATTGTTTTAATTGAAGGTATGAATTGAAATCTCCAGGAATTCTTTGTTTTCAGTTCCTTAAATTTTGTTTGGAAAGATGTCCATTATTCTAAGTATTACAGAAATTCACACAGGAAGGAAAAAGTTGTGTTTGGACAAAGGCAATTGTTGATTAGTGACTTCTACACCAGAAAAAAAGTATGAATTCTGTCACTGTCCACTGTAGACAAATGTAGAGTGGATCTACATGATCATTCTCAGAGACTGAATAGTAGAATTGATTCCAGGTGGTATGAGTAGATCTTTTTCATGTTTCTCTTACATATTCCAGCATAAGTACAGTAATGTTTTGTCAGTTGTGATATTCATGACTTCAGTGTAAACATATAGACTAAGTTCAATACCTTTAATGAAAGATAAAAGAAAGGCTACTTGGTATAGAGAAAGCACAATACCGAACATCTAACAATCTCATAGATATATTTTTATTCTACAGCAAACTAAACACTAATTTACAGGAGACAACACTGTTTTTATGAATGTGTGTGGTTGGCAGGGGCATGAAAGAAAAACAAAATCTCAGCCTATGAAAAAACCCAGAGTATCAATTGGATACTGAGGTCCTGAAGCACATGGCTTCTGCTCTGTTGTCTAACTGGGTGACTTTGCCTTTTGAAAGGTAAAAATTGTGATGGACATATTTGTTCCAATAGTGACATAGGCAATACAGAGCCACAGCTCATGAACAAACACTCACAATCCATAGCACATGTGGAAATAGATGTTTTAGAGGATCACAGAATGGCTGAGGTTGTAAGGGGACTGTGGAGGCCATAGATCATGTTCTTCCAGGCCAGCCTGGCACATTTGCAATTGATGTTTTTGCATTTCAGTGAGATCTTCTGGGAGCAGGGATTTGCCCCTGTTATTTCTTACCAGTGTATGAGAGCAGACTATTTTCATATATTGTTTTTCTGAGCAATTGTTTTGTTTTGTAGCCTACATTGAAGATGTGGCAAGATGTGTAGACCAAAGCAAGCGACTGATCATTGTCATGACTCCAAGTTACGTGGTAAGAAGAGGTTGGAGCATCTTTGAACTGGAAACAAGGCTTCGAAATATGTTAGTCACGGGAGAAATCAAAGTGATACTGATTGAATGCAGTGAACTACGAGGAGTTATGAACTACCAGGAGGTTGAGGCCCTAAAACATACCATCAAGCTCCTCACTGTCATTAAATGGCATGGACCAAAATGCAACAAGTTGAATTCCAAGTTCTGGAAACGTTTACAGTACGAAATGCCTTTTAAGAGGATCGAACCCATGACAAACGAGCAGGTTTTAGATGTCAGTGAGCAGGGGCCCTTTGGGGAACTGCAGACAGTCTCTGCAATTTCCATGGCTGCTGCCACCTCCACTGCTCTTGCCACTGCCCATCCAGACCTGCGCTCCACCTTCCATAACACATATCATTCACAGATGCGCCAGAAACACTATTATCGAAGCTATGAATACGATGTACCTCCTGCTGGCACCCTGCCACTTACCTCAATAGGTAACCAGCACACCTACTGCAACATCCCCATGACACTTATAAACGGGCAGCGGCCGCAGACAAAAACTAACAGGGAGCAGAACCCCGAAGAGGCTCACACAAACAGTGCCATACTGCCCCTCTTGCCACGGGAGACCAGTATATCAAGTGTCATTTGGTGACCGACACACAAGGGGCTGTCAACCCCCTTGAGTAGGAGCAGAGTCTGCAGTCTGGTGCCTGGAACTACATCCTCGACTGCTGCTGTTAAACATGCATTACAATCGATAACAAACGAGGAAAAACAGGGTCTTGTACATATGTTTTTGCAATTTCTTTGTAGCATCAGTCTTCCTGTTTTACCCATGTCTCTTCCCATTCACATTTTTGACTTTGTTTTATATGTCATTGGAATTTGTATATTTACATTTTTTTTAAATGAAGAGACTGCTGTATAGATAGGAAACTTTTTTGCTTCATTAGTATAGTTTTAGACTTTTTGTTTGTTTGTTTATAACCTCTCTTGGGAATGCTTGGACAAAGCTATGTTGATATCAGAAGCACCATCCATTTTGTTGGCCTGCCTAGCCATGCCTGCTGCAGCTCACCTCTTTCGGAGAGTTTTTGTTCTTAGAAGGACCCCATTGCTCACTGAGAGCTCCAGTTTCATTTCTACTCCCGTAATGTGCACTGCTCCTTCCCTGCCCTTACAAAGACCCCCATTTGGGGTAACACTACAGTCTGATCATCTAACATGTAACTTGGTAGATACCTGTCAAACAAGAGAAAATACTCAATCTGTATCGGTTGCTTCACAGTAGTCACTAGAGTGTGTAGAAACTATAGCCGGTTTGGTTTTTGCTTTTTTTGGGTTTAGTTTTTCTCTTAATTCTTATTTTAAAAATGAGTTGGTTGTATCCCTTTTATAAATATGAAAGCAACCCTATTTTTAACACGTCCTGGAAAAGTATTTATGTGGTTGTGGATTTTATTTTTTAAGCACTCAATTTTTTTTCTTTCTCAACTTTCAAAATCCTGCAAATAATATTTGCAAATGTCAGGCGAGTAAGACAAGTGAGGCAATAGACACTGAAGTGCAGAGTCCTGCTGATATGTACAGTGACGACTTCCAAACCAAAGGGGAATAAAAAAGACAGTATTGTAGATGGTTTGTCACTTTGTATTATAGAAAGTGTTATTTTCAAAAAACAAAGTAAGAGCAAAACATTATTTTCCTGTGGATTTCAGAGTCCCTTGTATTTTAATGTTCCAAAAACTGTATTTGCTTTTAAATGATATATTCAAGATTAAGAAATCTTCTTTCATTTGGTTTTAGCTTGTAACGATAAATAAAATTTTATTAATTTCAACATGATTTCAGTAAGAACTCAGGCAGAAAAAATGACGCGAAATATACCAGAAATATAATTGTTTTCAGAATAAACTTTATTTATACAAAATTAATATTTAAATCAGACCTGGAAGTATTAAAAACAATTTATTCACTTTAATGAATAAATAAATTAGTTTTATTTTTATGTATGATTCTATCTTTGAGGAGTTGCAAATAATGCATGTACCATGGCTGACAGGGAAGAATAAAAGCCCACCTCTGCGTTTACATCCAGACATCTTTGAGACAAATTAAACAAGCACCTTGCTCATGTTTTAAGTAAAAGAAAGACCTTTCTGGTTTTAGAAAGAGAGAGGAGTGGTTCAGCTCTGCAATATATTCAGGCCGAGCCCTCTGCTAGTCCCTGCTGGCAGAAGCAGAGGAGCTGGAGTGGAGTTACTGGTTGCAGCACACTGTCACAGAGCCTAGGGTTTGATTTAGCCTGGCAGAATGGTAACTGGTGTCCTGGCAAACAGACCTTAGAGTCTATTTATGTAGTTAATTAGCTTTAGGCATTTTTGTGGCAGCTGAATGAGATCAGTGAATATGATGATGTTGTGGGGTTTGCCCATCATGATTGTCACAACAAGAAAAGTACAAGTTATAATACTTCGGTCTTTTTAATGAGAAGTGAGTGGAGAAGCTGCAGTTTGGGGGATGTTTGTGGGAGCAATCCAGAACTGACAGTGTGGGAGGAAATGACTGTGCTCCTGTTGTGAAAGTCAAAAAATCTCAGTATCTGCATAAGAAGCTAATAGACCTTCGAGGTGTGAACTGATTTTTAGTTGCTTAAAATGTTTATTTCTCCGAGATTAAGCTCAAGTCCTTTTCTACAATCTGTTCTCTATTGTAGTGTCTCTGGACATGTGCCAAACATCCACAAAATGGAAATTAGGCTGCCAGGTCACATAAAATTTTAAGAGAGCTTTGCACTTCTGCTTTAAGAAAGCTATTATTTATTTGCTCTTACAGACACCTGTCAGGCATTGATGGCATTTTCCTTCATTCATCTGGATGCCTGTCCTGGTTTTCACTGGGCTGAGGTGGGGAGAAGGGGAGGGATTGAGTGAATGGGGTGTGGAGCTTAATTTCCATCTGGGCTTAAACCACAACAGTCCCAAATACCCCAGGATCCTCTGAAAGCAGTGTTGGGGTTTTTTGCCTCTTTACATGCTCTGGTGTAAAGACTGGGATGCAGAATAAATGTAGGATGTAATTATTTGACCACAATCACATTTAAACAATTGGCTTTTCTTAGCCACATGGGAAGTACTTTTCTGTTCTTTTATTTTTAGTGTAGATTTAAGCACTTTGAATAGCATGATTCAGGGATTGACAAATACTATTTGATATTCTCACTACTTTAAGAAAGCTTTTTTCTTATAATGTTTTGTCATAATATTAAATATAAGAAAAACAAACAAAACTAAAAAAAAAAAGAGAAGCAAACACAAAACCTGAAATAATGAAGAAGTTGTCTGTGACTTTAGAAACATTCCTCCTTAGTATTCCTCTTCTGTCAACAGCTCTGTGTGGGGAGCAGTGAAGGAAAGAGTTGTGTGTTCACATGCTTTATGTTTGACAAAAATTCTGTTGGAATGCAAAATAAAATAGAAGCAAACAAACAAACAAACAAAGAAACCAAAACCAACAAAAAGTGTCATTGCCCTAGTGCTTAGGCCCCATCATTTTTGGTGAAGGTGTTTTGGTTTTTGACAATGCAGCCTGAACCGTGCATGCAATAGCCACATATAAGGTTTAGCCATAAGCAAATAGCACTTTATTTTTAAAAAGTTACAGTGTGATGATCAGAAAAACTTACTCTGCCTGGTCAATAACTTTGGGTCTGTATGTGGATTCTATGCACGTGAATTACCCAAGTGTGGTGCTCTGTCTTTATAAGGATCTCTCTAATGGTAGTCTGTGTTTAACAGGACTCTTGTTACACAGCTTGTGTAAATTCAGTATATAGGCTCTCCAGACAGCATATCCAGCTGGACAGAAATGGGAGATTATATAGAATGCAGCTAATTATTTTGAAGGCAAAATGCATTGCTGGGTCAGGTTCTGTTCTCAGTTACCGCGCTATGATTTGAGAGTAAATCTAATAAATCTGAATGAGTGCGAGAATGATTTGTGTGGGAGAAGAAAATTGGAAAAGCAAAGAGAAAAGGAATTCATATTTACAGTGTGTGACAAGCTGAAATCTTGGCTGCAAGGAAAGGAACAGTAAAATGCCTTTTGGATTTTAGTGGGGACCCAGTTCTTACCTGGCAGCCAACATCAAACACTTTCAACACGATCTGGTTCAGAGTTCAATGCTGTTAGGCTTAGATGCAAAGTAAGATCTCTCTATTACTGCACAGCTGTGAAAACAATGTTTATTTTAAATAGTGGGTGATAATCAGTTTCAAAATAGTCAGAAAGCATGTTATACCATCCTGATCAAAATTCACAAATTTGTATTCTGATATTGGGCATTAATGACCCATTTAAATTATAGATAGAATGGTGAGATTTGGGGGAAAGAGGCCTAGTAAACAGGATTTCTTCATTTTTAAACTAAAAAAAAGAAAGAAGGAAAAAAAATCAAGCTAGCAAGCCTAAGAAGAGTTTAATTAAAATCCAAAGGAAGAAACACCACAGTAGTAAAGTAAGCTCAAAAATACAACAATGGCCAATGGAGAATAAAGGGCAAAATACCCACTTGCGTTTTGACTGTAGTGTGGTTTCTTTTGTCATGCAAAGCTCTGTACTCTGGCTGACCTACATCAAACAAGTGGCTTTTTTGGAGGCCATCCAGGGAGATCAACAACACAAATATGTCCCCGTACGTCTAATACACTTCCGAATGATTTTGTACTTGTTGATAGTCTAGCACAGAGAGATTTTTGTTTGTCTCCTACTGTTGTTATAAAGAGGATAGCAAAAATGTCAGCACAAAAAAAATCTCTGTAACAGACTTAGTTTATTAACTAGAGTAACCATATTCCTTTATTCCCACTCTCTATCTAGTTTGTTGTTATTAGAACACTTTTTCTAACCTGGCTGAGAAATAGGTTAAAGTGTCTGGCAACACAAAAAAAAATATGTAAGCAACCTCATAACAATGAGTTTCCTTGTACTATGAGGGTTGCAAATTCCCTTGCTTTTTTATTTTTTTTTTTTAATATAAGCACATCTCTTCACCTCCTAAATAGCCCACTGAGTGGAGGCTGAAGAACACCATTGTATCTTTGATTTCAGATTCACTGAATCTAGCATGGATACTGAGCTGTTGTTTGTGATGTAATGCTGCTGGGCAATTTGCCATTGCCTCTGTCTCTATTCTCCAAGACTTTGGCAGCATCACACTTCACCAAACAGCCTTGAGTGGATATGCCAGAACTCAGAGTTGTCGCCCTGGGGAGCAAAAATGATAAAATTATTTCAAAATGTTTCATCTATTAAGAGTTTTCTTATGCCTTTTTTTTTTTAATTCTGCTTATAACAAAGTTTGACTTTTGCTCTGGACTAATAAGCTCTGGGTGTAGCTTTAGAGTCCACAGGGTTATGAAGTAGTTAAAGAAGAAATTACAAAGGCAGGTCTGATACCTTATGTGGAAAACATGCCAATTCTGAAGCTATTCAGTTTACTGAAAAATGAGTATATTTTTATTGGGGGTTTTTAAAGCAAAGTATTCAACTTGTAATTACAACCAGCATCATCCCAAAAGCTTATTGGCATTCTTAACATAAAATAGCTAATACCTTGAATAACATAATTTCAGAAACATTCAGTAGTCACTTCAAATATTTTTATTTGGGGAGACTAAGGGTTACATGATTCTCTAAGACCTAAGTGTTAAATAAAATTGATTATCTAGTACTGAGCTTATAGAGAGTGCAAACATTTTTTTATTGATCACTAGTATTAGGAAAATAATTTGAAGTAAATTTCAAGAGCTAAGAATTTAAGGGAGGGATTATTGATATCTTTCATAAAGGCATCTCAACCATCAGAATACGTCAAAATTAACAAATTAGAAAAAAATAAAATAGATGTCTTTTTTAACCTTCTCTTTCTCTGTTAATCAAATATTAGCTCCCTCTCTGGCCTCCTCAAAAGTACAAACTCATCCAGGAACAATTAATAGCTACTGAGCCCATACTCTCACACACATTTTGTGACAGATAAAGAAGTACAAGCCAGATCAGCATGTCTACAACTGAGAAGCTCAGCAGAGAGGAAAGTGTGTTCCTGAGCATGGAGGAGGAGGGCACAGGCCCCTTTGGCTGTGTTTAGTCACTCCTGTGTCAGGTGGCTGCAGAGGGAACTGTGGGCTCAAGGTACCACCACTGTCCTACCTGCTGTAGGCAGCACGCAGGGAAGGTGGGCAGCAAGTTGCTACTGATGTCAATGAAAAGAAACGTGAGGACTATCAGATGTAGAGGGTCAGATACCCTATGGCAAAGCTGGAGGAGCAGGAACAGCTGACAGTACTTCCCATTTGCTCCATGTTCAAAGTAAATCCAGCACCGAGTATAGAAAGAGGTCAGTGCCTCTTTGCTTAACTAATTGCTGGGTTAGTGTGCAGTCCACTAAATGACAGCTACAGGAGATTGCCTTCTCAATCAGGTACACCTCAGCACCCTTGCAGAAATTTCCATCCTGTCCTGTATCAGCCCATCCTCTCATATCTGTTTACCTTGCAGACTGAATTGGAAGTACAAGCACTCAAAACTTGGTGTAAGGCCTTGGGTTGGGGTCCACAAAAATTCTTTGCAGAGATGTTTAGGGTGAGTAGATGTCTTCTTTCCTGGGACTTACAGAAGTAAATCTTTGAGCTGAAAAAAGGCTGCTGTATTTTTTGTTCTCATTACACCATTTTTCATATCCACATAGACTGCTCATATGAAACAACATCCTGATACTATTCTGATCTTCTCTGAGGTAAAGTCTTGAAAATGCCAGTTATGGGCTCAGGATATTCCATTAAGCTGCAGTCTGCACATACACACTTGAAAAACTAAAGAAAGAAAAGCAAATTAGCAATGCAATTACTTAATCTTTTTAAACCTGGGTTTAGGCGATTATTTTTCAAGAGAAGATTGTTTTCTTCTGACATTTTGTAGGAAGTTAAGTAAGAGATTTTTCAAAATTTTCTCTCCATTCTTTGCATGACAGGTAAATCATAGATATTTTTAAGAAATCCCATTATTCATTGTAAATTTAAAACACAAGTGGCAATGAAATTACAGACATACAAGTTGTTTGCTAGAGTTAATATTCTGTGGTGAACAGCTCACTGCAGCCCTAATTGAGTTCTTAGGAACGTTTCAGTAGAAAATTTAAACAATTAGTATTATATGTTTACCTTCAGCATCACATTAGAACGCTATACATTTGTCATCTTAAGACCCAGGCAACTTCAAATGGAACAATTATGTAAATACAAAGCAGTGAGGAGAACAGCAACACAACTGTCTCTCCATCTATCTAAGCAAAATAGTTCAGTGGCACCAGGCTGCTTCTTTGAGATCACTAACCTGTGCCTACCTCAGTAAAACACGTGAATCTGCAAACTGTGCAGATACCTGGGACACAATTGTTGCAATAAGCACTCTCAAATCTTAGTTACATCACAAAAAGCACTTTATGCAATTTTATTCCTGTACATAGGTATTTTAGATTGTAACTGTTTAATCACAGAACTGCACAACAAAATAAAAAAATGTAAGGAAATCCTAAAAGTCTGGGTTTTTTCATAGCAAGACATTTCCCATGTGCTGCAAGGAGATGACAGACTTGTAACCAGGCCATTGCTAGGGATGCTGTGACCAGACACATTGCTGGGGTGACACAGGGTTGGGAGAGGTCATTGACCAGGTAGGTTAACACAACTAGCACTCATCTGGTCCTGCTGCCACAGGAAATTACAGATGTCTTTTGCCTGGAAACCCAAATTTAGCAGATACTTCCTTCATCATTTGCTGTCTGAAGCCATTTATATAACCTCTTTAGAGGTACGAAATGTTTTTTTTCTAGTTAATAGGACCTACCTGAATATCTGCCAAATTTCCTATTGCAAATAATGTTTTCAGTACAGTTCATCTCTTATTTTCTCTGATTACCTCTGCATTCTTCTAAACAAAAGAGCTTGTGAATAACTCTCTGCACCACATAGCAAATACCATTCCCACATATTTTTTAATGTCGTTAGTTATTTGAAGAGTGAGAAGCAGCAGCAAAGATGCTATCTGCTTGAAATTACACTAGCCAAGTTGTTCTTTAGGGAATATTGAAGAAAAATTCCCTTCTAGTCATCTTGGGCACCTTACCAGATATACAACTTTCAAGATCCCCTCAGACAGCAATCCAGAGTATAAGGAGTTGGACACAGACTGAGATGCACATACATATAATTTTCAAGAATTTTATCATTCCTTATAGCTCCTTGAATTGTGTTTTTGTTTGTTTGGACTTGCTTTGCTTTGTTCAGATTTGTTTTCATAACAACACATCAGGATTGAGACATCATTGCACTACATGAGTTTATTAGAAAGAACAGAGTGGAAATCCAGAGAACTGAAACTAACTGGCAGCTGTTCAAAGAGCTGCTGGATTTCCTCAGCTCCCACTTCAGTCAGTTCTCCACTTCATAACCAATCCAAAAAAATAGGTATTTTAAGGGAAAATTGTACTTTCAGGTGCCATTATACCTGGAGTCTCAGCACAGTGAGTCTGATTTCTCCTGCTCATTGAGAAATGAGCTTCCTTTGAAAAGCTGAGGTTTCCTCCTCCAGCCTTCTGATTGCTATCTCTTGGGTTTCTAAGGCTCTCCAAAGTCTTGAAAAATAAAATAAAATAAAATAAAATATTTTAAAGTCAAGGTGAATCTAGGGGTCAGTCTATAGACCCAATCTATGAGTCTATAACAAAATCATCATTGGTTGTTTCAAATACTTTAATAGAACACAGACATCTGTCCCTTCTTCATGTAATTCTTATGGTTCTTCTGCCCTAGATACTTATTTGCTCTAATTTATTTTACATGTCCTGTAAAAATATGACCTAAGATATTTTTGTGTTATTCAGAAAACTCATAAATAGTTTATAACATCTTCATCATAAAGGTTTGCAGATTTGTTAATGATACATGTTCAGCATGTTAATAAAGTTAAAGAATGCATCTGCCCAGTGCTGGGCAGTGGTGAAGCAGCACCAATTAGTGAGTGGAGGATGCTAAAAGACAAAATACTAATCTTTGCTTTTACAGTAAAAGGGAGTTAAATTACCTCCCAACAATGTATCTAAATATCCATTGCTGTTTGGAGCCACCTGTGAATTTTGCAAGAAAAGCACACTATTAAATTCTATGTAGTTACTACTTCTGTGCACCGTTTCATAAGTAAATCTTTTTATTAGCATATTGTACATTCTGCACCTTTTTCAGATGACAAGAAAACAAAATTACTAAAAAGATCTTTAACAGGAAGAACATATGTCTAGTTGAAATACTAGGAAAAAAACTTCATCACCTTCCCTTTCATAAAAAAAGCTTCAAAAGTAATACAAATAAAGCAATTTGTCTAGGGGATTTAGTTTCTTTAATTTTGTTTAGTTACTGTACTTATCTCAGAAGGAGCTGACTGTCCATAAGCAGAATGCACAACAAAGTTCAAGGAGTAACAATCCCTTCTTGGGAGCCCTCTTTTCAAAGTTAACACCTGGATAAGCAACTTGATAAAGCACTTTGTTAATAAAGCTCTCAGCTGGTCTTCCACAATCTGAGGAACCAGCAGGGTAGAACTGCTCTGTAGCTCCTACTGAATATATGCACATATGTTGAAGATATAAACGTCTACTTACCATCTTTAGTTTTGCTTTCATGAAATGAAACCAGGAAGGGCCATACTAGGCTTTGGCACCTTTTATCTTAATTTTCTAAGTAGTTGATTAAAGTAAAAAACTATTTATTCTGAAGTCAGCAGAATTAATTGCAGCTGTGTATAACTGGTGCAAAATAAAGAGCAGAATCAGGCCCAGAATTTGTGAACATAAATTTCTGTCTATTCTACAATTTAATTGGAGTTTCAGCATCATTGACTTTTCCAAATGTCCATAATTATTGCCATACAAACCATAAATTAACATATGCATTCTTGTCAAGGTTTTCTTTAAGGCTACGGGTTTGACTATAAACTGGAAAATATGTCTCTTCTTTTACATACTTTAATCATTAAAGTTAAAATTGAAGCACTAAAGTTAAAAAGAAATACATCAACATATATTTATGCCTATTGTATATTAAAGATTTTACGTGAATAAATTAACTCATATTTATTTTTTAAAAAATTAGATGGGTCATAGCTAAAAGGAACTACATTTTTGTAGTAATATTATTGCTGAGAAGCAAGAGAGCAATGATCAAAATGTTACCTAGTTTCAGTGTATGTTACTTTAAAAAGAACATGCTTTATATTATCCTAACTTTAGGAAAATTCACCAAGCCTGGTATAAAAACAATAAAGAGCTTATTGTAATAGCTATAACATATTAAACATTTTTGTATTTTCATCAATTTTATTCTTACAGGAGAAAAGACATCACTCACTAAATATGAATGCTGCACATGTTAGCAATAGAAACATTGATTTTTGTAACTTTGCACTTGCCTTAAGTTTCAACACATATATACGAACACAAATAACACATGAGGTGGGGAGGGGGAAGAGGATTAAGAGAAATAAAACCCACAAGAGTAGGCAAGTTTTACATTATTTAATTAATAACAACACATGAACTTTTTCAATACAATCCTTGTAAAGAGCACATGATGCCATAATTTTGTTAAAGCACAAGGTGTACTTTGTCTAGATTTAAAAAAAAAAAAACAACAACACAACACAAAACCAAACAAAAAAACCATTTTGGTGTGACTTTGATTTAGGTTTAAAAAAAGTTTGGTGTTTAAAAAAATCTTTATTACTTACATATGAATATTTTTGTATGATAATATACGAGAAGATTTTAAAACAAAACAAAAAGACCCACTTGCTTTATAGTGTGCAAATTTTAGAGAAAAGCAAACAGGGTATGTGTCCAGTTTGTAAAACAATGTTCTCCTTTCAAGATTACTCTTTCACTGACTAAATGCAAGGTTATAACAACTTGAAATACTTTTTTTTTTGTGAACTGACAAAGAAAAAATAAAGCAATGTGAATAATTTGCGTATGCAAACTTTTTTTTTTTTTAAGGAGTTGTTGCTGGTAGCAATGCAAATTTAACAGCATGGCAGGGAAAGCTTTGAAGGTACCAGTTCAGTGATTTGACTAGAAGGGCATACTGGGCCAGAGCATACACATTGGATAACCTGGCATGGCTCCCCTGGAGGCTGGAGCTGCTCCAGCTTACACCAGCTGAGAATCTGGCCTCTGCTATTTCCTTTCTTGTTGTTTCCTCTTGTTCTGCTGTTTTATTTCTTAAGGATGCTTATTTATTTCTTTAGGATATATACTATTTTTTCTGTGTACACTTTTTCATTAAAAACTTTAAGGGTTATGGTTATAATCATTGTAAAGCAAGAAGTGCAGTCTCATAACTCTCTGGGGCAAAGAGTTTGTGTGTGGGAGGCGCCTCCGTGTTTGATTTGTTACAGCATTGCTCAAGTTTTGTGACAGTTTAGCTCCGCTGGAACCACAGGGTGACAGGGGAATAGAATAACGTGGTGGGGAATAGAGTAACATGGTAAGGAATAATTTTTAGCAGTCCATGTGTCTGTGTGGTGTGTTTGTGTGAGCATCATGGAAGACCCTGACTGATACAGAAAGTGCAGTGGAAGAGAAGGAGCTCAAGTTGCAGCAATGTTGTCATTGCTAATAAGAAAATGTCAAAAAGGGCATTACTGAAAACCTGGATGCTTTTAGTTTTTTAAGTTTGTTGAATATGACATCATGCCTGGATCAGGACAATTTCCATCCTTGGGTTTCCAAACAGACTGTAAGCTTTGTGACTCTCTTCTAAACTGCAGTGGCATAAATCATTGTCCAAGGCAATGGGTTTATACCCATGTTACACCGCCCAAGTGAAGTGCAATCAGCTTCTTTTTGGCCTTCCTATCAAGACCCTCACCTTCTGAAGTCCTGAAAGATGCAAGAAACACAGAGTTTTTTTCCACTCTTTTAATATTTTTTAAAGCCGTGGTTCTCCTCAGATGCCAGGGGAATTGCTCCAAATTTGAGCCTCTGTAACACGAGAATTTGGGGCCTTGCAATAAGAGACAGGCACCAGTGCACAGCAGCTCTTACAAAGGTCTATTGTATGCCATAGCTAGAGCTTCAGTTGTCAAAAGGGCTGGTGATCTTCTGGCTCCAGAAGCCCAGGCCATAGACCTGTGCCAGGCCTGTGTCTCTGCAGCTCATGAGTATCACAAGACTTTTAAGATGTGACAACTGAATTGGTTTACCTGCAGCAACTCATACTTAAATGCATTTTTAATATTACTGTATTTTGCACCTGCAGTCTGAAGTCAAGATGAACTATATTAAAAAATATTGTTTCTACAGACAGTCACCCTTTTCAACTTTGCTTCATCTACTTCTCATGAGATTTTTATCTTTGCTATACAAAATATTAGTAAGATCATTTGAATAAATGATCATGGTTTCACCAGTATCAACACAATTCATTGGCCTGGTATGGTGGCAGGAAATGCATTTAGCATTTGATTCGACATTATAAGAGTTGTGATTACTCAACTACCAGCATGTGACGTGCACAGAAATATGGTATCCACTGTAAATTCAAAAAATATTTATGTATATTTAGTTACATTTTTTAAATATTGCTATTTAACAGACATTAATAAAAAAAATTGAAGAACATAATTCTCTATTCTTTACTGCATTACTCTGCATTCCTTGCAATTCTTAGACACATGACCAAGACAAATACAAGTGTAAAAATTTTATTAATTGTTGGTATTATCTTCCAAAATCATACATGTGTGAACAGGCTGGGAAGCCACATGGGGCTTCAAGCTTGAAGAGGGACAATCACCAGAAAAATGTAAGTAAACAAGACTATTATTTGAAGAGTGCTGGAGTCTTGGTTTCAAAAAAATTGAAATAAAGAGAAAGAGACAAACAGAAAGAACAAAAGCACCAACAAGCCCTAATATTGATCAAAACATTTAGAGTACCTCTGGGCATCTTTCTAGGATTCCCCTGATGTGTACCACTTAGAGTTATTCTTATAATTAATTGCATTGATTGATTAAATTCAATTTTCCCTCTTTTTATGAGCACTTATTTCCACTTTTTATTTTACCCAGTGTCCTGGGGTCACGTTATGATGTTTTATCCTGGTATCCCCATCATTCCCTCCCAAATTTGTCCAAAACCAGGACACTCAGCCTATATTTTTTTATTTGGGAGTGGGTTTTTTCATATTTATTTTATTTTGCATAGATAATTGAATTTTTTATTTATTGAAAAAATAAGTATTATTTAAGTACTAAGTTTGTGTTATTAGGAACTTAGTGTTCTATCTGTAATTGCAACATAGGTTTATGAACAGACCTGTGAAATGCAGCTATTCATATGCTGTGAGCCTACATGTGAACTGCTGGATCAGGGAGATCTGAATGTCATTTAAGTAATACATACATAACTGAACACTCAATGCTCAGGTATTTACAGTACCCACTGAAGTGCAAATAAAACTGTTGTTTGCAAGGAAAAAGCTCTTTCATTTCAACTGGAGAAATTTAAGAGAAAGTCTTCTGTTAAATAAGAAACATAACAGCCACCCTGATAGTCATATACTATAAAAGGCGATGATGAGAAAAAGAGACATAATGATGCAAGATAGATCTGTAATTGTAGTTTAAGTTTTCAAAATTGCTCCAAAAGGTATGGGAAATACACCCTCACCCCAAATAGACTCATGGATTGTACACAGGTTAGTTTCAAAGGTCGGTGAAAATAAATGCCAAAAGTAAAAATGAACAGTAAATGTATTTTTCTGCAGAAGGGGAACTGCAGTATTGAGAATAATGCAAACAGAGGAGATAAAGCAGTAACATAGAAGAGATGTCCAAATGCATTGTCTAGAGATTGAAAAATAGGCCTCAGAAAATTATCCAGAGATCTTTAAAATGTTTTACTTTCCGGTTGCATGCAGAATGGTTCATACTTTTAAATCAATATGCAAAATAAAAAGTCAAATTGCTATTCTCTGAACGCTGATGAACCTTACCCAGGTCAGCATGTTCTCCCTACTTATACTGCAGGGAAATAAGCACTGAGCAAGGTAAAGCTAGGACAAAGCCTGGGCCCCTTATGATTACTTTATATAGCACTCTCATTTCTGTCTTGAGAAATTAGGTGTTGACTGTCTTCAGATTTAGTATTGGCTGTGGTGGAGACAGCTGTCAGAAGCAACACAGCCCAAATATTTGATGTGGGAATATACTGTGGCTTTTCTGTCAGCAGCACTGGATACACTGCCAACAACAAGCACAAGATTTTTGTTCTCCAGTGAACGTCATCTTGCCAGTAATAGTAGAACCACATCAGACAATGGAAAGGATACAAAAGCATTAAAGGAAGAATATGCCATGAAAGAGGGTGCAAGAAAATGAACTCTTGCCCCTATGCTGGTTGACTTCTCATCCCACATGACAGATAAATTCCTTGTTGCCTCCTCCAGGCCTTTCTCAGTCCTGGTTTCTGGCCCCAAATGAATGAGATCCATAGGCAATGCTGAGCTACAGCATTTGAACACCTCCAGGCAGTAACAGCTCAGTCACCTTTACACTCCCGCTGCAAGCAGTGACTTCTCCAAGTTAACTTCCAAAACCCCCCTAACTGTAACTATTTATTATATGCTCTGCTTGGCCACAGAAAGTTGTGTGGTATCAATACACTTCCTTTGTGTCCTAGGTTTTTGATTTCATATCCTGAACTTTTAATACATCTAAGAGGACATTTTTGTTATGAAAGCTGTTGTAAATAAAGAGAGTTAAACTTTTTTGAATATACAAAGGAGAAGATCTTGTTATGTGGTTGTTTGACCTTGACTGGACAACAGGCGCCCACCCCAGCCACTGTCACTGCCCTCCTCCTCTGGATAGGGGAAAGGATATATAGCAAAAGGCTCATGTGTTGAGATAAGAACAGGGAGAGATCACTCACCATCCCTCCTCCTCCTATGCAGGGGCACAGGGAATGGGGGCTGTAGTCATTTTGTCACACCTTGTCTCTGCAGCTCCTTCCTTCTCAGGGCAGGACTCTTCACACTCATCCTGTTCCAGTCTGGGTTGCCTCCTGCAGGACATAGTCCTCCATGTTCTTCACCATTAGTCCTTCCCATAGGCTACAGCCCTTCACAAACTTCAATGTGGATCCCGTCCTCGGGGTGTAACCCTTCAGGAATAGATTGCTCCAGCAATGGCTCTACAGATCCTGCCAGGAACTTTCTGTAGCACAGGCTTCCTGTGGTGTTACAGCCTCCTTTGAACATCCCCTGCTCTGGAACAGGGTCTTCCATGGGCTTCAGGTGTTTGCCTGCTCCACCGTGGAGCTCCTGGAGCAGGGGCACAGCTGCTGCCCCATGTTCATTATGGGCTGCAGGGGAATCTCTGCTCCGACACCTGGAGCAGCTCTTTCCACTTCTGCTTCACTGACCCTGGGTGCCTGTAGGTCTGTTGCTCAAATATTCTCACTCCTCTCTTCTCTGGCTGCTGTTGCTTGTTGCACATTTTGGATTTTTCCTTCTTTGCTTTGCTATCCTGGTGGCACTGCCACCATCCCTGGTGGGCTCAGCCCTGGCTGGTGGCACATCTCGGGTAGGCAGCTGGCTGTGCCTCGGTCAGACATGGCAGAAGCTTCTGGCAGCTTCTCAGAGGAGTTTCCCCTGTCGTTCCCAAAAGTTAGCCTTTGGCTTCCCTGCTGCCAAAACCTTGCCACACAAACCCAGTAAGAGTGTTGTGAGAGTGTTTGAAACTGTAGGAACACAAGATGCCATGGTTCTAAGGCTGAAATCAGAAGCGCAGCATTTATTCTAATGGTTGGAATGACAGAACATACTCTTCCAAGCAAATAGTTAATTAGCAATTAAGGTAATCAATAGATGCCTGGGGAAAAAAGATCTCCTCTGGTTATTGGCAAGTGAAATACAAAAAAAAATATGGCAGTCTAAACAACATTTGCCAAAAAAATGGAGCATCTTTTAAAGGAACTCTTTCAAGCCATAAAATTTTTTAAAAAATCCTCACAAATTTTAAAAAAATCCTCAAAAAGTGTTTTCATCCATAATGACTTTGTAGAAGTTGCCTCAGTCTCTCTGGTAAATAATTGTAATTTTTAAACTGATTAAATAAATATTTATAATAGAGATTAGAAGGGGTTTCAAGGATTTATTATAGACTCTCTTTGTTGTAAATAGGATGAAATGTCTCTGATCCAGTCTCCTGGGTAAATAACAGATTTTATAACTTTTAATTAAAAATGGGAGAAGTGAGATCATTTTAAACAAATACTAAATGCCATCAAGGATTTGATTCAAAAGTGACAAAAGACATCAGATGTAAAAAAACCAGAAGAATATTCTATCCTTGATTTCTGTTTTCTCATTAAGATAAAATACCAGTTGCTGACAGTTCCCTTCAGAGCTTGTAATGTGGAACTGAGAAATGAGGTCTGGTCTTCAAACTTGCATGGATCACTTTATAAAAACTATCGTGGTTTGAAACTGTCTTAACTTTAAGCAGACAATTTTTAAGATTTGATGTCCAATATGTTTTATACACCATCAGAATCTGGACAACAAGGGATAGAGTTACAAAGATTTCATTTCAATGTGAAAAGGGACAGCTTTGTTCCTGAAGAGATTGCTTTCACAGGTCAGGAGTTTTTCTAACTGTTCATCCCTGTATTAGTCTTGATTTTTAAAAATCCACTCAGAAACAACCAAAAAGCAGTTGATTTTCCTTCTAACTACTACTTGTAGGTCACTTAACCATGTGAGGGAGAGACTTTCATCCTCTTTCCAGAATTATGAATGAATTTAGAGTGGTCATGAATTAATTTCCCCACCCATCCTTAAAGTGTGAAATTGTTTCCTGGGAAATTTTTCTCCCTTGAGAATATTGTTGTCTTGAAATACTTTGTAGGATGTCACTGCTGTGGAAAATAAATTGTAAAGGTGTGAAGTAGAAATGTAAATCTCCTCTATTAGTTATAAAAAAGACATGACACAAAAGAAGTCCAAAAAAGGCTTGGTGCCTTCTTCAGATAGCTCTTTAAGGTGCCACAGAGGAAAAATAAAGCACAGTCCCACAAATACTGCATTAGGAGAAATGTTACTGGCTGTCCAGTCCAGTCCTTACTACAAGTACCCTAAGTACCAACGTGATACATTTCTTAAACTTAAATCCAAGTTGGTTTTTTTATTATAACTCTTAAATTTATTGTTCCAGTCCATAAATTTCTACCGTTCAGAAGACATTATACATTTACCCTGAATATACTGTGCCAATTTTGTTTCTATGCACAATTAATTCTCTTGTTCTTTGCATTTACTCAGAAAATATTGGGTATTTTGTATCATCCATGCATCTTGGCCTTTTTAAAATTAAGATAAACAAAACAAAATAGTCTGGTCTTCCTATAAGTCTCTTCCCCCTCATCATCTATGAAGTTTCTCTATGATGGTTCTGGTGTAGTATGCTGTTGAAGATCTACAAGAAATCTTCCACCAAGGCTTTGCAAAATGTCAGTGATATGTCTATCTCTATTTCGCATGTAGTTTTCCTGTTCAATTTCCTTATTTAAATATTTTTTTAATGAATGTCTAGAATGACTTAGAATTGCCTAATGATGAACTACATGCTCTATACATAATACTCTATACATAAGGGTTTGGGTTCAGTCATTATTTTTAGTGGTTGTTTTTTATATGAAATTGTTATAATCCCTCATCAGCTTCCAGGCTTTAGCTAAGTCTTAAAGTCCTCTGCTGTTTGTGTGTGGTATTCTTAGATTTACTCATTGGTAGTGCATCTCAAAGCTGTAAATCAGAACTTTTCTAACTTAAATCAAGGGCAGGATGCAGAGACTGTCCTCAATACTCATGTAAGACTCTCCTGACTGAAAGATTTGATTTCAGTATAGTCCAACATAATCCTCTTTTTCTGTTATTTTATCAGTTTATCTGTATCATCTAATAATTTCCCATGCATGTTTTGCTGAAATCCTGATTGATAAATGTCACGACCCAATGGTGGTGTTTGGTAAATTCTCACTAGGCAGAAGAAAGACCCCAGACCCCATTTTCAGGGAATTCTTAGGCTTTATTGTACAGTCACCATAACTTTGACAACCAGCCCACTGTTTAGACTGGAAAGACACTGGTTAGCAAGCCCTTAAATTTGTACAATAGATTTCCCCAGGAGTGGAGGCAAACAAACCCTTAATTTTGTACAGTGCACTTCAGTATTCACCTGTTCTGGCTCACAAGTCACAACACACCTCCATAATCCCCAGCTCCCACAACAGTGTTCAGAATGCAATAAGGGGTAAAATATGATACACATGTTTTCCTCAGAAGACAAAGGATGTCAGCAGCCCTTGGATCCCATGTTGGTCCTGTATTCAGCTGTTGCTCCTTCTCTGTTTATTATATTCGGTGCTAAAATTCCAATTGTTTAGCCAAGGGGTACAGTTACCAGCCTTATAAATGTATTAACAAATCTTGGCATTTGACTTAAACTTCATGTGCAAATTTTTAGACTTTGGAATGGATATTTCCAAATTGAAATATCTACAAATTGAGTTTTACTTCAGTCTTATATTTATTAATTCTGCTTGCCTACTGTGTCTCCTATTATTTTGAGGGATAGTTGGCTAATGGCTTTCTCCAATCATACCAGAAAAAAGACAAAACTTTAATTTACATTTGGGTTCGTGCCAACACTGCCTTTAATCTGTGCTATATCCTTACTGTATAGCAGGAGTGGGGGTAGAGATTGGACACTTTTTTTGGTCTTGATTATTTATAAGATTATTTTTATGGTATGAGTTAATCAAAAGGTCTAAATCAGCTTGACTTTTGCTGTTGTTGATATTATCTGACCACAGAGTTTTAAGTTTGTTTTGCAAACATATATGTCATTTTTATATTTCTTAGTTAAATTTTTGTTTATTTTTTATGAGGATGAGATTCTCCCAGTGACTCTTCTGCTTTTCCCTTTACTTTTCCAAATGAATTTTCACAAGGCTTCCTCACTTTGGTCACCTTGAAAGCGGCAAAGGAAATGGTGACTGCCCATTCTTTGGCCCAGGGGCCAACTTGTGCATCGATACAATTAAAACTCTTTGGCATCCAAAAGAGGTACCTTATCCAAATTGTCTATTAGGAACAATCATGCAGACTTGCTTAGGCACTGACTAGGAGAGCCCTTGGTGGCCCAGAGTAAAATCATGCCAGAGACCCTTTTAACAGCATGAGAGTGAGATAATAGAGCACCACAGGCAATGTTTAATTAACTCATGTAGATGAGTCACTGTGCTCCCCAGCTCTTCTTCCACATTTCCTGCAAGCAAGGACAGAAAGTTGTTAATTCTCACAATCTTATCATGATTTTCACATATTTTGGAGTATATCTTAAGGTATAAATACTCTAAAATAGTTTTACTATCCTTTCTAGAAAAAATAAAAGGCTCTTTTTTTTTTTTTTTTTTGGTTGATTGGTTTGGGATTTTCTTTGGTTTTTGGTGGTTTTGTTCTGTTGTTTCAGTTCATTCTTTTTTTGTTTTAATTTGCCAGTGGAGAATGAAAAAATATCTTTTACTACTTGAACACCCGACTAAAGAAAAAATGTCACTTACTACTTGAACACAAGGCTTTCAATAACAGGTGTTCTGAACCCTGATTTTTATTTTCTCCTCATTTCTATATCAGAAGTAGAAAGGTGTTTTGAGTAATTTCCTCTGCATTTCCAACCAGCTATTGACCTAACTTAAAAATAATCTTGAGTGTTTTTCTGGCAAAAACAGAGCTGGAAAATGAATCACCTCACATGCTTCTCAAAGGCTGCAGCAACTTCTGATGTGAAGTACCAAACTGTGAGAAGTCATGGACCAAAGGAAAGCATAAAATGGCAACACAAGTAATATTTGAAACATGTCTTTCATGGGTTTGAGAGAACACACAACTAAAAGAAAAAAAAAAAAGCAAAGCATGAGATTTATTGTGTGTCATTTAAAAAGGAGACTCAGCTAACTCACACGTTGAAACAAAAATCATTTTTAGTAATGCAATATGAGAACAAGAAAGAGAGGGAAAAAGCTGGTACATGTTAATAAATCTTTCACTTTGCATTTGAAACACCAGTCATAAGGTTTTTGGGGGGGTTTTGTTGATTTCTTAGGGTTTTTTTGTTCCATTGAACAAGCTTTTCCAGGACATGATTTAGGCCTCAAACAAATGTTTTTATGGTAGCTCTATTTGAATCTGTTAAAAAGAAGTTTGAGTATCCTCAGTCCTGATCTGGATTAACACACTAATAATTAAGTTTAACAAAAATTTTTTTTAAAAGTGAAGCTATCACTTTTTTTTCTTTTCCTATGAGGCATTTCTCCATAGTGGAATTATTGAGATGCTATCTTGTCCCACTATTAGTAGTAATAACAGCTTTCTAGATAAGTTTTAAAGACAGAATACTAAAGATATTTTCTTTTGATATTAACTCAATTTTCTTAATTTTTAACCTAATTTAATTTTAAATTAATTTTCTATTAATTTTGCTTAATAATTTTATTATTCCACATCTCTCAATCCATGCTGCTACAGTGATTTTATTTTGTTTGTTTGTTTGTTTATTGTGAAACTATTCCTGTAGAATCTTGGATTTTCTTTCTATTTTCATTTGTTGAACTGACCTTGGCTGAATGCTGGGTACCCCCAAGCTGTTCTTTCTCTCCCCCTCCTGAACACAAGGAGAGAAAATTTCATGGAAGGCTTCTGTGTTAAGATAAGGACAGGGAGGGATCAAACCCCCATTACTGTCACTAACAAAAGAGATTTAAGTTGGGGAAATCAGTTTAATTTATTAATTATCAAATCAGAGTAGAATGATGAGAAACACAAACAAATCTATAAACGTGTCTCTATTCCTCACAGGCTCAGCTTCATTCCCAACTTCTCTACCTCCTCTCTCTGAGTACCACAGGGGGGAATTTCTTTCTCTCAAACCTCTCCTGTGCTCCAGGATGGAGTTGTTCCCATGGGAGACAGTTCTCCAAAAGCCTCTCCAGTGAGCCCTTCCCACAGGCTGCAGTTTTTCATGACCTGCTCCAGCGTGGGCTCTCTTGGGGTCACAGCTTCCCTGCCACCAGAGCCTTGCCAGGTACACCCACTACATTCTATTACTGGGATCTGCAATGAGTTCAGCTCATCATTTTCTGGAAAGCTTTCCTGTTTCTCTTCTAAGTTGTCGTTGAGTGTATTTGCCAAGAAAATGGTGCCAGTTTACAGAGGTTCAGTGCTTATATAAGCATTATGTTGAAAGATGATTGCTGTTCTCTAGAAAGCACTGATTATCTAGGTTTAATATCAACCAAATAATCACAGCCAAAGAAATACCAATTAAGGTGCTTTTAACTGAATTTTGACTCTTCAGTACTTCCCTTGTAAAATCTGTGCACGGATGATTCAACATTATTTTGGTTTGCTTCACCCAGGAGAAGCATATTTCATTTATCTTAGTTCCCATATAGGTTAACCCCATACCACTGTTTAGAATTCCTTTTTTGGTTCTTTGTGCCTGTGTGTAATGTCTTTCCACACAGGAGGAAGACCTTTCTGGTTATGGAGTGTACCAATGAAATGCAAATTACCCCAGTGGTCTAAGAGTATCCAGAAATCTGAGGTGAAGGTACCTGACATGTCCTTGCCACCTGCCACAGTATTGAACTAAACTTAAAGAGGGCAAGAAGATGGCACCACAATAAGGATTATTTATGATGTGTTAGGCATTGTTTTAAATCTTTTTATCTTCTGTCAGCTTAAATCAGATTCTTGAGAGGTGTTGGGCCAGAGAACAGGACTGCAAAAGTACCTAAATTAAAATTTTTTCGTTTTTGCTTATGAAACAGAAACATTTCTGTTCCTTATTCAGAGTATTGTCTGTTAAATATGATTAAAAATGTAAGATTTTATTTCTTCTGCTGTTACAGGCAGCTACAGTTGTGTTCAAATACAGGTTTCTCCCCAGAAATAAACAAAATAGCACCAAGTGCAATCTGAGGCAATGATCCAATTTACTGATGCCCTCAGGTTGCATAGGTGCCACGACTGACTCTAAATGAAGGTAATGTGACCACACAGCTGTCACCAAGGGAATAGAGAAATAAGTGGGGTTCCAAAAATATACACAGGGGTACGATTTGAACCAGAGAACCAAGAATGAAGAAGGAGGTTGGAAAAGACTGATTCTGGTGCCTCAAGCTGGGTGGAGAAGGAAAAACAAAAGTATCATTTTGTTAGTATTTCAGTGCTGGTATCACTGCCACCTGTCAAAGCACAGGTGTGTGCTGGGTCCTTATGGAGGCATTTGAGACAGCTCAGGAGAAGTTAATCTCAAAATGCAGACTGACAGTTCAATGCCCAACTTTACAGTGCAGTTACCTGGCAACATTCACAGCCCTTCCTAAGGGTTTATGTTCTTTGCACAGTACAGGAATAAAACCTCATGGTTAAGAAGGAAAATCACAGAAAATAGCACACAGAGTAATGAGCATTTATGCCAGAGGATACAAAACTGGGAGAACAAACATATATAATAAAATGTGCATTTCTCTCAGAGCTAGACACTTCCCTCAGGTCAATATAGATTGTCTGTCCCCAGCAGAAATTTAGCTCCTGAGCTCAGTGTCTATGAAAACTCCTCAAACTCAGACTCCTGCAAGGTTTGTGGTGGCTTTGCTCTTTTCCTCCTCTGTTCCTGCCAAGGGCAATGGGACTGGTTTAAGCATTATCAGGTGAGGGTTTTGGAGGCTGGAAAGATTCCTCCCATTGAAGCCGTTCTACTTCATATACAATAATTAAATATTCAGTAGTCCAAAGGAATAGGGAAAATGACTTTGTAGCCTGTGGATAAACAGCTTGTTTATGAAGAAGATGTCCAAATTCATATACCTCCTCCCTTCATTCCTTTCAGATGTTGCCTAAAGTTTGCAGCTTCAGCCTCTCCAGCAAATTAACTATTAGATTTTCCCAACCAACATGAGACAGCCAAAGGCATTGGGTCTCAGCATGCACTGGGTATTCAGTGGGTATAGTCTTCCTCTTGTTTCGTGGATGGATTTTTTAATATTTTTTTTCAGTGCTCTTTGTTTTGATCACATATTCTTTCATACACTTTTCCAAAACAATTAAGTAGTAACATCAAATTTTATTTTTCTAAGTTAATATAAAAATACTGCTGGGGATTTTTTCCACAGTTTTTTTCTACTTGGAGATTGAAAAAAAAAACCTGGACACAATTTCTTTAAGGATTTGACACGAGATGATTGCTGAGTTTTCAGAAGTCCCTCATGACTTCATTGTAAATCCATACAAGTATGCCTGGATGGGACAGAATATGAGATTAATACCTGAGAAGAGATGCTTAACCATGCAAAGATTTCAGTGAGAGGTGAGTATCCAGAAAATCCCTTAGGTAGGATTTTTGTCTATCAAGAAGCATGTCTGAGAACATGTCTCAAACAGAAGGGATTTCTTACAGCCTTGATTAAAGGTTAGAAAGTCCCTATAGTCCTTCTCTTTTCCTTACAGTACTTTATCCTGCTTTCTTCAATTTAATTTATTTGTTGTTGTGAAGTTTGAAGGTTTTCATAAAAACCTGGCAGACATACTTATTCATTAATTTACTGGCCCTAATGCTGAGAAAAATTCTGTAGTTGTTTAGTCATGAAAAGAAAACTGTGTTGAGACTACCTACCTTTAAGGATGATTCACACCTATTAATAAAAAACTTTTTCCTGTTCTCTCCTTGTCTGCTTTCAATGCCTCAGAATCTCTTGCTAGCCCTTTTCTTTGGATGGAATTAAACAGGTTAGTTTTAATGTTGTTGTCTTTTTCCCTTTCTGTTGCCTTTCCCCAACAGAAGAAAGTAATTTAGAAATATATGACAGGAGTAGTTATGCAAACAAACAAAATAACTGATATATTAAAGTGGGTGAAGTAACTTCATAATAATTTCCAATGCATTGTGAGTCAGATACATATTTTAATGAGCTTTCATTGTTACTGGGTTCAGATACACAGAGAAAATACAACAATTTAAATTTATTGAAGTCTACCATGATACAGATGGCAGGTGCACTAAAGAAGACAGTGGTACAGACTGTGAAAACAGGGCAAAAATTCTTGCTTCTGACTTAACATCTTCAGAAAAACCTTTATTTTTATTATACTTATCTCCTTGTTATTTTGAGAGTGCTGTCCTGATGTTCATGGCAACTACTGCACTAATCCCACAGAGACCTGAAAACTGAGTAAAGTCTGTGTTTAGGCTCAACTTTCTCATGCTAGGCTTTGCATATCTTTTGTACAAAATCTTGTAAACACACTGTGACAAGGCCCTGTGCTATCAAGCAAGCTCAGATCAGACAGATACCTAGCTTGGAAAAGGCATAGTGTTTTCAGAAATGTTTTCTGCCCCAGCACCTTTCAGCTGGAGCTCTCTGGCATCTGCTGGGTACAGAATACATGACATACCTCTCCAAACATGCAGTTTATTGTAGCACCATCATGGTTTACCCCAGCAGCCCTGCAGCCACTTGCCCCTGGTCAAAAGGGGGAGAGAATCAAAAGAGTAAAAGTGAGAAAAACTCACGGGTTGAGATAAAGACAATTTAATTAGTGAACAAAAGCTGTGCACACAAGCAAAGCTGAGAAAAGCAAGGAATTAATTCAGTGCTTCCCATGGTCAGGCAGGTGTGTTCAACCACCCCAGGAAAGCTGGGCTCCATCGTGCAGTGACAGACACCATCACTCTGAACATCCTCCCTTTCCCTCTCCTCTGCTGAGCCACACGTACCAGATGGTTTGGGATGTCCCTGTGGTCAGCTGGGGTCACCTGTCCCTGCTGTGACCCCACCACATCTTGTGCACCCCCAGCCTCCTCACAGGTGGGGTGGGTGAGAAACAGAGGAGGCCTTGACACTGTGCAAACACTGCTCAGCAATAGCCAAAACATCCCTGTGTAATCAGCAATGTTGCCAGCATAAAACAGTCCCATACCAGCTACTATGGAGAAAATTAGCTCTACCAAAGCCAAAATTAGCTCTACCCAAACCAAAATCAGCACAAGCAGACAAATGAAAAGTTCACAAAAAAAATAACCCCCAAGGGAATAAAAGAATATACTCTGATTTGGGCAAATGCAGTACTAACCTAAAGCATTTTGGGCATTAAATGGTCGTTTTGTAACAGTCTGAATGTTGTAAAGATCTCTAAAGCAGTTCTAAGTAACATTATGTATGGGTACATAATTTATTGTTGGTTTGTTCAGCATCCACATTTCCTCTTCTGTCTGAGGTTCTTGCTTCAGCAATAAGGAATATCAATGCGCCTTCTGGAGGTGGGCTTGACATTGGAGTCTACCATCTGGGACAGACAGAGAAATTTCACAACAAAGTGCTTTGAAGGTAATGCATAGGAGACTACTGTCAAGAATCATGTTCATTCTTTTTTCAGCTGGATTATTTTTCATATAACACTGATCTGGCCCTTGTTTACCCCTCCCTATTCCATATCTCCCAGTATCTTCTTTCAGGTAACAAAAAATCCCTTTTGGTAACAAAGGGAGAGTGATTCTCCTGCTACCTTAAAGCATAATCACCTTCATAAGCAATATAAACAAAGACATAAGTCCCTTCTGTGTTCATTCTTGTGATCACATGAATGAGCAGTACATGGTGTTGCTGCGGCATCGTTAATAGAGTGTCTCAAACTAATTTTCCAGCAATTACCAAATTATAACACATACGTGACCTAAGATTTTCAATAATCCCACTTGTTTCAACAGCAAACTTCATGTTCTTACAGTTCAGAAGATTAATTTTAAAATATAATTACTTTTATCAAATTAAGAAAAGTTAATTGATTTAGAATTGGAAACTCTAAATATTAGTAGAATTTTAAATATATCATTATACAATTTTAGAAGTAGTTATGATTATTTAAAACTCGAACCTCTAAAATTCTGAAACGTGAAGTTACCCTAGACAAATAGCTTAATCATTTTCTGTCTGTGTTTATATCTGTTTTCAATAACAATAAAGAACCCAAACTTCAGTTGAGCAATGTAGAAAAATGGAACTAAAACCAGAGTGACTTTAAATATTACTAACACAGCCTATCTCTCAAAATGGTTGCCTTAAATGACATGGAGCACTAGATATTAGCTATTTATGTGCATTTATTCCTTTAAAAAGTAGCGACAAACTAAACCCTCCTTTGCAGCTGTCATTTAGGTTTGCATCCAGAGAGAGGCAGCAGAGTAGGCATTCACATCCTTTTAGTCACTGTAGTAGTCTAGACATGATCCTTACTAGGAAGGTGGCATACATTCACTAAGACAGAACAGGACTCTCAACTTTGATGAGAGCCTAACTCAGAAAAGCAAAGAGTATCATGTTATCACCATCCAGATTAAAACACTATGGTCACAGTTTGGGAGACACAGAACGAGGGCTCTGAGCAGCTTTGTTATGGGCCATGGCAGAAACACTCAAAGGACCCGGAATGGAAAGTCATCTCCAGTAAAAAGCTGTATCCACCACCAACTTTTGGAAACTTCTACCTTTTATTTGCTTGATTCTCACAATCTGTAAGAGAGCTGTAGAGAAATTGCTGTCAGTTTTAACAGAGCAGCTCTTTCTCTGTCAAGAATCAGATGCATCTGTTGTTCCATATATGCAACAATAAAAATTATGTGAAGTGTAAAGCACAGTGGGTCTCATTCTTAACCACATTACTGCTTATGCAGCTATTCAGGGTCCAACACAGCAGGCAGGTAACAGGAAATGTGGTTCAGGTGAAACGTGTATATATTATCATGGACTAAATTTTTATTGTGTCTGCTTATGTTTTTTGGGAGACATTGCTGTTGGATTAGTTGAAATGGAGTATCATGGTCTCTAAAACAGAGCACTCTCTAGTGTGTGTAGGGGGAAGTTGATTGTTATTATTGCTTGGTCATATTTTGGAAAAGCTGTGAATTTTCTTGCAGACAGGATACCTACCAGGTTTACTGTATTTATGTACTCTTCAAATATGCTTTGGGGCCGTGTTCTGGAACAAACCTTACCAGTACTCCTTAAGAAAATGCCAGCATGTTGTGTCACTTGAGGTATTTTCTAGCACATGATTATCAAATGGATTTTCCTGGCACTCTGTGAAAATTCCAGATGCCCTTGCAGAGATGGCACCTGGTACTGAAGACTGTCATAGCCTTTCCTAGAAACTGCCAGCAGCTGGAACTCTGCTGAACTGAGGCTGTGTGCCAAATGTGAGAGGGCTTTTTGGGAACACACCCAACAGTGGGCACACATCAGTACTTTCTTTAATATCTTTGCATATCAGGTTGTATATATATATATGGTTAATATACATGATATACATTGTATCCTTGATATATTTGGATTAAATATAAATTTTTTTAATAAAACATAATTTAGCTTCAATGACAGTAGTTTTTCATTTATATGGTATGGGAACCTCATAGAGAAAGAAAAATCTCCCAAGAATACTGAATGATAATGATGAAGCTGAGACAAAGGTAACATTTCTGGGTTTACTGAGAATAACAGGAGCATTTACATTAGCAACAGAAAAAGTGGTTAAAAGCAAGCTGAGGCACAAATACGTATTGCAAGGAATGGAAAAGCCAACTCCACACCAACCCTTTTTCTGCCCTTCAGTTTGCCTCCTCTGGATTTTTGTCTCCAGGACTTTTGGAAGAATTTGGAGAGAAATAAAGGATAAATATTTTTCATTTCAAATCCTTGGCTAAGGACTTGATTTAAAGAACTTCCAGTAAGGTTGTGTTTAACCCATTGCCTTCTTCCATATGAATCAGAGTGGAAGCACCCAAGTGTGGAAGCTCAGAAACCTGCACAGTTTGCCTCGTGGCCCTTGAAGAAGGCCTCTCCCTGCATGCCAAGGCAGTGCACATCTGCCTAAGGGCTTTGGAGAGGCAGAGACCTGTTTCTGCCACTCCCTGATGTAGGCAGGAGCTGGGAAGAATGGCAAAAACAATACAGTTTTCCCCTACCCTCCTCTCCTCTTTACCACAGTCCTCTTCACTTAGATTTGCATTCATCGTAGGTATAGATAATCTCTTGAAACCTGGTCATCATGAAAATATTAATAACTTGGTCATCATGAAAATGTGCAATCATGTGATACTCATTTTCACAACTTTATTCTTCCTTCTGAAGATAAACCAGATGGGAATAATTATACAGCTTTTGCATGTAAGCACATAGAGTTTACATATAACGCTTTGATAAAGTTAAATATGTTCTCATTTCTAGATCTTGCATACGTAGCTCTTTGGGGCATATATGGGAAGTTTGAAAGCTACCTGCTTTAGTTTCTAGGAACACAGTGAATTTCAGAGGTCCTTTTATTCTAGCCCTTGGGTGTTGTGTAAAAGCTGAGGACCCTGAAGAAAGCCTTGTGTGCATCTCAGCAAGACTGGCAGTCATGGCCTGGCTGTCCCACTGTCCTGCTCTAGAGCCTGCCCCATCTGGGAGTAGAATTTGTTATTTATGACCATTCCTATTCCTTAGGACACCCACAGCATCCAGATGAAACACATGACATGACACTGAGAACATACCCTGGTACCATAGCACTTATCAGCACTTTCTTAGCAGTAACCTGACTTGAAACATTCCAATAGTGCACTTGTAAAGAAAGATTAATGTCTCTGTTGTAGAGAAAGTAAATCAGGATCCTCTTCATTTCAGTGTTTGATAAAGCTGCCTCAGAATTTATTCTTCTAAAGTTTAAATCTGAAAAAACACAAAGGTTCACATCTATTAGTTCCTGAAAAGCACAGGTCTAGTGTCTATAGAAAATCCCTAAACACAGTTGCACCTTACTTTTTTTTTTTCTGCATTAGAGACAAAAACCTGCTTTTCTGGACACTGTAGATATAAAGTTTGATTTTCTTGACTTACATTTATAAAACTACAAACAACACTTCTAATTTGTATTTACAATGGCAATCCAGTACCAACACTTTAACACGTTTGATTTATTTTGATAGCTAAGCTCCTAGCAAATTACAAGTGAATGCAGCAGGTTGTGGAAGAGAAAATGGAAGTTTAAATGGAGGAAGTAGCAAGTATGATTCAGTAGTTGAAAAACAGTAATATTATTTGCTATTTTATTTGAGGTTATGGTCTGTTCAGCATGTCTTACCACAGAGGGGGAAGAAAAAAATTGAGCACAAAACCCTGTGTCTTCATGATAAACCCCATGATACTGTCTCCAGTATTAACTGGTAAATATGCTAATACTTCACATTTCATGATGGACTGTGTCTGGCTACATGACTTGTAAGTCATGTGAAATGCTTTAAAATTAATGCCCTCGAGAGCTGTAAATTTTATGAACTGAAACTGGGCATTTAAAACAACCTTCCAGTGGTTTTTATGAGACTTTTCTATACCTCATTAAAAACTGGTTTGTGCTTTGACTAACACAAATTTTCTTTCCATCTTTTTTTTCCCCCCCCTATTGCAGTACTTAAAAAAATGCCTTCCAAGCTGAAATTATGTATGTGTAGTGATTGCAGTGGTATTTTTTTGCCTTTCACTCTTTTAACAGTTTGCAAGTCTATGAAACTGAAACTTGCCTTACTCACAAATTAGAATATGGCTTTTACTCTTCATTTTATCCAAGTCATTAATTCTCAGAACTAAACAACATTAACTATCACAAACAGTAAACAATTGCTTCTGTGTATTGATTAAACCATAATATGTTACTGTGACCTAAATTAGAGCATTTAAACTCATATCCCCAGTGTAATTTTGGGCTAAACTGCTGAATATCAGCATTTCAAAATCTATTTGAGTGTTAAGGCCCAAGTGATAGATCACAGATGTCTTACCTATTAAGAAAATGCAGCGACACTATATTAAAAACATGTCTCTTGTTAAATACACTTGCAGTTTTCGTGCTCAGGAAA
Source organism: Catharus ustulatus (assembly GCF_009819885.2). Lineage (NCBI taxonomy): Eukaryota > Metazoa > Chordata > Aves > Passeriformes > Turdidae > Catharus > Catharus ustulatus. The sequence goes on from NC_046222.1 coordinate 113,396,518, forward strand.
TATTTCATTTTTCTTTTCATATATCTCTGTCTCTTGTGACAAAATGATAACATGCTTGTCATCAATCTGTTCTAGGACGTACAGGAAATTGTGAATATACAACAGAGCTTCCTCAGCATTTGACTGAAGTGGAATATTTTGAAATTCAATTAAATTTTAAATCACTAAAAGGCCTTTTCACATTGACATTTTCCATGGTCTGTATTTATTCTGTTTAAGTCATTTCTAATTCATTTTCTCATATTATAATTTTTTTTCAGGCCATATATTATATATCAAACTCAAAGGAAAATCTGCTTTATATATCACACATTTCTTTAATTGCTACCAGTTAGGTGATTTCAACAAAGATTGAGCAGATAGAATAGGTAGCATTAGTTTTTCAACAGTTCACAAAGGAAAAACTTTTGCCTGCTTGAGTACCTCATAATTTTGTCCCAGAGTGTCTTGCTGCCCTTAACCCTTCTGCTGCTAATGAAAGAAGAGGATAACCTCTCTGAATCAGCAAATTCTTCAATAAGAAAGAGATTATTTCCACAGCTGTTCACTTAAAAAGGACTTTATTTCCACACCTGGACATGTTTTTATATCATGTCTGCAATTATCAGTGTTGATATAAGTCTCAAAAATTCCTATTGTAGTCCCAGTAAGCAGAATTCACGATACTTTAATTTTTATAAGCAAACAGGAAAGGAATGTCTTTGCTGAGAAGCAAATTGACTCTTGGGTCTTCAAAACTCAAAGCAGGTGAAAACACATTTGTTTTGTTTTTGTTAATACTTTCCTGAGATCTATTCTCACTGAGCATTGCATCATTGCTTTACTTGGATCAGGAATACTATTTCAAAATGTTTCTCCAATGCCCCTCCCTTACGATGCTTTGGTGCACACGGAGATTTGGTTCAGTGTGCTTGATCTGAATTCCCTTTGGATGGAACTGAACTTCAGCAAACTCTCCAGGTACTCAATGAATAGAAGCTCAGTTCATGGAACCAGACAAGACTTGGCTGGAAACTTCCTTTTCCTCCCCATGCTTGAAATGTGTGTGCCATGGACACGGAGTGCTCAGCACTGTCTGGTCTTCTCACCAGGGCTCTTCACATGCTAAACCTGACTGGGGAACAGAAACATAATCCCCTTTTTTCCTTCTTTGTGCTTACAAAATAAAGTTGTTATGAAATGTAAGTGCCTGAGAAGATGAACCCTGGAAAACTTGGTGTCAATCACTCTATGCTAATGTACATGTAATGAAATGCAAATGTCTGTTTATAAAATTAGTTTCACAAGGAATTGCTTAATGTCTGTTGGTCTGATATTTTTCAGAGATCAAGATTAAAGAAGATATATGCATGTTACTTTTCACTTGAGTGAACAAGATTACACAAAGCTGGTTGGAGAACAGCCATCCTTACCATAGGTTGCATTACTGCAGTTAAGATTGTTTTACAATTGACATTTTTTAGAAAATCATTTCATATTCAGAAAGATGAGTAGGTTTAGCAGATAGGAACAGGAACATACTGACCTCAACTAAATGGGTAAAGGCTCATGGGAGTACTTTTGATGAAGGTTTTATAAAAATGTCAGACAGAATGATTTTACAGACAGCAGACCCCATGAACCCTCATATGATATTTTCAAAAGTACTTGCATGCACTTGTAAGATGATGAATGCACTAATAATGTGAGAGAGGAATAAAGTAGGCTGCAGAAGATCTAGCTGGGTCTCTAAGTTAAAGATCAAAATAATATGTCCTGTTGCTCAGAATTTTTTTTTTAATTTTAAAACTATCCAAATGTCAGAGACAGGATTATGACCTCTTTGAACTTGCTACCATTCTAATATTGGAGTGCTTGCAACTGAAATATTATGGTTCAATTTCAACAGACAAACAGGTAATTCCAGATAAAAACACATACTTTTTTCACTACTCTGTTATTACTTTAAACAAACTTTGGAGGTTAGAATGTCTCCAGAGAGTAATCCATCCAAAAACTATTCAAGAGCTGAAACAGGAGGGATTATTCCCATTCTGAGGATGCCTATCTCTCTAGTTGAAAAAGGAGCATAATGTGTAGTATATAGTCAGTACTTGTTAGATAACCATAGTTCAGTATGAAAATTCCCATTTTCAGTGTCCATTTAAAATTTTTGTAGTGGATGAGAAAATTCCCTTACAGATCTTTCTATCAGTGGTAGGTTCTGCTTTCAAGTCCTAATTCTTTCCTCTTTTTAACTTATTAGGATTGTACAAATGGGTGTTTGAGCAGATTTCTGAGTTCAGGTCAATGCTGTTCACCACTAACCATCAGGTTTTTTTCCTTCCCACATTGTCCTTGTCTAGAATGAGCCCAGACTCCATTAATTAAATAACATTGTCAGTACTGTTTCATAACCTAACTGATTAGAAAGGCTCAGACTAGCTGCCCAGATCTGATGCTCAGATGGGACCAGAGCCAGTGAAGAAACAGGGGTTTGTGGGCCATTGGGTAGCAGTGCTTGTACAATATTGTAACCTCAGGGCATTTCCTGACCTTCATTGCTCTACCAACCTCCTTGCAACACTGTGGGTGCCAGAGAGAAAGTGAAAAGGTAAAATGAGTATAACCACCACTGCCTGGAGCACTCTTAAATCTGCTGCCCCACCTGGAATGTTAAACTGTGATTACCCAGTTTCCATGGGTGGGAATGAGCGTCTCTGTGCTGCTTTAGTACCAGGGTACATTTTTACTCATCACAGAACCAAAGGCAAGGAAATCCTCATGGTTGGCCAGTTGAATTTTCCTGGGTTTGAATTAGGGCTTCACCTAGTCAGTGTATGTAAAAGCTGGTACATCCTTCCCAAAATTACATCACATTTTTTCTGAATGTACACTAATTCTTTTTTTTTTTTTTTCATGGAGAAAATTTGTAAGTAGTTCATTTTATCTAGTCTATCCCTCTTTAAAGCAAGTGTTCAAAACCATTTTGCAAAGCTTTTATTTGAGTTCACACATGAATTCAGATCCTTTCAACTGCTATGTGGCTACATATTGAATATTTATGTCATAATAAAAATCAAAATGTCTTAGATTTTAGAAAAACTTCTTTTATTTTCTTAAACTGAAAGTTCCATTTGAAACAATGGTAGATAGCTAAATTTTATTAATATTTCCAGGGGAATTATGAGTATAATTTCTTCTCGTTGTTGTTTATTTAAAAAAAAAATTAAAATCCATACATGTAGAAAACTCTGAAAACCACATATTTCATTTACAATAGTCACACTGTGCTTGCAAAGGAGAATATTCTTATCTTTATTTCCAGATCACAGAATATTCTGAGTTGGAAGGGAAACACAAAGATCATCAATTCCAAATTTTCTTCCAATTATGTTCTCAATTTTTGTAGAGTGAAATTTGTGTGTTTTGGTTGGACTTCCTTATTTTTTTGAGGGGGATGTTTGATTTGTGTTGGTTTGTTTTTCCTTGAGATCTGCTTAAAATACAGTGAAGTGTTTCTGGGCAATCTCAGCTATATATGAAATAATAAGTCCTGATGTGCCTCAGGTGCAGAATGTTTCTGTGCCCAGCCAGAGCTGTCCAGTGCTCTAAATTTCAGCATTCTTATTAGCTAGAATCCACGGCTGTACCTGAGCAGGATAAATCTGTTCTTGGTGCATTTATTTGAGCTATGCAACATTTCCAGCTTCAGAGTGAAAGGGATTCATGGTAGCTTGAGCTTTATAAATTGTAATAAAAATAAGGTTATGCAACGAGTTTCAAGACATGGGTATTATGAGAATTTTTCATCACCTGGTCTATCCCACCCTCTTGTTTTTTTTTTTTTTTCTTTTAAATGGGGACTCATCTACATAGTTATCCTATCAGGCATCTCACAGCCCAGAGATAATTACATCCAAAACAAACAACAAGCCTTCCTTCTCAGTTTGACTCCTCTCCAGCCTGCTGGCCTCAGCTCTTTAGTTCTTGACACAGCAAATTCTAATCACAAACTTAACTCAGAAGAGCAGCAATTCTTGTTAGTCCCTGCACTCAGTATGACCTATTTAAGATATCATCCTAGCCCTGCTAATCCTGGAAATTCAATCGATAAACCTGGCTCTGCTCTTTCAGGTGCCTGCCCTAACACAACCATTAAATGCAAGTGCAGTGACCTTCCCCAGTCCTGATATCAATCAAATGCCAAATGCCTCTGCTAGCACTGACCTTCATCTTATCTCTGCAGGCTTTGCAGGATCTCTCAGTGGTCAGACTTGATTATAATTCTAAACCAGATTCTGACATTGCTATAAAAACAAGATACTGTAATGACCTTGATTAACTCAGGGAATAATCACAAACTTATATCTCACTTTATTTGTTATTCTCTGGTCATAGCTTCCTTCCAGTGGCAGTATCTGGATTTAAATAAAAAACATGATTTTTACCTCATGCTAGTTTATTCTCATATAGCCAAGCAATCTAGGCAACCCCAGATAAATTCAGTCAGTTTTCCCAAAGACTGACACCAAGTCTGACTCAAAGGTAACACTACCTTTAACAAAGTCAATCAATAACCCTCTGCTGGCATTCACTCCTACTTAGTACAATAAAATACGATAATTCTTCTTCCTACAGCCTAACATCAAACCTATATTTAACATAGTAGTTTAGTAGCTCCATCTAACCAGGAGCAGAACAAAATGTATCTAAAAGCCCAGCTCTGTGTGCCAGTCAGAATTTATACTTCACATGAATTCTCATACTTCAGCTGTCCTAAACACCACTACAGGCCTAAACATAGCCTTAACACAGCAAAGCACTCACCCCTCACAGTCTCAGAATTAATTGTATGCTGAATCTAGCAATTAAGCCAGGAGTTAGTCCTTCAACCTCTGCTATCCTGAGATCTAACTCTGGGCTAAAATAATCCCTTCCTTGCATCTTGCAGGATCAGACCAGTCTTTCTTCCTCTCCCAGGGATGATGTGGACACCCCACAATTCACCTTCCCTGTTCCAAGATTGCTGTCACCATTAGACATTTCCAGTCAGAAGCATGGGACTGTTCCACACCTAACCACAGCCATAATGAAAACCATTCTAATTCATTCTCCTCCTGAATTCTGTGTAAGATATTTGGCCATGTCAGCAACAACTTTTATTGATCTTAGCAGTACCAAGATATACAGCTGTCTCCACTGCTCTAAATTTTACTGCTGCCCTGGCAGTGGTAGCAGGGATCTCCTGACAGTTCCTGGTCTGACAAAGTGTCCTGGCTGGGCTTTTTCAGAGAAGTCACTCACAGTGCTAATGTGCAGTTTAATGTTAATTCTTGAGCCAGTGACACATTCTGCTGTGTACTGTCAGGAAGAGATTAAGACGAGAGTTAGAGGACTGGAGAGCAAGAAGGCACTGGGAGATTTACTGCTCACTCCTGTGAGGCTGGGGTAGGAGTTTTTCACAAGTCAATGTTTTAAGACACTCTTAGGAATTGATGAGTGGTGGCACTGTAATTTCATTAGGGTTAAGACTAGAAGTAACAGGGTTTCACGAACAGAATGTATCTATATCATGACAGATCCACAGAGTTAGGATGTAACTCTTGTCTGCTTATAATGTCTGTCTTTTCTCTTTGCTCTGATGGGCTTCAGGGGGAAAACCAGCTTCCACCCTCATAGGGGCAGCAGTCATAAACACCAGTGTTAATCATAAATTCTATTAAAAATTCTGCAGGATAAAATCCTAGTGTCATCATCAATATCCCCAGTTCTCTATCAGTGCTCAGATTTCATGTTGGTCACAGGCTACAGAAGATCTGGAGGCAAACTGGCATTATAGAATCAAGTAGGTCATTAGAACAAAGACTTGTGCTTTCAGATTTTCAGTTTCAGAAGAGACCCAGGTAGTATTCAAAAAGGCAGGAACCAAGCATATTTAATAGAAATAGTGTCAGCTTTATTTAATGACTCAACAGTAATGTTTGGATTGTCAAATTACAGTCTCACAAATAATCAGTGAACCATTCCTTCCATCAAACACTTACCTTCTCCTTGGTTCCTGCAGAAGTGAAAGAAATGTTGGACTCCACCATTTTATATACAGCAGAATTATTCTTTAACAAGCCACAAGTATTTCTAGTTAGATAAACTTTTCCCCATCAGTTTTCCACTTCTATTGCATTATCTGGAAATTAGAAAACAAACAAACAAAACTCCAAAAAATGAACAATAAAAAAACCTTCCAATTTTTCTTTTTGATGCATAATCAAGAACAAATATCTACACAATTTTCCAATGTACACATAATTGTTTATACATATGTTACACATATGTTTATACATGTTCTTCTGAGCCATCACTAGTTAAAATAATCTCTAATGCTGGTTAACTTGAAGGTTATATAGATATATATTAAAGTTCATTTCCCCCAACCCCTGCTGTCTTAAACAGTAAAGCAAAATCAAGTTCTAACTCATATCTTGCCAGTCTATAGCACCTTGTTTCTTCTTATCCTGTGCTCATCTGCTTGCCAAGCAGGAGGAAAGAGTGGTCATAGATGAGAAAGACAATTACTGGTCTAAGATTGCAATTGTTGTTGTGAGGACTAGCCTAGGTTATATTTTAGGAGGATTTAGGTCACAGAACTGCTTTAAATATTGCAGTAAAATTTGTGTCTTGAATACAATTCAGACAAATGAAGAATAATGAATAAACTGAGTCACACAAGGCTTGTGAGAATGTTCTGGGTTCTGGGGAAAGAAACAAGTATCTTGCAGTTCGGACCAGGATGGGTTCACCTGTCAGCAAATATATTAAAGTTTAAATAAGTAATGTCTAAATAAATAGACATATTTATTTATAGAATTAATGTGCTGTTTAAACCACCTTATATTCTTGTGGCTGAGATGATGAAAATTTACAGAAAATCTTTATGTTTTTTAATAAATTCTGAATGAAGAAAATGTGGCTCAGCTTCAATTCAAGGGTCAAGGCAGGAAAGACTGAATAGCTAAAATTATAGCTATAGTCAGAAAAAGTTTTACATTTAGTAGCGAGGAATAGTATCATCTCTGGCCTAAGGGCAGAGTTTTTGCTTTTTGAGGGAAGCAAGATACAAAACTTGTAGGGTTAGGCTGAGCTGCAGTGATGTAGTTTTAACTTGAGGTGTAGTCCTGAGCAAGAAACAGAAGGCTGTTAGAGCTCAGGAAAGCAAAGAAAGATACTTGGTGCTCAGAGATAGATTACAGTTTGGGAGTTAGGTTTGTGCTTTCCAAATGTGTAGAGGTAAGATCCTGGGTGCCAGCAGGAATTGAGATTATGATTTGTGCTCCTAACTAGTACTGGTGTCACTAGGCCATGATTTTGGTATGGCATGGATCAGTTCTCAAGGTGAAAGCAGCAGCTGATCAGGCACATTAACTTCTATATCCTCTCAAGCAGTTAATACTGGGATCAGAGGCATCAGCAGAAACAAATAGTTCAAAATCTGATTTTCTGGGGTCTGATTGTAACTCATGGAGTTTTGTAGATTATGTTTGAAGTTGCATTGTGGGTTTGGCTGAGGTTAAAGGCAAGAGACCTCAATCTCCTGTTGGGAAGTGCGAGGAAGGACTCGCATGAAGCCTGTTTGAAAGTGCAAAACATTGTGGCACCATTCTGACAGCAGGTAGGATTTACTGCAGCTCTGGAAGTTTCTTGTTGATGCTGATGTTAGATTTGGAGTTAGGACTCAGCAGAACCTGAAATGCCAAGTTTGTTTCTCAAATACCACAGGACAAAAGTGAGGGTTTGTAACGATATATTGCCATCAGCTAAGGGGATAATGAGGTTCTCTGCTGTAGTGGTAATTTGGCTCCAGTGTAGATTGCAGTCACAAGTGCCTACATAGGAAATATCCTAAATTCTAATACTAAAATGAGGATAAGTGACAATAGGAATGTTTAAGGGAGACACATTGGAGCTGCAAGGTTACGACAGTTAATTCAGAGTTAGGAATTTATTTCAGGGGTGCAGGGACTAATGATTGATTTGAATTCTTTGCTAGTCCTGGCTGGGCAAAAGCAATTGTCAGTAAGTTGAATACTTTGTTGTCATTCCAGGGTAATAGCAATCTCTGTGGTGCTTGAGTGGGCATGATTCCACATGTGTATATGTAAAGATCTATATATGTATGAAATATATTTGTATAAAAAATATGTATACATGTATGTAGGTATTCACAGAGTTCAATCTTGACTTGGAACTGCTCAGGAACAATTCTGAACTGAACTACCTGAATAATTGACTATTGTATCTTAATTCCTTACATTCTGGGGCAAAGAAGTAATTTTGAGGCAGTTATTAAGCATGGAAATAGAACTCAAGCCACCAGACTTCCCAGAGCACCGACTTGTTGCTGAACTCAGAAAGCCCTGCCATGTCCCTGAGACACAAACAGATTATACACACTTCAGAAGTCAAACAGGGCTCACCTGGCTCTCATATGAACATGCATGTGCAACTGTGAAGGCAATAAAATTCAGCACTGCCTTTAGCCACAGCTGAAGGGAACAGCAAGAGCATTGCCTTTAGACCCTAACTAAAGCTGTGTTAGTAAATGCATCAAATTGTGTTTGCTTCCAGCCTAGGATAGATCATCCAAACAGGAAAGAGTTAGAAAGATTTCCATTTTTCTAGTAGTCTGATCATTGACTTGTTTGTTGTTTCCTCTCTTCAACATCCATAACATGAATACAAGAGGAAGAGAGGAGCATTTAGCTTAATTATTCCACTGGAAACAACAGTTTGGGGATCCAGAATATAGAAAGTAAGGCCGGGTAAAAGGAGAATTTTAAAATAATTAGTTCAGGATTTAACTTTGTTTCTCACAAAAATAAGGATCAGATAGAGGCATGTAATTACTTCATTGGTTACATTGTTCTCCCTTGTTAACATATAAAACCAATTATGAAAAATGTAGATATTTTAACATAATTACTACATTGATTCATTTTTTTCTTGTTCTTTTTATTTCAAAAGAGCATGGCAGATAAGTTGCTACTATAATCAGTTTGAAGTGAATTCTGTGCTGGTAAATGAGGTCAGACTAATGGTCTTCATAAATGAAGTTTTCAGAAGTAGCGCTAGTTAAAAAAAAATATTACTTCCTCTACTGATTTTTTTTTTAATATAAATTGAAATGCTTCATGTAGTTGCATTTATGGAGAAATGTGACACTGATTCCCTATAAGATTGAGAATATAAATGCCATTTTACTACATTCCTCTATCAGTTGGGTCTAGCATCCAACTTTGGCTATATATTTAAATATATACTCTGCCTATTTTTCATTATTTTCACAGTTGTTAAAGAAAATGTTGCATCATTTAATCTGGTGAAATATGTGATACTTAATAAGGCAGATTTTGTCCAAACAGGGCACCTAACACATGTAATTTCTTAGTCTCTGATTGAAATGGAAACCAAAATATTCATAGGATGACAGAAGCTGAATGCAAAAAAGCTTGTGAAGTGAATTTCTATTATTGCATTTGACACTTCCTATGGTAAACTACATTCCAATCCAATAAATGTATTTGTGAAAAAAGTTCCCAAGTTCTGACTGAAAACCCATTTCCATTAAAATCAGCATAAGCTCTTGCAGGCTATGAAGGGTCCAAGACTTCAGTTATTCTTATACATATTTTTATACCAAGTCAGACACAGGCACACAGGCACAGGGTCCCTGCCTGAGTAAAGTGGACCGTGGTGGCATGGATTTCTGAAATCCTCATTCCTCTGTCCATCCCTACTTATCTCTCCCCCTGAAAATCTACATGTGTTTCTGCGTAGGAGAGGATGGACATGAGCTCATAATCTCACACCAGGCTCAAGAGAAAGAACCACAGCCAGAATGACATACCTACTCTTCTCTTTTTAGCTGCTTTGGACAGCTCTTCTCAGCCCTTTGCCCTCTGTTGAAGGGATCCTCAGGATGAGACACTTTACCCATGGCTTTAGCTCCTAAAAGACTGCAAACCTCATTTCTCATGCCTCTTATTAACTGAACTTAAGAAATTACCTTTTTTTTTTTTTTTTTGTATTTTAGGCAAAACATTTAATTCTTTTAGGAGAAAAAGAAAGATTTAAAGCCTTGTAAATCTTATTTTATGTCATAATTTTGGAGCTGTTAAATAAAATTCATTACTTTTGGTTAGTTTTGTGGGAAGTGTTAATCAGAAAAGCAGTGCAACTATAGAAGCCTTTTCATCACTTATAAGCACTTTCATCACTAAATGTGGACTCCAATCCTATTTAAGTAAAAGACATTTTGGCAGCAGTAGCCATGTGTTGTTTAAAGGGTGTCCATCCTCCCCTATAGTTCTTTATGGCATAAGGAAGTATTTCACTGATAAAATTTATCAGCTGAAACTCACTGTTCTACAGTGTAAAAGTTCATGATTATAACAATTAGCAGGCTCAGAGCTAGTTCCTGTTCTTATATTTCTCTGTAGGAACACAGTTTTCATCTAATAATTAGAATTTCTTTTGTGGTTACATAATGTCACCTGAACACATGGGTACAGTTGAATAAATGATGTCAAGAAATGGACTGAAGTCACACTTAGTTGGATAAAGACAGCCACAGTCCCATTCCAAAGCCTTACAAGCATTTTCTATGTGGCAAACTCTAAGCTTTAGTAACTTCTAGACAAAAGAGATATCAATTACATTTGCCTGAATAATAAAATGTTTTCTGAAGTTGTGTATTTTTCCTGTGCTGAGGAAAAGTGACAGAAAAATCTGTCATAAACATCAGAAAAGAGAAGGAAAAAAAAATAGAGCTAACACATTCTAACACATTAACAAATTGCAGATTGAGAAAATAAAAGCCCTGGATTCCTCCCAGAGTTCCTGCAAGCATTTGTACAGCATGGAGTCTTCACAATCTTTTGAAGTGTTGGTCTCAGAAAACTGACTCTACTCTAGTAAGTGTCACTGCTAATTTTACAGTGAATCCTGAACAACCTGCAGAGTTACTTTGGAACTATGATATCATGGTAGATATTTACATTTTAAAATTTCAGGGGAAAAGTAAGCATCATTACTATGAGGTAGTTCTTGATTTCATGGAATGCATATGAATATATGTGTATACACAAATTTCAGTTAAAGCTATGTGAGATCATGGCAATGTAAATGTGGGGAGACTGTGAAATTAGAGTTAATAATAATGAATATGCCTATCCCATTTGGAAAGATTTGAAAAAAAAGATAGTTCTAAACCACAACACGGGCATGACTGTTCAACAGAAACTTCTGGGCATTTGGATGAACAAAAGCAAATTAAAATGTCTTCATTAAACAGAAAAGAAAAAAAAAAAAAGGAAGGAAAAAATATCACCCACGCTTATATTATTTGCAGAGGCAAACTCTGTTTTCTGTGTCTCGGGTCTTGACTCCAAGGTTCTGAAAACATGAAGAAGAAAAGAAAAATAAAGATATGCTTAGATTATATTATTCTTATTGTTGCTTTCCTAGCACCAGTAGTATTTTCAGTTCTGCCATTCTGTCTTAAGGAAGTAATTGAGAGAAAAGAAATTTTTAAAAATTTAAAGCTTAATTATTTGTGATGGGCTTCAATGGACAAGCGTTTTTGACGTGCTTACAAGACAGGCTATCTGATAGAAATACATAAAACGCATATATAATGAAAGGGATATATGAAATAACAGATGCCATCACAAATATTCATGTTTCATAAAATAAAATAAGTGGAGAGACAATTAGTAAAAATTGGATACAATGTGAAGAGTTTCTTTCTGGAGGAAAATGCAACCATTGGGATCCAAGGCAAGCAAGAAACTTTTATCTTTAGGTGGATAATAACATCCACGCTGTGCTAGTCAGGAAAAAGGATCGAGCATTAAACTTCTATCCTTAATGTCTTAAACTAAAGAGGAAAATTTCTATTGCTAAGGGGGAATGTATCCAATGGATCCCAGAACAGAAAGTAGTTGAGGTTTTGCACTGACAAATACTGCCTCAGGGGAGGAGGCTCTATAGGGTCAGCTGGCTGGTGCTGAGGACACCCATCTGGGGAGCAGGAAGCAGGGAAAATCCCAGCTGATTTTTCCTTAAAAAATCCTTGAGAATACAAAAAAAAAAAAAAAAAAAAAAAAAGTACTGTCATTTTTCTTGCTTACTTGTTCTGAACTTATGCCCTGACCAGATTGCAGCACATGCCCAGCTGTGGGATGTGCATGGTGAGATTCAGAGAGGACTCACCATCAGGGCCACGACTGCCAGTAAGTGCCTGCTGCTTTACTTCATTAGGCAAGAGCAAAAGCAATGCATTCTGGCATTTATAGCCCTCAAAAACATTATTATTGACCACACTGAAGCATATATGAGCTGTCTTGAAAGGAAGCATTTGGGTTTCCCACTATGAATAAAGCACTTGCTCTGATGCTTTTAGAGGAATTAATGAAACCCCTAAATCTCAGAGCAGTTTCCTGATAGAATTAATGAATAGCTGTCAGCACAGCTGGCACTAATTGGCATGCTTCTGGGTACCCTGAAGGAGAAGGAGCCAAGTGGATAATAATCTCATACTTCTTTGATTTATAAATGTTCAGAGTCAGACTGACACTTCATTTCTGGGGCAGTACATTTGTATTTTTGTTTGTGTGCTGATCCTTGTTCTGTGCACATGCAGGGATGATAATGTCTCCAAAATGTCAGTTTTGTGTTTTTCCAGAAAGCCGTGTGGAAGAATTTTAACAAAAATTATTGTGTGGGCAGGAAGGAAAAGGAAAAACCTTCAAGTTGTAAAACGAAAAAGTATCTAACTTGTGTGTGATGCTTACAACCTCAGTTTCATCAATCATCTAGCTATTGTGCTAATTTAAGTGAATCTAGACATCATTGATTCTGCCCAGACTAACTCTCATGAGGTCTCTGGCTTCTAAAGCTTTGCCACAGTCAGAAGTTTCTCACAAGTGAGATTTAAGTGCAGGTTGAATGCTTGACAGGTTATACCTGCCTCAAAGAGAGAAAAGGATCTTTGCACAGGAGTTTTCAGGGGTGAGTGAAAAAGCCTTAAATGGATTTGAAGGGGAAAAGGGGTAAAACCAAACTCACTCAAGATAAGCCTGGGGCCACCACATCAATATTTGAGGGATGGTTTCTGTTGAGGTCCTTTGGTCTGCTGTCTCAGTGGGGCTGGAGATCTGTGACGCAGTAAAGACACAAGAGCTATTGATGTTAGGAATTGTGGAAGTGCCTTAGAAAGATCACACAGGAATTAGGGCAATTAGGCATTCAGAAGGGTGTTGGGGTCAACAGCCCAGCTGAAATCCTCCTACACTGATGCACATGGCAACAAACAGGAGGAACTGGAAACTACTGTGCAACTGGAAAAGGAGCTTTTAGTTGTCATCACAGGATGTGGGGGGATGACTCACACAGCTGGAGGAAGAGGAAGATGAAATATTCTCTAACTGGCTGTGAGAAGTTTCATAATCATTAGCCCTTGTTCTCATGGAGGACTTCAGCTTGCCAGAACTCTGCTGGAAGTACAGTTCAGCAGGGAGGAAATAGTGTAGAAGTTTCCTGGAGTTGTGGAAGATAACTTCCTGATACAGCTGGTGAGGGACCCAGCTAAGGAGAGTGCTCTGCTGGACTTGCTGTTTGTGATTAGAGAGGGGTTGGTGTTTAGTGGACCTCTTGTGATCAAAAATTCTCAATTGTCAGAGAAGTGAGGATGGTCAGCACAACTGCCACCTTGGACTTCTGTAGGGCAGGCTTGTTTTGGAGACTGAGAGTCCTCCAAGGGACAGTCTTTTCGACCTCTTTTGGCTTCAAGGATGCTGGTGCAGCTGGAAGAAGAGCTCACTGAGCCACTTTCTGTCATTTACCACCAGTCATGGATAACCAGGAAGGTTCCAGTTGACCAGAGCTCATGGTCAATGTGATGCCAATCTACAAGAAGGTCTAGGAGAAGGATGCCTGTCAGTCTGACCTCTCTGCCAGGGAAGAACATGGAACAGATTATCCTGAGCTCTATCATGGGTAGGACAATCTGGGGATCAGGCCAAACCAGTATGGGTTTATGGAGGGCAGGTCCTGCTTGACCAACCTGATCTCCTTCTATGACAAGGTTGCTTGTTCACTGGAGGAGGGAAAGGTCATGGATGTTGCCTACCTGGACTTCAGTGAAGCCTTTGACACTATTTCCCACAGCATTCTCCTGGAGGAAACTGGCTGTTAGACTGGATGGATGCTCTGTTTCTAGGTAAAAACTGGCTGTGGGGCCAGGCCCAGAGAGTGGTGAGGAATGGGGTTGCATCCAGCTGGGGCCAGTCACCAGTGGTGTTCCCCAGGGCTCAGTAACATCCCCAGTCCTGTTTCACATCTTTACTGACAATCTGGAAGAGGGGAGCAAAAGTACTCTGAGAATCTTTGCAGGTGACACCAAGGTGATTAGGAGTGTTGATCTGCTGGAGGGTAGAAAGGCTCTAAAGAGGGATCTGAACAGGCTGTGTGGATGCTCCAAAGCCAATTGTATGAGGCTCAAGAAGTCAAAGTTCCAGGTCCTGCCCTTGGATTACAAACAACCCCAGGCAGAGCTACAGGTTGGGGGAAGAGTGGCTGGAAAGGTGCCTGGGGGGAAAAGGAGCTGGGGGTGCTGGTCAGCAGCAGCTGAACATGAACCAGGTGTGCCCAGGGGCCAGGAAGGGCAATGGCACCTGGCCTGGATCAGCAATGGTGGGGCAGCAGGACCAGGGCAGGGATTGTCCCCCTGTGCTCGGCACTGGTGAGGCCACACCTCAAATCCTGTGTCCAGTTTTGGGCACCTCACTACAGGAGAGGCACTGAGGGGTTGGAGCGAGTCCAGAGAAGGGCAGTGGAACTGGGGAAGGGTCTGAAGTGTGATAAGGAGCAGCTGGGGGTGCTCAGCCTGGGGAAAAGGAGGCTCAGGGGGGATCTTGCTGCTCTCTCCAACTGCCTGAAGGGAGGTTCTGATGAGGTGAGGGTCTGTCTCTTCTTCCAGCTAACATGTGACAAGAGCAGAAGAAATGGCCTCTAGTTGCACCAGGAGAGGCTTAGATTGAGAATGGGAGGAAAATTTTCTTCAGGGAAATGCTTGTGTGGCATTGGAACAGACTGCCCAGGGAACTAGTTAAACCCTCAACCCCAGGGTATTTATAAAACATGTACTTGTGGCACCTGGCAACATGTTTTATGGTAGACTAGCAGTTCTGGGTTGCATTCAATGATCTTAGCTAAATTATTCTGTGATTGCATGAGAGGTTATTTATGTTTAGAATTTTCCCAAAATATCTGGTGCATGCATATGCCTTTTGGAGCACCAGTCTTGCCAGAGAATGGTAGCCATGGTTAGAAGACATCAGCTGAAGATGAGACATCATTCTCAGTAACTTTTTTACTTTGCTCACATTAAAATGTTAATGGTTATGTTCTTATATTTAACAGAAATTGACCCAAATGATTATTTAGATCTGCTCTGTTCACAGAAGTTACAGTGGAGGTTGCCATATCCACTCACAGGTTGTCTCAGAAAGCTCAGTATTAGTTGCCATATAGCAGAAAGTGATTCATTTTTAAAATTTATTCAGCACTTCATTTCCACTTGTGGATTTTGGCTGAAGTCCAGAATTGGAGAAAAAATTTGGTAGTAGTATCAGTAACAGCAGCTTCTCCTATACAGAGATGTGTGTTTTCTCTTGATTGTCTAATTTTTGGGACCAATAATAATCTTTTAAAACATTCAAAATTGCAGAGAAATCAAACTTTCCTACAAGAATGTAATTCCTTAAAAATGGAAAATTGAAATGTAAGGGTAATATACTAGCATAATTGAATCAAAAGAAAAGGAGATGCAATTATCTTCTTGGAACAAGGACTTTTTAATTATAATGGTGGCTGCATTAATCAGATGTCACATTAATACCTGTAATAAAACACCTTATGGAGCTTTCTCAGCCTACAGAAAATGTACAGAAAAGAAGAGTGATGAAACCAAATGTTAAAAGGATAAAAATGGCTTGAAGTCTGGATGGATAAAAACGTATAGATAATGTGAATTCAGGGAGATATTTTATTTTTTAATTCCTAGAAGTTAGTGAAAAGAGAAAAAATGTGTATGTTAAAGCAATGTTAGAATCAAATCGTGTCCTTAGACTTCTAAAAGGAATTGTAAGAATTGGTCACTCGTATCCAGTACTGTTAATCCACAAAAGCATCCTATTAATTGCGCCTTATCAGTGGCATGCCCAAGGAGACACCAACTACCTGCAACTGGAAATTGTGTCCAGCTAACTAGATGCAGTAACATTTCCAGGCTGTCTGGATAATGAGAGTGAGAGGTGCTGAGTTTTGCTCCTTTGTGGATGTAAAAATGGTTATATTCCAGGCATGGCTGTCCATTTGTTGCACAGAGTTACTGGCTGTGTGTGAATCCCCTGAATGCAGCCCATACAGGCCACTCCCCAGAGGATGGGCACTGATGCCCTCCTCCTCCTCCTCCTCTGCAGAGGGGAGGCACAGCCTGCTCCTGGGAACGCCAGCTCAGCCCATGCCTCTCTCACCAGCAGCACAAAATACACACTTGTTCAAAAACTTCAGGGGATTTAAGTTGGTGAAATTCAGGCATGTTCTGTAGCCTAATTTTCACCGGGTCTTGTTTCATTTTTGCTCCTGCATAATGCATGAATGGTACATAAGAAAGCAAGATATAATGAAAGCAGCAGCTATAAATAAACATGAAAACTTACTCACATGTTTTCTTAAAGGAAATCAGATAATGGAATCAGACTCTTATGGAAGGTGGATTCTTGTCTTTTCAAGAAGTAGTCTTATGAATATTTTCATGACAATACTTTGAATGTTTCAGTACCTACAGCTACCATGTTTGGAGTACTGAAAAGATATTTTCAAAAGAAATCTGATGCCCTTAACACTACCTCTAACTGCAGCATTACCTGCTGAAAGACAAAGAAAGAGCTTAAGGATTTCAATTCACTTTCATTTTCAATTCTATTTAATTCTGTTCCACTGGATCAAGCCCTATCATTTCATTAGACCATTTCTTGCTTTCTGCTTGAACAAAGCAATGAACTCAAAAATGCTTTTAATCATAATGAACGCTGAACTAGGTTAGGTTCCCTATTCAATTTTCACATATTGGCAACAGATAATTATATCTCAATTTAACATGTTTCTGAAAATGTTCTTGACCGATCCACTAAATTTGATACATGTATATAACAACAAAAAAATTAAGTTCAATGGCTTTAGAAAAGTTTGTTCTGACAATGTTTGCTTAATTACAGCAGCTGTAAAGATGCTTGGGCTTATTTTAGTTGAGCAGATCCTGTGCTATGGTGAATAATGGTTCATTAAAGAAGAGCCTCCTAGGAGAGAAGTTGTCTAAAGCATAATGATTCAGATTAGCTTTTCAAAAGAATTTGGAATAGTCAGAGCCATCTTTGATCTTGTTTAGTACACCAAAATGAGGATTCTGTATATCAAGTCTGCAAGCTTAATCCATGGCAAAGGAAATTGAATAAAATGGATTATTTCCTGTGTGAGGTTATTTGATAGATTTAGTTCTAAATGCTCTCTCTCTGGAATTGTATGAGATCCTGAAAGCTGAGAACACACAAGCAGGAAAATGTGAAAAAAGCTGCCTGGTTAAATCCATCAGCAGCTGACACACTAAGTTGAGTAGATTTTTCAAAGTGGAATAATAAGGCGAGAAAGGAAGTTGCTAATATTTTTTAAAGGGTATGTTTTGATCCAGCTTCAGTTAAAAAGCATAATACAGCACTCATGCTAACCCAACCCCCTGCAGTGCATTCCCCAGGTTGCTGGAGACTAAAATAAGGGATCTGCGCTTCTACCAAACCTTTCTTATGTAATCAAAGTCCAGATAAATCCAAGTTCTTGACCAGTTAGGGATGCAGATATATGATCTCAGGTTGCTCTTCTCTTCAATCTCCTTGTTTTCTTTCTCAAGTCTCATTCTCACCTACACTGGAAGCATTTTAAAATACCTTTCATGGGACATGTCTTTCTTCTGCCAAAGAGTTTTGTACTTATATTTCATTTGTCTTATTTCTTTGGCAAAGTCACAGAACGATTTTTTATTCTTTCATTATGCCTCAAATTTGGCATTTGATCATAAAATCTGGTGATTGGATATCAAATCTGATGATTGAACATCTCTGAAAAATTGAAGATTAGCTGGGGATTTTCCATGATGCAACATTATTTTAAAAGTCCATGTGCATAAATTCTCTAACATGCACTAACTCCTTGGGAAAAAGGGAAAATATATTATAGAAATATTCTTTTAATAACATATCTGCTTAATGATATTTAGTCTGGATGTGCTATACTGAAAATGTTAGTACATTCAAGAATACAAGATTGATCTTAAACTTTATTCCATCACTATGATTTCTTGAAATCCTAGGTATATAAATTCAGATTCAATATATTTGACAACCTACAAAAAGACAATATAATTGTGGCAATTTCTGAAAAGTTAAAAGAGGCCTTTAGTAGGATAATTTAAATTACCTTCATGGAAAGCTAAGGCTTTTTTTTTTTCCTTTAAACACAAAACAATTTGAGGTAAATATACAACCATCTCTAGAAACAAAAAATCGGTTTATAGTTTTTATTCAAAATTTAATACAGCTTTCCTATAAACAGTCATATATATTTAACCACCACAAAACAGTGTTTCCTGATCCTCAGAACAGCCCATATCTTGCGTCTTTCTTTTGATTCAATAGTTTTCTTTAGATTACCACAGTTCTGTGTTTACTCACCATATCATCAACTTTACAGATTTGTTTGCTAGTTACTTCAAGCGACCTCCACATTTTCATTCCAATATCCTTTTTCTCATCACCATGGGAATCACTGTCTTTTTTTATCCTTCAAGAATATTATGTTTTAGAAAAGCTCTCATTCTTGTAATGGAAATTTGCAGGTGAGAACAGCTTCATTCTGTATTCTTAACTTACAGATAATTTTGCTACTTGCAGTGATTTATCATCTCTCTCTGTTCTGTCTCCACTGTAGCCAAAGGTACCATTGCACCTCCTGGAAATGCAGTCACAGTGTCCAACGGAATACTCACTGCAGTTTTAGCACTGGACAAGGGCGAGTCTGCAGTAGCAGCAAAGGGCTCTGCAGCTCTTATAAAAGCTGCTCCATAAGTCTCAGCTGCATCCAAACGTGCAAACTTTAGAGCTACTTTGGGTATGCCTATGTAATTTGCAGCTACTCCACTGCAGGTTCTCCACTGCAGATGTTATTTTGAGAGCCATCTCTGTGTTTTTCTCATTTAGTAGTTTGCATTGATAAGTACTAAGGAAACCAGGGGAAAAATCTAGGAGGAGTATTGGAGTATTAAATTATCTCATTATAGAATTAACATTAAAGAAACAGTGGAAGGACATTAATATCATTTTCAAGGCTTAAAAGAAATTTTGGATTGCCCTGAAGAATAAATAGAAGAAAGAGAAAGTGTATTCCCAGAACAAATTGTTCAGTGCTGGGTTTCCCTCTCCTTCGCACACTCTGGTTGTAGGACCTTGGGGGCACCAATGTCTCAGAGGCCATCACAATAAGGAAACTACGGTAGATTTGGGAAAGATAACTTAATATTTCCTTCCTTTAGGGTCACCTAGACTTTCACATCCATGAACTACAACTGTCAGATGTCATGGTGTTATCACCTCATGGTAATGGTAATTCCTCATGGAGTTGTTAAATACTTGGGGGTTTAACCACAGTTTTTCTGACATGTGAGAGAAGGAGATGAAGAAAGAAGGCAACTATTTGCTAATCAGCTCAATTTATCACCCAGGTTTCTGGTGACACTCAGCTTCTACCTGTACCCAGCAAAGAAAATTGCTCCCACTTTTGTGCCAGGGAAGAAGGCAATGATTGGTTTGGTTTCAAATCTAAGGTGGCTGAAACATTCCTCAGGACACCTCTTTGCTGTGTGCAGGCACACAGTGAAATACAGCTTCTAACTGTGTTAGAAGTACCATAATGCAAATACCAACAGTTTATGACATGGCAGTCAGGTACAGCCTGCCCATAGCAGTAATCATATTTCCCATTCTGTTTCCACAAATCTCCTGTCAAAGCCTTTCAGTCATGAGTATCTGTGGACATAAGTCTTAGTATCAGAACTGTGCTGCATCTCCATTCTTTAGTGTCCATGCTGCTTTCATCTCCTTCCCATCACCATTCATCAGGCACACAGACCTAGGTCTGTAACCTTAAAAACAGAGAACCAAGAAATTTAGGAGGGATACTGTTCAATTTTTTACTTTTTTCTAAGAGATAAACAATTTAGTGCATTAGTGCTCGTGTCAAAATAAAATCCCAGACTCTATGTCATGTGTCAGAGTCCTCATCTTTCCTGCAGAAGGCAAAGTATTTCTTTAAATAAGCAATCTATTTATGATTTACCAGTGTAACTCAAAATTGCTTTTATCTATTTATTCCCTATTTGTTTCCTGGATCTTGCACATTCAGAGAAAAGTTTGAATCTGTGATTCATCAGATTTTCAAAATCTTCTGAGAAAGTACGTTATAGGAAGCTAGTGCAGAACAGAAGTTGTCATGATATGAAAGATATAGCGCTGTTGGGAGTAAGAAAAGCTAAAGACAGAAAACGAAGTAGGAAAAAAAAGTCAGTTTTCAGCAGGGTGAAAGGGTAATGGTGGAGTGTGATCACAGACTTGTAGCGCTGCTGTGGATATCCAAACTAAATATAATGTTATATAAGTTATGACTGTTCCATGAAAAGTAATAAAAATCATTATAAAAGTAAAAAAAAGATGCAAAGATATTAATTAAGAAGATCAATGCTGTATTTGTGTAAATGTCCTGAAGAAGATAAAAACTTATGTAGTTGGTAAATAAGGCAAATAACTTTAAAACTCTTCTCTGTTGTCATTTACACAAATACCAAGTGTCAGACTCTAAACTGATGAAAAGAAATGCTTATTTTAGACAATTTACAGCTAATCTGTAAAATTCATGTGGTGGTTCAAACTGAGCAATATAGACTTCAGTAGAATAAGAACCCTTTATAGTTTTCCATCAATGATCATTTTGCTGAAAAGCAACACTTCAAGCATATTAAAAATTTTCCTATTTGTAGTGATTTTCCCTTTAAGTACAAAGATTTTATGTGTGTTTTCTAAGAGAAATCAAGCAAACTAAAAATAACATTTCTTCACTGTTTAATTCAAACTTTTCCAACTCATTATTATCTGATTTTTATTTTCTTATTTTCTTATTTATTTCTGCATAACTTTATTTCATCTATTTTCCTTTCATTTCAAATCTTGAATAATTGAAAGAACTGGCATGCAAAGATTTATGACAGAGAAAAAAGAAGATATTTTTGGCTAAGTGTTTTGATCCAAAATGTATCACCATATAAGCTTCATAGAATCATAAAATCATAAGATATGCCAAGTTGGAAGGGACCCATCAGGACCATCAGGTTTAGTTCCTGGCCCTGCGCAGGACACACCTGTAATCACCTCATGAGTGTGACAGTCTATTCTTTTAAGACCTTTTTACTTATATTTTGAAAAGTATAGATTAGAAAATGTTTAACACACTTTCAGTTATTCAGGAGATTTTCAAAGTTAAAGGATGCCATTACATGAGGATACAAGCTGTATCCTTACAGTAAAATTTAAATAATTGTTTTATACTACAAAAAAGATGTGCAGTGTGTGGGTTGCATGGATTTTTCAAGCTTTGTGCCAGTTCATCAGGAAGCAGGCACACACTCACTGCAAGGTTTGGAGGTACTTACAGAGCTGGAATTTTTGTTCCCTCTTCAGGGATTGTCACACATTGCTCAGTGATTGACTGTGTCTAATGCTTCATACTTACCTTCCTCTCCCTCCTGTCCCTCCTCTTCATCTTCTTGCGTTGGACTCTGGGACCAAAGCCTGACAATGCAGACTAACATCCTTCACAACAGAAGGATAACAGAATATCTAAGTTCGTGATACTGACCAGACTAAGACACATAGATCTGCAGCCTCTCAACACCAGTGAGAGCAGAGCACACATCCTGTATTGCCCAGACTGTACCTGTGTGTCTGTCTGTCCATGTGTCCATGTGTGTGTTGCTATAAACCACCCAAAAACAGCCATCCACCACATTATGTGTAGCACAGAGGTCTGATGCAGGCCAGCAGATAAAAAGGGGGGTCCCCAGATGGTGACACTGTCACAGAATGTGCAAGGATTTTGGGGGGAGGGCAGGGTGGGCTGGGGGGGTGATCTGGCACTGTGATGGTCTGACCAAGCTCAGGCCATTCAGGCAGCTTCTGGTGGGGAACAGGTGCTGGTCTGGAGTGCTTTGGAGAGGATTAAGGATTAAAGGTTTATGAGGCAGTAGAAGGAGATAGGCTGGAGGAAGGAACAGAGTTCAAGTGGGGCAAGAATTCAATGGGAGGAAGAAGACAGAAGTTTGATATACATGAAAGGACATACACGTATACAAAAATAGAAAATATAGAAATGAATATATGCACACAAATGCATCCATGAGTAGGTGGGAGGGTCATGCTGGGCTGTGTTTTGAACCTTCTGTTTACGATCCTGAGACCTGGAGCACCCACACAATGGCACAGGCTCCTGACAGCAGGGAAATGCCTCTCCCTCATCCTGCTCACATGCCACACTGCTGTACAGGACACTCATCATTAAAGTACTTCCAGCCCCACTGGCATTGTCAGGGACTGATCTTCTTTCCAGATTTGTTACAGAGGAGAAGAGAGGCAAACGTTTCTCCTGTGCCCTCTGAGCACATTTTAGGAGCATGAAAATGTCACATATCCTGTTGATCAAGGTGCCAGGGGAATTCCATACAGTGAGATCCATTCGAGGCTCATTTTATTGGGGATAGGGGGAGGAAAGAGACAAAAAGCCAGACTTTTACAAGAGGCAGAATCTGAGCTGTGATTCTTTGACTTCAGTGATTCTACAGAGACCCTTTTCTACAACAAAAATTTTAAAAAAACAGTGTAAGTTGTTAAGGGAATGATAAATTCTTTTTTCCACTTTCTTGAGTTTTACAGTTCCCAATAATAATTTGCACAATGTTTGGAGTACATTTCATCTTAAAAATGTTGAATTAATTCTTGTTATTTTTCTCTAGAAATATTTTCATGTCATTCCTTCATCTTCAAGAAACTGTCAATTTCTCTGCTTTTCATTAAGAGTCTTATCATGAATTCATAGAAATTATGATGCACAAACATAAGTATAAAATATTAAAACTTTAACACAGTTTTCAGAATGACTTAAAAATATGGGATAGAAATCTTCCTTTAGATTTGAATCATTAGATGCAACAAAGATAAAATATACAATCAAAGATAAAATATTACATTCTTTTATCTTTTCCCCATGACATCCTTCACAATGATATTTCTTGTCCAATGGAAGACTTTAATTTCTTACATTGAATTTTCATCCATAGACTAAAAATATTAGACAGTACTAAAAGAATCTATTGTAAATTTTTCCTGCACTCATTTTGTTTTAAATTGCATTTTTGTTCTAAATCTATCATGTGATCCCCAGGAGCTTTTTGACAGTATCTCATCGGATTTGTCAAAGACTATTCATTTTACCAGTCTATTCTGTCCTATGCAGACTTGCTCCCTATCCTACAACCTTTTCCAGTACTTTGCTGGTAGCATCTGGCATGGGAAAAGCCCTGGGGATTCCACAAATCCTCTTGGGAGTAAAGGCCTTCACACTTAATGAGGTTGTTTGTAAAGTCTACTGAATCTTCTGGACAGGAGGATTTCTTTTGGATTTATCATTCAAATTCCTGTACCACTAAAAAATATTTGTTGGCACATACCAGGGTCTTATATTTGCAGATTCTATTAACAAATCTGGCAGCTTTATGGAGCATGAATTGAGCTGCAGTCTCTTTCATGAAACAAGACACAAATCACACCTCACATCAAGTAGTATAATTTTCATAAATGTTTAATCCACAAGCACAACTGAAAGGATAAAAAGAAGATTTTATTTCATAGTATGTGGCAATGCACAGATACACAGCTGGTGCTTATTCCAGTTAAAGTTTCCCTTAGGCAAGTAAACGTCTGGAAAACCTCAAACATTACCAAAGAACTTTCCCAGACCAAGACATTTAACTTCTTAGATTCAATTTTAAAAACTGATTTTCTACACGGAAGAAGCGCTTTCTCTCTGTAAAATCTCTTTTCACAGTCATGGGAGGTGTTTGAACAGGAATTACAGTTCCCTGTAGAAGAGCCTGTTGACTGACATCCTCTCCTTCATTCCATCTTGTAAATGCTTTTAAATCCCATCTCTGTAAAGTTTTTTCTCCCTTCTATATCATTATTTAAATGAACTCTGACATTTCCAAGTGAAAATCGATGGGAGACTTAGCTGCATTATGGAAGAAATGGTGGAACAAAATGCCTGTCTAATACACTAAGTGCAGTAAGATGTTCTCAAATTGGCAAATTTACCTTTTTACTTCTTCCACTTCATCAGGTTATACCTCTGTTCATGTTATCTATGATTAAAGTGTCTCACTGGTCATAAAGCTGGTTTACTTGTACCACCACAACTGACAGGGGGGATGTGAGGATGCATGAGGATGTAGACGTGTGAATGTGTGAGAAATACATATGCATGTGCGTACAAGAGTACACAGAGATGTGTGTAAATTTATACATATTATATATATATGTAAATATACAAATATGTAAATATGTATACATTTGCAGTAATCAGGATTGCGACAACTTAGGAAATTTGCATAGCAGCAAAGATTACACTGGAAATTCCCTTCAGGGAGAGCCTTTTTGGAACTCAAGCAGAGACAGAAGTTGGTGTCAGAGGAGGAGCATAACCATGAGATAAAAATCCCCGTCCCAGTGGGCACGGCTTCCTCACCCCTCTGCAGCACCATTCTGACACAACTGTGGCATTTCCACTCCCAAAGCTGATTTGCTTTTGGAGCACACATGGTGCAAAGGACTCTGCACCAATGATGAGAGTAAACTCAGGATTTTTTCTAAGGCAGCCACACAACCCTGTGTGTTTCCTTTGCCATCCTAAAGCTTTTTGTGTCATTCAGGCACCAAATACAGTTGAGAGTGAAAGCAAATGTAGGAAAGGAGAGGAGACAAAGAGACAGATCATTTGTCTTCAGGTTTATGTAAAATAATTGGCTGGAGTGAGAGAAAGAAGGCAGTGAGAAGGCTGTTCTATCCACTTTTTCCTCCCAGCAGAGAGGAGCAATGGGGAATGCTTTGGAATGAGAAATCTTTTCTGATGCACAGCTAAGGCACATCTCCATGAATTCAAACAAGCCTTTAGATTGATTATGTGCTGAGAGTAACAAATTATGTTGCAAAGAGAGAAAAAACAATGTTTATTCCAGTGTCCAAAGTAATTTATATCTCCTCAAACAATTTGAGGAGTATCTGATGCTGTCAGAAATATTTTTCAGGACTATTTGTCTTGAACTGAACCTTTCTGTGATTTCAGGCAGCACTTTGAACACAGCACATGTGGCATACAGCTTCATGGCACACCCAGGTCTTTCTTAAACTCTTAATTAAATAGAGTAATTTTTATTTGTTTAGGAAGAAAATAACAACTACATCTGAGCTAAATAGTAGTGAATGCTATTATAATTGTTATCAGCCTGCATTTGTCACTGATTTCATCAGTCTATGTGTTCCCAGAATCAGAGTGTTCCCAGATGTCCATCTGGGAACAGTGCACCAAGTCCAATGATCTTGCCACCCTCCTTCCCTGCTCCTCAGATGGCTTCTATGGGTTTGGCTGAGGGGGAGAAGCTGCCCTGTTTGCTAAACCTTTCCTCCAGAAAATTTAGGGATGCTGGGTCCAAGTGTGTCATAGGGAGGGAAAGAATGAACTTGCCACTGTGATTATGGCAGCAGTGTAGAGCAAGGACTGATAAGAGAGTAGTTCTGAAGTTTCCCCACTTTCAATCCATCTTATCAAATATGTGCATTGCTCTGGGAAAACAAATAAATGCTATTAGCATTCAGGAGAAAAAGGCAATGGGAAGTGAAAGACTCTCACAGTTGCACTCTCATAGCACTGATGAGACCTGTATGCTGAGAAAAACGCTTTCCAGTCCCTGGATGAAAATTGCTATGGACAGAAAAAGATGTGTGGGACAGGAAACAGGGATATGCTCACCTGGAGACATCAAAACTGAAGAAAATAAAACTGTCTTGGATATAGAACTGAAACAGATTATCACAGCTGGAGTGACAAAATGGGGACCTGACAACAGGCTGCAGCAGAAACAGGGCTGACTGGGAGACAGGACAAGCAGTACTGTCAGCTTTTGG